>NC_135539.1:19076343-19773009 GCF_045843805.1 Urocitellus parryii | reverse complement strand
TTGGTTCTAAGATTGGTGCCATGGGAAGGTGGTGGGAACTTTTTCGGAGGGACGTAGTGAGAGATTTTAGGTCACTGGAGGAGTGTCCTTGAAGGGGCTTGGGGGACAGGAGTCTTTCCTCTCTTCTTTTCATTCCTGTCCATGTGGTGAAGGAGCATTGCTCTGCCACATGCTCCTGCCACGGTGGACTGCTTCACCACAGGCCCCAAAGCCATGAGACCAACGAAACCTGGATGCAAGCCTCCAACAGGGTGAGCCCAAATAAACCTTTCCTCTTCCTAAGTTGGTTTTGTCAGGTATCTGACAATAACAGAACGCTAACCCAGTTCCTGAGGGCTGGCCAGGTTGAGGACCCCCTTCAGCAGAAACCTTCCTTGATTCCTCAGTGGGGGCCGTGATCACCCACAAAGCAATTAGGAAAAGTTGGCCAAGACGCATCGTGGGAAATAAGATCCTGTCCTCTCCCACGTTGGAGCTGAGAGGGACTCTTGAGCCCAGAGACGCGGCAAGGGTCCCACCAAATTTAAGCTAGGGCTGTTGCTGGGAAACTTTGGGCTTTAGTGTCCTGGGGCCAATGGGCAAGAAGAGGGGAGTCGCTGTCCCTGCAGAGGAAGGCGGGCTGTTTTATAGAGTGGAAGCCCACAGACACCTGTGTGGCTCCAACGGTGCATGGATTATGATAACCAACAGTTTGGGTCCCTGAGGACCGAAGGGGTCACACCTGGCCAAGATGAGAGCTGAGACTGGAACATGGTAGAAATTTTAGGAGGTGAGTGTGGATCATTTGAAATGGACAGTGGAAGGGGAAGGATTGAGTCCCTGGTTAGGCCCCCAGATAACTACAGCAGCCAGGAGAGGAGGCTGTAGTATGCTCCACTAAGTCTTCAAAGTTTCCTCTTAGAAACTCTTCAAAGAGGCACACGGCGAGGGCTGGGGCGTAGCTCAGGGGTAGAGCATAGCCCTGCATGCGCGAAGCCCTAGGTTCAATCCCAGCAAGGAAGGAAAGAAGGAGGGGGACATGGGTCTGAGAAATTGCCCTGTAGCACAAGGGGAGGAAGATGGCAGCCACGAACTTGTGCCTCTCAGACCTCTGGCGTCAGGGAAAGTATTCAACCAAGCAAGGCAGCTGTGAAACCCATCTCTGGCTCCCAAAAGAGGCTCCTGTTGGCTTCCCATGGACTGGTCCCAGCCAAGGAACAACAGCACACCTGTTCCTTGGAGGCACAGAAGCCCTCTAATGGGCGACCTTGGATCAAGGGCACTGCAGCCTGAGTCTCTCTCCCCTAAGGGCTGGATCTGGTGCAGCCTGCGGCTTCTCCCAGCCCCCTCTCGCTCCCGCTCTTCGATCTCCTCCCGAGCATTTTCTCCAACAAATTGCTGACCCCACCTTGGCCTGCTTCTCAGAGGACTGAGCCACACGACAGAGCTGGAGAGAGGAACTAACAGTAGTTTAGGAGGCTGCGGGTCTTGGTCACTGACGCCTAGGGATAAACCATCTCGCCAGCCCCAAGCTTTTTCCCCAGCAAGACCCCCCAGGGGTCTTGATGGGCATAATTTGGATAGCAGAACGCAAAGGGAAAACTTGGCCATGATTTCCACAGCCCCGTAGAACACAGGTTAGAAAACAGAGATCATCTCCATTTAGATTTCCTCTGCCCAGGGCCCACAGCCCTTTACAGTGATGCCACATCTATATGCTCCCGCGTAGTTAGCGACTGCTCCCTGTAAATTACCAGGCACGATAGAGGCGAGGCCCCTGGTCATCTGCAGGACAGCCCCCCAGAATGGCCACCAGTATGCCTAGGACATTGGTACTGGTGACCAGCTCACACAGCCTGATGGACCCTGGTGGTACTGCCGACTGGGGAGGTCTGAGCTGATCAGGTTGAAGATGACAGATAGGATGATATTTGGGGCCAGAGTTTGGAAGCAGTTGACAGGCACAGGAGCATCCGGGGCCTCCAGAAGGTAGTCATGGCTGATAAGCAAAGCCGGGAAGTTCACCAGAACCAGAGGGGATCGGGGAGTGACAGCTGGGCAGGCGGGATGTGCAGAAGCTGGAGGGGGCCCGTCTTCCAGTCTCTTTCTGAAGGATACATTCTGAAGCGAGAGGCACACTGTTCCAGAGACACTGCCACTGAGCCCCCCACCCCCACCCCACGTGGAAATACAACTCCGGGACCGTGGGTGGCCAGCTGGCTGCCACTGTGATGGCAGGAAGAGCAAAAGACCTGCTTCTCTTTGGTGTCACCGACCTGCTGGGCTGAACTTGAAGCAGCTTTCAGTTGGGAATTCTGCTCCCTGCACTGAAGGTGTGCCAAGTCCTACGGGGAGAAGAATCTCTCCAGAGCCATGACAGCGGCTGTTTCTGGGGATGGAATCCAGGAAATGGGATGGGAGGGGGTGTGATGGGAATTCATCTTTCTCTGTCATGTTTTGTCTTTTTTTAGTAAAAATATCTGACGCGAATAGGATAAAATGTTAACATTGATTCTAGCAGTGGCTGTGCACAGGTTTACACTTTTCTTTAATTTCCTTCACTTTTTTTCCCCCAAACAATTAAAAATTATTCAGTGGGAGTATTTTAAAATGGAATCTTCTTTCTTTTTCTTTTCTTTCTTTTTTATTTGTACTGGGGATGGAATCCAGAGCCTCACACATGCTAGGCAAGTACTCTGTCAAGGAGTTATATCCCTAGCCTTTTTTATTTTGAGAGAGAGTCTGAGTTGCCGGAGCTGGCCTCCAACTTTCCGTCCTCCTGCCTCAGCCTCCAGAGTCACTGAGATTACAGGTGTGTGTCACCATGCAGGGCTTCTTTCTTCTTCTTTTCCTTTTCCTTCGCCTTCTTCCTTACATTTTTGCAGCGCTGGGGATGGAACCCAGGGCCTCTCACATGCTAGGCAAGCACTCTACCACGGAGCTACACCCCCAGTCTTAATTGGGATCTTAACAAGAAATGAAAAGAGAAGAAAGAGCTTTCCCAGGATGTGACTCTGTTTTCTAAAGCCAGGTCCAAGATGACGTCACCGACCACACTCTGAGAAGCACTGGGGATGGGGTAGGGTTGGCCACCCCAGTCTGCCCCACCCTGACCTCCTGCTCACGGTGGTCCTGCGTCTCCATGCTCCTTAGAGCTCCTTAGAGTACGGCTCTTTCTCCGGGTCGTGGAATGAGATCTGATAGATCTTGACCCTGACCACAATTATCCTGGACCCCAGAGTTTTTTTTGGTACCAGGAATTAAATCCAGGGGTGCTTAACCACCAAGCCATACCCCAACCCTTTTAAAATATTTTACTTAGAGACAGGGTCTCGATGAGTTGCTTAGCACCTAGCTTTGCTGAGGTTGGCTTTGAACTCGCGACCCTCCTGCCTCAGCTTCCGGAGCCGCTGGGATTTGAGGAGCTCTCCTGGCCAGGAGGGTGGGGGGGGGAGGGTTCTTGTTGCTGGTTCAGTCCCAGATCTTTCCATGGGGGTGGGTCACCAAAGTCCCCCCTGAGGGCTGCAGACATCCGGCAGGATCAAGTGCGGTCTAGCACACATCCCTCCCTCGGGGTCTGGCTCTGATCCCGTCCTAGTTTGAGTTTCTCGGAAAGAGACCCTGAGACGAGGAGTCAAGAGCACATCGTTTGTTTGGTAGGTGATCCCAGGGAGGGGACAGGAAATGAGTGACAAGTGGGGATGTGTCATCAAGCATTTCTGCACTGGGGGGGAACACAAGCAGGTCACCTGTGTGCTGCAGAACTCTGAGAGACAGTTCTGACCACCCTCCGAGTTACCCCAACCGAGGGCAGGGGCTGGGTGGAGCCGCTGGGCGGGGCGCTGAGGAAGTGGGCGGAGCAGGCAGAAGTGGGCGGGGCAGGCAGAAGTGGGCGGAGCAGGCAGAAGTGGGTGGGGCAGGCAGAAGTGGGCGGGGCAGGCTGAAGCCCGAAGGCTCTGGAGACAAGGTTGCTGGCGAGTGGAATTTGGGAAGGGGGCCAGGATGTTCGGGAGGGTGGGTCTGCCTCAAACGCTGGGGCTGGGAACGGTGCCCTAGACCTGCCACGACGCCTGTGGCGTCCTGGTGGCGCAGACCCCTTATTCAGCTCGTGCCCTGCTGGCTCTGAGTGCAGAGCCCTGTTTTCCTTTGGGAATTTACACTCCCTGTCACACCCCTCTGTACTCCTAAGGGTTGTGACCCCACTCCCACCCATCAGTGGATAACACCCCCTAGCCAGAGCAGTAGTTTCTGAGATGGGTCTGTGCCCGGGGGTCGGGCGGATAGGATGGGCTCTCTCTCCATTGCACTGAACTGTGGCAGGGTGTAGGCCTGGGCTTCCACCAGCAGGAGAACCTCCAAAATGACGCCAACGCAGCAGATGGCAGAGCAGAGAGATGGAGACAGGCACAAGCCCGTCAGTGCTTGAGCCCCTGGATCTAGCCATACCTGAAGACGTTTTATTTCTCTGACCCAATCGATTCCTTTTTGTGTTTAAGTGAGACACTTGGGTCTCTGTTGCTTACCACCCCAAGCTCCCTGCACTGAGTGTAAATGTGGGTTTCTAAAGCATTTAAAAATGCAGGAGTTGAACTTCCAGGGCTCCTCTGCCCTGTGTACTCACTGTTTCCTCATCATATATTTTCTTAGCGTCTCAGGTTGTGTAAGTGGGTTTTCAGAGGAAGCTGAGCCTGGCCAGGAAGAGATTGGAGTCTTTGGAGTCCAGCCTCTCTCCCTAAGGGTGGAGCTGGGTCTGGTCAGGGCTCAGGAGGCTGGATAGCTGCTGGGGCTGCCTCTGCGACCCCTTTCCCTCGAAGCTCCAAGAATCTCTGCCTTCAGAGGCACCCAGGATACGAAGGTGCTGGGGCGAGGGTGGGCGAAACCGCCCAGTCCTGGCCTGCAGGAGCTTCCAGCTGAGTGTGGGGGAGGAGACCCGACCCTCATCAAGCCAGTAAATAGAAAATTGACCTTGACCCGGGTTCCAAAGAGAGATGAAGGCCGGGGCTTCCTGGAAGAGGTGGTGGCACGCAGTGACCCCATGCAGGCTCCCGGGTCAGGCCAGACCAAGCTGCACAGAGATCTGAAGGGTGAGCAGGAGCATCACAGGCCAAGGCCCGACCAGTGCTCAGGCCCCGCTACGATGGGCGCTGAAGGTCCTCTCTCCCCAGAGCCCAGTCCCTGCAATGTGAACGTACTCTTTCTCCTTCCTGCCTTTGTGATCTTGCACTCCTCAACCCTGGTAAGTTCTGCCTGATGGCAAACCCGCATCCTGCCTGCTGCCTGTGCAGCCTACTTTCTTTGCTTGGGTCCCAGGGGAGATGATGGGCTGCTGAGCACCTCTCTTCCAATGTTTTTCGAGTCACTTCTCAGACATGGGTCTCCAGGCTGAGTAGACATCTAGGATGCACCAGGCCTTCACCAGGAGAGGGCCTTCCGCCAGATGAGGAAACCGAGGCACAGACAGCCGAGGCCCCGCACTAACAAGGCCGGTGTCTTCCACCCCTGGAGTGGAATGGGACTCCGTCCTGGGTCCTTCTTGTCACTTATGCCCTACCCTCCTCAGACCAAGGGCCCTACCCAGGCTGCAGCCTCCAGCCCAGTCTGTCCCCCCCCCAGCCCCTCGCCCCTGGGAGCCTCTGTTCACGTGTCCACTTACTTAACAAGCACAGATCTGGGCCTGGCTGCCTCAGACCTCGAAAGGACCCCTTGGTGTGGCGCTGCCACCTTAAATCAGAGACTCGGGAGGTGGAGCAGTTTGTGAAGCTCCTGCGTCCACGGGACTTGACCTGGGTCAGGCCGGACCTCAGGGCCCATGCCCGGCCCCGTTGCCTCCTGTCCTCCTCAGCCCTGATTCCATCGGATCCCATGTCCTCTCTCTCCCCCTCCACCTCCCTGTCCCCATTTCCATTCCAGCCTGTGGGCTGCTGCTGGTGTCCTGGGAGGAAGGACAGTGGAGGCCCGGGGTGCGGAGGGCTCCGGCCTCACCCCGCTCCTTCCCAGGCTGGTAGAGGCTCAGCCTAGCGGGGGCTAGAGGAGGCAGGCAGGGGTGGAGGGTGGAGGGGGCTGGGTGGCGCCGGCCTGCAAGCCCTAATTAAGTGAATTAATTAGGAGGGGAGGGGCGGAGAGGCCTGTGGGAGTTAATGAGCTTGGCTAATTAAGTGGATCCCGAGAATGGCTTGCATTCTAGTGGCTGGGGAGAGACAGGGGCTTAGCCAGGATGGAGGGAGGGAGACGAGACGCCCTGCAGCTCCCTGGTGTCACCAGGGTTTGTCTGAGGCCATCATTGGGGGTCCGTGGCCACCACTGGGGTCTCAGGCCACAGAGGCCACTACCAAGGACTGCAGCTACCCCGGGGTCTCTTTTTAAGTTCCTGTCAGGGCCTGGAGCCCTCACCAGCTGTGTGTGGTTTTGACACCTGGGTCTGAAGTCACCAGTGAGTCCCTGGAGACACAGCCCCCGAGGGTTAAAGCTAGATCCCCTTTGAATGCTTCGGGGCAGGAGGGTAGAATTTGAGTCCCCACCTTGGGACCCTTCGGAGCAACAGTGACGATCCTGTGACTTGCCGGGGACCTTGGCAGTCCTTGAACCCCTCTCAGGTTCAGTTTGCAAAGATACCCACCCCAACTGTTGCCAGGGGACAGGGACCCGCAGGTTCCCCTCCCATTCACGGAGGTGACAGCTGAGGCCCAGGGAAGCGGGAAGGGGCTCAACCCCAGCCTGCTGCTCGGACCCGGGACGTGGAGCCCCGGGGTGGGCAGGGAATGTTGTCTCCCAGGCCCGGTGCCAGTCACCTTGAAGGCTACCAGGTGTCCCAGGAGCCTGAGGACCTTCTCTTGGTTGGCCTGGTTCTAATTGTGGAGCCCCAAATAACAACGGCGGGTCCTGGGGACACAGCTCTCAGCACCTGCGAGGTGCCAGCCCTTGCCACCAGGGTCACTTACAGAACCAAGGGCCTCCAGAATGAAAAGGTGCTGTCCCTTGTTCAGAAAGCAGAAGGAAGAAGAAAAAAAAAATAAAAAGCCCCTTCTTTTCTCCTGAGGGTGGTTCCCCGTCTGTCATGGTGGCCTATTTAATGTCACCCTCCCTTGGGCACGGAAACTCTAGCAGAGCAGGTGCAAACCCTCACAGGGGCCTGGGCCACCTGGCTGAACACCCAGCACTCATCCACCCCACCCAGGCCCCCAGCAGGACGGGGACAGCCCAGAAGCTGTGGGGTGGGTGGTGGAGCTGACTTCGTAGGCTCCGTGGTCCCTTACCAATCTGGTGTCCCCGACAAATTCCAAGATGAACTGATTTAAGGATCTCAAGACACGGAGCCAGGTGGGGGTGGTGCACGCTTGTCACCTCTGCAGCTCGGGAGGTTGAGGCTGGAGGATGGCAAGTTCGAAGTCAGCCTCAGCCGGAGGATGGCAAGTTCAAAGTCAGCCTCAGCCACTTAGTGAAAGACCCTCGGCAACTCAGCAAGACCTTGCCTCAAACCAATAAATAAATAAATAAATAAATAAATAAATAAATAAATAAATAAATAAATAAATAAATAGGACTGGGGTGTAGCTCAGTGGCACATGCTGGGTTCAGTCCCCCAAACCAAGAAAGAATTTCCAGACGCCCACCAGAGAGCATGAAACCCCACGCTACTGTGCTGGCCGCAGACCCACCAAGCTGACCCTGCTGGACCCAGGTGGCCACCCTGTGAGCTCGGTACAGCCACTGTCCTCATTGTAGATATTTGATTACTCTCTCATTCAGTTACCAGCTATTTATTTCTCTGTGGTGGTGCTGGGGATGGCACCCAGGGCCTCACACACGCTCTACCCCTCGAGCCCCTCGATATTTATTGGGTGCCTGCCCAACACTTTGCAGTGAGCCAAACAGAGGCAAATCTCTGCCCTCCCGGGGCCTCAAGGCGACAAACAGGGTAAATAAGTAAACGATTGTGCTTCGAGGGATTAGCGTGAAAGAAGAAATAAAGCCGAGAAGGGAGTAGAGGCAGGGACGTGCTCATGGAGATGGGGACACTTGAGCAGAGAGTTGAAGGAGGTGAGGGAGGGAGCCTCGCAGACAGGGGGAGGCAGATGGAGGGAACAGCCGGTGCAGAGGCCCCGAGGCCAGAGTGTGTTGGGATGTCCTGGAAACACCAAGATGCCCGTGTGGCTGGAGGAGCGTGGGACATGGTGATGGCGACAGCTCCTTTAGGGCCTTTGACTTTGAGGTGGGAAGGTCCTGAGCAGAGGCGGGATGGCCTCTGGCAGGCTTAACAGCGCCCCCTGGCTGTGGTGGGGAGAAGAGACTGTGGAGCGAGGCCGGGAACACAGAGGAGGCGACTGCCCCAGAAGGATGAGAGAAGAGAGCGACTGGGACCAGGGCAGCAGGAGTGGAGGGGGGAGAAGCCGTCAGACCCAGAGAGGAAGGCTTAGTCACCCGGATGTGATGGCAGGTGCACAACGGCAGGAGGCCGGGGTTGGAGGATGGGAGAGTCAGGTCACCTCCCAAGGACTCTGCACTGGGCACCTGGACTATGGAGTCCCTGGGGCATCTGAGGACATGGTGCTCTGTCCCAGTCTGGCTCCCCGGATTCCTTGCCCCTCCTGGGGTGCCCTCTCCTCATCTGCACTCCTGCCTGCCCTGGCCCAGCGGCTGCAACGTGGGGATGCCTCCGTGGACCTGCTTTGGCGGTCCCTACACAAGGTCACAGGCTGAGATGCCCATAGGGGCCAGGGTGGTACAGGGGCAGAGCTGGGGCAGGGACGGTGGTCAACTGGAGAGTCCTGGCCCAAGGGGGTCCTCTGCTGTACACGGGAATATGGATTCAGATTCCCAGAGCTGCTGATTTTTCCAGAGAAGGCAGAAATCTGGATCTTAGAATTCCATGCCCTGATTTTTAGATATCGGCAAATCATTTTAAAAAGTCACCCTTCTGGGCAACCCAGGGGGTGAGGAGACCTTCATGTCCAGGTCTTTGATTTCTGCCTGCTGCAAAACCTGGGAACAGAGAGGCCACTCGGGGTCGGACCTGATAGCCCGGCTCCTGGCCAGGCTGGGCAGGAGCCCGGTGAGGAGCAGTTAGAATTGCTAGAAGGGAGCAGGTTGGGTGGGGCAGTGACATTTCTCCATGCTTGGCGTGGTTGCCAGGCAAGGACAGCCAGTGACCCCTTGGGCAGCAGGGAGGGAATGTGGTCGGGGGAGGTGGCTTAGCCTGTGTCTAGGAAGAAGCAGGGTGAGGTCTGCTCCCAGGCAGGAGGACCAGGAGGACTGAGCAAGAAGGGGAGTTGGCTGCTCCTGGCTTTCCCTGCCCTGGAGGCCACATCCCTCTCTGCTTTCCTCACCCAAGAAATGGAGCTCCATCTGTCTCCCTAGACAAGACTGGGCAGAGGGACTGGAGAGAAACAGGAGACAGAGCTGTGGCCCCCCTCCCCCCTTTTTGGGTAGGGGTGGTGGGAGAGATAAAATCCAGGGGCCCTTTGAGCCACATCTTCAGCCCTTTTTTAATGCTTTTATTTAGACACAAGGTTTCGCCGAGTTGCTTAGAGTTTTGCTAAGTTGCTGACTTTGAACTCGAGATCCTCCTGCCTCAGCCTCCCAAGCCTCTGGGATTACAAGCATGCAGCCACCACGCCTGGCTGCTATGGCCATTTTATGGCGGATGAAGCGCTAGAGGCTTTGGGTAACCTGGCCAAGTCCACATGACCCGGAAATAGCGGGCCTGGGGTTCGATCCAGGGTATGAGGCTGCAAAATCCGAACTTGGAACACAAAAGTTGTCAGAGAAGGAGGCCGAGGCCGCAGAACCGGCTCCTTGCTGTGCCAGTGGCCGCTTGTGTGAGCGCAGCGCTCCCTCTAGTGGCCGATCTGCCACAGTGCAGGGCAGACCAAGGGACCGTGGTGGGACAAGACCCTTTCACTGTCCTGTCCCCATCATTATCCACATTTCCAGCTTCTGCTCTCGACAGCCCCTGCAGGACCTGCAGCCCCTACCCAGAGGGTCCATCCAAGGCCCTTTTGCTGGTTCAAGGTCTTCATCTGTGCCATTCCCCAGGGTCCTTCTTGTCCCCCCTGTTTTTCTTATTCTCTATCAGAACCTGGGTCTGTGTCTACGCTGTGGTTCTCAAACTGCGGCACATGGCCATCTCCACGCCAGGGCAGAAAACTCCGTGTCCCCTCCCTGCAGCTTCAGATTTGTGGGGTACAGAGCTCAGGGGGAAGGCAGGGGAGATCTCGGGGTGTGCCCTGGCGTCCCCTTTCAACCTCTCCACTCCTTGGCCCACCATTCCCAAGCGCAAACCCCTGACCTCGTCATCGCCCTCCCCTCTGACATCCCCATCTCGGTGGTCTCTGTTCTATCCCTCTGTCCTCCCCATCGCTTGCCCTGGGACCGAGCTCACAGAGGCTGCCAGTCCACTCCGAGGTTACCTTCTTACTACCCTCCCCTGGCACCCGTGTCCACCCTGTCCTGCCTGGGCTCCGCCTCCTCGCTGGAACTGCTGTCGGGGAGGGACACGCCCCCGCGGCTGCCGAGGAGCCCCGCCCACTCTCTGCCTGCCCTGAGCGAACCCCTGAGGGAAGCTGGTGGCTACCCTTCTCTGCCTGTGCCTGCTTTTTCCTGGTCTCTCTCTGAATCTGCCTCCCAGATTCTCCTCCTCCTGTAAATAACTCTCCTGGGGACCTTGGAGAGGCCGGGGGGCTCTGCACGTCTCACCTGCCCTGGGGGATGCCAGTGAGGGTCTGCACACCCCCTCTGCGCAACCTTTCCCCACCTCCTCTCTCCTCCCGCTTTGGCTCCTGCTCCAGTAGGAAAACAAATGGACCAGATTCTCCTCCACCGTCTCCCTCCATCAGCCCAAGCCCGACTGACTCCTCCCAGCCCCTGGCTTCTTCCCAGACCCTGGCGGGAGGGGTTCCTGTAGGCCGACCCCACTGCACACCGGTGCAGGGCCTTTGTTTTCTCCTGGAGTCACCACCCTGTTCCCTTCCCAGAACCACCGCCCTGAGCCCTGGGGTCTCCTCCTTGAGCCACCTGTCTTCCCATTTCTTGGGTCCTCTGCCCACCCTTACCTGCCCATGCCTTACTGAGGATTGACCCAGGGCTCTGGACGTGCCAGGCAAGTGCTCTGCCACTGAGCCACATCCTAGCCCTTTTTATTCTGAAACAGAGTCTGGGAATTTGCCCAGGCTGGACTGGAACTTAAGATCTTCCTGTCTCAGCCTCCTGAGAATCTTTCTCCGACTTTTTTTTTTTTTTTTTTTTGCACTGGGGATTGAACTCAGGGGGCTTAACCACTAAGCCACATCCCTAGCCCTTTATTAAAAAATAATTTATTTACAGACAGGGTCTCACTGAGTTACTCACTCAAATTCAAAGCCAGCCTCACTACATTGCTGAGGCTGGCTTTGAACTTGAGATCCTCCTGCCTCAGCCTCCAGAGCCGCTGGGATGACAGGCATTTGCCACCAAGCTTGGCCATTCCCCACTTCTAATCATTCCAACTCCTTTATCTGATCGTCAGTACTTTCTACCTCCATGTTTTCTCCAGAACATAGTTACATTGCTCCCTGCCAGTTGTGAGGGGTACCTGTCAACTTCCCGCTTTGGGATATGAGAATTTAGCTCCTTTACTTCCCCTCCACTTACCACCCACTTGCACTTCCTGTCCCCCACCCCACAATACAGTGGTTTCCTAATATTGGCCAGATGCGTAATATTTACATCTTGCGGAAACATTATTTATAGCTCTGAGTGGAATCCTTTGATTTCTTTCCCTTTTGGTAATTGACATTCTTTTTTAGTGAAGTTTCAAGTTCACAGAACAACTGAGCAGAGAGTGGTGGAACCTACCAAGAGATTCTTCGGCTTTGTTACATAGTTCTTCCCCCACAGTTCCTATTATTAACATCTTGCATTAGCGTGGCACACCTGTTACCATCAACGAACCAATAGTGATGCACTGTCATCAATTCAAGTTCGTATGGGACTTGACAATGCATAAGGTCATGGGTTCACCTTGACGGCATCCTACAGAATAGTATCACGGCCATGTGTGTGCGGTGACGCACGCCTGTCATCCCAGTGGCTCTGGAGGCTGAAGCTGGAGAATTGCAAGTTCAAAGCCAGCCTCAGCAACTTAGGGAGACTCTGTCTCAAAGTAAAAAAATAATAATAATAAAATTAAAAGGGCTGGGCATGTGGCTCAGTGGTTAAGAACTCTTGGGTTCAATCCCTGGAACTGGGAAAAAAAAAAAAAAGAATAACATCACCATCCAAAAATTCAGGGTGCACTACCTCCCTCGCTCCCCTCAAGTCCTTGGCGAATTGATCTTTTCTGTCTTTATGGGTTTGGCTTTTCCACAATGTCATAATGTTAGAGTCACACAGTGCTTTTCAGCCTGGCTTCCTTTCACTTAGCAATATGCACTTAGAGCTCCTCTATGGCATTTTGCGGCCCGATGGCTCATTTCTTTGATTGCTCAATAATATTCCATTACGTGGAGATACCTATTGAAGGACATTGTGTTTGCTTCCAAGTTTTGGCAATTCTGAGTAAAGCTCTTGCACAGACAGAACACTAAAAACAAGTAACAAAACCAGAAACAGAACTCGGGGCGCAGGGGCCCGTGCCTGTTTGTTCCAGCTACTCGGGAGACTGAGGTAGGGAGATGGCAAGTTGGAGGCCAGCCTGGGCAGTTTAGTGAGAGCTCGTCTCAAAATAAAATAGAAAGGGCAGGAGACTTAAGTCCGTGGCAGAGCCCTTACAGCATGAGTGAGGTCCTGGGTTTGGTTCCCAGTACTGGAATTAGAAAACAGAAGCAAAACTTGGTTAAACTAAAACCTTCTACGCAGCAAAGGAAACCATCAACAGAGCTCAAAGGTCACTCACAGAAGGAGAGAAAATATTTGCAAACCGTACGTCTCATGAAGAGGTGGATCTCCCCAAAACATAACTCCATGGCAAAAAGAAGAGAACAAAAAACCTAACTTAGCTGGGCATGGTGGCACACCCAGCAGCGGGGGAGGCTGAGGCAGGAGGATGCCAAGTTCAAAGTCAGCTGGGCGACTTAGTAAGACCCTCAGCGGCATAGCAAGACCCTGCCTCAAAATAAAAAATAAGAAGGGAGGGGCCGTTCCTAATCTCAGGGAAAACAGGGTCACCTTTCTTCCCCTCCTGGGCAGAGTTATCTGTCCCTGGGTACACACCCGCCATAGGAAGAAAGTCATCCAGACTTTGGGGACGGCACCAGATGACCTCAGAAATGACTGTCTCCCAAACTAACAAGTGAATCACAGCTCCCAGCAGAGCACACAAGGAACGGAGCCTTTGAATCACCTCTTTAAAAGACCCCTACTCCTGCTGATGGAGACCATCAGCCTCTGGGACAGGAGTCTCCTGTGTTTCTCCTTTGCTAGCAAAGCAATGGACTTCTTTTTCCTTTTTCTCAAAAAAAAAAAAAAGGGGGGGGGATGTGGCTCAGGGGTAAAGTCTCCCTGGGTCAATCCCCAGTACCAAATAAACAAAACAGCAACGTAATAACCCAATTAAAATCGGGTTAAGCGGGGCTGGGGCTGTGGCTCAGTGGTAGAACGCTCGCCCAGCATGCAGGAGGCACTGGGTTCGAGCTTCAGCACCACATAAAGGTAAAATAAAGATATTGTGTCCACCTAAAACTAAAGAATAAAAATTAAAAAATGGGTTAAGGTCCCAGAACTAAAAAAAAAAAAAAGGTTAAAGATGCAAATAGATATTTCTCCAAGGAAGACATATAAATGACCAATAGGTATTTTTTAAATGCTCAGTGTCTCTAATCATCAGGGAAATGTGCATCAACACCACACCTCTTGGAATGGCTGTTATTTCTTTAAAAAAATAAGTGTTGGCAATGACTCTGCGGAGTTGGAACTCTTGCATGTTGTTGATGGGAATTCAAAGTGGTACAGCCACTGTGGAGACCAGCGTGGCGGATCCTCAAAAACTCAAAGTAGAACTACCACAGGATCTGGTGATCCCCTTGGTGGGCATTGATCTGAAAAAATTGAAATCAAGATCTCAAAGGGATAGTAGCGGTCCTCGGTTCACAGCAACACTATTCACAATCACTATGATGTGGGAGTGACTCACGTGTCTTTTTTTTTTTTTGGAACTAGGGATCTAACCCAGGTGTGCTTTACCCATGAGTTACATCCTCAGCCTCCCCCACCTCCAAGAAAGGATCTCACTAAGTTACTTAGGGCCTTGCTAAATTGCTGAGGCTGGCTTTGAACTTGTGATCCTCCGACCTCAGTCTCCCAAATCATTGGGATCACAGGCATGCGCCACCAGGCCCAGCCCAGATGTCTACCAACAGATGAATACATAGAGGAAACATGGTGTGTACGTACAATGGAGTACTTCAGGCCTTTTTAAAGGAAATTTGGGGCTGGGGTTGTGGCTCAGTGGTAGAGTGCTTGCCTAGTATGCTTGAGGCACCGGGTTTGATCCTTGGCACCACATTAAAAATAAATAAATAAAAGCAAATAAAGGTATTGTGTCCATCTACAACGAAAATATATATTTATATGTTTAAAAAAGGAAGGAAATTCTGAGGACATTATGCTGAGTGATGTCAACCAGCACAGAAAGACAAGCGTGGCCTGATTTCCAGATGTTGGTTGTATAATTGCCAGGGTTGATGGGGAGGAACACAGGAAACTACTAATTCATGGGCCTAAAGTTTCAGTCAAACAATACGGATAAGCTCTAGAGAGATACCTGTAGCTGTGTTTCAATAGCTGGGCACGGAGGAGCATGTCTGTCATCCCAGCAGCTCAGGAGGCTGAGGCAGGAGATCGCAAGTTCAAAGCCAGCCTCAGCCAAAGCGAGGCGCTAAGCAACTCAGGGAGACCCTGTCTCTAAATAAAATACAAAATAGGGCCGGGATGGGGCTCAGTGGTCAAGTGGCCTTGAGTTCAATCCCTGGTAACACCCCCCTCACCAAAAAAGAAAAGAAAGAAAGAAAGAAAGAAACCCAGCAGACATACTGGACTTGGCCCACAGACTATAGTCACCAATCGCTGCTCTAACACTTTACCATTGAAAGGGTAAAGTTTCTAAGCTGCAAAGCCTGAGTTAAAATGTAAAGGACCAGGTATTGTTAAGTTCCTATGCTACACTCAAAACCTGAAATTCCTGTAGCTGTTAGGACAATTCCCGGGACTGCCCAGTAGATATCCCCCCTGACCATTTAGTTGTTTAATAACCTGGACCCTGTGCAGTTTGGCACGTAGGCATTCAGGGCCCAAACCCATCAGTTTGAATGTACCCCCCTTCTTAGGACTGACCTATCACTCCCGCCTGACCTGTTACCGCCAATGAATGTGCTAATCATGTTTAAGGATTGTTGTTGTTGTTGTTCAATTTTCCCGCGCCTCATGATGATTTGCTCTGATGTATGCAAAGCCCCCGCCCTCCGCAAAAAGTGTACTTAAGCACTGCTCGGGGGCTCTTGGCCGCTCTCCCTTCTTGAGTGAGCCTGGAGCCCCAGGGCGCTGGATTGGATTCTCAATAAATCCCCTTTTGCTGTTGCATGAGCCGGTCTCTTGGTGGTCTCTTCCTCCGACATTTGCCGGACCCTTAAACTCATTAAACCAATCACTTAAGACCTTTGCATTCCACTTCAAGTAAACCTGCCTGTATCAGGGTCCACTTTATGCTTCGGATGCAGCCCTGGCTGCTCTGTTTCTTTCTCCTCCTCCCTCCCGCTTCCTAATCTCTGGGGAGACAGGATCACCTTTCTTCCCTGCCTTGGGCAGATTGACCCGTCCTTGAGAACACACCCACCCACCATAGAAATGAAGTCATCCGGACTTGGGGATGGCACCAGAAGATCTCAGAAATGACTGTCTCTCAAATTGACAAGTGGATGACCACTGGACAGAGAAGCCGTGGAATGTAGCCTTGGAGTCACCTCTTTCACAGCCCCTGTTCCTGCTGATGGGCAGAATCACAGCCTTTGGGACAGGAGTCCCCTGTGTTTCTCCTTTGCTAGCAAAGCAATAAACCTTCTTTTTTCTTTTTTTCTCAAAACTGCATCCTTGTTATTGGATTGGCACTGGGGACAAGGACAGAGCTTTCGGCAACATTGCCTCAATTTTTAAAAATATGATTTATGCAGCCTGGGGCTGGGGCTCAGTGGCAGAGCGCTTGCCTTGCACCTGTGAGGCACCGGGTTCGATCCTCAGCCCCACATAAAAACAAACAAAATAAAGATATTGTGTCCACGTATGACTAAAAAAATATTTTTAAAAAAATACAGTTTATGCAATTTATAAAAGCAAGCTGATGAGAAATGGACTGGTGGCCTGTTGACTCGGGTTTCAATATGGGGAGTTTGGGCTGCGCTGTTTCCTTGGGAAATCCCTGAGGTCACTGTCTCTGTGTGTTGTTAGCTAACTCAGACAATGAGATGAAAGACAGCACTAAGGCTGGGGGTGTCGTTCCAAGGTACAGCTCTATGTGCGGATTTGTGTTCCATCCCCAGCACGAAAAAAAAAAAATCAAATAAAGAGCTAATACAAACAGGCGAAAAAAAACCAAAAGGCCATTTGGAGTATTATAGAAACTTCTCAGGGAGAAGAACTCTAACCAAATACTCATCACTCAACATTCAGAGGAGGAAGGGGCCCACCTTAGGTCCTCCTGAGACCTCAGAAAGTCAAGGGCAGGCCCCACAGTTCTGGAGGCCCAAAGTGAAGGCCAGGGTGATGGGGGAGGCTGGGGGCTCCCACATTCAGGATGGAACAGCCACACCCTCTGGAGGTACAGACCTCCCCTCATTGCTGCCCAGAGGGCCCAGGGTCAGCCCCCCGTGTGTCCTCTCTGGGGACTGAATCTCCAGGCTTTGTGGAGCAGGGGAGGGGCAGCGAGCGCCCAGTGGCTCTGCTGGAGGACATGTGAGTATTAAAGCCCTTCTTAAACCAATCCGCCTGCTTTTAGCACCAGCTTTACTCTCATTTCCGTCAACACTGGTGCCTTCCGGGGGATTTGCCGGGCTCCTTGGGCTGTCCACGCTCCGTGTCAAGTTCCCATACAGAGCAGCCTCCTCTGTCTGTTCAATCAGCTCCCACAGGACATCTGCCTTCCAGCTTCCAAAATGATGCTGGCCGCTGGGTCCCCCTCCTCAGTCCTCCCTGATGCGCCCTGGGAGGCAGCATCTGAGACCCCCAGAGATCCAGGTCAGAGTCTGCAGAACCTGGGACCCTGTGACCTTACGTGGCAAAGAGACTTTGCAAATATGGTTCAGGTGATGGACTTTGAGCTGCGGAGAATATTCTGGATTATTGCTATGCTTTGATGTGTCCCCAGATTCATGTGCTGGAACCTGAATTCCTCCACTGGGAGGTGGGGCCTAGCAGGAAGTGTGAGGGTCACCAATAAATGAATGCCTTTCTCTCCCGCATTGAGTTATTGCTCTGTATGGACAACCACCATGAGATCAGCTTGTTAGAAATGAATCACCCTGAGTTTTGCCTCTTTCATGTGTGCCCACTTCCCCTCTGCTGTCCATCATGGGCTGAAGTAGCATGAGACCCTCACCAGAAGCTGAAGCTCTTCCCAGCCTCTAAAACCATGACCCGAAATAAACCTCTCTTCTTTATAAATTAGCCAGTTTCCAGTATTTTGTTATTGCAGTAGAAAATGGACTAAGACACCAATCTAATCCCATGAATCATTAAAACCTTCTCTGGCTGTGGTCAGGGAGAGTGATGCAGCGGGAGGGGCCAAAGAGATGCTACCTTGTCGCGGGGTCCACAGGGAGTCGAGGACCGAGGGATGCAGGTGCCTTTTGGAATCTGGGAAAGTCAAGAAAGTTTTCCTATCAATATCCCTATTGATACTTTGATTTTCCCTCAGTACTTTTGATCTGGTATATAGAATTGTAAGAAAACAGATTTGTGCAGCGGCTTGGGAGGCTGAGGCAGGAGGATCACGAGTTCAAAGCCAGCCTCAGCAAAAGTGAGGTGCTAAGCCACTCAGTGAGACCCTATCTCTAAATAAAATATGAAATAGGGCTGGGGATGGGGCTCAGTGGTTGAGTGCCCCTGAGTTCAATCCCCAGTACCAAAACAAACAAACATACAAACAAACAAAAAACATTAAAACTATTTTTTTTTTTTTTTGGTTTTAGGAAACTAATTTTGTGGTGATTTGTCATGGAAGCAATTGAAGGCTGATGAACATACTGCTGCATTTGGGAGGTTGAATGTCCTGAGACCTGTGGGTTTAAAGCCTTGGTCCTCAGCTGGTGCCACAGAGAGCCAGAGAGACCTTTAAGACATGGGGCCCAGTACAGGTCTTTAAGTCACTGGGGGTGTATATCCTAGAAGGAGACCCTTCCCCCCCATTCCTTTCTCACTCTTTTTTGATGCTGGGGATCAAATTCAGGGCCTGGTGCATTCCAGGCAAGCGCAGGACCACTGAGCTATACCTTCAACACTTTTCATTTTTTATAATGAGAAAGGGTCTCACTGAACTGCCCAGGCTGGCCTTGAACTTGAGATCCTCCTGCCTCTCACTCCTGAGGAGCTGGGATTAGAAGCAGGCACCACCAAGCCCAGCTACCTTTTCACTCTGTAAATGGATTACCTCAGGTATTTCATTACAGTCATGGAAAGCTGACTATCACACATACCTTAAAAAATTCACTCACTATTCTTTGCATATGGCTCGAGAACACAGAAGTTAGACCGTCTTTAACCAGAAGTCACCACTCAAACTTGCGGTCACCTCTAGCCCTTCATGACTTGTTCTCATCCAAGTCACTTTTGAATTTTGTGTCACTAAACCTGTTCCTGTTTTCCTTGACTGTTCATCTCTCAAGCCAATTGTCGGCTCCCTCTCTCAGTCTTGAGACATTCTCTGGCTCCCTCCGATACATGTGCCCCTGGTGTCTTCCAACTTCACCAGTTGCTCTTCTCGGCTGCCTTGTTAGATTATTTTCCACATGATCTCAAAAGTGTGGTGTTCCTGCAGCCTCTTCTGTCCCTTCTCTCTCTCTCCTGTGTGATCTCACGACTTTCAAAGCCATCTTTATGCATATGGTGTGATATCCTATCACCAGCCAAGTCTCCTCCTCAGCTCCTGCCTCTCATGATCAAGTCCTCACTGGACATCTTCACTCAAACCTGACACATGTTTCTTGAATCTGGAATTTCCCCCAAAGGCCCATATGCTGAAGGCTTGGGCACCAGCCAGAGGTAGTGGAATCCTTTAAGAGGCAGGGCCAAGCGGGAGGAAGTTAGGCTATTGGGGGCGGGCCCTTGAAGGTGATGTTGGACCACGCCCCTTCCTCTCTCTTTCTTTGCTTTCTGATCACCATGAGGTGAGTAGCTTGGCCCCACCACACACTCCCCTCATGATGCTCTGTCTTGCCACAGGCCCAAAAGCAATGAAGCAAACTATGGACTGAAAACTTTGGATCTGTGAGCCAAACTCAACCTTTCTTCCTTATAGATTTATTTTCCTGGGTGGCCACAGCAAGGGAAATCTGACTAACACACTCCTCAAGTTAAAAATCTCTGTGGTGCTGGGCATGAATGGAACCTGGGGCCCACACATGCTAGGCAAGCACTCTACCATTGAGCCACACCCTCAGTCTATGTAGCAGAATTCTCGAGTTTGTCACCAGATCTCTTCCCTCCCTTGAGTCTTCCCATCATCCACGTATGTATCCAATCCCCAAGCTCCAAGTTCACCTTGATTCTCTTCTTCACCTAACCAATCAGCACATTCTGTAGACTTTGTCTCCTAAATGTTTAGATGATGTAATTCGTCAGCTTTTCATTGCTATAATGAAAGACTTGAGGCAGACTATTAAGAAGGAAGGTTTTTAGCTCACAGTTTGGGAGGCTCAAAGTTCAGATAGCATTGCATAGGCTCTGATGAGGGTCCCTCTGGCTGCACTACATCATGGTGGGTGTGCATGTGAGTACCTCCTTGGATCTGTGTGGTCTCTCTCTCCTTCTTATAAAGTCATCAAGATCCAATCACAGACACTCCGCCCTAATGACCTAATCTAATGGCTTCCCAGTGGTTTGACCTCTAAACACCATCATCAGATTAATTTTCCTCTTACTATTAATAAGACTTCAGGATTAAACCCCTCCGTGAATTCAGGGGGTTTAATTCACCGTGTTCAAGCCATAGCAGAAGATATCTCTTCTCCCTGGGTCCAGGCCCTGTCTACACCTCCCCCATCACCCCCCACATCACCACGGTGACCTCCCTCTGGTGTTTTGTGTCCAGTCCCAGAGCTATCGATTCTCCCCGGAGCAGCCCAAGGGATCATTTAAAATGTCAATCAGATTATATCACTTCCCCCACTAAAAGCTTCCAAAGGTTTCCCAATCCCATCTAGGATAAAATCCATTCTCCTCCGTGGGGCTGACGAGGCTTAAGTGATCTGATCCATTCCTGTCTCACCCCATGACTCACCCCATGTCATTGTCCCTATTCTCTGCCCTGTCCTAGCCACACACTGATCTCTTATTCTTGGCAGTCACCAAACTCTACCAGCCTCTGGGCCTTGTTTCCCCCAGTCTTTCCAGGGTTAGCTCCTCCCACTCCCCAGGTCCTATCTTCCCCGTTTCCGACACGCAGAGTTGATTTCCTCAGCAGAGGGTTTTGAACTGGACGATCCTATTGGTCTGTTTACTTGTGTTTTATTTGGGCTCTCTCATTAGAGATAAGCCCCAGGGGTGCAGGGAGGATGTTTTTCACCCTCGAGTTTCTAGTTTCTGGTCTAGTTCCACCGTCCAGTTTCTATAGGATACAGTGAACTCTGTTGAGTGACTGAATGAATGAGCCCTAACCTGGCCTGCGCCAGTGTCTGATTTCATTTTCACAAAGACCCTTTGAGGTTGTCACACTGGACTACATTTCCCATCTTCCCTTGCAATGAGCCCTTATGGCCAATGCTTGCAGCCGGTCGTGAAAGCAGCTGGTTTCAGATTTGGCTCATAAAAACCTTCAGCGTGAACCTTACTCTCTTATTCATGTGCCAGCTTCAGGCAGAGGATCCAGCAGTGAGGTCCGAGGCGCGGGGGGTGACAACAGAGTCACCAGACGGGAGGATCCTGGGTCCCTGAAGGATTGCATGGGGCAGAGCCGCCTCCCTCCCGCCGAGCTCCTGTGGACATCTAGGCTGGCTTCTCCTTACACCAAAACACCACGCGTAGGTGGCTGGTGAGCAGCACCTGGGTCACGCTTTCGCTCACAAGTGTTCACTGAATGCAGATGTGTCCTCTGCACCGACCCACAGCCGAGCCGAGATGCTGTGCTCACACCTCCCTGATGACACACCATGCCGCATGCTCGTGCGAGTGCTTGTCCCCACGAGGCTGTGAGTCCCTCGAGAGAGGGGTCTGTGTCGCCCTCATCTTGGTGGCCTCAGCAGCCAGTCCCTACGAGACCCCAGGGCAAGTTCGTTCCATCCAGGGGAGAGTGGACATCTGCACCCCTCGCGGCCTCTCTTCCCTAAAACTGGCCAAGAAAATCCAACTCTTTCAGGCCCCGAGGGAAGAAATGACGTCCCCAGGGTCACACAGAGGCAGGACGTGGCAGGCTCAGCCTGCCCAGGGCTGCTCACTGGGCAGCTGCCACTCAGGAGTGAATCCTAGTGCCCTCCTGGGCCTGGAGAAAGGCTAGGAGAGGTGGTAAGAGGGGTCTTTGGGGGCAGACACAGATGCCCCTGAGCCCCCAAGGTGACCTCAACCAGCCTCACTGCCCCGTGCCCTTCCTCCAGCAGCTGAGAAGTGTCCCAGAGCCCCAGAGCTGTCCCTCCACCCTCCGCCGGCTCTGCCTGGCAGCCTGGGCGTCCACATCACTCAGTATTTTTAGCTTCACCACCTGGCACCTGTGGTCACTGACTCTGCCCAGCCTGGCCTGGCGGGATCCCCTCTTTAAGCCTTAAAGGGCCAGAGTCGGCCAGCTAGGAGGGAGACCAGCAAACACAGGCTGCCGTACCCCCAGAGCAGAAGGCAGAGGCGCCTCCCCTACAGGGGTCTCCAAAGTGGGAGGCGGGAAATAGAGGGAGGAGGGGGCAGGATCTCACCGCTGCCCGGCCCTTAGGCCTGTGCCTGTCCCTTTCTGGAGCTTCCCAAATGCCAGCTGCTCACCAGGGGGACGGGTTCCCATGCCACATCTGTCCCCTCCAAGACCCGTGGCGCCAGACGCAGGGCAGGGCCTGATAGCCGTCCGCTCGGGGAGGTCCAGAGACTCATTCATTCATTCCCTGGGTGTTCAGAGGGCCCGGGCTGCACACTTCTGTCTGCACACTACTGTCGCGAGTGTCATGCCCGGGATTCAGGGGGTGCATCTGCATGCACAGCTGACTCCCTCGGGCCCCTAACACCCCCCGTGAGCCCTCAGGTCCTCTCATTGCTTGCTCGGTTGTCCCTGGATCAAGTCCTCTGCTCAGCTGTCCAGGTCCTTTGAGGTCTGTGCCCCCACCCTGTCCTTGTCACCACCATCCCTGCCTAATTTCTTTTTCAAACCCCTGAGCAGCTGCTCTTGGAGTTCCCAAGGTGGATGTCCCACTCCCACCAGGGAGCCTGTCACGCTGTGCCCAACCTATCTGCCTATCTCTGTCTCTGTGCACAGGCTGTCACCCCGTGAGGGCTGGGGCAAGAGCTCCGGTCCTCTGCTGAGTCTCCCAGGGCTCTGGGTGCCCAGTCACCGTCACAGAGTAAGTGAACAACCAGGCCAGGGAGGATCTTCCCATTGCACAGATAAGAAGACCAAGGTCCACAGAGCGGAACTCACGGACCCAGGCCCAGCACAGGGAGTTGAGGAGGAAACTGGTGCAGGCTGCAGGAGCGTGCACCAGGCCCTCCTGTCCTGCTGGGGGCCTGGGGGGGATAAACCCGACTTGTCCCCGCACCTGCCCTTCTCCCCACCTAAGCCGGTGCTGACTCAGGCGGTGATGGAGGCTGGGCGCCCTGGGCAGAGGTGACCCCTGTCACATTGTCCAGCCATGCCCAGAGTCCGTGGGCATGGCCTGGGGAACACACTCGGCTGGAGGCTGGGCTTCCCTGCAGGTGGGGGTGGGGAGAGCTGGCAAAGGGATAATGATAGTCCTCGGGCTGTGGAGCCCCACCGCCCTGAACAGCCCCTCTCCCGACTTAGGGATGTCGAACTCACACCTGCGCCTACAAACCTGCACACGCACTCACAACCACACACACGCACCCCCAACACCCAGTCACGCAGCCGCACATACTTCTATCATTGCCGCCGCCTGCCGCGTCTTACACACACACACACACACACACACACTTTCACTTATTAATTCAACAAAGACTGAATATCTGGTCGGTGCCAGTGGCTGTGGGAAGGGAGGGAGGCTCTCAGGACAGGGTGGACCTGGGGCTCCCAGAAGGCCTCCCTGGAGGAGGAGGCACTGCGTGGGGCCTGGTGCAGGGAGGCGGGGACGGGAAGCCTGGGCAGGGTTTCCCTGGGACCCAGGGAGTGGGAGGAGATGGGCAGTGTCTTCCTGGGTCCCAGAGGCCTGGAACACCCAGCCGAGACTCGACTTGATCCTGTGGGAGCCAGAGAGCCACGGAAGGCTCTGAGCCGAGCAGCCACCTGGGAGGGACAGGGAGGTCCCTCTGGGGCTAGGGTGGGAGAGATGGGGAGAAGGCTTTGGTGACCACAGGGCTGAGTCTGAGCGGGATGGTGGAGGGGGACGACGGACTCGCAGGCAGCCCCTCCAGGCCCTGGGCTCTGCCCCCACTCCGCCCACCTGCTGCCCACGGCAGACACTGACCTCCGAAGGGGGACCTCCTGGAGTGGCTCCTCTTCCTCCTTCCTGTGGAAGCAGACCAAGCAGAAGGCGGGCACATCATCGGCTCCGCAGCCCAGGGGCCAGGCCGGAGGCAGCTCCAGGACAGGGCAGGGGCGGCTGGTGGCAGCCTCGGCAGCATCGTCCCTGGCCAGGGCAGGGGTCCCCGAGCCAGCATGCTCCAGGGTCAGCAGCCTGTTGGCTTCAGGGCCCCGCACCTGCCTGCCTGCCACCTGCGCCTTCTGGCTCAGGTTGCCCGTTGCCTCGGTGGGTGAAGAGCCTGTGGCTCTGTCCCTCAGGAGCGCCTGTCCTGACCCCTGACAGGGTTCCAGACACAGTGCTGGGCCTCGGAAAGCAGCTTGTCACTGCCTGGGCTCAGGGGTGGCTGGCAGGTGGCCACAGGTCCCCTCCCTGCCTCTCTGGAGCCCTCAGCCCCTCAGCCGCCCACCCTGCAGCTGTCTATGGGAGGCAGCACCGGGAGGACAGGCCTGCAGAGGACCTGCCCTTCTGTCCATCTGTCTGTCCAGCTGTGTGCTCCTCCCTGTCCAGGCAGCCGGCGCAGGGATGGTTTCCCTAAGAAAGTTTGCTCTCCGGTGCTGGGGTGGGTGGCACCAGTGGCCTCCAGGAGATTGGGCTGAGACCTCCAAAGCGAAAGGTGGATGAGGACCAGGGGAGGCTGGCGCGAGGTCCACGCTGGGCTCCAGGAAAAGTTCTGGCCCCCGCAGTCTGCGGCCGGCTCCCCGGACCGAGGCTCCCCCGGCGCGCAGCGCTCCTGCTCCCTGCGCTCCAGTGGCGGCTCCGCGGCCGGCTGGGCTGTGGGTATTAATAGCTCCACATTCACGCTGCGAAGCCGGGAGGTTAACTCCTTCCCTGCCACAGCACCGAAGGCAGGCGGGCTGGCAGGCGGGCGGGGCGACAGGGACGGTGCCTCAGTCCTGCACCCGCCCTGAGCCGGTGCCGCAGCGGGACCCTCGCTACCGCCTCCCCCCTGCGAGTCCTTGCGCAGCCCCGGGCACCTGGATCTTGGTCAGACATCCCAGGCTACCTGGATCCTTCGTGTGCACCTTCAGGAGACTGCGCAGGACGGTGGGCTCAGGGTGCCACCCCGGGGATGATCAGGGGTCCCCAAATCCCTCCACATTCCCCTAAAAATCATCTCTGGCAGCCCTGGGTCCAGATCCATCACCAGCTTCTGTGGGAACCAGAGACGAAGCTGCCACCGTGCCTGGAGAGCCTAGGGAGGATTCAGAGCCAAAACCGAGTTTGCATGAAGAATGTTTACTGAGCACCTGCTTTGCGCCAGGCACACGGAAAGGGAGAGGGCAGGTGTTCTTGTTCCCTTGGCAGGTCAGCAAGTCACTGCAGGAGGTTGACGGTGCCCTTGACAGGTGCCCCAGCCTGCAGTCGGGGTCCAGGTCGGGCTTCAGCCCCGCTCACCTCCGCTGCAATACACAACACGCAGGATCATTCACAGTGGCCTGGGAGCCCTGGAAACAAAGGAAACAGATATTCAGACTGTGAAAAGTGCTGCTGCTGCTGCGAAGGGAGTTTCCACCAGCAGGAGAAAGAGAAGGAATCAGGCAGAGATCTGGAGGGAGAACATTCCAGAAGGAGGGACCTCTGAAATCCAGAGGCCAGAACGCTTTGGCACTTGAGGGAGAATGTGAGAAGGAGAGGAGCAGAGGGAGCAGGGGTTTCCTGGGGCTCAAGAGGTGGGGTGTCACCAGCTGAGAGAATAGAGCAGGTGAAGCCCGAAGCAACGTGAGGTGGATGGCGCATCGCAAAGCAGAAAGAAGACAGAAGGTGGAAGTGATGGGAGAGGGATTTAGGAGGTTCTTGTCCCAGAGTTGCCTTTCTGAGGGGGAAGGGTGGGTGGAGGAAAATGGAAATGGAAACTCGGGTCCAAGTTCAGGTATGGAGACCGGCAGGCAGAGGCTAGGAAGAAGCCATCTGTATTTGTTGACCTGGATTCTACTGGCTGGGTGAGCAGGCCTGCGCTTCCTTGGCCAAGAAACTCTGGGAGATGGGATCAGAGCCACCATGTACAGTTGTTTAGGCTGTGCACTGTACAGCCCAGGCTGGCAGACAGGCGGGGGCTGATGTCCCTCCTCCTTCTGCTTTGCCAGGCCTTGTACTTTGGTATGGCGACAGCGTAGAAGTTTGCCTTGTACTAATAGTCCACCCCAAAGTTACCTTTTTCCTTACACATAAGTCTGAGGGTGCCTTTTCCTGTGGGTTCACCAAGAGGGGTGCTTCTTTCTAATTGGTCTGTTTAGGGAGCTCGTTTTATATAGTTGGTCCTCTTAGAGGGGCACCTTTCTTGAATTGTTCTCCCCAAAGGGGGTGATTTCTTCCTGCCAGGTTCAAAGGGGGGGCCCCATAAATTGGGCTGAGGGAGAAGACCCAGAGGCCACCGGTTCTAGAGCTGGGGACCTGCTCTGTGGCTTTGGATCAGTCCCTGTGTCTCTCTGGAACCACAGACTCCCAGACCTAGCTAAAGCCCAGCTGGCCCAGCTCCTGACCAGCACAGAGGAGGAGAAGGAGCCCAAACAGGGGCTCCCTGAGGTCCGCAGTGACACGGGGCTAGCACCCCGTCTCCCCGTCTCACGTTCCACCTGCCCTGCTCCAGCGTCAGCGTGGGACGCTGGGGACTTGGTACTTCTTCAAGGGGAGGACAGAGAATGAGAGGGGAGAAAAGGAAGGGGGGAGGGGGGAGGGGAGGGGGGGAAGGGCCGCTGTGCTATGGCTCCTTGGGGTGGAGGTCAGAAGGGGCCAGGGTGGCCCTGGCCTCTAGGTGTCCCTCCCTGCTCCCCCAGGCCCCATGGGACGGTCATTTGCAGATGTTAATTATTCAGGAGGTTGTGCTTTGCCGGGTTCTAATGCACTCTGATGGCGTTCTCTAGCTAATGGGGAAAATCAATAGGTTTTAATTCCTCGTGGCTGCGAAGCTCTGTCTGTCTCCTGTTTGGGTGGCAGGGGTCTGGCTCTCCAGGAGGCTGGGGTCCTCCTTCCCTCTCCCACCCTCACCCCCACCCTCACCCCCACCCCCATCCCACCCCACCCTCTCCGGCCTCCAGTCTGGGAAGGGAGAATTGGAGACCCAAGACCACTTCAAACTCTGCCCCCAACACCATGGAGAGACTGAGCTCTTGAATCTCAGCCACCTGCTGCCCTCCAAGAGGGATGGGGGCTTCCCCAGCCTCCGGGCCAGACCTGCGGGACAGATGTGCCAGCTGGCAGGGGTAGCTAACCCGCTTTGGGTGGGGCTGGAGTCAGGCCACAGCCCTTGGCCCTGGGGTTTTGGGACCTGGGGGGGGCTTTCCCCTCCCCACCACTCAGGGTGTGTATGGGGAGGAGTCTGAGCCCCTACATCTCCAAAGAGTCTGAAACGTAGATTTCTGACGTGACATTTATGGGCGGTTATACATGTTCGGCAGTTTCTGTGCAGGACCGAGAGCTGAGAGGTTCTGTACCATCCTCAGGAGCTCATCTCATCTCAAACCACATCCTCTTCCTGAGCTGGTGTCCTTTAAGATTCCCGTAATTATCTAGTGAACGGAACGACCTCTATTGTAGGGCATGTGCATGTTATTATTATTTATTTATTTTCTGGTACCTGGGGAGGGAATCTAGAGTTGCTTTACCATGGAGCTGCACATCCTCAGACCTTTTTATTTTATTTTATTTTTGAGACAGGATCTTACTAAATTGTTGAGGTTGGCCTTGAACTCGCCGTCCTTCTTCCTCAGCCTCCCGAGCTTCTGGGATCCCAGGTGTGCGCCAGGACGACAGGTGTGTGTTTTCAAAGTGTTAATTAGGCAAGGGGAAACATTTCACATGCGTGGTTCTCTTGATAATGCTATTCTTTTTGTGTTTTTTTTCCCCTCAATGTTTCCAAAACATAACCTCAATAAAAAGATGAATAAATAAAAGGCGAGGTTGTGCCAGCTTCCTGATGGCCCAGGATTTTCCTGATAGCCTGGAGCCCACCTCGTCGGCCTGAAACTGTTCTGACCACCTAGAAGGGCTGTCCATGGGGGCCCAACCCTATTACCACGGTCCTCTGGAACTCAGGATCTGGACTGAGAGGACAATGACCATCAGACCGCAGGGGTCATCTGCACCTAGGCCCCAACGGTCCCTACCCCTCCCACCCAGGCCCCAGCAGGCACCAAGCCCAGGGGCTCTGGGGGCGCAGACCTGGCTGGAGTCCCTCCCACACTTAGGCTCAGTGCTCCCTTCTTACACCCCTGGATTCTCCCTCTCAGACTCAGGCATGCAGATGCTGACTTTGTCCTTCTCCCCAATTCCTGGCACACTGTTATTCTTGGTCAATGCAGGGTCCCTCTCTTATTTTTTAATTTATTAAATTTTTTTGGTACCAGGGATTCAACTCAGGGGCACTTGACCCCTGAGCCCCATCCCCAGCCCTATTTTGTATTTTATTTAGAGTCAGGGTCTCACTGAGTTGCTTAGGGCCTCACTTTTGAGGAGGCTGGCTTTGAACTCTCGAGCCTCCTGCCTCAGCCTCCCGAGCCCCTGGGATGACAGGCGTGCACCATGGCTCCTGGCTGCCCCTTATTTTTGTCCAAGTCTCCATTCCCCTTTTCCCCCTGGAATACTTGGCAGGATGGCGTGGAGCACAGAGCCACTGATAACTTAAAGGTCCTGTTCCACGTCTGTGATGGCTCTTTCCCCCTGGGATCTCTGAGGCTTGGATCAAACACTTTCTCCTTTGACACACCCAAGTATGGCTGGTATTTTTCAAAATTCTTCACTAAAGAACCGATGGATCACCTGGGACAGAATCCAGCTTGCTCATCGCGGGAGGGAGAAGCACATACTGAGATGACCAGCTCTCATTTATTTGGCTCCCTTTCCTATTTATTTTTTTTGCACATGCTATGCAAGTGCTCTGCCACTGAGCCACAACCCCAGCCCTGGCTCTCACTTCAAATGCAAATCCAGTGCTGATGGGGATGCTCATCCCAGACTGGATGAGATGCTGCAGTACGTGTGCGGGCCCAGATTTCCAGAGAGGAAAGGGTCCCAAGTATAGGGGACCCTCAGCCCCATGTGGGTGAGTAAGAGATGACATTTCTCTTTCTGTTAATTAAGGTACTGCTGAGCTGCTGTAATAAAGAAGCCCCACATCCCAGATTCAAACAAGTCTTCTCACAAAGTCATCAGAAGCATGTGGCAAAGTTTTATTTCATGTTTTTTATTTATTTTATTTTTAATTTTTGGCACCCCGGATTGAACCAGGGGCGCTTAACTGCTGAGCCCCATCCCTAGACCTTTTTAAAAATATTTTATTTTGAGACAGGATCTCGCTAAGTTGCTTAGGGGCTTGCTAAGTTGCTGAGGCTGGCTTTGGACTTGTGATCCCCCTGCCTCAGCTGGGATTCCAGGCGTGCACCACCGCACCCGGCTCTTGGTCTTTTTCATTGAGAAAATATATAAAGGCAAGAGTTTATATTGGACCAGGGGGATAAAAGCTCAAAAACACAGATTATGTGATGTGTTTGAATCTCTTGAGAAGAGACTTTTGGTTTTGACTTTCATTTTGCATAATGAAGGTAAATAGAAAAAAAAACAAAGCAATCATGAACTTTAGGAAAAACAAAGAGTCGCACAAGAAAGGGAATATGTAATCATAGACTCCTATGTGCCCGAGCTGTGGGTCACTTACAAAGGTGTAATCTTATAAATACTACAAATCATTTTAACCCAAGAGGATAGATGACCATATTGGGAAGAGGAGACAGGAAGCCTGTGTGTGGGACAGGACAGATGAGGGTATAAGAGAACTACGACACTTTCATTTTTGGTAGTAGGGAAGTAATGTCAAAAGTCAAGAAATAGCTGTATTCGCATGTTCTTTAGACTCTTGCCATTCAAAGAATAGTCTGTGGACCAGCAGCATCAGCATCACTGGGAGCTTATTAGAAATGCAGAATCTTGGAAGCTGCCCCAGACCTGCTAAACCCAAACTCGTTTGATATATTTGTGTGTGTGTGTGTGTGTGTGTGTGTGTGTGTGTGTGTGTAGTGCTGGGGATCGAACACAGTGCCTCCTTGTGTAAGCCAGCTAAGGGTTCCACCACTGAGCTACACCCCCAGCAACCTGCTCCTCCCCTCCCCTGAATGTATTTTTTAAAATATTTATTTTTTAGTTTTAGCTGGACCCAATATCTTTATTTTACATTTATGTGGTGCTGAGGATCCAACCCAGTGCCTCCTGCATGCTAGGCGACTACTCCACCACTAAGCCACACCCCAGCCCTCCCCACCATGTATTTGAACAAGATCCCCAGGTGATTTGCATAGTTCCTTGAAGTTTGAAAAGCCCTGACTTGGAGGGCTGGGGTAGACCTCTTGCATGTACAATGATCTGGGCTGGAGGACTGTGCCGGAGTGGGGACCTGACTTAGAACCCTAAACAGAAGGAACAGTGAAAAGAGTTGAGTTCATTGCCTTTAGGAAGAGAAAGGCTGAAGTAGAGTCGGGGAATGCTAGCTTTTCCTACAAGTTTTAAACTGCATGGACAATTTATGTCATTGAAGAAAGCAGACCCTGTGCATGCTTTCAGATCCCTACAATACAAAATGCAATGCAAAGGCCTTCTCCGACTAGGGATTCCCCAGGGTCCTCTTAGTCTTGTCAACAGATCCTAGAGCATCCTTCTAGAACATTCCTCTCTGCATATCCAACCTTTGAGCTTGGGGCCATCCATTTATATTTTTAACAGATCAGAGCACTCTGATGCATTGTTGGGCATCTTGAGCTATTTTTGTTCAACAATATCTTGGAGATTATTGCCCCAAAGCACCTATGGATCCCCTAGACTCATTTATAAGTTGCTTTTACAGGATGCCTAGAATGGTAATTTATTTAACTACCCCCCCCTACTGATGGGAAATGAGGTGGTTTCCAACCTTCTTCTGTTACACAGATTGCTGCCATCAGCATCTTGTAACCACAATGTAGTGTCGGGTTAAGGGCACACAAGCCTGGGAGTGGAAACCCAGGGCTGCTGAGAGCCAATGATCTGATCTCTGCGAATTTCAGTTCCTGTAGCTGTGAAATGTGGATCAGAATGATATTGACGGTGCTTACTGTGGGCACTCACGTTTCACCCGCCCTGGGTTCAGCAAGGAACAAGAGATCAAAATCCCTGCCCTTGGGGCTGGGGGTTGTGGCTCAGTGGTAGAGAGCTTGCCTAGCATGCATGAGGCACTGGGTTCGAGTCTCAGCACCACATACAAATAAATAAAAATAAAGATCCATCAACAACTTAAAAAAAAAAATCCCTGCCCTTGAGGGACTTAGAGTCTAATGATGGGAGGCAGATAAGAAAGAGAGTAATCAAAATAGAGAGGTAGAGCATTTGCCTAGCATGTGCCAGGTCCTGGGTTCAGTACCCAGTGCCACAACACACACACACAATACACACAAACACACACACAACCCACACATATAATAAGGGACAAAAGGGGGGGGGTTGCCATTTTAGTTAAGGGGGTTACAAATGGCCTCACTGATTGACACAGACCTGAAGGAGATGAGAGCCCTATAAGTACCTGGGGGAAGAGCAAAGGGTCAGGGACAGGGCACTCACGACCTCCGTGACAGCTGCCGGTGAGGGGACATTACCTCTGCCTTCCGCCGTCTGTCTAGCACTCAGTCTGTCCTGGGCACCTATGCAAAATGAGTACAGCCCCTGCCCAGTGTGCAGCAGCCGTGACCTCAGGTGCCAGCAGGAGAGCTGCCCCGGTCCCCTGACCTTGTGTTGTGGGGAACCCCCAAAGAACCGCAGTGGCACCAGCCACAGCTGAAGGAGCCAAGTGGCCTCAGAGAGGGGCTGGATTCCCAGCCGGGTGGGGTCAGTCCCCAGCAACGGGTGGGGGGCTCCGATGAGATAGTGGCCGGAGGAGGAAGCAGGAGCCAGAGGGGGCTGGGGACTCCCTGTGGGCCCTTGGGGGCTCCGAGAGGGCGTGGGGCGCTGGGTGCGTATAGTGGAGAGGCTGCAGGGTGGCTTTTGGGTGGGTCTGCGACAGTGGCCCTCCTAGGTCTTGTCCCTCTGAGGTCGGTGCTGGACTTCTCTGTAGAAGCTGAGATCCTGCAGCCTCTTTAGCACAGCGATCTGATTGGAGGCGGAGGAGGAGCTGGGGCGCGTTCTGGCACGTGCCGATTAACTTAGGGTATATTTATCTGGGATGGGTGGGTGGGGTGGACTGAGGAAGTGGTAGGAGGGCTACCCCATCCTCACCCCAATCAATCCTTAGTGTCACCATGGCCCCAAGGCGACTGTCCTCCAGCCTTGCGCTCTGCCTCTAGCGCCCCCTACCGTCAGAGCGATGGCGCTGCTGAGCGGCAGGAACGTGGTTTGCGCAGCAGCGGCCTCCGCTTACCAAGGCCAGCCTCGCAGGGGAGGTTTGAGTTTAGTGCCCGGCGCGGTCGCCTATCAAGTTCGTGAGGTGAAGACGGGCTCCTCCATGGTCTTTGGAAAAATATCCAGCTGGATTCTCACTCACCAGACACCTCTCTCTTTAAAGCCTAGGAAACGAATGGGTCAGAGATTTAAAGATAAAACTATACCCCGGCGCAGGGGCGCACGCCTGTCATCCCAGCAGCTCGGGAGGCTGAGGCAGGAGGATCGCGAGTTCCAAGCCAGCCTCAGCCAAAGCGAGGCCCTAAGCAACTCAGTGAGACCCTGTCTCTAAATAAAATAGTAAAAAGGGCTGCGGCTGCAGCTGTGGCTCAGTGGTTGAGTGCCCCAAACAAAACAAAAACCTATAAAAGGATTTGAATAAAATATTAATGAATTTAAAAAAAAATAATGTGGGGGAGGGGGGGGCCTGGGGTTGTGGCTCAGCGGTAGAGGGCTCGCCTCGCACGCCCCAGACCCTGGGTTCGATCCTCAGCACCCAAGAGTAAATAAGTGAAATAAAGGTATTGTTTCCAACTACAACTAAAAATAAATATTTAAAAAAAATAATAATCTCAGTCGGATGCGGTGGCACATGCCTGTCATCCCAGCAGATCGGGAGGCTGAGGCAGGAGGATCGTGAGTTCAAAGCCAGCCTCAGCAAAACCGAGGCACTGAGAAACTCAGTGAGACCCTGTCTCTAAATAAAAATTAAAAAATAGGGCTGGGGATGGGGCTCAGTGGCTGAGTGCTCCTGAGTTGAATTCCTGGTACAAATCAATCAATCAATCAATCAATCTCAGGGTGAAAAGTTTTTCTAGCTGAATGCCAAGTTAAGGAATCACCAAGTTGAGGAATTACCAAATTTAATTATAAAAAAATAAAAAAAAATGGTCTGGGGATATAGCTCAGAGGGTAGCGAGCTCGCCCCCCACGCACAAGGCCATGGGTTCAATCCCCAGCACCAAAAAAAAAAAAAAAAAAAAAAAGTCTACAGAGCAATAACTACCATAAACAAACAGAATAAAACAAGTGACTTTTTTTTTTTTAATTTATTTTTGTTGTGGATGGACACCATATCTTTATTTTATTTTTACGTGGAGCTGAGGATCGAACCCAGTGCCTCATGCATGCTAGGTGAGCGCTCTACCTCTGAGCCACAACCCCAGCCCCACAAGTGACCATTTTAAAGTGTGTGATACAAAGGGCAGGTAGATAAAAGGTCATGTCCATAATGCAAAGTTAGCTCTTAAGAAAGACAAGGACCACAAACCCAACAGGGAAAAGGGTAGAGAACGTGAACGGGCAATTCCAAAATAAATAAATAAATAAATAAACAAACAAATAAACAAATAAATAAATAAATAAACAAGAACCGTCTATGAGTATACGGGGAAGATATTTGACTTTTCTCATTATATAGGTCTTTGACCTTCCTGTTCCTTTGCCTGGAACCAGGGGGCAAGGTAATTGCCACTCAATTCCTTCAGTTCAGGGTCACCCAAGGGCCATAAATGACCCCAAGGGCCTGAACTGCAGGCTAGCTCGGGTAGGAAGGGTCTCCAGGGCATCTGAGCTAAGAGTCTCATCCTGAGGGAAGGAGTCCTTCCTACCGCAGCAGCAGGAGGTTGGCAGGGAACCAACCGGGTCAGTGGGTTCCAGGATTTACTTTGGTTTCTTTTGCTCTGTTTTGCATGCTGCGTATTGAACCAGGGGACTCCCACATGCCAGGCAAGTCCTCTATCACTGATCTGTATCATCCCCAGTCCTTTGAAAATTTTTGAGACTAAGTGGCTGAGACTGGCCTTGAACTTTCGATCCTCCTGCCTCAGCCTCCAGACTAGCTGGGGTCACAGGTGCTCAGCACTGCACGCAGCTGGATTGAAGATTCTGATCTTGACCCTGAGAGCAAGCAGAAGCCTGTGACAGTGAGGGAGACACATTTGTGAGTTGAACAGATCCCTGTGGCTTCTGGGGACAGGGTGGTGGGGACCCCATGCAGGATATGATCCAGGCTAACAGTGATAGTATCCTGGGTTGGAGAAGTGGCAGTGAAAATGGGGAGCAGAGGATGCATTAGAAAATATTTAGAAGTAAATATCAGAACTTGCCTTACAACAAGTTTGAGCAGGGAGATGTTAAAGATGGTTTCTGGCTTGTGGAACCAGATCAATGGTGTCTTAGTCCATTTTCTGTTGCTATCATGGAATACCAGAGAGTGGGTGATTTATAAAGTATAAAGTTTTGTTTAACTCATGGTTCTGGTGGCTGGGAAGTCCAAGAGCATGACTCTGGCATCTGGGGAGGGCCTTTTGCTGCCTCATGACATGACGACAGAGGGCATCACATGACAGACAGACCAAGCTGTCACTCTTCCTCTTATAAAGGTCAGGTCACTCTTCCTCTTCTTAGAAAGCCACCAAAGCCATCATAGGAGCCCTCATCTACTCCTCAGTGCCTCCCAAATCCCTGATATCCAGATATGATCAACATGAACTTGGGGCCACACATGGAGGCGCACACACCTACAATCCCAGCTATTCTGGAGGCTGAGGCAAGAGGAGCGTAAATTCAAGCCCAGCCTCAGCAACTTAGTAAGTCCTTGTCTCAAAATATAAAATAAAAAGGGCCGGGGTGGGGGCGAAGCTCGTGTGAGAGCACTTGTCTTGCACATGTGCGACCCTGGGCTCGATGCCCAGCACTACAGAAAAATAAGAATTAAAAAAGACCCTTGGAGAGCCAGACCATCCCAGGCTCTGTTTTTGGGGAGCGTTTGGGTGGCATGTGCTTTAGTGTGGCTCTTAAGTGTCTCCCAAAGACCCATGTGTTGAAGGCTTGGTTCCTAGGTGGCACTATTAGAAGGTGGAACTCTGAGAGGTGGGCCTTGTGGAAGTCCTTAGGTCGGTGAGGAGTGCCCCTGGGGAGACTGTGGGACCCTAATGGCTTGTTCTCTCTCTCTCTCTCTCTCTCTCTCTCTCTCTCTCTCTCTCTCTCTCCCTCTGGCCATGAGGTGAGTGGGCTCCCACCACAGAGTACGGCTCCACACAGGCCCAAAGTAATGGGGCCTACTGACCACGGACTGAAACCTCCAGAACTTGGAGCCAAGATGAACCTTATCTCTTTATACGTTGACTACCTCAGGCATTTCGCTACAGTGAAGGGAAGCTAATGCGAAAAATTCGTGCAGAGAGCTGGGCGGTCTCTGCTGTTACTACACACCTGATGGGGTGAAGCCACCGGGACATGGCAGAGTTCTTTCTAAAAGTGTGCTTGTGGAGAGGAGAAATAAGTTGTGCCGGGAGCAGGCAAGGGAGAGTTACTTTATCATTCTTTTAAGAGGAGAGAACTTTGCAATGTATAAATATTGATGAGTTGTCAAACTTGGGGATTTTTTTTTTTTTTTGCGCTACACTTTAATGGGTGAAAAATAGCCTCTCAGGGTGGGATTGATACGCATTTCTCTTGTTATGATTGAACTTGGCATCTTTTCATAGATCTAGGAGAATTTTTTTTTTTTTTGAGACTAGCTTTTTAATGTTTTTAACGTTTTTCCCACTGGGTCATCAATCTTTTCCTTATGGATTTCCAGGGTCCTGTATATCAGGCAGAATGGCCCTTCATTAGTAATCTGAGTGGCTAAAAGAATGTGTCGTTTTTCTTTTGACTCTAGTGAGGTGAAAGAGACTTCCGCTCTTGTGTACATTTCCGATGATTTGTACAAAGTGGTACAATTCCTATGATTGATGGTTGGGCATCACCTGTCAAAATGACAAATGTATTTGTTCTTTGACTCAACAGTCTCACTTCTGGGAATCAATGTTATAGAGCTACTTGATATGGAGAAAAAGCGTGTGTGTGTGTGTGTGTGTGTGTGTGTGTGTGTGTGTGTGTATGTTGGTGGTGTTGACCTTTCTCTTACAAAACCAGAAATAGCCTAGGAGGCCATCAGTTGGGGCTCTGATCAGATAAACTATGATATAATCCTCAAAGTGGAATATTTTGCTGCTGTAAAACATGGAAGTAAGTTTCTGTGTATCATAATGGAAACATTGCTAGGATGCGGCGTTAAATGAAAACAGGAAAGGAAGAGATATTGAGTGTGCCACAGTTTGTACAGGACCTGTGGGAGGTGGGAAACAGGAGAATATATTTGTACTGTAGTTGCATAAAAACACTGAGAAAATCTGGGCCCGATGGCCTGTGCCTGTAATCCCCAGGGGCTCAGGAGGTTGAGGCAGGAGGATCGCAGGTTCAAAGCCGGCCTCAGCAATTTCGTGAGGCCATTAAGCAATTTAGCGAGACCCTGTCTCAAAATAAAAAATAGAAAGGGCTGGGGATGTGGCTCAGTGGTTAAGTGCTCTGGGTTCAATCCGATGTACCAAAATAAACAAACAACAATAAAAATCCCACTGGGAAAAAAAGTAAAAGCTGATTAACAGAGGGCCGTTGGAATATGGAAGAATAGGAGACAGAGATGGCAAATGGAGCCTTTAAAAAAATAGATAATAAATAAAACTTGTGAATTTTCTACTTTTTTTTTTTTTTTTTTTTTTGGTACCAGGGATTGAACCCAGGGGTACTCAACCACCAAGCCACATCTCCAGCCCATTTTAATTTTTATTAGAGACAGGGTCTTGCTGAGTTGCTTAGGGCCTCGCTAAGTTGCTGAGGCTGGGTTTGAACTAGCGATCCTCCTGCCTCAGCCTCCTGAGCCGCAGGGATTACAAGCGTGCACCACCACACTTAGCTCGATTTTCTACTTTTAAAAAAAGTGAATGGATGAATGCAATTGAGAGAGAGGGTTTGCTGACATGGAAGAGAGAAGAAAGTTCCTGAGAAGGCAGGAGGGGTGAGATTCAAGGCCCAGGTGTAGCTGTGGGTATCTGCCTCAGTTTCTCCATCCACAAAACAGGGTCTTTGGCCAACCATAAAGAGCACCTAGCCCTGACCTTTGTCAGATGTAGCTCATCTCTCAGCTGAGGCTCAGGCCACTGGGCAGATGCCCGCCCGGGAAGCAGGCCTTGCCCGCCACTCCTCCAGGTGCACCCTGGGAGGACTGTCAGTGGTCAGTGGAGACCCGGGTCCCTCTAGGAAAGGAAGGGAGGCCTTGTGTGAAGCCGGGAGAGGGGAAGCCGCAGGCCTGCAGCCATCACTTTGAGAATCCACCCACGTCCTTCTCCACTCGGTGGAGCCCACGGTGGGGACAGATTGGCCCTAAATTTAGCAGAAAAACAGGCCCAGAAGTTGCTTTCAAGAAGCCCGGCGGCAGCTACCGGCACGTCCCACCCTTTGGTTCACAAAAGAGGAGACTGAGGCTCAGAAAGGGCAGAGGACTTGTCTGCAGAGCGCTGCCAAGTGTATGTTAGGTGTCCTGAAAAGCGGCCCCCTAAAATGGGTTTGTTGAATCCTAACTCCCAACACCTCAGCATGTGGCTGGCTTTGGAGATGGGGCGCTTAAGGAAATACTGAAGTTAAAATGAGGTCGTCAGGGTGGGCCCTAACCCGATAGGACATGTACCTTTAAAATCAGAGTGTAGAGCCCGGCATGGGGGCCCACGTTTGTAATTTCGGGGGCTCCAGAGGCTGAGGCAGGAGGATCACGCGCTCAAGACCAGCCTCAGCAACTTAGTGAGGCCCTCAGCAACTCAGCGAGAGCCTGTCTCTGAATAAGATCTAAAACTGGCTGGGGCTGGGGCTCAGTGGCTAAGGACCCCTGGTACCAAAAAATAATAATGAAAGACTCACAAAGAGGAGAAGCTGATGTAAAGGCGCAGGGAGAAGCCGGAGGCCATCTACACGCCAAAGAGTGGTTTCAGAAGAAACTGAGCCTCCTGATACCTTGATCTCAGAACTGGGAGGAAATTAGTTCCTGTTGTTCGAGCCTCTGGGTAGGTCCTCTGGCTGGGCTGGTGCCTGACCTCGTCCTCAGCTCTCTGCCCTCGGCTTGGGCTGGCGCGGGCCGCTTGTTTGTCTCTGCTTGGCTCCTTTGACCTCTTCTGCTCCAGGCTCAAAGCCCAGAGATTGTTCTGTGGCTCCTGGGCCCTGGGAGGTGGGGGCGGGTGGGGATAGGGCATGTGTCAATCATCTCTTTTCCCATCTGCTCCGGGCGACTGCAACCTCTCTTTGTGATCTCACCATTTCCCCCACAAGAAGTGGGGTTCTCCTCTAGGATTCCCCAAACTAACTCCGTCTCTCTCCCCGGCCCCCTCCGGGGTACTGGAGACCAAATCCACTCTGCCCCGGAGCTCCACCCCGCCCCTCGCCTTCTATTTCCCAGGAACAGCCTTGATCTAAAGGGAGGAAACCTCCTTCTTGGCTTTTATGTTTCTTCAAATCCTGAAAAAATAAAAAAAATTAAAAGGACCAAGGAGGCCGCTTAGTGATATAGTGCCCCTGGGTTCGACCCCCAGGACCAAAGAAGAAGGAGGAGGAGGAGAAGGAAGAGGAGACCCTACCTCCATGGTGATGGTATTAAGGAACTGGACCTTTGGGGAGTGACTGGGTCAAAGGGCAGGGCTCTCCTACGTGGGATTAGTGGCCTGGTAGAAGAGGTTTGAGGAGCCTGTTTGTCCCTTCTGCGGAGGGAGGACAGATCAGCAAGGAGCCATCCACAAGGAACAAGCCCTCACCGGATACCAGATCTCTCAGGACCTCGATCGTGGATTTCCCCGTCTCCAGAACTGGGAGCAATACACTTCTGTGGTTGACAAGACACCCGGCCTAGGGTATTGTGTCATAGCAACCTGTGTGGACCAAGGCAGTCTTCATGTGCTGGACGGGCTCTTGGCCACTCCAGAGGCTGAGGTCCCTTTTGCACCCAGGCCTGGAAATGGAGGGGGACAGAGTACAGAGGTCAGAGTGTGGAATATGTGTACCATAGACTTTAAAGTCCACCCAGGACTTTAAATCAGTGGCAGTCAGCCCAAAAGCCCTGACCCAAGCCAAGCCAAACAGTGGGACACTTTGTAGAACAATTCAGGAAGAAAAGCCTTTTTCTTTTAGCCTTAATCCTGAGGGGATGACAGTCAGGAACAGTCCACTAGGAGAGAGGCTGCTCAGAAGTCAAGCAAAAGCTAAGAGAGAGACCAAGTAGTAAAGATGTAACAGACATCTCCTGGATCCAGCTATGCCTGAAGGTCATCAATGACCAGATTTTTCATATATGTGAATCAGAATCTATCCCCGTTTTGCTAAAGTCAGTTTGAATTACTCTTCTCTCATATAAACTTATAAAAACATCTTGAGACTTTTAACCGTGTCAAACACTGTGGTAGGCAGGCAGCTGGGCTGGGATCTAAAGCCCAAATTGCCTGCTGTTGGATGCCTGGCAGTGAACCCATTAACCAAAGCCTGAACCCAAAGCGACCCTGGGATCATTTCTGTGCACAAAGCTCATCCTGATATTGGTGCTCTGCCTCGTCTCGGAGGATTTCCCAGATCACTGGGTTCAGCCCAAAGTGCATCTCTCTGCTGTCCGCATTTGTCTGAGCAGAGCATTTGGCTCTGAAATGCGCCCATCTCATCTCTTATTATCCTGAGCTGGTCTTTCAATCTTGGTAAATTTGATTTTTTTTTCTTTTGATATGAACTCTCTCCAGGCCAGGGACGGGCTCTTATTGATTTAGTTTTCCTACACAGTTCTTGACCCAGGGCTCAGTCTACAGATGGAACGTTTGAGCGTCAGCATGGGATAGTAAAAGGACCACTGGATTTTATTTTATTTTATTTTTTTTTACCAGGGATTGAACCCAGGGGCCCTCAAGCCCTGAGCCACATCCTCAGCCCTTTTAATTTTTTAAATTTTGAGACAGGGTCTCTCTAAGTTGCTTAGGGCCTCTCTAAACTGCTGAGGCTGGCTTTGAACTTGCGATCCTCCTGCCTCAGCCTCCCAAACCGCTGGGATGACAGGTGTGCGCCACTGTGCCCAGCAGGAACACTGGATTTTAATTCTGGCTCCACCGTTTTCCGTCACGAGCTGTTCATGGGTGCCTAGTAGCCCAATGAGGGGACAGGCCAGGCATTGCGGACTCCCCGTCAGGGATCGATCCCATGATGCAGGTTCGCCTCCCCCTGTGGCTCTGCCTAAGGTCCCGCACATCACCTGAGATGGGTGTGACTCGCCCAGGTGTCAACCCATCTGCTGACCACGGGACATCAAGAAGCAAGACCCCACCCTTGAAACCTTATGCCCCTCTGACGTCACCGCGGTCTCTTTGGGGGAATGATGCTCTGGGAGACCCAATGAGACTGGGCTACACCCCCCTGAGACCCAATCCCTTACCTCATTTGGGTGGAACTTTCTCGAATGTCTTTCTCCCCAGTAAGCAGAGGATTTTCAGGTGGCTTGCTCTGTCTTTCCAACTGACCCTTAAGGTCAAGGGCTGTCCCCGGTTCCTGCAAGCAATGTGTGATGTGAGCTTCTTTCGCCGTTTTTTAGTTATCGGGGTAGCCAGATTGTGAAACCCAGCACAGGTGGCCAGCCCGGCCGGATGGCCATAACTTCACCACCCTGAGCTTCGCGGGGATAATGGCGCCTGAGCCACATCACGTGTATGATTGTCCCTTTGGGCCGCTGCAATAAAAGACCATGATCCAGGTAGTTTAGAATCAGAGCACTTTTATTGCTCATGGTTTTGGGAGCTGAGAAATCCAAAATCAAGGTGGTGGAAGATTCAGCATTTGGTTCAGCTTTCTGCCTCAAACGTGACGCCTTCTAGCTATGTCCTCCCAGGGTGGAAGGGACAGGTGGCTCTCTGGGGACCTGTCTATAAGGGCGTCAGTTCCATTCATGAGACCAGACCCTGCGTGACTGATCACTTCCCGGCCCTATCTATCTCCCTCTCCTTTTCTTTCTTTCCTTCTCCCTCCCTCCTTCCCTTCCTCCCTCTCCCCTTCTGTGTGTGTGTGTGTGTGTGTGTGTGTGTGTGTTACTAGGCATGGAACCTGCGAGGCTCTCTCCCTGAGCCACATCCACAGCCCTTTCTATTTTTTTTAATTTTGAGACAGGCGCTCACTAAGTTCTCCCAGGCTGGCCTTGAACTTGCAGTCCTCCTGCCCGGGTCTCTCCGGGGGCTGGTATTACAGGTGTACGCCCTGTCATCAGCGAGGCACTGTCTCTTCATCCCATCCCATCGGTGATTGGGCTTCAACCTACGGATCTGGGAAGGACACAAATAGACCATAGCCTCCCGCCATTCCATTGTTTGTTCATTCCATAAGTATTTATGGAGTGCGTCCTCTGTGGCAGGTGTGCAGCTGGAAGCTAAAAATATAATGGCGAGTGCCGTCAGAGAAGATGTACTTTGAGCTGGGTGTGGTGGAGCATGTAATCCCAGTGAGTCTGGAGGCGGAGGCAGGAGGATTGAGGGTTCAAAGCCAACCTTAGCAATGTATCGGAGGCCCTAAGCAACTCGGCGAGATCCTGTCTCAAAATAAAATTTAAAAATTTAAAAAAATAAAAAAAAATAAAATAAATAAAATAAATTTTTACAACTAAAATTCTACAACTAAATTTTTTTTTTTTTAAAGCTGGGGATATGGCTCAATGGTTAAGCACCCCTAGGTTCAACCCCCTGGTACCAAAAAAAAAATGAAAAAATAAAAAAACCTACTGCTGTGACATGAACAAGAAACTTCCACTGTGTAGAGCTACTGGAATTGGAGGTTGTTACAGCAGCACAACCTACCCTGACATCCACTGTGGCCAACTTAAGTGAGAGCGGATTTCATGGAAAGAAATGGATGAGGGAGGCTGGGATTGTGGCTCAGCGGTAGAGCGCTTGACTAGCATGTGCGGGGCCCTGGGTTCGATCCTCAGCACCACATAAAAGTAAATGAATGGAGTAAAAGTATTGTGTCGAACTACAACTAAATAAAATAAATATTAAAAAAAAAAAAAGAAGTGGATGAGCTGTTCATGGGCTCAACAGGAGGCTCAGAAAGGGGCAGCTGCGGAGTGGGCCCTACTTCTGGAGTCATCGTGGAACCATTTCCATTTCTTTGTCCCGATATTCAAAGTCCTGGGAGGGAGAGTCCCTTGGCCTAGGTTTGATCCAGTCTTCCCTCTGCCTAGAGGACGGTGCACTTCGGATTCCAATCCCTGCTAACAATATTTTATGAAAAGACAAAAAAAATCTCAAGGGGAAATCCAAAGGTCGGAGACGGGTGCTGGGCTGACAACCAGTGCTCCCCAGAGTGTGCACACCGCCTTGCTGTCGCGGGACTCAGTCTGGGAGCCACTGCTGATAACCTGCTCCCCCAAACCCGGCTCAGTGGGCTGGGGGGCCTCCAGGATGGAGACGCACAGGCCAGCCCGACTTGCTTGGGCCGAGAGGTCAAAGAGAGCTTCCTGGAGGAAGTGACCTGGGAGCTGGGATTGAAGAGCAGCGGGGTCACACTAGGTGCAGGAGGCGTGGCAAGTGGGATGACAGGGGGAGGAGCAAATGTAAATGATATGCAAATCACCCCCCTTTTCTTCCTCCCTGAAGGTGAAGGCCTGAAGCTTTTGATTTTCAGCCAAATACTGTTGGAATGCTGCAGGACAGGAACTGCCAGGCACAGAGGATGTGCCTATAACACCAGCGACTCAGGAGGCTGAGGCAGGAGGATGGCGAGTTCAAAGCCAGCCTCAGCAACTTATCGAGGCCCTAAGCAACTCAGTGAGACTCTGTCTCTAAATAATAATGCAAAATAGCTCTTGGGCATTTCCTTTCCCTGCTAAGTGGCCTGCCTCTTTCTGGGAACTAGATCACCCCTAAGTCTGACCCGCCTTGGGTTTGGCTTTTGCTGTCTCAAAATGATGTCTTGGCTCCGTCCCTTACACCATACACCACAATGCACTCCACGTTGATTAATGATTTACCTGGCTTCTAAAAAAAGCCATTGAAAGTGCTTGAAAAAAAAAATCATGGGCAAATTCTTTTATTACTTTGGCATAAGAGCCTCCTTTCTAACCATGACTCAAAACCCAGAAGCAATAAAGGAGTCAAATTCAACTATAAAAAGTACAATATGCATATCTGTTATTCCCAGTGGTTTGGGAGGCTGAGGCAGGAGGATCACAAATTCAAAGTCACTTTCAGCAATTTAGCGAGGCCCTAAGCAACTTAGTGAAACCCTACCTCAAAATAAAAAATAAAGAGGGCTGGGGATGTGGCTCAGTGGTTAAGAGCCCCTGGGTTTAATCCCTGGTACTAAAACAAACAAACAAACAAACAAATCAAAAAGACAATTTAAAACTTCTTCAAGGGAACTAGGAAAGTAAAATGAGAAAGCAAATGATAATCTGAGAAAAATTTTGCAGGTCATTTCACAAATAGTCTATTACATAGCTAATTTCCAGAAGTTTAGACAAAAAAGCCCGAGTAGTCAGAACAGAGGCTAGACAGCCAATTCACAGAACAATGGCCAGGATGCTCAAGTATTGGTTCTTATCTCTCAAATTAGCAAAAATCTGAAGATTGACAATAGTCTGTGTATATATAAATTCTTTCTGGTTTGATGGTAGGAGCTCACAACTCCAGGGGTGATTTGACACAAGCTATCCAAAACACCACCCAGCAATTCCACCAGTGATCATTTATTTACCCTGTAGATAGGCGCAGGCACACTAATATATGTACATATGGGAGGCTCTTTTTATAGCATTGTCTTAGTGCAAGGGGAAAAAAAAAAGGGAAACAATATAAGCTCACCACAAACTCACTCTGGACACAAAGAGTAGTGTCAGTTTCACCCAAACATTAGGAACTGTGTGTGGATAAGAGGCAATCCTTCATAGGGGAAATCAAGTTTATCAGAGGAAAAAAACAAAACAAAACAAAACAAAACCTGACTTTGTATTAGTCAGGTTTCCATTGCTATAACAAATACTTGACATAAAGCAACTTTATAAGAAAAAAGGTTTATTGGCTCACAATCCCCATTGCTTTGGGCCATGTTGAGGGTGCACATCATGGCTGGTGCACCTGGCAAAGCAAAAACATTTACCTCATGGCCAGAGAGCAAAAGAGAGAGGAAGGATCCCATAATACCCTTCAAGGGCACATCCTCAGTGGCCTGAAGACCACCCACTAGGTCTTAAAGTTATACCACCTCCCGATTGTTCCAAGCTGAGACCAAACCTCTAACACATGGTCCTCTGGGGGGTATTCCAGATTCAAACCATAGAAAAAAAATAGATGTCCAGGCCCTTCCTGTTAACAAGATGGAGACAAGTTATACTTGTCTTACATCAGAATGTTCTAGAATGAGCACAGGGACACATCCCTGGGGTAGAGGGATGGGATTTCAAGGTGTTAGCTGAGGATGTAGCTCAAGTGTGGAGCATTGGCCTAGCAGGTGCGAGGCTCTGGGTTCCGTCCCCAGTGCCAGGGGTTCAGGGAGAGAGAGAGAGAGAGAGAGAGAGAGAGAGAGAGAGAATGAATTTCAAGTGTGTTGAGAAATGATAAGTAAGCCACCTTCCGAGGGTGGTGGGTTCTGTTGGGACGAAGACCCTTTGTGTGCTGAGCTCGGTGAGTGTGGCTCACTCAGGTGAGGCAGCATCTGTACAAAAGCAAGGAGAAAAACTTCTAGTGTGAGGTGAAGCTCTGGAGCGGGGAGAGATGCACTAGACAGCCAGGCAGAACGCAAAATAAGAGACTCAGGAAAGTAATCATCTAGGAACAGTCCCACCGGTGGAGGATCATGGGAGAAAGCAGGAGGTGGGAGCAGATGGTTTTGCGTTGTTTGCTACGGAGGCGGGGGAATTCGGTGGAAGACCTACCTGCCTTCTGTCTCCTCGGGAAATCTTCAGTAAAGAAAATCTCTGTGGCTGGGCTCAGTAGCAAACCCATGTAATCCCAGTGACTCAGGAGGCTGAGGCAGGAGGATGGAAAGTTCGAGGCCAGCCTCAGCAAGTTAGAGAGACCCTCAGGAACCTAGAGAAACCCTGTCTCAAAGTGAAAACAAACAAACAATAAACAAAACGAAACAAAACTGGAGATGTAGCTCATGGTCAAGGGCCCCTGAGTGGTTCAATCCCCAGTGTTGGGGGTGGGGGGTTCTCTATGGCTTTGGTGTAGCGGTTCTCAGCTCTCCCCACCGGCTACTGAAAGGTGAGACTTGTTACTGTGACTGCTGGGGTGAAGACACGATCCTTCTGATGAGTAGGGTCATTCTTGGTGAGTAGGATCTACCCCCCACCTCCTGCCGTCTCCAGCTGGAAACACTTCTTTGGTGTGAGTGGATTGTTTCTGGAAAACTTTCAAGATGCGTCCAGCTGACAGTGGGTGGAGGAGAGAGCACGTAGGAGCCAGAGGACAAAGGAGCAGCTGATACCTGGTGGCACCTGTATTTAAGACTCGGTTGTATCACAGCGGCATTGTTTAGTGGGTCTTTTTATATCTTCCTCTATTGCAGTGCTAGGTTTGCTGCCTCAATTGTTACTTGCTTCACAGTAGGTTGTCCTTACTTTTTAAAATTAGTTCCAATCCGCACATAAAATCGAGGAAATTTCATACTCAATCTGTATTCGTTGGTCACGTTATATTTTTTGATCCATTTGTGACCCTAATTATCCTCGCCAATTTCATTTACCATTAAAACAAGTGATGATTGGGCTGGGGATGTAGTTTGATGGTAGAACACTTGTATAGCTTGTGTGAGGCCCTGGTTCAGTCCTAGCATCAACACCACACACACACACACACACACACACACACACACACTCACAGTGACTATTGTTCAATAACACACTGAATTCCCTAAACTTAGATCTTGTTTGAGAAATAATCTGGTTAAAAATAACTATTATGCGAGACTGTTTGGAACTGAGGTGTGGACATTTCACAATTTTTTTTCTATTAATAATACATACGCCCTGATTTATCACTTTATAAATTCTTCCCAAGTTTTTTATGCCAACAGAAATCCATCAATTAGGATGCAAGCTAAAAGTGGAGATGGGTGCGGTGGCGGATGCCCATAATCCCAACAACTCGGGAGGCTGAGGTAGGAGGAACGCAAGTTCGAGGCTCGTCTCAGCAATTTGGTGAGACCCTCTGCAAGTTAGAGAGAGACCCTGTCTCAAAATAAAGACAAACAAAACATGTATTAGTCAGATTTCCATTGCTATAACAAATACTTGAGATAAATCAACTTATAAAGAAAAAAAGGTGTATTGGCTCACGATCCTCACATCCTCAATGACCTGAAAACCTCCCATGAGGTCTTTTCACTTGGAAGAGAAGTGAAAACTGGGGATGTAGCTCAGTGGTCAAGTACCCTTGGGTTCAGTCCCCAGTAACACACACACACACACACACACACACAGGTGCAGGGGGAAGTTGGGTTTGAGCAGAGGGGTCTCACAATATGAAAGTTGCCTGGAGCTCACTGAAGCCCTTGTGGGTTGTCTTGGAGGTGGAGGGAAATAGCCTCAAGGAACATGAGCCTCTGGCATTTCTTGTCTTTTAAGGAGACAGTCAGTAGATGTCAAATCAGGTCTCCATGTTGGGTTGTCCTGCACTGGTTGGTTGGCTGGTTGGGGTTATGAACAGCTGGTTTTCATCGTCCTAGAGAAAGGAGCTATGATGGTTCTTGATTGTTTCCCTCAAAGAGCAGACCCATACTGGGTGTTCTGGTTACGTATTGTGGCATGACAAATGTATTTGTTAGTTTTCTGCTGCTATAACAAATGCCTGAGATGATCAATTCATAAAGAAAAAAGGTTAACTTTGGCTCAGAGTTTTAAATGTTCTAGCCCATGATGAGTTTGACCCACTGCTTTTAATTCTCTGATGCTGGGGGGCAATGGTGGGGTGCACAGGATGGAGTTTACCCCCAGCCAGGAAATGAAAGAGAGAAAGAAGAATAGGGACGGGGGTTCCACAATACCCTTCAAGAACATGCTCCCAAAGACTGAAGGCCTCCCTACTAAGCCCCATGTCCAAAAGGTTCCACTGCCTCCTCATGGCGCCAAGCTGAGGACCAACTCTTTAACTCACGGCCTTTGAAGGACGCTTTTCCAAACCACAGCCACAGATCACCTCAAAACTTAATGACTTCAAACAACAAGTTATTATGATCTCTCAGAAGATGGAAGCCTTCTTTCCACCTGGCTAACCAGAACTTCCCCACGGCACAAGGTCCTGAAGTAATTGTACTTCCTATGCAGTGTTGAGGGGCTCTAGAGGAATAAGTCGTCCAAGAGACCCGGGCAAAAGCTATAGAGCTTCCTGTGATTCATGCTCCACTTCACTGGTCAAAAAGTGAATTCATAGGGCCAAAACTCAGATTCAACAGTGGGGGGGGGCTGCATAAAGATGTGAATAATGAGTGACATTGTTCAGTGAGAAAGTATCTTTATAGACCATTTCTCACCTGTGCTCATGTGTATCAGTCAGGACAAGTCAGGATAAGCCGCAATAACAAATACCCCCAGACCCCAGGGCCTCAAAACACACAAAATATATTTATTTCTCATTCTGATGGTCTGGTGTAAGTCAGTGAAGGGTTCGGGCCTCATAATCACTCCATCTCACAATGTCACCATGTCAGCATGATGTCTCAGGATTCATCCTGGCAGGGAAAGCACAGAATCAGAGGGATTTGCCCAGGCAATGGAATGATGTGGCTCAGAAGCAACCTATGTCATTTCCACCCAGTTTGCACAGTCCTGTGAATTGCAAGGAGTAAGAAAGGTGTCATCCTCCCTTGTACTTGGAAGAGAAGTGAGGCAGATGAAGATCGCTCCCACGTCATGCTACGCAAATGGATATTTCTGGGCTGATGTCACAGTTACATAAACCTTTGGGCACAGCTTCTCCATTAATCATGTTAATGGATGTTTATAAAAACATCCTCTGTAGGCAGAGGCCCCTGAAGAGGAGATCCATGAGATGAGTCTTCCGGACGAGTAGGAATTTGAAAGGAGGCTGAGAGGGATGAGAAAGGAGACATTCCACATGACGGAACAAAGAAATCACAGGCTCAGAGACGTGAAAGAAATCTGCTGATTCTGGGAGCCACGAGGAGTCTAGCTTTGTGGGCTTAGAGAGGGCCAGGAGACAGACAGACGGGTTGGAACCGGGATGGAAATAGTCATTAATAATCAGTCATTAAAATTTATTGAAAACATTTTAATGTAGCCAGCACAGTTCTAAGCACTTCATGTGTTTAATCGCAGCAATGGTGGCCTGCTGACCTCATCCACCTGCAATCCTGGAGTCCCGCGCCCCCTTCTGTACCCTCCCTTGTGCCTAGGAGGTTGACTTCTATGACCTGTGTGTTCCTTAGGGCTTCCTTCTACCCTCCCGTTTGGAAATACTCTCCTTGTTAATTCTTCGAATCCTCATCTGTGTTTGATGATAGAACCTGAGTGGTATAGGTACCTCTCCAGCTAAGTACTCGCTGATTCCCATTTTATAGATGAGGAAACTGTGGTTAGAGCGATGAAGCATTTCTCACGGTTGCCTAGCTATGGAAGGCTCACCCCAAAGAATCTGGCTTCAGAGCTTCAAGGGCCTGGCAGATCAGACTAAGCAAGGACATTCCGGTTACCTTCAGAGGAGCCAGACCCTCCCCCTTTCTCTCTCTTGAAGGCCACATTGGGTGACCTTGCTATTTCCAGGCTTGTTGGGAAACCCATGAGGGACCTCATTTGTGAAACGGGAGAAGTCTCCAGTCTTGGCTAGCCACTCAGAGACTGCGGTGGGGCTCAGGGGGACCTTGGCCAGGAAAGAGCTATTCTGGAGCTGGTGGGCGGGGCATGTGACCAGGCCCAGCCAATCAGAGCAGTGTGTGGCCCTGGTCACAATCGGTAGAGGAGTGGACATTTGAACCCAGCAAGGCCAATGGGATGAAGACCGTAGGCAGTACCCTGGGAGTCCACGGGAGGAGGCAAAGCCTGGGTGTGTCCACTGTCCCCACGAGGCTGTGGGACCTCCTTTCAGACTCCGCATCCACCATGTCTGAAGGCTCCCGGGGCTTTGGGTGGTTCTTTTTCATGACACAGTATCTTTCCTTTCCCCGCCTTATGTCAGTTAAGCCCCAATTCTCTAGAGTCCCCACTTTGTCACTTGCAAGGAAAAGAGTCCTGAAAGTGGATGACAAATTGAAATGAAAAAATAGAGTGAGGACCGCAGCAGTGGATTTCTTTATTGATTTTTATTTTTTCAGTTGTAGGTGGACACAATACCTTCACTTTACTTATTATTTATTCATTCATTCATTTCATGTGGCCTGAGGCTCGGACCCCGGGCCTCGAACGGGCTAGGCAAGCGCTCACCACCGAGCTACACCCCCAGCCCAGCAGAGAGCTTCTGTTCTTCCAGACCTTTCCCCACCACCCAGCCCCAAGGTTCTTCCAAGTGACCTTCCAACTACTCATGGTTGGCCAGAGTTAGTCGCCCCCTCCCACACCTGCTAGGTGCTTAGAAAGTTTAGACGCCTCTGTGACAGCACCTGTCACACTGAGTGGCTTTTGCTGCCACCAGGCTATGAACAATTTGTCTGAATTTTCTTTCATTTTGGGAGTCTCAGGTTTTAGCCAAAATTCAGGCACCAGGTTGACACTCACTGGACGTTTGTTGACTGACTAACAAAACAAAGAAGGCCAGGGCAGTACCGTCAGGCAGGCAGAGGATGGATGGGGGCTGTCCCTGCAGTGCCAACAAAAAGTAATAGCTGTCTTAAGTCCTTTTTGGAACAAGGTAGGCTTGAGATTAATATTAAGAATAAAATGTTATTTAGTTGACTTGGGCAAAAATCCCTAGGGTGAAATTAAAAACAGCTGTCATTTACTGTGCGGCTCATGTGCTAGGTGTTTCATGTACATTAAATTTTCACCCCAAAGCCAGGAGCAGTGGCGCATGCCTGTAATCCCAGCGGCTCAGGAGGCTGAGGCAGGAGGATTGTGAGTTCAAAGCCAGCCTCAGCAATTTAGCGAGGCCCTAGGCCACTCAGTGAGACCCTGTCTCTAAATAAAATATAAAAAGGGCTGTGGATGTGAGTGCCCTGGGTTAAAACCTCAGTACCAAAAAAAAAAAAAAAAAATTCATCCCAGCTTGGAAATGGAGGTACAAGGGACATATGGTGACCTGACCCCACGACATCCAGATTATTATGAGGAACTGAAAGCGGCTCTAGGGGTGGATTTTCTGAGCTAATCACTCTCCTTCGCTGTGGTTAGAAGAGGGAAGAGGCCAACTAGGATCAGTTGGGTAAATCTTTTTTTTTTTGGGGGGGCGGGTACCAGGGATTGAACCCAAGGGCACTTAACGACTGAGCCACATTCTCAACCCTTTTTATTTATTATTATCATTTTTTAAAATTTTGAGATGGGGGTCTCACTAAGTTGCTTACAGTCTCACTAAATTGCTGAGGCCAGCCTTGAACTTGTGGTCCTCCTTCCTCAGCCTCCCAGGTTGCTGGGATAATAAGCATGTGCCGCTGCGCCTGGCTCAGTTGGGTAAATCTTTTTGCTGTGGAAAGTGATTCAAGAGAACCCTCTCTCTCTTGCTGGATGTGAGGGGAAGTCGATGGCTTGGGCCATCTCTGGTAGCCATCTTGAGGTCAGGCCTGACGCATGGAGAAGAACAGAGCCGAGAAAGTCCTTGGAGGAGTGGATCTCGGGTGTGGGGGCCCCACTGCACCCAGCCTGAAGCTGTCCGGTTATAGGTTGATGTGAGTCAAAAATCATACCTGTATATGAGTCTAGTTCAACTTCTGTCACTTCATTCAGTTACATAGTGAGGAAACCAAGACTTGGCTGGAGATACCTCAGCTAGTGAACTTTTAAAAATTTCTTCTAATTAGTTATATGTGACAGTAGAATGCATTTTGACACATCATACACATATGGAGCATAATTTATTCTTCTGGTGGTGCTTGGTGTAGAATCACACTGGTCATGTAGTCATACATGCACACAAGGTAATAATATCTGATTCATTCTACTATCATTCCTACTCCCATATCCCCTCCCCACCCTTCATTCCCCTCTGTCTAATCAAAAGTACCTCTATTTTTCCCTAGTCCACCCACCCCTCATTGTGAATTAGCATCCACATATCAGAAAGAACAGTCAGCTATGGTTGTTTGTGATTGGCTTATTTCACTTAGTATGATATTCTCCAGCTCCATCCATTTACCTTCAAATGCCATTATTTCATCCTTCTTTAAGGCTGAGTAATATTCCATTGTGTGTATATATATATATATATATATATACATATATATCACATTTTCTTTATCCATTCATGTGTTGAAGGGCACCTAGGTTGGTTTCATAATTTAGCTATTGTGATTGAGCTGCTGTAACATTGATGTGGCTGCATCTCTATAGTATGCTGTTTTTAAATCCTTTGGGTATAAACCGAGGTGTAGGATAGCTGGGTCAAATAGGTGGTTCCATTTCAAGTTTTCTGAGGAATCTTCCTACTGCTTTCCTTAATGGTTGCACCAATTTGCAGTTCCACAAGCAATGTATAAACTTTTCCTCCATATCCTCGCCAACATTTATTGTTATATGTATTCTTGATATTTGCCATTCTGACTGGAGTGAGATCAAATGAGTAGTGTTGGTTTGCATAGGAAAACTATGCCATTCACAATAGTGTCAAAAAAAAAAAAAAACTTGGGAATCAATCTAACAAAAGAGAGGAAAGACCTCTACAATGAAAACTATAGAACACTAAAGAAAGATATTGAAGAAGATCTTAGAAGATGGAAAGATCTCTCATGTTCTTGGATAGGCAGAATTAATATTGTCAAAAATGGCCACTCTACCCAAAGGGTTATTCAGACATAATGCCATTCCTATTAAAATCCCAATGACATTCCTCATAGAAATATAAAAAGCAATCATGAAATTCGTTTGGAAAAATAAGAGACCCAGAGTAGCCAAAGCAATCCTCAGCAAGAAGAGTGAAGCAGGAGGCATCACAATGCCAGACCTTAAACTATACTACAGAGCAGTAGTAACCAAAATGGTGTGGTGTTGGCACCAAAATAGACGTGTAGACTGATGGTACAGAATAAACAGAGACAAACCCGCATCAATACGGTTATCCCATACTAGACAAAAGTGCCAAAAACATTCATTGGAGAAAAGAGACCCTCTTCAACAAATGGTGCTGGGAAAACTGGAAATCCATATGCAACAAAATGAAATTGAACCTCTCCCTCTCACCATGCACAACATTCAACTCAACGTGGATCAAAGACTTAGGCCCCAGAACAGGGACCCTGTGCCTAATAGGAGAGAAAGCAAGCCCGAATCCCCATCATGTTAGCTTAGGAACTGACTCCCTGAGAAGACTCCTAAAGTGCAAGAAGGAAAATCAAGAGTAGATAAATGGGATGGAGTCACGTTAAAATGCTTCTCCTCAGCACAGAAAACAATAGCGTGAGGAGGGAGCCTACGGAAGGGGAGAAAATCTTTACCCCCCACACCTGGATATCTCCAGGATACAGAAAGAACTCAGAAATCTCAACAAGAAAACAAAACAAAACAACCCAAAATATCCAATAAGCAAATGGACTAAGGAACCAAACAGATGCTTCACGGAAAAAATACAATCGATCAACGAATATATGAAAAAATGTTCAACACCGCTAGCAATTAGAGAAATGCAAACCAGCGAGTAAATTTAAGAGACGGATTGCACTCCAAATGCATCTTATCCTACAGCTTTCTCATCCCCCTGAACTTGGCCTCCATCCTGATTCATCTGTTCACCTGCTGAGACGGCTTCTCTTGTTCATGCTGTTTCTAATGCTTAGAATGTTCTATGCCTCCTGTCTTTGCCTGGCAAGCTCCAACTTGTTTCAGGTCATAGCTTCAATAAATGCCACTTCCCTACCGGTCCCCACCTCCCCACCATCTCCACGTCCCAGGTTATCCTAGATCACGTCGTTATGTTAACAGATAATGTTGTTGTTGTGTTGTTTTGGTCATGGGAATTGAACCCAGGGGCACTTAAGAAATGAGCCACTTTTGAAAAAATTTTTTTCCCCAGCCCTTTTGAAAAAATTTTTATTTTGAGACAGGGTTTCGATAAATTGCTTGGGCCTCACTGAATTGTGGAGGCTGGCTTTCAACTTGTAATCCTCCTGTCTCAGGCTCTCAAGCCGCTGGGATTACAGGTGTGCGCCACCTCCTCGGCTAACATATAGCTATGTTGACATACACTAGAGTTACCGATGGGGTATGGATTTTTCCTTCATTGCTCTTATCCCAATTGAAAGGAAAGTGAGGAACTGGGAGAAGGGAGAGTGAGAAATGGAAGACGGAGACCAGAAAGGGATCCACACGAGAGTTTATCTGTCAGAGCTGACAAAGGAAGGCCACCTCTCCATAGATGGAGAGAGGCAATACAGGCTTGGGTTCTGGGACTGTTATGGGGCAGGCTCAGGGATTAGAGCCGGTGGGTCCTAATGCCAGCGGTGAAGGGTGGAATTGGTATGAGGGGAGGTGAGCCTTTCTCAGAGCCTTTCCCTTGGGAGGGAAAGCGAATCTTTTTTTAAAAAATGGCCACTGTCACTTAAGATGGCCGCCCAGACGCTAAAAAATGACTTTACATCTCCCCCCTTTTTTTGTTTGTTATTGGGCCCCTTAAGGGACAGGGGCCTAGTTCAATCTTCTGTATCTTCTTCCTGCTGGGAAGGAGCAGCATCTGGACCCTTGTTAGGGGTGTGGGGTGTCACTGAGGCAGTGATGATGGTCAGGAGGTGCCAGGCGATGCTGACTCCAGACGGCTCAATTTTGGTGGGGTGGTGGAAAGTCCTGTGACAGAAACTGGTTTGGTGAGAGATCCTTTGAATCTTGTCATCAATAAATCTAATGACACAGGAGGCAAGCATTAGCCAAAGGCCTATGACAAGGAGAGAGGTCAGGAAAGGAAGTGCCCACTGGAGAAGGGGGTTATGTAGCTGCTGTCCCTCAGTTCCAATGGCAGGGGGAAACTTTGAGGCCTGAAGGAGATCGGAGACAAAGGGGGCATTGTTGAACCCCGATGCAAGAAAAGACCACCGACTCCAATTTTAAAATAAATTAAAGCACGCTTCTATTTGTGTACACAAAGGCTAGCCAGCTGCTGCAGTCTGGCTGGGCACAATTCACGAGCGACTTGTCAAGCAGAAACAAACTTTATTTTTAGAACACATGCCGCACCACAGGAGCTCTTCAGGAATTCCCTCAGAGCCCAACTGCCACCACCTGCTTCCCACGAGCCTCTCAACCCCCCGACTCCTCCTGCTCTTGAGGCTGATTGGCTGGGTCGCATGGGTGGAGCCAAAAGAGTCCCCCAGTGAGCAGCTCCGTGGTCTGAAAGGGCGGGGAAACAGCCCAATGAGCATCACCACAGAGGAGCCAATCAGTTGGCAGCTAGAAGGTTGCTGGGGCTGCTGTGAGCCAATCATCAGCTGGCAGCTGGAAGTTTGCTGGGGCCCCTTCGGCTGTGGCTCTCAACATCTCCCCCTCTCTGTTTAAACAACAAGCATGTGGCTTAGGGACCGTGCCTGCCTTAGGTTGTCCAATACTACATATGGTCCTTACCCGTCATCGGATGAGCTGACCTCAAGGCGTCAGCCTCCTGTCTTAGGTTGGTACCATTGCAATTGGATCTTACCCGTCATTGACTACCGGTCCAGCATACAGCCACACCTGTGGATAGGCCTTTGTACCAGCTGGGGGGGTGAAGTTCTTTGCCTCACCTCTGTTGGCCCCCAAATTTTAGCTGAACGACCATCACAAGCAGAAGGGAGGAGGATACACCAAGCCAATTGACGGCTCCTTTTGGAAAAATTGTACCACCGATGACACCATCAGCAAAAATACCCCAACACTATCACAAGTTGCTGCACCAACAGATAGTTCACAATGCATACAAGTGATACATAGTCCAGGCAAGTTCTGCAAACAGTTCAGTGATAGCTATTGCAGAAGCTGTAGATTGGTTTTATCTTTGTCTTCACCGGCACTGGGATGAAGACAGGAATTCTGGCAATAATGGCTAAAGAAAAAATTATATAACATTCCAGCAGGCACTAAAAGAAAACAATTTTCTGAACAATTTACATTATCCTGAACAAATTATTAAATATAATGAAAAGGAAAGGTGAAAGTAAACAAACAGATCTGTTAACCTCCTTTTTTGTTCACATATTAAAACAATCCTCAACAGCTGTTTACCCAATTTAAATTAAACCATTTAAATCATGTGAATTAAAAAAAAACAATATTTGGATCCATTTTTTCATGAGCGCTCATCATATATGATATATGGACATAGGTACATACAAACATACAACACAAAACAAAAGTGTGCACACATAATATAATACATACAATACATAACATAATAGTAAAGGCCTTGTAACTTTTTACACATGAAATCTCCATTGAAATGTTTAAAAACTCTATAGTCAAAAAATAGAACTGATCAGCAAAACATTAACCTAGGTAGGTCTGTATGAGCTCAAAAAACAAAATAGAACTTCATGATGTGGGAAAGGGTAATAATAAAATAGATATTGAAAAAAGCATCCTGGTTCTATCACAGATATAAGAATAGCCAAACTGGAGTTTTGGATATCAGCTGTTATGGATTTGAGCCAAATCATCTTCTTTTTGGTCTGTAGAAATCGCTTCAGTTAATCTCTCTGGAATCCAAATCGGCTGCTGTTCTCCCTGTGGAAACACACAAACAGACCCCCGACTCCAGACAATCACTGGGTCAGGACTTTAGTTAATCTCTGAAATCCAAATTGGCTGCTGTTCTCCCTCTAAGGCATCGTGGGCAAATACCCGGTATTCTACTCCTTTGATACCTAGTATTGTTAAACCCTCCTTCTATGGGGGCAATTCCTTTTAAAATGTCCTGTTTGTCCACAATTGTAGCATGTTTTTGGCCTGGCATCTAAAGCCTGTTGTATTGCAGCTGCCAAGCCTTGCCCTTGTTCATTAATGTCTCTACATAATTTAATATATGTGTTTAAATCTTCATGTTTCCATGGTCTAATGACCTCTCTGCACCAACGATTTGCTTGCTCATAAGCCAGTTGTTTTATTAATGGCATTGCTTGTTCTGTATCCCCCAAAACTCTGGTAGCTGTTTGAATAAGCCTATCTACAAATTCAGCGTAAGGTTCATTAGCTCCTTGTATTACCTTAGATAATTGACCTTGTGAACCTCCATGTCCTTGTAAAGTCTTCCATGCCTTAACTGCATCTACAGCAATTTGTGCATATACGCCAGGATCATATGCAATTTGTTGCTGCTGATCCTCATAAGGTCCTTCTCCTAACAACATATCTAAATTTCTCTGAGGATAACCAGCTGCTGCATTTCGCCTAGCCGTCTCCTTGCAAAATTCCTCATTGGCAACCTTCCATAACAGGTATTGACCTCCATTTAGCACAGCTTTACACATATTAGCCCAATCTGCTGGCGTCATGTTCAAGTTGTTAATGGATTCGACCATGCTTACAGTGAAGGGTGCTTGAGGACCATAGGTTGTTACAGCCTCTTTTAGCTGCTTCACTGTTTTGAAATCTAAAACATGGTGAATTCGCTGCCCTCCTGACTGTTCAAATACAGAGCATGCTGATCTTTGAGGTCCTGTCTCAGGATCCCATCTATCAACTGTGGGGGTTGGGGGCCTCCCAGCATATGGAGGTGGCGCTGTTGGTTGGACACTTACGCCCTCTGGTGATAGAAAGGTGTTAGTAGCAGTCTCCTGTTGTAACTTTCCCGCTGATGGCTTTTTCTTCTCTAAACTTTCTTCCCCTGTCTGACTAGCTCGAGAGACCTTCTCTTTTACTTGAATCTTTTCCTCTGTCTGACTAACTTGAGAGGCCTTCTCTTTTACTTGAATTTTTCTACTATAACTATAATACAACCCAACAAGATAATGCCAAGCAAGACAGAAACAGAGTGAAACAAAATTGGAACAACAAAAAATCATTATATCAGCCTTTCTATCCTCCTGACATGTCCATCCGTCCTTTCTCCCTATCTGTTCCTCAGATGTGAGCGGTTTTTCTTCCGTCTCACTCATCTCCAGGAACAGGTAACTTAAAACAAAAGCCAAGCCAAACAAAAGAAGAATCTTAAAATGGCTACCCATCCTCTCGCCCTGCCCTCAGGGGCGAGCAGTTTACTTACCCTCAGTCGCTCCCCGTGCGAGCCACCAAATGCCGCAGTCTGGCTGGGCACAATTCAGGAGCCACTAGTCAAAGGAAACGAACTTTATTTTTAGAACTCACACACCACACCACACAGCTCCTCAGGAAAACCTTCAGAGCCCAACTGCCACCACCGGCTTCCCACACGCCTCTCCACCTCCCACAATCCTCCTGCTCTTGAGGCTGATTGGCTGGGTCACGTGGGCGGAGCCAAAAAAAGTTCCCCAATGAGCAGCTCCGTGGTCTGAAAGGGCGGGGAAACAGCCCAATGAGCATCACCGCAGAGGAGCCAATCAGTTGGCAGCTAGAAGGTTGCTGGGGCCGCTGTGAGCCAATCATCAGCTGGCAGCTGGAAGTTTGCTGGGGCCCCTTTGGCTGTGGCTCTCAACAGCCAGTGACTGTCTCACTCAAAATCCCGGGCCAGAGAACAGCAGCCCAGCTCTCCAGGAACAAGGTTTTATAGCACAAAAAGTTGCAAACGGGGGCGTCTTGAGAACTTACAGATAACAGGATGTTAACAAGCGTAATACAAAGGCGGATAGTAGGTTAATGATCTACATGGCATGATATTCCAAGGTAGGGAGTAAATTCAGATCCCAACATCAGAATTTATGAGGTGCCACTGAGGTTTCAGAGTGAGAGAATTGTTATCTGGTCAGGGGGGAACCAGGATTTATGAGGCACCACTAAGGTTTCAGAGAGGGTTGTTATCTGGTCAGGGGGAGCCAGGCCTGGGCGAATTCAAGGCACTGGCAGGAATTCCTAACAAGTTTAGAGATCGCAGTCATTCATAGGAAAACAGAAATTAGCTTTTCGTGACTTGGTGATGAGATGGCTCCCAATTTTGAGATGAAATGAGGCTGGGTTCATGAGCATGAGTAATTGAAGTTCCCTTGGTGGTGAGGAATCCGTGCTCCTTCCAAGTAGCAGAGTGGGAGAGAAGTATGTGGAAAGCGTGTTTGGAGTCCGTGGAGACATGGAGGGAGGCTCCCTTTGCCAAAGCAAAGGCTCTGATGAGGGCACCCAGTCCAGCCTGCTGGGTGGATGTGTTATTGGAGAGGGGAGCGGCTTCCACAACCGAGGTGAGAGAGACTAGAGCAGACCCTGCCTGAGGAAGTCCCTCCTGAAGGAAGGAGGAGCCATCTAGTGGACCATGTGTAAGTGGCCTGGAGCAAGGGGCCTTCCTGTACGTGAGAGGGATGTAGAAGAAGCTCCTCCAGAGTTTCAGTGCCTGAATGGGTGAGAGGAGGAGAGTTGGGAGAGTCCTGAGGAGCAGGGAGGAGAGGAGCAGGGTTTAGAGCTGAGCACGTGTGGAAAGTAAGACTGGATCTTCCACCAGGCAAGATTTATGAAGCACCACTAAGAACCTGTAGATAACAGGTGACGGGGGGTGAGGAATGGAAGCCCTGGTAGGTGGGGAGTCCCTTTAGATGATGAGGAGCAGGATGGGGAGTGGGGGCCCCCAAGGTGAGTTTCTTTGACTTGTTAATGAGCAGAGAGACTTCAGCCAACGATGGTAGGCAAGGGACCATCCCCGAACAGTAGGGTCAAGATCCTTGGATAATAAGCCACAGGGGCAAAGGTTGGCCTCAGCCTGTGTCTGAGGACCCCCCAGAGCAAATCCCTGCTTTTTAGCCATGTAAAGGGAGATTGGGGAGACGGGGAGATCGGGGAGACGGGGAGATCGGGGAAAGTTTTGAGGTCATTCTTCTATGTTGTAGCCAAGGGAAAAGTTAAATTGACCCTGTTCTTTTTTTTTCCTTAGGTCTCTTTCAAGCCCGCTGAGACTGTCCTTTGTATCTGAATGTTACTTCAGGGTGGCCTTGGCCAGGGAGCCTGCTGCCCAGGACTTGACAAGGTGCTAGGCCAACAGAAGAAGGGAGGAGGGTTCTGGGTTCCTTGTGTGTCTAGAAGTTGGGTCTCTGGAGGAGTCCAGAGCTTTCGTGGCAGGTAGGAGCAAGAGGAGCCAAGGGAAGGCTAGAGTGGAGACAGGAGAGAGCCCACACGTAAGGGACTTCCTTCCATTTTCCCGAGCACTCGTGATACAAGTTATGAAGATGGGAAGGTTGAATCGTGGGTGGGCCTTCAGATCAGGAGCCAAAAGGAGCAGGGCTCAGGGGGCGAGGAGGCGGCCGAGAGGGCGTCAGGTGGGGTTTGGGAGTTCCCATGGTGACCTGGAGTCTGGGACTGAGAGAAGAGAGTCACCCACTACTTCCCGAGTCCTGAGCTTGGCCGGTAGAGAGCCTTGGTTGCCCGGCCAGGGCTTTCATGAGACCCGAGAGTGAACTCGCCAGGGGGAAGAGATGGCCGAGAATCTTGGTGCTGGGACGAGATCTAGGTTCTAGGGAGGAGACTTGTGAGGAGGAGAGGAGGGGAAGGGCAAAGTCACTTACCCAAATGAGGTGGGAGTCTGTGGATGAAGAAGACAACCACTAAGTGCCTGGAGGAAGGCGTGTGGTCCTTGTCCTGGGCCCTCAGGCCAGGATCCCAAAGTAGCTCAAATCCCCAGAGAGGAGAGCCAGGCTGATGGGAGAAGGTGACCGAGTCCCTGGCATCAGTGAAAGAAAAGTGGCTCAGGACGAATCATAATCACACACACCCGGGGTAAGGAGCGGGGTTATTGTCAGGAGCCTGACGAGGTTGCTCTGCAAACAGAGAGGGACAGCAGCAGCAGTAAGGGGGGACAGCAGTATTGTGACTGGGCCAGAAAAATGGAGGGGGTTTTGAGACCGAGGTGACTGGGCTCGTGGTGTGAGGCGCTAGGAGGACTTGAAACACCCCAGACAGTAGGGTTCACCTCGGAAGGCGTGGTGGGAAGGCACTGGCAGACGGGATCGGGAAGGGGCCTAAGGTCAGGGTGAAGATCAGGGGAGTGGCAGGTGAGTCTGGATGGAAGCGAATATGGGGGAGAAGGAAAGGGTAGCCCCCAACTTTGTGAGGATGTCCCTTCCCGTCAGGGGAACAGGACACTGTGGAATGGCCCAAAAGATGTGGGATAAAATTAGAGAGCCAAAGGCACGAACAAGGCTAGGTGTCTGTAAGGGTTGGCAGCAGGCCCCCAGAACTCCTTGGGGACTGACTAGGTAGACCAGTGTCCAGGAGGAAGGAGACAGGCCCACCTGAAATACACAGAGTACCCTGGGTTGCCGCCGAGTGATGGCAGTGGTCAGTGATGGGGACCTGGGCCTCTTAAGTCCTCTGCAGCCAGTTCTTAGAGTTGGAAAGGGGAACCAAAAGGGCCGGATGGCCAGGGGCTGCTATGGGCTCAGGGACAGTCAATGGCTCAGTGTCCCTCCTAACGGCCTTTAGGACAAGGGCCAGAGGCTTGCAAGGCTTGGGACACATATGAGCCCAGTGACCTGTCTGACTACATTTAAAACAGGGTCTGCGTGGTCCCAAGAGACCCTTCCATGGGCTAGTGGAACCAGGGACAGATGCTGAGGCCAGACAGGAGCAAGCATCTGATATTTCTGCTTCTGGGCCTTCTCATCTCTCCTGTTGTATGCCTTAAAGGCCACTCCCAGAACCTCAGCCTGGGGAGTTAGGGGCTCCCTTTTGAGGCACCTAGTTTAGCCTCCATATTGGGGAAACTCTGGGAGAAAAAGTAGGTCATTAGCAGTTGTCTCCCATCTGGATCTCAGGGTCCAGCTTAGTATCTTGACATAAAGCCCTGGCCAGGCGGTCTCAAAATGCCGAAGGGTTTCATTCTTATCTTGGAGGACTTCCTGGAGCTTTTCATAATTGATAGCCTTATGGTTCGGCCTTTCTAAGTCCTGCCATGAGGTGAGTAATGAATTGGTCTCTACTAGTTACTCCTCCAGGCGAATTATAATCCCAGCTGGGGTTCTGACCAGGGACTGTTTCAGTGCCAATCAGATGGGCAGGACAGGTCTGATGCACCCCCCATTAGCATAATTTCTAGCTTGCTCCCAAATTCGCCTGCACTCCTTGAGCAGGAGGGTGTTGGACAAGATGATATGGACATCGTGGAAGGTCAAGTCATACGATTGAGTCAGATATTGAAACTCCTTGATGTATGTTGTGGGGCTTGAAGTGTAAGACCCAAGCGGCTTTTGTATCTGTGAAAAATCTGACCAAGAGAAAGGCACAGGAACCCAGATTGTACCATCTACCCCAGCCACCTCGCGTAGAGGACTCAGAGATGCGGGTCGGGCAGCAGCAGCCTGTGAGCATGTAGCAGGAGAGAAGGGCGGTGGCGGGGGGAGCTGGGGGGACAGTTGCTGTGATAGCTTCATTAGAAAGAGAATTGTGGTGTGGTGGGGGCTCATCCGCTGGGTTGAAGGTGGAGGAGTCCTGGGTAGGATCTTCTGTCCTTTGGAAGCTGCCTTAGGGGAGGTGAGAACTGAGAGGACTTGTGCAGGAGAGCAAGAGTTGCAGAGAGAGGGCTTAGAACACAGAGAAGAGAAGGCCTGGATGTAGGATATCTCTTTCCATTTTCCCAAACGCTCACAACAGTTGAAAAGATCCCTGATGATATGGGGATCTAGAATGCTGTTAAGCGGCCATATAGGGTTCAAAGGATATTGAGGCCAGATCTGATTGTACAAATGGATAAGTTTGGGGGGTTTTAGGTCGAGAGAGAGAGAGAGAGAGAGAGAGAGAGAGAGAGAGAGACACCCCAGGTTAGCCAGAGAGAGAGAGAGAGAGAGAGAGAGAGAGAGAGACCCCCCTTAGGTTAGCCAGAAGGCAGCCTCAGGGACTATGGGAGGGAATGGAGGAGGGGCCGCCCATGGTGAGATGTAGGAGGTGAGTTTAGAGGTGGGGCGTCCTCCAGTTTCTAGTATCACCTGGTCAAGAGGACGGTCATGCTCATCGGGTTGTCACCACCACTGGGTAAGCATCAGGGCAGGGCCCATAGAGGCACTTGGGCACCCGGCCAGGACTACGTAGGACCAGAGGCCATAGACATTAACCCAAAGCCAAGAGGTCTCACCAGGCACAACTCCCAGTCACCCTCAGTGGCTTTTCTCAAAACCCAGGACCCAAATAAAAGGGCACCTCCAGGGCTGGGGTTGTGGCTCCGTGGCAGAGTGCTTGCCTCACAAATGTGAGACACTGGGTTTGATCCTCAGCACCACACAAAAGTAAATCAACAAAATAAAGATACTGTGTCCATTAAACAACAACAAAAACCAACCAAACAAAAAAAGGGCACCTATAGACCCAGTTAGCCATAGGGATCAGCCATAGCTGTGACAGCTGAGGCTGGGGGTGCCCCCGACTACATGGTAACCCTGGGAGTGCTGGACAAGCGATGGTCACTTCCCGGGACCAGTAGGTTGTTTCAGCCAACCAGAGACGGGGACGTTACCCAAGATGTCTGATGGTGGGTGCAGAGAGGGCGTTCTGCAGCATGGAGGGCCTGGGCCCATGATGGAATTCAGATCGGTGCCTGGGAATGCTCAGTGACCCTCGAAGAGGGGCGTGGGCACACTGGGAACCTGATCCCAGGTTTCGGTACCAATGAAAGAAAGTGAAGAACCAAGAGAAGGGCGAGCGAGAAATGAAAGACCAACACCAGGCAGAGATCCACACGAGAGTTTATCTGTCAGAGCCGACAAACGAAGGCCATCTCCATAGATGGAGAGAGGCAATACAGGCTTGAGTTCTGGGACTTTTATGGGGCAGGCTCAGGGATTAGAGCCCATGGGCCCTAATGGGGGCAGTTGAGTGTGGGGTTGGCGGGAGGGAGTGGTGAGCCTTTCTCAAAAAGGCCCTTGGGCGGGAAAGTGAAACTTTCTTAAGATGGCCCTCCCAATGCTGAGCAAGGACCTTACTGCAATTATAACTGATTCATCATTGCATAATAATTTTAAAATAACTTCTCTAAATTTCATAAGAAATTCTGGAATATACACAAATATGTCTCTTTTCTTCAGCAGTGAATCTGGAACAGGGGGTCCACTTTATGCTTTGAATACAATCCTTGCTGCTCTGCCTCTGTAACTTATTTCTAGAATAGACATGTTTGTTTCCCTGCTCCTCCCTAATCTCTCCGCCTCTCCAATCTTAGGGGAACAGGATTACTTTTCTTCCCCATCCTAGGCAGATTTATCTGTCCTTGAGTACACATCCACCATAGGAATGAAGTCATCCAGACTTTGGGGATGGTACCAGAAGATCTCAGAAATGACTGTCTCCCAAATTATCAAGTGAATTACCACTCCGACAGAGAACGTGGAATGTAGCCTTTGAGTCACCTCTTTGAAAGCCCCCTGTTTCTGCTGATGGGGGAGGAAACACAGCCTTTGGGACAGGAGTCCCTGTGTTTCTCCTTTACTGAAGGTGAAGCCATAAACCTTCTTTTTCTTAAAACTATGTCCTGTTATTGGATTGGCATTGGGGACAAGGACTGAGCATTCAGCAACAAATCCTTAGAATGGTGGTTGTCACTTAGTGCACAAAAACAAATATTTGCTAAAAAGTAAACAAAATTGTTGACCTCCATGGTAATCAATATTAAATAAAATTTGCAGGAGGCCATTGGTTTGGACTGAGCTCCTACACCAGGCCTAAGAGACCAAACCAAAATGGAGTCGCTCATGCTGAAGTTCCATGTCACCTAGCTGAAACTAGTTTATCTGACCTTCTGAGAAGTCAGGAGAGTTAAAGCCAAATTTCTCAAAAGGCCAGTTTTAGCTGGCCCAATAAGGAGGTCTGCTTTGCTTAGGAAAACCAACTTTGAAATGACTAATATGCTTTTTGGTTTCTGTTTCTGCTTTCCTCAGCCTTTTTTTCTGTCTATAAAACCAAACTCCTTTGCTCTGGGTTCATTGGAACACTCCCATTGTATGGAATGAGGTGTCCACCGATTAAAAGTTAACATCTTTAAACTCATCTGTAATCTTGTTTTTTGACTTGAATCATGCCTGGTGGTTTTCCACATGTGGTCTTAGCATCGGCATCACCTGGGAACTTGTTAGAGATGCAAATTATCAGATCCTACTTAACAAGCAGGGGTTGAGCAATCCCTAGTTAAATATGCCTTCCAGTGTGATTTTGATTCACACTCAGATTTGAGGCCACGGGTTAGATTGCTATAATGTATGCAGGAGGCACACCCTAGAACTCAACCGCAGCTGCTTGGGTTTGCTTCCTGACACTATTCCTCAAAAGCAGCATTTTACAACTGCATGGCCAATAGCAGCATAGTGAATTCTTGCTTTGAATACAATCCTTTTTTTTTTTTTTTTTCTTTTCCCTCTCACAGTCTTTGGAGTTGCATTTCCTTTGGCTGTGGTCAAACCTGAGTTGAGCCTTCAGGTCTCAGTTGACATTTGCTTTCCTCCTCTTGTCTATCTCGGCTCCCTGCTTGTTTGTTTGGCTCAGAACAGTCTTTATTTCTACAATTAATTCATTTGTTCTTGTTTCTTATCTGCTTTCTAGGGCAGGGACTACAAAAGTTTTGTTTACCTCTTGTAAAATAAAAATTCTAGGAGGCCACCGTTTTGGACTAAGCTCCCGCACTAGACCTCAGCAGGGGAGGCTAAACATAAAAATGGAGTCCCTCATGCCAAAGCTCCATCTTACCAAGCTGAAACCAAGTTGTTTATCTGACTTTATGAGAAATTAGGATTGGAGAAAAACAACCAAATTTTCTCAGATCAGTTTAATTTGGTGAACTTCCCTCATCTCAATCCTTAAACACTAATCTGATGTTAACCATCTATTTTTCTATTGTCTTCTTGTCTCAGCCTTCAGGAGAGTAACTTTGAAACAACAAATCCGTTTTTTGTTTTCTTTTGATGGGGGGGGGGTTCATTATGATTTTCTTTTGCCCTTTTTCTATCCATAAGGCCAACGTTTATAGCTGAGCTCATTAGAACACTTAATTCTATTTTATGGACTTTAGTGTCACCTGATTTTATAATTGAAAAGTCAATGGAGATCGTTGGGCAAAATTGTCCTTTGACACTTTCGACTCCTAGGGCTAAATTGTGTGTGTAACGAAGGTAGATAAGCTCCGCGAGAGCAGGGCCTGTGCGCCGCCAAATTACTAGCCCGGAGCGTGGCATTTGAAATGCGCTCCGCAAAGATTTGCAGGATGAAAGAAGGAAGCGAAAGAAAAACCTCCCCTTTACTAAAATGGCAGACCCCGTTTCCTTTACCAAGATGTCTGCGCGCAGGCGCACGAGACGGTGGGCACAGGGGGCGGGGCCTGGAGAGGCGGAGTCAGCGGGAGCCGTCAGGTGCGGCCCCGCCCCTCGCCCTCCGCCCTCCTTCTTGATTCCGGATTGGTCCGGTTCCAGCGCCGCAGCCTGGCGGCAGCGCTTTGGAGCCGCCCGGCGTTCGCCACTTCCGGCGCGTTGGGGCTGTTGGTCCGGGGCTGCCGCGCGGCGTGAGCGGGCAGCTCCGGGGCGGGCGCGCGCAGGGATGCTCTGGGGGGCGGCGGCGGCCGTGTGGGCTGAGGCGGTGGGGACAGCGCGGGCCCGCGGGCCTCTCTCCTGAGCCGGCCACCCGGCCCGAGCCGCTCCGCCGCGGCCCCTTCAGCCTCCGCCCCTTCAGCCTCGGGGCCGGGCCCGCCGCCGCCTCTGTCCGCGGAAGCCGGGGAGCCCCTGCCTGGGCCCGTAGCCTCCCCCTCGGGGGTCGGGCCCGGGCGGGGGGCCCCGAGCCGCTGCCCTCCTTGCCGGCTTCGGAGCCCCATTTCCTGCTTTTTCCGTTTTCTTGGGGAGGAACGGGTGGGTCTGGATGAATTGCCCCGGGGGTCCTCGATGAGGCGGACCGGAAGGCCGTGCTCCTTTTAGAGGGTCCCGGCGGGACCCGGGTGGGGAAGGGGTTGTCTTTGCATGGTCGGGGGACTTCCCGAGCTTGCCGGGACCATGACCTGAACTGTGCGGGCGGGACGTGTCCGAAGCCCTAGAGCCAGCTCACCTGAGCCGCCCCCTCCCCGGCCAGCATGGTAAGTGGAGTGGGACCCTCCGCCCCACTGGGGGCCCTGCCGCAGGGGTGGGAGTGGGTCCCGGGGCTGCTGAGCCATCGTTTCTTTCCCCCGGGCGGGGAGAGGCGCGTGCCGAGCCTGGCTGGTGACACATGCGTGCAGGGTGTGCAGCCCCGGCTGTGCGCTCCCATCCCCCCCAGGGATGTCTCAGGACTGGGAGGGCCCTGGAAGCGCAGCAGGCACAACCCTTGCATCTCCTTGTTTGCTTCCTTCATAATGATAATAACTATCATTTACTTATGGAGGGTTTTCTGTGTGCCCAGGGCCTGTGCTAAGTGATTGACGGGTATTACCTAATTATCACACCAACTCCTTTGATCGGAAGTGGGGGGACTGAGGCATAGAATCATTAATTACCCGGCTCAAGGTCAAGCGCTTTTTAAGTGGCAGTGGCAGTGGCAGTATTTGAATCTAGGCATCCCGACTTGAGAACTCCTCCGGGTTCGGGGAGAACATGGTGTCCAGGTGTAGGTTTATATATATGGGAAAACAGCAAGATTTGCGGAGGTCACTTGGATGATAGCAGAGTCGGCAGGAGTATCCCCTGGACCCACAGCAGCTGTTCTCAATGCTGCGAGCTCTCTGGCCTTCTCCCTGGTAGTGTTGGAAAGCTCCATCCTTTCTGATTCTGCTAAGAAGCCTCTAGAGGATATCTTCCTCATTTTCCTGAGCCATAAGCATTCTCAGTGCTCCTTTAGATTTGTGTACCTCCATCTATCGATAGAGCATTTGTCTTTTTACTTATTTTTGTGGTGCCAGGGATGGGACCCGGGACCTTGTGCATACTAGGCAAGGCTGTATCGCTGAGCTACGTCCCCAGGCTGAGCATTTGTCTTTTAAAAAATTTTTTTTTAATTGAGCCTTATCTGTCCATTGCAGTAGACTCAACTGTCTCAAAGGTGAAGTTGTCTGAATCTTTATCTGCCCTAGTTCTTGGCATGGTAGTAAGCCCATGGTGAGTAGTTAATTGCCCAGCCTGTGTTTGGGCACATTCAGGGCTGGCTCTGTGCTCCTCAAGGCCACTGTTTTACCGCTGCCAAGTTAGTGGAGTAGTAGGGAAAGGGATGCTGCTTCTGTGACACAGCCAGTGGAGGTTTGAAAACTTTCAAGGGGCCTGCTTGTGGTTTGGTAGGTCCTGGAGTATAGAAAGAGGATCTAAGTCATTGACCTTTTCCTCATAGGGCTTTTATCCAGCTGGATAAAATACAGCCATTAATGTCCAGCAGCATGGCATAAGTCGTACACACACACACTCTGTCTCTGTATGTGTAAATTATGCGTTATATGTGTGCACACATACTCTGGTGGCAGACGAATTAAGCTCTTTGAGTTCCAATTTTCTTATCTATACAGTGTGGAGATAGGAATTCTCTAAATAATCCAAAGGTATGAGATACATGTAACATTTAGCAACCGAGGAAAGTAGTACTCCTTTCCTTCATTTATAATTTCAATAATTAAAACATTTCCAAATTATTCTTTCAGTTTTTAATTTTTGTTTTTTAGCTCTGGTAGGATTTACATAAAACAAAACATTTTACCTGTACAGTTAGTTGAGTGGCATCAGATACATTTACGTTGCTGTGCAACTCTCTTGGCCATCTACTCCAGAAGTTTCTCATCTCCCCAAATTGAAACTCTGTACCCTGGGCATGAACTCCTAGTCCCCTCTGTCAGCATTCCTTCTCCTCTGGGGCCTTGGAAACCATCATTTTGCTTTCTGTAAATGTGACTACGTTAGGGCCCTCATGGAAGTGGAATCATACAGTATTTGCCCGTTGGTGACTGGCTTATTTCACTCAGCTTAATACCTTCAAGTTCATCCATGTTGTAGGGTGTGTCAGTTTCCTTCCTTTCTAAGGCTGAATTCCATTGTGTACGAGGCACATTTTGTTTATCCATTCATCCGTCAGTGGATACCTGGTTATTGTGCTTAATGCTGCTGTGAATATTAGTGTACAGCTATTTCCGTGGATTTTACACAGCGACTATATGCCACATCCTGGAGAAGGCACCGAAGGAGCCAGACCCCAGGTACCTCCCAGGGAACTTAGACCACCGTTTGCACCCTTGTATTCAGGTTTCACTTAATTGGCAGTCAGTAGAGCCCTGGAATGACCACCTTTGAGTAATTAATTGTAAAGTTGTTGACTTCTTGACCTCTAGTAGATTTTTTTCCTGAGGTAAGTTGTGATCAACCTTAGTTATTTAAGCACACAGCGAATGGTCACTGTGGATGTGAGGTGAATGATCACATCCTCTTTGTGTTTCTGATGCCAGTGGGTCGCCTGTAGTTGTTCTAGGGGTTTGGGTGGGGCAGGCTTTGTCCCCTAAAAGCCAGGAAATCATTGCCTGGTTTGTGTCTGTCAAGAGAAGGGTCTTTTCTCTGGGATCACAGCTCTTAATTCAAAGAATTCTTTCTCTCTTCATTTCTTACTGATTTACAGTTTGACTTTTAAGAGTATTGGTTGGTCTAAGTTTGAGCCTTTTAAATATCTTTTTAAAACATCAAGTCTAGGAAGACTTGAAGAAAACTATCATTTATTAAGTGCGCAGTGCGCATGTCAAATATGCAGTTTTTCATTTAGCCATTCAGTATCAGTTCACCTCACCAACCCTGTTAGGTCACATTGTTGCTGTTACTACCAGAGGAAGAGATTAATAGACCTGCTCTAGGATGGAGCTGGCATCTATCTGGACCCATGGTACTGTATTCCAAATCCTGTGTTCTTCACATTGGGCCATGTCATGGGAAAGATTATCAGGAATGTCACTGAACTGTGTGCTTATTTAGTTCTGAGATAGATAGTGGTGGAGCGTAGGGAGAATGGGAGAATTTCTTTAAACTGTCCCTCCAGCAGAAGAGAATTTGACCTGCATTTTTATAGCCAGTTAAATGAGAATGGTAGTTCCAGTACAGAATTAGTTAGCTGTACTCTAACTCCATTTGATTAAATCATCATTTTTTGTGGAATTCCCATGAGATTTTAAGTGGTGTAACATGTTAGAGGTTCCTACTACTTCTCTGAAAAGTTGTTACTTAATATTGAATGAGCTGCTGCTTAAAATGGAAATTTTGTGCAAAATTGAATCTTTGCTTAAGTTAGTATTTCTTTTTTAGTTGCTTAGAAATTCCATTGGTTACAAAGGCTTATTTTTTTATTTTTTATTTTTTTTTTACGTCCCAGTCCGTGAATGGTCCCTGTAGTGGAGACAAAATCAGACTTTAAATTTGGCCACTCACATGGTGTGTCATGGTGCCAGATTGTGTCCACAGTGTTGTGTGGTACACAGTGCTGTGGGAGGAAGCCACCATGGTGGTGTGAGCAGATGCAGGGAAAGGTTCAGCAGAATCTAGGGGTTCTGTAGTTCTGTCACATCATTAGAGATAGTCTGGGTGACATTTAAATATCAAGAAGTGACTTTTGGAAAAATTGGTGCATGACATGGTTCAAATGATGAAATTGCCTGGTAAACAAAAACTCCTGTTAATGTATGTAAAAGCAATTCTCAGCATTAAGCCCAAAGCTTTTTAGTATCTCATACATTCATGAAATATTTTTTTGATTTCTGTTTCAAACTTAAAATCTCAGGTGCTGTGACTACAGTATAACAGTGTGTTAGTTAATGTTAAGTATAGGTTAGTTTATGCCAGCTATTTTACATATATTAATTCACTTTTTCTTCTAAACAATGCTAGGAGGTAGAGGCTATCTTTATATCCCATTTTGTTTTGTTTTTTTGTTTTTTAAATGATGACATTCAAGACACTAAGAAGTCAGGCAGCTTCCCAGAATTACACTGCACCAAGTGGTAGAATTGGGGTTCAAACCCAGGTAGTCTGGCTCTGGAGTCAGTGCTCAGGGTGTAGAAAGTGTTTGTTCAGCATGCTCAAGGCCATGGGCTCCCTCCCCTGCGGTGCAGAAATGTTGTTGCTTATAACTGTTACACTTTCTGGGTAATTGTCCTTGCCCCTGAGGAGTCAGGTTAGTGGGGAAGAGGAGATGGATATTCTGATGAATACAGGGCCTGTGGTGAGAGCTGTGGGAGAGGAATGCTTTGGTACTAAGGCATGTTGCCATGAAGGTACCTGGGGACAAAGAATGCATTGAGAGCCCGGGTGAGGGTCAAAGAAGGCTTTCCAGGAGGGCATATTTGAGTCTTGAAGGATAAGGAAGAGTTTGATAGTTGAATAAGGAAAAAAAGGGCTTTCAAAGCAAATGTCATTTACATAAAGATCAGATATGTATCAATAAAGATAATAAAATAATGGGTGTCAGGTGAGAGTGAAGGAAGGAGTAAATGTTGAGTGTTTAGTACTTTCTGGGGCTTTATCTGCACACATATCTTACAACACAAACATGATGCGTTTTTCTCATCTTCAGAATTCTTCATTCATACTTTTCTTTGACGGGTATTGCTCCATTTCTTTGTTCCCTTTCCAAGGAAACTTCAGGAGAGTGTGTTCTATACCTGGTCTGTACTTCTTTACTTTGTGTTCTGTCTTAAGCTTACTTGTCAAAATTCCTCCTGCCTCTGTTACTGACTCCAGTGGTTGTCTCTTAGCCTTCATCTTATTTGATCAGTGGCATCAGACAAATCAGACACTCCCTCTTCACTTAAATATTTCTTTACTTGGCCTCCAGGACACTAAGATGTGCACTTGATTTCCTCCTCCCATCTCCTGAATGTTTCTTCCCCATCTCACTGATCTGGGGATGGAACTGAGGAGGAATGATGTTCTAGCATTTTTAAATTTTGAGACAGGATCTTGTTAAGATGCCCAAGCTGTCCTTGAACTTGTGTTCCTCCTTCCTCACCCTCTCTGGTCCCTGGGTGGACAACACCACCCTGGCCTTCTCTCTGATCTTTAAACAGTTGGAGCACACCAGGCCTCAGACTTTGTGAACTCTTGCAGGCTACCATAAGCCAAGCACTCCTAATCCAGGCCTTTTTCCCCAGATCCAGTGCTCATATATGCAGTTGCCTGCTTGACACACTTGTCACACTTTCTTTCCTGCTGGTGCTGTTGCTGTTACTCTACCCAGTGCTCACTCTGTTCCAGCTTCCCTGGCCCCCTGTCCTTCTAACCTTCCGGATGTGTTCCTGCTCCAGCTTTGGTCTTGCTGTTGGCTCTACTGGCCTGTTGATGTGACTAAACTTCTTCAAGCTTCCTCACCTTCCTAATGAGGTCTGCCCTTACCATCCTATGTAAAATGGTAATCTTGATGGGCGTGGTGGTACACACCTATTATCTCAGTGTGTGGAAGGCTGAGGCAGGAGGATTGTGAGTTCAGAGCCAGCCTCAGCAAAAAATGATGCATTAAGCAACTCAGTGAGACCCTGTCTCTAAATAAAATACAAAATAGGGCTGAGGATTTGGCTTCGTGGTCGAGTGCCCCTGAGTTCAATCCCTGGTACCCAGAAAAAAAAAAAAAAGGTAATTTGTGGGCTGGGGCTATATAGCTTAGTGGTAGAGTGCTTGCTTTCATGTGTGAGGCCCTGGGTTCCTCCTCAACACCATCAAACAAATCAAAAAAGGTAATCCCATTTCAGAATGCCCAGTTCCTCTGACATCCTGCTTTACTTCTTTTTGTAGTGTTTACAGGTTTTAAATATTTTATGTACTTAAGGCTTAGTTGTATAGTCCATTTTTTGTTGTTTCCTGCTAACATATTAGCTTTGTAAAGCTAGGGATTTCTGTTTTGTTCACTGATGTATCTCTAGTGTAGAACAGATTCCCAGCGTAGCACACAGTTACATGGTAGTAGGAATGAGTGGAGGCCTTAGGTGTTCAGAGGGGGTTTCAGAGGTTTCCTTGGTGATTAAAAGTTGCAGAGAGGATATTTGAGAAGAGAAGAGAGTAACAATAAGATATGCAATGTTAAGAAAACACTGGAGGACTGGTTTGGCTGTGGTGCTGGTTTATGAAAGGAGGTGGAGGAGGGCTATAACATTAGTTTATGGCGAGGTTGTGGAGGGTCCCCTCGGCTACCCTTGGGAATTTGGCTTTGATTTTTGGCTGATTTTTCAGTCCATCTGTTGTATATAGGTTAGATTGGTGTCGGAAGCTAGATGTGACACCATACCTGTGTAGACGTAACAAAGGCCTTTTCTCAGATGTGGAATTAGGAATGGAGAGGAAGACTTTTACTCAAAATAAGAGAATTGTCCCTTAAATCTCTCAACTGATTTCAGAGTGTAAGGATGAAGGGAAGAGCCTACACTTTAGCCTGGAGATGGGAATAGTGAGAAGTGTGAAATAGTTGGTGATTTGGATTTGGAGGAATGGAAACGATGACATTGACCATTACACATGATAAAGTGTTGGTTTGTTGTTTGGCAGTGCTGGGGATGGAACCCAGGGCCTCACACAGTCAGAAACAAAGCTGACAGGAAGAGATGACAGGAGACGGCCATGTGCTGATAAGTAAGGGTTTGGCTGTGTGGGCTGCTGTGTGGAGAGGGAGGTAATTGGTACCTGGCTGGAGGAGGATGTTGGAGATTTTAGGGAGTTGAGTTGTCAGTGTACACGGCTGCATAAAGGAAGGCGTGATGGCATGCACTTGGGTGAAGAGGGAGAAATTCTGGACTGCATAGCATCTCTCTGCCTCTGTTTCTCTTCCTTCCTTTCCTTCTTTCTTCCTTTTCCCCCCCCAGTGCTAGGGATTGAACCCAGGGCTCTGTGCCTGCTAGGCATGTGCTTTCCCATAGAGCTGCATCCCCAGCCTCACCTCTTCATTTTTCAACCTTCCCCTACTCATTTCCCCCCATATTCTACAAACCATTGTGCACTGACTTTAAAAAAAAAAAATCTTACTGTATTTTCCCTAAGATTCTTCTATCCTTTTTTTTTTTTTAATTGTCACATATTTGTGGCGTAAAGTGTGATTTTTTTTTTTTTTTTGGTGGGGGGGGGGTGGGGAACCAGGGATTGAACTCAGAGGCATTCAACCACTGGGCCACAACACCAGCCTTATTTTATATTTTATTTACAGACAATGTCTCACTGAGTTGCTTAGTGCCTCGCTTTTGCTGAGGCTGGCCTCAGCTACCCAAGCCACTGGGATTATAGGCGTGAGGACCAGCACAGTGTGATATTTTGATACACGTATACCATGAATAATGGTCAATTATATATCCATCACTTCAAACAATTATTTCTTTTGGTGAGAGCATTTAAAATCCTGTCCCCTATCTATTTTGAAATATATAATAATTGCTTACTGGCAGACGGACTTTTTGTCTTGATTTTTCAAGATTGCCTATAATCTTAAGTGTGCTGAGTCCAGTTTCCATCCATAAGCCATTTGAATTCTTGTGGCCTTTGGCAGCTACTGTCTCCTTTGGTTGAGACACTTGTTCTTGGCTCCCTTGTCTTTCACGTGTTACTTTCTTGGGTTAGTCTCCCTGATCTTTTCTTCCCATGGCTTCCTATTCTGTAAGAGTGAAACCTTCCTCTCCAGGCTTGGATATCCACTTAAGTGTGCATTGAATTATTTGAAACCCATCATTTCTCTTCCGGTTAGTCCTCCTCCCATGCCCTAGTTCTCTTAATGACCTTATCTACCAGACTAGTCACAGACCTTGAGTCATCTTTAACTTCCTCTCCTTTAGCCCCCACTCCCAGACCTCTTGATGATGTTACTGTAACATACTATACCCTGACTGGTTTTCCCTTCATTTCCTCCACTTGGGTGGGACTTCGTTGTCTTTTGCTTTGATTGTTGCTGTCTTGGCTGGGCTGTGCTTTCCAGGTTCTCCCTTCATCAGCCCATCTCTGTGCCTCTGTCAGAGCTACTTCATAGAGCTCAGATGGGAGCCTGCCACTTGACCCCGGTCGTTCACAGCAGAGGGTCCCCATTGCTCTCAGAGAGCAGGTTTCCATTAGGGCAGAATAGTGGAAGCACACAGGCTCTGGGTTTTCACAGAAAGATTGACTTTCAGGCTGCAGTAGGGAAGAGGATGACTTATTAAATACTTAAAGTGATTTATTTGGAATATCTTTTTTGTTTGTTTGTTTGTTTGTTTGTTTTTTTGGTGGTGCTGGGGATTGAACCCAGGGCCTTGTGCATGTGAGGCAAGCACTCTACAACTGAGCTATATCCCCAGCCCTTGGAATATCTTTAAAGATTTCCCAAATTGTACCTTGTTCTCCAGCCACAGCAAACTTCTTGTCATTCCAGAACATCCAGCACACTCCCGTGCTTCTCTGCCTTTACTCTTGCTGCTGTTTCTCTGCTTGTCCTTTTCTTGAGGGAGACTCATCCATCATATTCATGGTCATCATAAGCATGTCTTTGAAGCTTTCTAGCTCCTAGTTTAACATACATTATCTTTTTTTTGGCTTTTATCATTTTTATTTATTTGTTTTTATTACATAAGAATTACAGGACTACATTCTTGTAGTGATGTTCAGAAGTTTGAAGAGCATAATATGAAACCTGTGCCTCCTTTATGCTCCCTCCTCTCCATCCCAACCCAAGTCTGGTTCTCTTTAATGAAAGAGTCCATATCAGGTGAGTTTTCCTCCTCTCTGCCTCTCCAGTGCCTAGTAAGGATTCAACAGGCATTTATTTGGTTGAGTCAGGAGTGAAAATAAATCCAAGGAGGTCAAGGTGGCCCTTGAGATTAGAAATGATGAAAGTAGCAGTACTTGGAGAGACTGGTAAAATTGAAACAGTATGAATGTAGTTACCACCCTGTTTAACCAGAATCCAGCCAGTGAGCAAGGGCAGTGGTTAGGCACTTGCTGTGTAGATGGTGTGCTCAGAAGCCCCAACAGCTGGGGGTGGGGTCAGGTGAGGTGAGGCAGTTGGTTGTAGATACCTAGGAAAGCCACAAAGCAGAGAATCTAGGGAGGTGGAAGAGGCCGACGGGAAGGAATTTAGAGGAACAAAAAAATGGGTGGTTCATAATTACATTCTGTGCTAGCCATTGCTTGGGGGCCCTGCTGCAAACTCGTACTCCACCTGTTGACTCTCCCATAGCCACCCTGCAAGGTGGTTATTACGTTCCCATTTTACACTTGAGGAAGATATGGACACTGAGGCTCAGGGGAGGATAAAGTTAAGTTGCTTGTCAAAATTTTACATAGTGAGGGCTGGGGTTGTGGCTCAGTGGTAGAGTACTTGCCTCTCACGTGTGAGATCCTGGGTTCGATCCTCAGCACCACATAAAAAATAAATAAATAAACAAAGATTAAAAAAAAAAGAAGCTTAAAAAAATTTACATAGTGAGTTACATAGCTAGGTTTCAGACCCAAGGTTCCAACCCCCAAACACGTGTTTTTTTCGTAGATCATTAGATTTCTTTTTAACCCTATGCATATATACGTAGACATATTTACTTGAAATATAGCTTATCTACTTATATTGTCCCATGAAAAACAGTGCATCTAGCTGGTTAAACTTAATACCTGAAAAAATTTGCCTCATAGTAGAAGGGTTCAGATGGTCAGCATTGGCTAATAAATAGCTATCTCTGCATGTCCTATAATGTGATAGAACAGAGAAAGTGGACTGTTGAGGGCACAGTGGTAGCTGGAATAATGGAATTGACAGAGGAAAGTTACTTTCCTTGAGTTTCAGTTCAGATAAGCCCATTAAGCTTAGTCTATGCAGTAGGCTCACTTATATCACAGCAGCTTTCTGTCGTTTTATATCAAGGTCATAATAAAAACTGTCTCTGGTCTAGGACTCTCCCAAAAGGTTAGGTGGAAAAGAAAGGCCATCATTGTTTTCTCAGCCAGTAATTAGACCTGGGAAGTGTTTCCTTTTTTTTTTTTTTTTTTTTTTTTTAGAGGAATAACTACATAAAAAAAAAAAATTTTGTGTGTGTGTATCCGTGTGTCTGTCTGACCATTTTTCCAATACTGGGGATTGAGCCCAGGGCCTCACTTCTGCAGGCAAGCACTCTACCTCTGAGCTACATACATCTCTGTCTTTTATTTTTATTTTTTTTAATTATTATTTTTTAAAAATATTTATTTTTTAGGTGTAGATGGTCACAACACAATGCCTTTATTTTTATGTGGTGCTGAGGATCGAACCCGTGATCTGCCCGTGCTAGGCGAGCACTCTACCACTGAGCCACAATCCCAGCCCCACATCTCTAATATTTTATTTTGAGACAGGGTCTAAGTTGACCTTAAATTCCTGCCTCAGACTCCCAAGTAGCTGGGATTTTTAGCTCCTACTTTAAGACATATTATCTTTGATTTTGTTTAGTTTAGCAAGCCTGCACCACTGTGTGCCTGGCTGAAATTTTTTTTTTTTTTTGAGAGAGAATTTTTTTTAATATTTATTTTTTAGTTTTTGGTGGACACAACATCTTTATTTTTATTTACTTATTTTTTTAAAGAGAGAGAATTTTTTAATATTTATGTTTTTCAGTTTTTGGTGGACACAATATCTTTATTTTATTTTTATGTGGTGCTGAGGATCGAACCCAGTGCCCCATGCTGCCAGGAGAGCGCATTACCGCTTGAGCCACATCCCCAGCCCTGGAAAATTTTTTAAAAAGTGACACGTGGCTTCAGTGACACGCACCTTGTAATCCCAGTTACTCTGGAGGCTGAGGCAGGAGGATGGCAAGTTTCCAGCTTTGACAGCTTAGTGAGATCCTGACTCAATATAAAAAATAAAAAGGGCTGGGGTAAAACCCAGCTTAGTGTAAAGCCCCCTGGATTTAGTTCATAGTTTCACAAAACAAAAACAAAAAACCAATAAAATGACAAACCAAAAAAATAAAAAACAACCCCAAACTCTAAAAATACCAAAGTACAAAGCCATGACAAAAGGGAAAAAAGGAAATCACTGATTTTTTTATATTATATAAATATCCCATAATTTTCTGAAAATTTATCTATAGCTATATATCTGTAGATGGATGAGGGGCGGATACTTAGCATAAGTATTTTTGTTAAGAAAGTGAATGTACTGATGCTTTTTGATCAGGATATTTAAAAAATAAAAACTAAATTACTGTCACTTATTTTGAAATAATTGTATGATCACAGGAAGTTGTAAAACTATGGAGTTCTGTGTACCCTTCACCCAGATCCCCCGATGTTGGCATTTTATGTACCTTTGTGCAATATCAAAACCAGGAAATAGGCATTGGTATGTGTCAATTATTGACTAGACTACAGGCCTGATTGAGTTTTTACCAGTTTTAGACCTGCATTTATTTGTATGTATATGTTTCTGTGCAGTTTATTCCATGTGTTGATTCGTGTAATCACCACCCCAGGTAAGGTACAGAATTCTCTCATCACAGAACTCCTCATGAGTACCGCCTCTTTGTCTTCGTATCCCCCCCGCCCCCAGCAACTACTCATTTCTAGGGTTTTGTCAATGTTATTTTGAGAATGTTATTTAAATGTAATCAGCAGTATGTAACCTTTTAAATTTTTTTTTTTTTTAGTTGTAATTGGACACAATACCTTTTATTTTTATGTGGTGCTAGGGATTGAGCCCAGCGCCTCACAGGTGCTAGGCAAGCGCTCCTGAGCCACAACCTCAGCCCCAGTATGTAACCTTTTGAGACTGACTTTGTTCACTGACCATAATGCTCTTGGCTGCTGTCCATTTCACTTGAATTTATAGCACAAAAAGAAAAAAGTGAAACTGAAAGGAAGTAACACATTTCAAGTAAGTCTTTGTCTCGATTATTAATGCTGCATAAATCCTCGTTGGTTAAGGAAGAAGACTATAAAAAAAATTTGGAAGATGGCATCATTTTTTATCAATATACTGTGTCCCAGTTGTAATCAGTATTGGTGAACTTTGTAACAGCAAAAATAAGAAAATTTGTACTCTTTCCACTTCCCCTCTTCCTCCCTTTTGATTGTTAATTTACTTTGTTTTAAAGCATTTTTATACTATTTTATTATCATAATTTACTCACTTTAGTGTTACATGTTTTCAAGGATTCAGTATTTCCCACTGGTTCTTTTTATGTTTTTTTTTTTTCCTCATATTCTGTAGTTCATTTCCTACTGCTGGATTTTATTGTCAATTTTTGTACAGAGTGCCCTATTTGGTCATGTGTGTTTGTATTTTGAAGAACATTTTGGCTAGGTATAACATTCTTGGGATTTACTCTTTCCCTCTGATTTTGTAGACATTGTTCTACCATCTGGGATGGAGTGTTCTCTTGATCTTTTCTGTCAGTTATTAGCTGATAATCCTTTTTCAAAAGAGTTTATAATTGTTATTTTTCTGGAATTATTTCATATAATATAAAATGCCTGTGTATTATCCTTATCCATAAATGGTAACCTTGCTGGGCATAATACTTACAGGTAGTGCATTCTTTTCCCAAGTATTTTGGAGACCTTTCTTCATTGTTTTCTGAAGGATGACATGTGGAATATAGTAATTTCTACCTCAGTGAGAACCAGCTTGACTTCTGCCTGGCTGCTGGAAGAAATCTGCAAGTTCAGTAACTTCAGCATCTCTCAGAGTAGATGATTTTTTTTTTTTTTAATCAATTTGCCCTGGAACACCAGTGGTGTGCCTGTGTTAATGAATTAATATTGAATGTTACTGTGTTTCTGTTAACTTACTTTTTAAGTTTGTAGGATAGATAACTTTTTTTTTTTTTTGGTGTTGGGGATTGAACTCAGGGGCACTCAACCACTGAGCCACACCCTCAGCTCTGTTTTGTATTTTACTTAGAGATAGGGTCTCACTGAGTGCTTAGCACCTCACCTTAGCTGAGGCTGCATTGAACTTGGACCCTTCTGTTTCAGCTTCCTGAGCCTCTGGGATTACAGGCATGGGCCACTGTGCCCTTCTAGATAACATTTTTGCAATACTCAAGAGTTGGGTAGGCCCTATTCCCCACTTTTGGTTAACATTATTAAAACTAATTAATGTGAAGGGTGAAATTGAACTTCAGGAATTACTTTTTGAAATAAAATACCAAAAGATGTTCCACTTCACTCATCACTTATCACCTAAGGCACTCTTGAGTGGAGTGGAACTTTTTTTGATGTTTATTACAGTATATATTTAATTCCCATATCAGCTTACCATTCTTGATCTCCTGATCTTTGTACATTTTCTATTGGGTCAGCCAACATTTGTTTAATTTTAAATATAATTTGGTTGGATAATTTTGGAGTAGCTTGCACATTTGGTTGAGCAGTTATAGGGTAAACTGAACAGCAGCTACTTTTGTTGAAAGGAGAGCGCTAACTAGCATTTCATGTGCACTAATTATTTGGAATTGAATAAAATGAGAATATCGAAGGGGCTGTGGAATCTGATGGTTTTCTAAATCACTACACATGTACCTTTTGTCTTATCGTGTAATTGAAGTGTTCATTCCCTCCTGCTTGGCTAAAGGTTTATTTGTCATAACATAATTTTTTTTTTAGAGTAATAGAGGAGAGAGAGAGAGAGAGAGAGAGAGAGAGAGAGAGAGAGAAGAATTTTTAATATTTATTTTCTAGTTCTCGGTGGACACAACATCTTTGGTATGTGGTGCTGAGGATCGAACCCAGGCCGCATGCATGCCAGGCAAGCGCGCTACCGCTTGAGCCACATCCCCAGCCCGTCATAACATAATTTAAGAACTTTAGAAATACAGGTCTCATTGTAGGATGGAGATTCCTTTACCAGGAAGTTGTGGAGTTTCTTTGAAGTGATTTTCCAGTAATTTTTTGTTGTTGATTCTGTTAGTTGGGCTTATGAATCAAAGTGTGAATTTACAGTGTTAAGAGGTCATTTCATAGAAGGATTGGCTAGTCATGCTTAGAGTTTCTGTAAAGGAAAGCACATGTCCGTGGACTACAAGTCATAGCAGGCTTCCTGTAAACTTGAAAATCTTGGCTTGTACCTTAAACATTTATTGTTTAATAACCAGTGTAGCTAAGTGTAGTCGTGCACACCTGCAGACCCATTTATGTGGAAGGTGGAGGCAAGAGGATCACGGAATTGGAGGCCAGCCTGGGCAATTTAGCAAAGACCCTGTTTTTTTTTTTTTTTTTTTTTTTAATATTTATTTTTTAGTTTTCGGCGGACACAACATCTTTGTTTGTATGTGGTGCTGAGGATCGAACCTGGGCCGCACGCATGCCAGGCGAGCGCGCTACCGCTTGAGCCACATCCCCAGCTCTGAAGACCCTGTTTTAAAGTACATCAGTAGGTCTGGGAATGTAACTCAGAGGTAGAGGGCATGTCTAGCATTCGAGACCCTGAGTTCCATCACTAGTGTAGGGAGGAGGGAACAGCGTAGAATCTTTTTGCTTATCTATTAACTAGTCATAACTGTTTGAATCTTCACAAGGAAATAAAAGTACCAGGCACACATGTTTGAGGAACACAATGTGGATTCATCTCATTTGTCTGTGGGTTGAGTGGCTCATCCTCACATCCTCATCACACTCTGCACAGACATACTTTATTGAGACATGCTGCAAAATCATATCTTGATCTATTGGTAAGTGAAGCCTCTTGTGAAGAGAGAAAACTTGAAGGTGTTTGAAAAGGCCTCAAAGCACTATAAGAAAACATTTTGAGAAATAATGAAGAACTCCCATTTTAATAATGTCAGATTGAAAGAGTTTTGAGTTGATACTCTTATTGGGATACAGACCAGTTGATAATTTAACATTTGTGTTTCTGACTGCCAGGAACCTTCAGAGCTTTTAAGGAGGAATTTGTTAGGATTTGCATTGCCTCCAGTGGTCTGGAGCAGGTCACAGTGAGTGGACTCAGCTGAAGGTACTTCCTAAAACTTGGATGAGTGGTGAGCCGTGGCAAAAATTGCCGATTATTTTTTTTAGAGAAAGTTGAAAAGACAAGTTGTAGAGAGAATCTGCACTGAAATGCATGAAATTTGTAATTTTTTTTTCTAAAATGGAAAGTTAGGAGCTGGGATAAGCACTGGTTCATTTGGGGAAACACTTGAAAAAAGTTGCAAATAGTTGGGTATTCATCTAGTCCACAGATATAGATGTAAGAATGGAAAGGGGTGAGTAGAAGTTTTGAAAGTTTATAATTTCTGGGTGAGTTTATAATTCTTGGATGAGGGAGATGCACAGGCCAGCGTATGATTTCAGTGCTGGGGATAAGTGCAGAAATAGAACTTGTAAGAGAGATAGCTGCACTTAAAAAACAAAAATAAGCCTTGCTAAATTGGGGATGGGAGTCTGTATCAGGGAAGGCTTCCCAGAGGAGGTGATGTCTAACTTAAGTTTCAGAGCAGCTGTGGGAAGTCTTTTGGCAGAATGGTTTTTCTTTTGATTCATGAGGAAAGGAACCGTGGACTTATTATCGCCCAGGAAACTGTTCATGTACATTCTGTATTCTGTTTTTAGAGAAAGACAAATTAAGTGATATCAGGATTGATTTATTTTAAGCCTGTTATTGAGATACTTTTAGACTTATAGAAAAGCTGCTAAGATCTTACAGGGAATTTCTCTGTACTCTTCTTTTGTAGGGATTTATTAAAAGCAAACATCAACAAAAATTGCAGTAGCCACCCTTTGAAACATTTGTGACCACTCCGGTAGTTCAATTTTTACCTTCTTCATTCTGGTAGAATGAAGGAATTAAAGGAGAAACTGATGCTCCTACAGAATCATAAAATCTGCTGCCTCTTGATTTTGCTTAGTTAACTATTTTGAACTCTTACAAATATTTGAAAAAATAATTTTTTTAATTGTAGATAAACACAATACTTTTATTTTATTTATTTTTATGTGGTGCTGAGAATTGAACCCAGTGCCTCACACATGCTAGGCAAGCACTGTACCACTGAGCTATGACTGCAGCCTTCTTAAAAATATTTGATAGCTTAAAAAAAAAAAGAAATTACCACCATCTGATTCAACTATTAATAACATTTTGGTTTGGTTTGCTCCCTTCTAGTTTTTTTCTCTTTATATATGGTTGAGGTCATACTGTCAATGCACTTTCTTCTTTTTTTACTTAACATTATAGCAGAAGTGTTTTTTGTTTTGTTACCAGGGATTGAAATTGGGGGCACTCACTGATCCATATCCCCAGCCCTACTTTGTATTTTACTTAGAGACAGGGTCTCACTGACCCCTCGCTTTTGGTGAGGCTAGCTTTGAACTAGCAATCCTCCTGCTTAAGCCTCCCAAACTGCTGGGATTACAGGCGTGCACCATTGCACCTGGCTAAAAGTTTTTTTTTTTTTTTTTTAATCATTAAATGCTTTATAAATATTTGTGATGATTATATAATATTACATTGCATGGATTCTTAAGCAGTTAGTTTGTTCAATTTTTTTTTTTTTTTGCTACGGTAAAATGTGATTAAAGTCTTTGCAAAAAGCTTTTTCTGTATTATAGAAAATTGTCTCAGAATAGGGTCCCAGAAAAGCCCAAGAGTATCAAAGAAATTTTTTTTGTCATAAAGTTTTTATTTTCAAATAATTTTTACATTTGGTATGAATTCTTTTTTTTTTTTTAATGTAGTGCCAGAGATTGAACCCAGGGCCTTGTGCATGTGAGGCAAGCACTCTACCAACTGAGCTCTATCCCCAGCTCCAGTATGAACATTTTTAAGGCACTTCATCACATGGTACAATAGAAAGGTTGCACCAGTTTATTCTACCCACCAGTTGTACATAATTATGCTCATTAACATTGGTAATCTTAAGAAAATTGTTGCTAGTTTTTTTTTTTTTTAACTGTAGATGGAAACAACACCTTTACTTATTTTTATGTGGTTCTGAGGATCGAACACATTTCCTCAAACATGCTAGGCAAGCACTCTACTACTGAGCTACAACTCTAGCCCCCAAACTTGCTATTCTGTACAGTACAAAATTCAGCAACAGGTCTGGGGGTGTAGCTCAGAGGTAGATCACTTGCCTAGCATGTGCAGGGCCTTGGGTTCCATCCTTAGTACTATGTGCAGCATATAAAAATCAGCTCTATTAAGTACATTTATCATGTTGTGTTCTTTCATTACTCCAAAGGAAATCTCGTCACTTCCCATTTCTCTCCCCAGCCCACGGCAATCACAAGTCTACTTTCTGTGTCTATGGTTATCCTTATTCTGGACTTTTCATATGAATGAAATCATGTAGTACATGGCCCCTCAGTATCTTTTCTTTTTTGAGATGGTAGTCTTTCTATATTGGCCAGGCTTGCTTCAAACTCCTGGGCTCTAGTGATCCTCCTGCTCCAGCCCCCTGAGTAGCTGGGTAACTACATCAGTATATTTTTAAAGCATAGAAAAAGGTGAAGATGAATGAGCTGGGTGTGGTGACATGTGTCTATAATCCCAGCCACTTGCTGGGATCCTGGTCTGGGCAACACATCGCCAAAAAAAAAAAAAAAGTTGGTCAGGATGCCCCATGCTCCAGCCATTAGGAAGAAATAGTTTACAGCTATTGTCAGTGGACAAAGGGCTCTAGGGAAGGATGGAACCTAAAATAAGGAAAAGGGGGAAAATTTATTGTGCCTAGAGAGTGAAAGCCAATGAAATGACAGCACATTTCCTGGATGGGAATATGCAGGAAACTTCTAGACATTACTCTTGATTTGGAATGTGATTTGGAGAACTTGCAGGTAAGGTGTTTCCCTTTGTCATAAAAAATAGCCAGCCTAGAAATGAGTAAGTTTATGACAGCATCTAATACAGAGAACCTTAGGAAATGTATGAATTTTTGCCTAAAAACAAGAGTTCTATTGAATGTCAAGGAGAATAGACAAGGCTCCAGAGCATCAGTTTCTCAGTATTGGATATTTTCACTGGGACCCCTGGGGAGAGAAGTCCTGTGTTTTTATTTAGGTGAGTGGTTTTCATCCTTCATGTAGGATTTTTTCCAAAACTGGGACTGAGCCCTTCAGAATTTGATCTGACAGGTGTTGGAATGGGAGTTCTTGATGTAGACGAGGATTTTATGTGAACAGTTATCACTTAGGTATTACATTCATGTTCTGGCTGATAAGTCAGCATCTTGTTTTGATCAGTGTGTTAATCATTCCCCAGGGCCTGAGCCCTTAGGGGCGGTGGTGGGGGCCGGAAGATGTGAATCCGCAAGGCCAAGGATCAGAGCCTGCATGATGTTATGAAATTTTTGGTCTTCACTTCCTAAAATCCTTAGAATCTCCAGAGTGATGTCCTTTTGTATGTCATTGAATTGACTGATGGCTGCTAGCTTCTAGGGACCTTCAGGATGGGGAATGGTCATAGGAAAAACAAAAGCAGGATTAGAGAATTGGGACTTTGAGCCCCACCCCTCCACCTCATGGAAAGGAGAGGGCTGAAGATGGCTAGTGATGAATCAGTAATGCTTACCTGAGGAAGCTGTCATAAAAGTCCCGAAGGACTAGGTTTGGGGAGGTTCTGGATAATGTCACATGGAAGTTCCTGGAGGGTGTTGCACCAGGGGAGGGAGTGCCTTCTGCCCTCTCCGCATCCACCTATGCATCTCTTCATCTGTGTTCTCTGTAGGATCAGTTTTAATAAGCTGGTAAATGTAAGCATTTCCCTGAATTCTGTGTGCCACTTTAGGAAAGGAATTGAACTCAAGGAAGGGGTTGTGGAAATGTGGATTTATGACTTTTTAGAAGCACAGTTAGAACAGCTGTGCTAGGTCTTGGTGACTGGCACCAGAAGTGATGTGAGGCAGAGCCCCCCCACCTGTGGGTGGGATCTGATGCTGTATTCCAAGAATTGAGGTGGCACTGAGATTTGCACACCTGAGTTCATTTTAGCTTATTGAATTCATTGTAATGTGATAAGCCCAGGGGTGGCTGCTCTGTGTGGGAATTGCAGTAGTCATGGTTATGCTTATTCTGGACTTTGGTGGTGACTTTGCCAAGGAGTGAAAGGCATTCTAAAGAGAAAATGGCATGGATCTATAATGTGGAGGGAAAAGTGAGGCTTTGGGTCTGGCTGGAGCAGAGGACGGATAGGGGGTCTGGGAAGGGAGTGTGGGGACAGTAAATTGTCTGTCATACATTAGGGCCAGAAGGTGGAGTGACTCCATCACCCCTGGTGATCAGGTGGCAAAGACACTCGGTGTTGGTGGTGTGGTGGTGTGCAATTGAAAGGTGCTTGAGAATTAACAAACTAGTATTTCAGCGACTGTTTATTAGCTGGACTTGATAGAACCTGAATCATGAATCTGCAAGGGCTTTGGCTCACAGGTGGTATTAGCTAAGGGATTATTTTTTCTTTTCTTTTTTTTTCTTTTTCTTTTTTGCTGGGGATTGAACCCAAGAGCAAGGGTTTCTGTGCTCTGTAGGCCCATAGAGTTTTTTGGAGATGTCACAGGTGCTGGGCATGGGAGTACAGGCATTTTGGGGTCATAGTAATTAAGCAGAGTCTCTGAGTCTGTTTTAAATGGTGGAACTCTGGGCAATACATTTCTTTAAAAAACAAACAACATGCAACTTTTGCTGCTGGAATTATGGATCTGTTCCCAAACCCTACTGTCTCAAGCACAAATGGAGGCCCGCAGGGCACGTGGTGTCATTGTCTCATACTTTGTTTGCAGCACATTTTTATATGATCCATATAAAAATGAAAGTGAAGGCATTTGGTATTGGAACTTTCTGAGCATTTGGTTGGTTTATTATGTGGGATTTTTGTTTATTTGGTTTCTTTTTTAAAAGCTCATTGAGTCACCCATGATATGTGTAGTGAAGGTAGTGATGTAGTTTTGTTTATGGTTAGGGTGTCATTTAGTTCTCACAACTACCTGGTGAAGGAATGTGCTGTTGTAAGTTCATTTTGCAAATAAGAGACTTAAGGCTCAGAGTGGTTAAGTAGTTTGCTCATCATGTCATTACTGTATAGGGTGTTAGGGTTAAATCCTTATTTTAAAATAACAATTTTTACTTAAAAAAAAAAAACAACTTTCTTTTTACTTCTCCTTGCCCCCCCCATATTCTAGCAGGGTTGTTTGAGAACTGTGGAAAAGATGATCCATGCTTCTCTCCCAAGCTAATTATGCTTGTCCTGCTGGGAATTGGAGGTTGACAGAAAACTGTGTGTAGGGCTATCTTTCCATTATCTAGAATGCTAGCAGGGCCAAGGTTTTTAGCAGGGTAACAGGACACAAGTGAAGTAAGTACTTGTTTTCTTCCTCCTGTGTACCTCCACCACCCCTAAAAAAGTCACCATCTGCTTTTCAGCTGCCATAGCTGTTTGGGAATCACAAGTGGGATGGGGAAGGAATAATGTATAGCCCAGCATTGCAATATAGTTTTTTTTTTTAATTACAATTTTTTTTCTTTTGGTGTGTTTTGGTGAGATATATATATTTTTTTGGTGGTGGTGCTGGGGATTGAACCCAGGCCCTGTATATGCTAGGGAAGCACTCTCCCACTGAGCTATGTTCCCGGCCCATTTTTTATTTTTGTTTGCAATAGTTTTCTATATTGTATACATTATAGCTATTTTTAAAATCATAGTTTTAATGAGAAAAATTGCATTGATTAGTAGTACTGTGTGGAACCCAGAGCACACGAGTTCCTGGTTAGAGAGTTGCTAAGCAGACTTCTCACTTTGTGGCTAGTGATCATCTGTGGTGATGGGAGGAGTATCATCCCCTGGCCAGGAAGAGTCACTTCCTATTAGACAGATCTCTGCTTGTGCAGCACCCTCACACTTCCGGTAGAATGTAATGCCCTCAGCAGCTGCTCCTATGGGCTCCTATCTCTTGCATGAGATACTGCTTGACCATTGGTTATGAGCCTTTGAGAACCTTCGAAAATGTGGCTGAACAGCAATTAAAAATTGAAATATTAGGGTCGTGTTAGGCATATTCACAGGGAAAAGTTGGTGACTGTCTAATGGACTTTGATTTTTTAAAAGCAAGTGCATACGTGGAGTTTGTGCAAGGAAACGTGTTATGAGGGATGGCTCTTACAGTGCTTTAAAACCACACACAATGTGCACACCTGATCACATTTAATGCCCAGGGTGCTCCAGGAGCTTTCAGGGTTTGTCTATAAAGTTTTATACAGGCTGTCCTCAGTGGAGCCAGGCAGGACTGGCTCTAGCCTGGTCCTTTCTCTGCCTGCCATGCCGGGCTGTGTTCCTCTCTTGGAGGTACACTGTTCCTGTAAGTTTTCTCCTTGCTCATGTGGTGGGCACCCTTTCTAGGTTCCCTCATTCTTGCTTTGGTTTACATTCAAGGGCGGGTTGTTTGTATCCCAGATGGGAGCAGGATTGGAGCAGTTCTCCTCTGCCCTGTCTCCATCCTCTTTGTTTCTTCCTTTCTACAGGAATGATTGGTGCACTGGGGACAGTGTGACACGTTGGCTTACATCTGCCAGGTGTAAAGTCACTGCATCAGAACACTGCGTAGTTTCGGACTTGAAATATCTCACCTGCGTATCCCTTAAGAGAAGCCTGTCCTCCCTGTTGTGGCCAGAACCAGCTGTATTTTTGCCTGGCCAAGGGGTATGGGGTGAGGTGGTAAAACCAGTTCAGAATGGTAAGGAGGAGGCATTGTGGCTTTGTCAGTAATAGGGACATTCAACTTTGATCTGCACTTGGTTTCTTGATAGATCCTGGAGGGGAGAAAGAAAGTGATTCTGCTCCCCCAGTTCCCAACAGTCTGTTAAACAGTCTAGAGGTTTCGTCCAACATTAAATATATTTTAATTGGTATTTAAAATGCTAGATCTGTTTGATAATAATTTAGGATGAGGTGATATGCGTTTGACAAAAGAGACTTAGGACAGGTGGTAACAGCAACTGCATTGAAATTATTTACACATGAGCAGTAGTGTTGATCATGATTTTAGATTTGCAGCATGATTTTATAGTGGTCTAGCAGCATCATACTCACCTGATTTCATCCGATGCCAGCTCACTTGTTATCTTTAAAACCCTTGGGAGCAGAACCCCTCTCTTTGTTCAAGGGATGGGGAACCATCACTGGAAGGAGCTTTGCTGGCCTCCATGTCTTGACTTGACCAATAACAGGAGACTTTTTGGGCAAGATACTCTGGCGTGAGACTTATTTTCCTTACTGGTAACGCAGGTTCGACTTGCTATTCTTTGAGGTTTATTTTTGTCACAAGATTCTCTGATCCTGTTTTAGAATTTCTTGGTAGCATGCCTGTGTTAATGTACTCAGTATAGGTCTTTGGAATTTAATTGACTAGGCATACAAACACTTATCCTCCTGGGATATGTACCTGGGAAAGAGAAGCAGATGGGATGGTGAAGAGAGAGCCTGTTCTCTGCTGTATTACTCATTATGTTCCTGTAGAATAAATATTTTTATCATTTACTTTTTTTGGCTGTCTAATTAAAGCTGTCTGGAATGTAAAATAAATATATAAAATATATGTATTCTAGCTCCCTGTGGATATGGTTGTTGCCCAACTACTAGATGCAAAATTTTTTAATGTCTAGTCTATATAGCGTTCTTTTCAAAAATAGTGGATGAAAATACGCTTGGAATCTGAGAGACAAGAAGAATACTCTCTGCTTTTATCACTTTCTTACCCTCTTTACTGTTTTCAAAGCCAGCTTGGAGTGGTAGTGAGGAAGGAGCAAGGTGGAAGATGGCAGTCCAATAGATTTTTTTGTGTGTGTGTGGGGGTACTAGGGGCACTTAACCACTGAGCCACATCCCCAACCTCTACTCCTTTTGGTACCAGGAATTGAACTCAAGGCACTCAACCACTGAGATACATCCCTAGCCCTATTTTGTATTTTATTTAGAGACAGGGTCTCCCTGATTTGCTTAGTGCCTTGATTTTGCCTTCGCTGGATTTGAACTCGTAGTCCTTCTCTCTCAACCTCCTGAGCCACTGGGAGGGATTACCACTGCGCCCAGCCCCAGCACCCCACCCTTTTAAAAAAATATTTTATTGCACTCTTTAAGTTGCTGAGGCTGGCTTTGAACTTGTGATCTTCCTGCTTCAGCCCCCAAGCCAGTGGGATTACAGATGTGTGCCGCTGCGCCTGGCTCAATTGATGAAATTTTAAAAAACCTTTTAGAGTTGGGGAATGGTTCAGTGGTCCAAGACCCTGGGTTCCATCCCTAGCACTACAAAAAACCCCAAACTAAATCAAACAAACAGAAACACCCCTCATTCACTGTTAACATTTTGCCCTGTTTCCTTTGTTTTATAATAAGGATACTTTTTTATATTGCCATTTATACTTACAAATCAACTTATTGCTTCAGCACTTTTATCTACCATCTGTAGTCCACTTTTGTCAGTTGGCGTAATTATGTCCTTCATAGAATTGTTTCCCCTTTTCAATACAGGGGCCAGTCAAGGATCAGATGTTGCATTTATTTGTCAAGACCCTTTGGTTTTTAGATTTGTTTTAAAATTTTGAAACTGGTGTACCTATACTTGGTAGCTGCTTGGTGACCCTTGTTCTTATGTATTCAGTAGTACATAGATAAGTTTTCCCAGCATAAAATGTACTGTCCTCTGTCTGCAAGGATGTTTCTTCTGATTGGTCCCCATGGGGACAGAATAGATGCCTCCACCTTATCACTCCCACAGTGGGACCAGTTGAACTTGCTAGCTCAGATGCCTGGCAGTCACCCAGCATCTCACTCATGGTCCTCAGAAATAATCAAATCCCTTTTGTTCTTGAAGGAGACAGAATCTGACTTGGCAGTTTGTACAAACCCAAGAAATACTGGAGGAATGTTCTACCATTGATCAGCTTTATGGGAGTTTTAGTCTCAAGCAGAAAAGTGCCCTTTAATGACTAGAATTATGTTTGGATGCAGCCCAAGTGTAATAAATATTAACTCTCTACATAAAGATACTGTGCAGTATCTATGGTATCAGAAGTTATTTTCCCTGCAAACCCTGATGCCTAAATTTTTAGAGTTAATACCATCAGTGCATATTGGTACCTCAGTATCCTCTGTTTCACCAGCCCTCATTCCTCTGTCACAGACAGGCTAGGGCAAAGGACTGCCACACCGCGTGGGTGGGCTTGTGTGGGAGTGCTCTCCTCACAACCTGTGTCTTTGAGGGAGTCATTCAGGACCTCAAGTTTCAGCACTGCCACTTCTGACTGCTGGACTTCAGAAGGGTCAGCTGGCCTCACCCATTTGCTTATGAAGAAGTATATTGAGATTCCTGCTTCTGGGCCTGTGTTTAGTTTGTGTTTTTAAAGGAAAGTACCTGCAGGCTGAGACACAAAAGAGCAGTGATGGGGAAGCGGGGAGATGGGAGGAAGAAACCTTGTTCTGAATGGTGCTCTCCCAGCGGGGCTTTCCTTCCTGTCCTTTGCTATTTTCTAGCTTTTTGAGCAGCATGACTTCAGGAGGGGGTTAGGTAGACAACACTCACATTGATTACCACATGGGTTACTTTGAGTTTAGTATCTCATCTCATATTTATCTGCAGGCCTACAATAGGCCAAAGAGATTTTCCCCTGTGTTCTTTGCGGTGGTGAAAGGCTTAGGGAAGAATGAGAGTGCTCATTAGAGAGTTTAAACATCTATGATAATCTTGTTAGCTTTCAGGGAGAGTTTACAAGAGATCAAATTTCTTTGCTAATGGCTTCTGTTGTAACACACCAGGTAGGTTTTGCATGCTTTTATACCTTGGCTAGCAGCTAGCATAGAATCCATTTTCTCAGAAGCATTCTTTATATACAAGCAAATAGAGAAATAAACTTGTTCTAGGCATACCACAGGATGGGCATATGTTTGAGGATCTTGTTTGAATGGGACTCTGGGATGCTAGCCCATTTTGTTGAGGTTTGGTATCAAGGAGGCCATGAACCTGAATACAGGACACCTGTATAATGCACTTTGTAGTAGGATATACAAGATGTAGCAGAAAGTGAGAAAAACTTTTAAAAGTGCATGCCTGTAATCCCAGCAACTTGGGAGTCTTTGGCAGGAAGATCTTTAAAGTTTGAGACCAGCCTGGGCAACATGGCAAGACTCTGGCTCAAAGAAAGGAAAGGCAGGGAGGGGGCCTAACCTGTGTGTGGGGCCTGGGTTCTTCACCAGTACTGCCTCCTCCTTCCAAGAAAGGTAATTTTTTTTTTAATATAGTTGTGCTGTAGAGGTTTATTCAGGGTTTGAGAAAACTGTCTTCTAGGTGTCTTGTCTTTATCTTAACAGACAAAAATATCATTATTATCCACCTTCAGCTTAGTGTCTTTTAAGAAAAATTTTAGCAATTTCTTACTTTTCAAAACAGATTGACTGTGAGCAAAGGTCATTATGATCAGAGCCCTTAATGGGGAAATTTTTTTTATATAGACACAATATCTTTATTATTTTTATATGGTGCTGAGGATCAAACCCAGTGCCTCACACGTGCCAGGCAAGTGCTCTACCACTGAGCTACAAGCCCAACCCCAACCCAGAATTTTTTTTTTTTTTTTTAAGTTTCTAAGGATTGAATTCAGGGGCACTTTACCATTGAATTACATCTTCAGCCTTTTTATTTTATTTTATTTTAAGACAGGGTCTCAAGTTACTTAGAGCTATGCTAAGTTGCAGAGGCTGGCATGGAACTGGTAATCTTCCTGTCTCAGCCTCCTGAGCAGCTGAGAGTACAGGTACCACTGTGCCTGGCTAGGGGTTAATTAAATAGATAATCACATGCATCTTAAATATGGAGGAATTACAGATATTCCTTAGATGCTGAAAGCCATACTAGCAGTCTTCTTGTTCCTTTTACTCTCCTGAATTTGATCCATTTGAGACCAATCTTCGCTGGATGTTGTAGAAAATACAAGGATATTATGCATTCTCTTTGCAGACAGCTATGTTGTGATTAGATAGAGAAATGTAGCATCTATGAGGCAGTAACAGTGCTAGCCACTATATGGAGATTATTTAATCCTCAGAAGAACCCAGTGCTTTTGTTATTCCCAAATGTGCACAAAAGGAAAAAGTGACAGGTTAAAAAAATAGGCCAACATTGAGGTGCATTTGGGTTGGAGCTCTAGGAACTTGTCCTCTAAGGCTGCTTTCTTTAATGTTTTGTGATCGGAAAAGACCAAAGAACAGTAGCATGGGCAAAAGTCTATGGTACTTGGGGCTGGGGTTGTGACTCAGTGGTAGAGCGCTTGCCTAGCATGTGTGAGGCCCTGGATTTGATTTTTCAGCTCCACATATAAATAAATGAATAAACACAGGTTCATCAACATCTGAAAAATATATATATATATTTTTTTAAAGAGAGTGAGGAGAGAGAGAGAGAGAGAGAGAGAGAGAGAGAGAGAGAGAGAGAGAGAGAGAATTTTAACATTTTATTTCTTAGTTTTCGGCAGACACAACATCTTTGTTGGTATGTGGTGCTGAGGATCGAACCCGGGCCGCGCGCATGCTAGACGGGCGCGCTACCGCTTGAGCCACATCCCCAGCCCCTGAAAAATATTTTTTTAAAGTGTGATATTGATTACAAGACAAAGAATGAATGGGTCCATGCTGTAATCTTTGTCATAAATTTCATGAAGGTCGAACTATGAATTGCAGACCTATGAGCAGGCACAGGATGGGAGTAGACATTTACTTCTGAGACCAGTGAGTTCAGATGGAGTGATGGTTTCCTATGGGGAGTGATGTGGAGCCAGGCACACTCTCCTCTTAGTAAACTCTGCATTCTTCAAGACTTAAGGTAGCTGCCTCCCCTGTGGAGCTTTCCCTCAGTTAGTGTGCACTCTGGGCTCTGAGGCTGTGATCTGTGTGCCTCTACTATAGGATGCTAACCATCACATTCTGTTTTTCACTTAAGGCTCTGCTTTCCCCTCTCAGGCAAGCTCCAGTTCTTTGAAGTCAGGGACCAAGCTAGTTTAGAATAGTTGGGGTAGGACATCATATATGGGAGAATTCATCTGGTTTTGAAGTACAGATTGGATTGGAATTGGAAAAGCTGGTATCAGTGTGACCAGGTAAAAGAAGGTACAGTAATCTAGGCAGGAGATAAGTAGGGACAAGAGAGAAGATACAGATTTAAGAAACAGTGTGAAGAGTCATCAGGCCTGATAGCATTTGTTGTGGGCATAGAGAATATGGAGAAGAATCCAAGAATATTCCAAATTATGTGACCTTTTCCCTTGTCTCAAGTTTTCTTTTATGAGTTGATTTTGAGTCTTGGTTGACTTAGTAGTCTCTTAATAAATGAGCCAGTCACACAGGTCTCTGAACTGCTGACCCATGAACAGCAATAAAAGGAGCAGATAAAAATCAAGGCAGGCTGTTGAAAGCTTATTAGCTTTGCAGGTTTTAACTGTTTCTGGAACAGAAAACTTTGAGTTTGTCTTAGCTATCCAGGAGTATATTTTGAGCCAAACTTACCTCATCATCAGGGCCAGGGATGTAAGTATGTATGCCATTTGCTATTGAAGTGAGTGAGCCATGTAGTCCTCTGGGATGCATAGGCAGAGGGGGTGCTAATATCTTCTATTGCTTCTCTGGTGGCGCAGAACATAAACAGGTGACGGTACCAGAAGTCTTATCTGCATGTAGTCCCCAAATTGCTTTGAATACTTGTGCTAGTGGAAGGAAGACAGTTTTAAACTCAGTCTAAAAATGCCAGTCTAAATTTTAAAAATAAGTATAACATTGTTTTAAATATTGAAGTATAGTACATACAGAGAAGTGCAGAAATTATAAGGCAAAACGATGAGCCTTGTATAGTTAATATAATTAACACTTAGATCAAGAAATAGAATATTACTAGAATTTTGAAGTCCTTCTCCAAAAGTCACCACTGTTCTGATAATAACATTATAGTTTTTTTGCTTCTTTTTAATATAAAATCAATAATGGAAGGGTGTGTTTTGGTTACTCTTTAAGTTGTATATGTGAGATTTTTGCATGTTGTTGCAATTAGAGTCATTCATTTATGTATATTCTTCTGTATAAATAAAAAAGTTTATCCATTTCACTAGTGATATACAGTTGGGTTCTTTTGGGTATTGGTGTAATGGTGCTGAACATGTGTATACCTTCTTTTTCTTATCCATGCACAGATTTCTGTTCGTTATTATCAAGGAGTAGAATTGCAGGGCTATAAGATACACATATGATTAACTATCAGTTTTCCACAGCGATTGTACAGTTTATGCTTCCACCAGTGTTGTGCATGCATGTTCCAGGTGCCTGGCATTCTCACCAGCACTTGTTATTATCAGTCTTTTTAATTTTAACCAGTATACTAGATGTGTGGCACTAGCTAGTTTTTACTTGTAGTTCCCTGATAATTAATGAGGTTGAACAGTTACTCATAGGTCTTTTTTTTTAAATTTTTTTTTTAGGTGTAGTTGAACACAATATCTTTATTTTATTTGTTTATTTTTATGTGGTGCTGAAGATCGAACCCAGCCCCTCACATGTACTAGGCGAGCGCTCCACCGCTGAGCCACAACCCCAGCTCCCTCATAGATCTTTTGATTATCTTCTTTCTTAAGTACCTATTTGCCTATCCAAAAAAACCTTTGTGTTTTTCGTATTGATTTGTATGAGTTACTTTACAAACTGATCTAGGTTCTCTGTCACTTACTATATTGCAAATATCCTTTTCCATTTTGTGGCTCTCTCTGAACTCTATACTGTGCCATCTGATTATTATTCCAATTTATCAATCTGTTCGTTTGTTTCATGCTTTATCCTTGGGAAAAGAAAAAATATTTCCTGCCCCTGAATCATGGAGATACTATAAAAACTTTATGGCTTTACTTTTCACATTTTGTATCTATAATTTGACTTTTTTTGCTTTTTGCATGTGAATGTATCTCACTTAGTTTTATTTTTTTGCATGGTGGGAATTAAACTTGGGGCTTCATGCCTGCTACATCCCTAGCCCCCTCACTGAGTTTTAAACTAATCTATCTTTATTTTGTCAAGACAAGAGGCATAAATCCCTAGCCCACTATAGGAAGCAGTCAGATAAAATTGGATCATGAATGTTCTTCATAAACGAATTAGTGTAGTGTAGAAGATAAAGTGAATAGGCTTTGAGAATTGAAGTCTTCTCTTCTACCACACAGTGTCACTTGATTTTGTTTTAGATTCTTTGTCCCTTTCACGTCTTGAAAGTACAGTGATTTATGGAGTCTTAACCAGTTCCTCACTTGCCATTAATTCCTTAACTCACATAGTCTGGATTCTGGCTTCACCACCTGATTGAAACAGCTGGCAGAGGTTCCAGTGGCCTTCTTGCCAAGGGCGGGAGGGCATTCTGCAGGATCCTTCAGCTGTTCGCAGGTCTTGAACACATCCTTTTTTCTTTGTTTTTGTCCTTGGCTCTGATTGTATAACTTTGGCAAGGTCTCAGCCTCTTTTTTTTTTTTTTTTTTTTAACCCCCTCTAAATTTAAATAGTTTCATTTTGAAATCTGATTGAAAAATCCCAATAAATAGGTTTGGGATGAAGCCCCATGAGTCTCTGCTAGGCCCGACCTCCTCTGCTCTGCATTGGTCTTGCCTTGGTCTGTTTCATTTTGAATCTAGGACCAAGTGAAAATGAGAGCAGCTATAACTACTAGTTAAGACAATTCCTTACAGTTTATGTAGCAGTTTTATGTGGATCACCTCATTTGATCCTCATAACACCCTGTGAGGCAGGTATTAGCCCACGGCTCCTGCTGGGAAATACCTGGTGATGCTGCTGGATTAGGTTCTGGAGTTTCCTTTTCTCTGTAACCATCTGTAATCCTTACGTGTACTTTTTTTTTGGCAGTACTGGGATGGAACCCTGGGCCTCAGGCATTCTCGGCAGACACTCTACCTCTCCACCCCAGCCCCCTTATGTATGCTTTTGTCTTTTCATTTTCCTTAGCTGTTTGGATTGGCACAGGGAATGTGGAGTAGGTAGGACTAGGGATGGAGACAGAGTTGGTTCTTCGGGACTCTCATCCAGGGTGACTGGGATTACAGCAGGCTCACCGCCTGGTACCTGGACTTGTAGTTTGGACACGCAAGCAAAGCATATTTTTTATTTAAATTGATATAGAGGTTTGAAAGAGAAGTAGGGAATTAATTTTTATCACAAGTGCTGGAACTCTGCGATAATTCAGTACCCAGCAGGTTGGAGTTCAGTTGTCATTGTGTAGCCATCACACTGTGGATAGTCTGAGGGGGACAGCTGTGCCTGGCACTGCTTAAACATGGCCCATGCTCTAGGTCGTGAACGTGTATGTACTGGTTGATGTGATGTGCTTGTGCAAGCCTGGGTTAGTTTCTTAATTGGTACTCATCCTGGGAAGTGCTGGTGATTGTGGAGTCCTCAGTCTCCACTAAAGTAAGCTACTAGTTGGAGGCCTTTCTAATACAGTTTGACATGGAACACATTTGAATGTGGGCCTGTTGTTTTAAAATGCAGTTTTTATAGTCAGCTCTCACTCTGGGGTTAATAGAGGGGCTCTGGGGGAGGAAGGGATATGAAGAAAGGAATTAAGACATAATTCAAAAATCAGTAATGCCTTAGGCTCTTGATCCCCTGAGGGGTAGGTTAAGGCCAACAAGGATCCTGATCTGAGAGTGCTCACTGTTTTGCAAACAGGTGTGTGAAGTTTTGACTCAAGTTCATTGCTGGAACAGCTGTTTGTTCTCCTACTTATCAGTGAAAAGGAAGTGGGTTTTGGGGACACCATATGGAAGAGGGAGAGGATGAGCACTGGGGGCCTGGGTACCTTCTCCTTTCTCAGCCTGGGGAGTTCTGGGAGTCCGGTTCTCTGTGGGTCTGTGGTTTGGAGGTGTGGTCTCTGCTCAGCTTGGCTCTGAGTTGCATGCACCTGCTCTCTGTTGGCTGCTCATGCAAGATTGAGAGCTGTCTGTATGCATGACTCCTGAAGCATCTTTAGTAACCCCAGGGATCCATGAGGCAGTGCAAAACAATTCCTGTGAATCAAAATAGGTGATGATTCGGACATGGAGCAAGTATATTGTGGAAGGAGAGTCTCCAAGTCTCCCTGAATCTCTTCAATCTGCCTATTCAGGCAGTCAGGGACTGTTGATTTTCTTCAATATCATTCCGGAATTGACTTATTTGTTCCCTTTTCTTTAACATAAATAATTAAAAATTACACAGTAGCATGAATTTCTAGAGGATACAAAAACTTGTGTTTCAAGCCAGCTGGGAAATTCCCTTTAATTTTTCTGGCTTATACCACATATTTGAAGAATGTTGAACCCAAATGTTTTGAGGAAGTAAATTGCTCTTGCTATTGAGTGTGACCTGGAAGGAAATGAGAACAGTAGAACTGAAGATATAGTTTATTGATGTTTTTTCAAATTCTTTTGTCAGGCATCTGAAGAAGCCTCCCTCAGGGCATTGGAAAGTTTGATGACAGAATTTTTCCATGATTGTACAACCAATGAAAGAAAACGTGAGATAGGTAAGTGAAGTATTGTGCTGTGAGGAATTGTTTACAATAAGTGGGGAGGAAGGAGTTGGTGCCTTGGCTGCTCAAGCCTGCTTCTTTTCCCTTGAATCATTTCTCTTTTTCTCTGATTCTCTTGTGTGGCTGGTGAGGTCTGCAAACCTAGCTACAAGGGCATAGTGAAGGATTTTCTTTTTCTTTTTTGCGGGTTCTCTATGGCTGAGAAACATCCCCAACCCTTTTTATTTTTTGAGATAGGGTCTCACTAAGTTGCTGATGCTGGCCTTGAACTTGTGATACTTCGGCCTCCGGAGTTGTTGGGATTATAGGTGTGCACCACCAAGCCAGGCGTCAATGGATTTTCTTTCCATTGGTCAAGTGTAAAACTTCTCTCCCACTTTATTCCTAATTTCAACAATGTTGTTGAACTTTTAAAAGAAGCCTGCAACTGTTGATTAAAATAAACATGAGAATTCACTGAAGTGTGAAACATGTTTTGTAGGCACAGGTCTGATCTGAATCCCTTACCTGGTATTGCTTTGGGGGCTTCAGCTTTTTCTTATCTCTGCTATTATCTTTTTCATTCTGCAAATTTTTAGGAACTAAGGGCTTCAAACAACAAAGAGATGTAGGTGTAATCACTTCAAGTCTTCTGGGGCCTCAGCATGTTCTGGAATCCACTTTTGATTTTTATATTCATTCACACAAACAATATTAATTAAAGCATACTATGAAATAGAAACTGCATTCAAGTGTCAGATTCTGCATTAGGGGCATGCTGTATTGTGGTGCTGGAATAGTCTTTTCCCCCCCAAATTTTCACTAAATTGAATAGAAAATGCTTTTCTCTGTCCAAACCTGCAGGCTTTTCTCTTGGGTGTCTGCTTTGTACTAATCTTGTATTCATTGCTTCCACCTCCTTGGAGGTCTCTTTCTGTGACTCCTAGGCCCTGTCTTCATTGGTTTCTCTAATCATTTTGGCCAATTAAATCTCATGGTTGAGTCCATCTTTGGCACAGAGCTCATTTGTGGTTCAGATTTTTCCAGGTGGCCAGAAGACCTCTGGCTGCGGTCCATTTCCCCTGCACATTTTTTAAACATCACATTGGCTCCTGAGGAGATGCTGCTTCTCTTTCAGTTTTAAACTTGAAGGTGTCTTTTTCTTCCTGAGGGAGTATGCTATGCATCCTCAGAGCATTTATGAAGAAGGAGTCACTGACATACTGATCCCCACCCACTCTGCCCCTCTTGCTTCTCTGATTGCTCTTATCCAGGTGGGTAGACCCTCCTCTTCTTGCTGCCAAGTGGACCACTGGCTAGTTTTATGCTACCAAATGCCTTACACTTTCAGTGAAAATACGAGCTGGGATTTTTACCAAAGGAGGAGGAGGAACTTTCCCTCACATTAGTTTACTGTGTTCCAGATTCTCATTTCTTGAAGGTTTTTTTTTTTTTAAAGCTTATGATTGAAATGCTCTTTTTTTAAAATTTTGGTTTGCAAATTAAATGTTGCTTACCTTGTGTTCTCATGAATTAAAAGTGTAACCTTCTATAACATGTTCATGTTTGAATTTGATTTTAAAATAGCTCTAAATAACCAGATGCTCCAGTGTCTAATTAAATGGAGTCTGAGGGGAATCCGGAGGTTTGGCTCTACACAGTGGGCATGTCTTCTTTCAGTTCTCTTTGTACCCAGTCTTTGTAGCTTTGCGTGTGTGGGCTATAGCCATTTGCTTCTTTTCTGTTGTCTTAGGATCTAAAGGCTCTATTCCTAGCAAGGTGGGAGAAAGGAAGGAAGTCTTTTCTTAAAAGGGCTTCCCCTTCCTCCAGCAAAGGCGAGTTACTAGTGCCTAGAGGGTGACAGAGCTGTTAGAGGGAACCTTGAGAGGGCATCTGGTCCTTTTAACAGTGTAGGAAATGGAAGCATCAAGGAGCACTGACTCGCTTGGGGTCAGATTCAGTAAATTTGTGGCAGGATCTGTGCCTCGGGTACAGCCATAGCTCATTCTGTCTGATTTGACTTCACCTCTGGGATTCATAGAGACTTCTGCTCAGTTAGTAGGACAGGCATCCGTTTCCTTTTACGGAGTTTTAATGAGACTGCCTTATTGCATTTAGCCTAGATGGTCGGGGACTAGCAGAGCAATGCGTTTAGGATTGGAAAGCGTTCTGCCTTTCCACAGGCTTCCTAGAATCTCAGCATTGTGGCCCTTTTGGGTTATATTTCACTGCCTGTGCAGCAGGTCAAGGTGACTGAGGGGCAGCATGTCTAGAAACATGGTGAAAGTCTCCCAGTGCTTGCTGTCTTCTGGATTTTGGCTGATGCTGGCAACAGCCTAAGCAGGAGAACCATTGCCAACTGATTCAGTGTGTGGACACGCTGCTCCTGGCAGCTCTCATGATTGTTAACTCTCAGATTTTTTTTTTTTTTTTTGGTGTGTGTGTGTGATTTTTTAAAAAATAAAACTGACCCAAATAAAGAGAGTTAGCCAACTTGAATTCACTTAAATTTTTTTCTGTCGTCTTTGTAAGGTCTTAATCTTTTTTTTCTCCTCATTTTGTATGAGCATGTGAACAATGTGGACTTTACTGAAGATTTATAGAGGAGCGGTTGGGAAATCCATAATAGCTCAAATGTGAGGAAACAAGCCATAATTTTTAAGAAGGTGAAATGACAGTCTTATGATTTGCCATCTACAGCTGAGCTTAAGTAAGAACTTTAACAGTGAGAATTTCTCTACCTCAAAAAGAATTCACAGTAAAGTTACTGGCTTTTTGATGGCTGAGAACACTGCATTGATGGTTACCGCAGAGTCAGAAAAATATTGCATCATCTGTTCTATCTTGAGAATTAGCTGGGTTTTGTGGTTGTTTTTGATGCCATTTAAATGAAGAAGCACATTTAAAAAAATAAAAAAGCCCAGTCTTCTGTTAATTGCATGTGTTTTTATAAACTTTCTTTTGTTGCTTTTTAACTTTTGCAGAGGAGCTTCTTAATAACTTTGCCCAGCAAATAGGAGCCTGGAGATTCTGCCTCTATTTTCTCTCCAGCACGAGGAATGACTATGTAATGATGTACAGTTTAACGGTTTTTGAGGTAAGTTGTCAGATAATTTCACACTTTTCTGAAATGTTTGCTGTAGTCACTTTGCCATGTTATTGGGACTAGACTTTAGCTTTAATGTACCAGGTGACTAGGAACAGTGGGAACTCAGCCCAGGGACTTTGTCCCACACACTGCCTCTGTCTAGATACCTGGTGTTCTGAGGCACCTTTCTGTCCTTGACACCAGACAGATCAGATGGGTGGTTGACTGTATTGTTGAGCTAAGTTGTGTTTAATGACATGTACCTTTCCCCTCCCTATTATTATTTAAAAGAGAAAAATAACTAGAGAAGAACATTATTAGAGGAGAAATGAGGCCCCCAATATCATTATCCCCCGCCACAAAGGTTTCATTTTATATTAACTTTCTTCCAGTGCACTTAAAAAATGTAATAATCATGTTAGTTAAGCTATCTGCCTGCCACCGCCACCATGTTATATTCTCAGAGATGGTTGTACCATTATTCATCACTAGTTTTGAACAGTGGTTTAATTGTCATTATTTTGGGGTGGCCATTAGAGTCAATGGTATAATAGAAAATTTTTTGTACATATTACAGCCTTTTTTTTTTTTTTAAAGAGAGAGTGGGAGAGAGAATTTTTTTAATATTTATTTTTTAGTTCTCGGTGGACACAACATCTTTGTTTGTATGTGGTGCTGAGGATCGAGCATGCTAGGCGAGTGCGCTACCGCTTGAGCCACATCCCCAGCCCAGCCTTTTGTTTTTATTAGATTATTTAGCAGGTTTTCCTAGGAATGTGGTTGTTATATCATAGGATTTTAATATTTTTGTTGCTCTTTTTGCCAAATGCTTCAAACCATTAGGATTTTTTGGGAAGTGAACTAGTTATTTTTGCATGTAGATCGTTAATTTAAAAGATGCATGTTTGTTTTTCAGAATCTGATCAATAAAATGTGGCTTGGGGTCCCATCTCAGGATAAGATGGAAATCCGCAGCTGCCTGCCCAAACTCCTTTTGGCTCACCATAAAACCTTACCTTACTTTATCCGGAACAAACTCTGCAAAGTTATTGTTGATATAGGACGTCAGGATTGGCCCATGTTCTACCATGACTTTTTTACTAATATTTTACAGGTAAGGATATTCCTGAGGAAAATTTATCCTGTCAATTATTTGTTTGCAGAAGTTATTGTTTCTTTCCCTTGAGGAACACTGTTTTAAGATCAGTGACATGGGACTTCAGTCCTGAGGTTATTGCAGGATTATTGCATTCACTTAACTTTATATTCCTGAGACATGTTGTCACTTTCTGTAATGGACAAATGGGGAAGAAACCCCACCACTTTGTTAACCTCTGGTGAAATTGGGTTCAGTCTGTGAGTTATTGTAGGTGTTGGGGTGTGAAGATGAGGGCTTCTGTAGTTTCTGAAATTAGTGGGAAAATAGCTGTGTGAACAGTTAACCATTGACAACGGTGTACTTACTATAATAGAAGCACACGCAGAGTGCAGAGCTGTCAGGGCACATAGGCTCAGTGTTGCTGGGCTTAGGGGTGAGCTGGGGAGGCAGTGGTGGGGTTTCAATGTTTAATTTATAGTTCTTTCTTGGGAGTTGATGAGAGGGGGAAAACAGACACATTTTCACATTGGAATGATGATGTTCCCATAGAGGGGAGGCAAGAGGGAAGGGGACCTGTAAGGCTGCTGTTGAAGTCTGGCAAGGTTTTCCAGGCCAAGAATGAAGGAAAGGGAATAGTTTTGGGTAGAAGATGGTAACTTCTGTTTGACAGAAAGTACCTGTAAGATTTGTGTATTTTAAATAAAACAACAAAAAAGGTGCGTTTTTTTTTTTTTGTTGTTCTGTGTGATATCTAGGAAATGAAGATCTGGGGTTTAGGAGAGAGGTGTGGTTATAGGCAGGATTGGAAGCTGTTAGGGAATAGGTGGGCCCTAAAAGCTAAGGGAGATACTATTGCTTATTTGAATCATGTGATCAAGATGGAAACATTTTCATGTTATTAAGACAGTATTGGGTATACAGGAAATGGACACTAGGTGCTTTTATAGAAATAAAATCCTTTGAAAATTGGCTGTGATCTGAGTGCCTGTAGGTTGGGATTTTTCAGAATGCTGTCTTTTTTGGGCGGGGTGGTGGTGGTGGGGGGTGTGCGGGGGAAGAAGTTACCCGGGATTGAATTCAGAGGCACTCAACCACTGAACATCTCCAGCCCTATTTTTTTTTTTTTTTGGTGTGTGTGTGTCTTTGGTGCTAGGGATTAAACCCAGGGTCTTGTGCATGTTCACATGCAAGTACTCTATCAAGTGAGCTATATTCCCAGCCCTCCCAGCCCTATTTTGTATTTTATTTAGAGACAGGGTCTTACGGAGTTGCTTAGAACCTTGCTTTTGCTGATTCTGGCTTTGAACTTGTGATCCTCCTGCCTCTGCCTCCTGAACCACTGGGGTTACAGGCATGCGCCACTGCGCCTGGCCCAGAACACTATCTTTTTCTGATGTTTTCCTGCTTTCCCTACAAATCATTTGAATGATGCATCAATTTAAAAACATTTGGTATCCATTATGGCTTCTCTTAGATTGCCTCAAGAGTGACCTGAGAATTCTTTATTTAGTTTTGTTTTGTTCTATATGATTCATTTACCTTGAGACTTGTTGGATTATAATGCACAGAAGAGTGATGCACTTATTCAGAAAACTGCTTATTGAGACCTGCCATGTGCTAACCAAGTATGTGGTAGGAGTATAGTAATGAATAGATGTAGTCTTCCCCTTTATTCTTGGGATATGACCCAAGGTTCCTAAGGAAAGGTTGAATCACTGGTAGTATTAGGCCCTAGATGTTACTGTGTGTATTCCTCTACACACATGCTTATGAGAAGGTTTAATTTATAAATCAGGTATAGCAAGAGATGAGTAACAATAACTAATAATAAAATAGAGCAGTTATAACAATGTATTGTAAAAAAATTATGTGGTCTCTTCCCCATCAGAATCTTCCTATACTTCTACGTTTTCTTTTTTTAAAACTTATTTATTTATTTATTTATAGCAGTAGAATGCATTAGAATTCTTATTATGTATATAGAGCTCAATTTTTCATATCTCTGGTTGTATACATAGTATACTCACACCAATTCGTGTCTTCATACATGTACTTTGGATAATAATGATCATCACACTCAACCATCATTAATTTCCCCATGCCCCCTCCCTTCCCCTCTTACTCCTCTGCCCTGTCTAGAGTTCGTCTATTCCTCCCGTGCTCTTTTTCCCTATTCCACTATGAATCAGTTTCCTTATATCAAAGAAAACATTCGGCATTTGTTTTTTTGGGAATTGACTAACTTCACTTAGCATTATCTTCTCCAATGCCATCCATTTACCTGCAATATTCTCTTTTATTGCTGAGTAAAATTCCATTGATTATATATGCCACATTTTTTCTATCCATTCATCTGCTGAAGGGCATCTAGGTTGGCTCCACAGTTCAGCTATTGTGAATTGTGCTGCTGTAAACATTGATGTGGCTGTGTCCCTGTAGTATGCTGTTTTTAAGTCCTTTGGGTATAGTCTGTTGAGGGTCACATCCGAGTCGGGATGACACATGGCATTTTTGCCAGAAGTAGTGGTTGAGAGGTGACGCTAGCTAGCCATTAAGATGATGACTTTTGAGTTCTGGTGGAGTTCCCGTTGAGTTCCACTTGAGCTCTCGCGGAGATTCCCGGAGAGTTCCCATTGGTTGGGGAAGTGCCGGAGAAGGGATATTTCTGGTTGCTGGTTCCTGGAGGATCGTGTGGTGTTTGGGAGAGAGTTGGGGGTGGGGGTGGGGGGTGGGGGGTGGGGGGGTGTGGGGCGTATGTGGAGTGTGCTGGTGGAGTTCAGAAATAAAGTTTGTTCCTGCTTCAGTGGCTCGTGATTTGTGCCCAGCCAGACTGCGGCAATAGTCCAAGAAGAGGGATAGCTGGGTCAAATGGTGGTTCCATTCCCAGATTTCCAAGGAAACTCCAAACTGCTTTCCATATTGGCTGCACCAATTTGCAGTCCCACCAGCAATGTATGAGTGTGCCTTTTTCCCCACATCCTCGACAACACTTAATGTTGTTTGTCTTCGTAATAGCTGCCATTCTGACTGGAGTGAGATGGTATTTTAGAGTAGTTTTGATTTGCATTTCTCTAATTGCTAGAGATGATGGACATTTTTCATATATTTGTTGACTGATTGAATATCCTCTTCTGAGAAGTGTCTGTTCAGGTCCTTGGCCCATTTGTTGATTGGGTTATTGGTTTTTTCGGTGCTTAGCTTTTTGAGTTCTTTGTGTACTCTAGAGATTAGTGCTCTATCTGATGTGTGAGGGGTAAAAATTTGCTCCCAGGATGTAGGTTCTCTATTCACCTCACAGATTGTTTCTTTTGCTAAGAAGAAACTTTTTAGTTGAGTCCATCCCATTTATTGATTCTTGATTTTAATTCTTGTGCCACAGGAGTCTTATTAAGGAAGTTGGGTCCTCATCCCACAGGATGAAGATTAGGGCCTGCTTTTTCTTCTATTAGACGCAGGCTCTCGGGTTGTATTCCAGGAAGCTTCTTTCTCTTTGGCAGATATGGCTAAGAGAAGTGTACTGTCCTTGCACCTTATTTCACTAATAAGTAAAATAAGGGTTGAAATAAGGGTTCTTTGAACATCACTGAAGTGCCAAGACTGTTGATCTGCTGACTAATGGGATACACTGGACAAGGGAGGACTCATATCTAATGTGGATTGGAGCAGGATTCCGAGATTTATCACATGACTCAGAATGGCTTATTGTTTAAAACTTAGCTGTTTGTTTCTGGAATTTCTGTTTAATTTTTTTAGACCATGGTTGACTATGGGTAACTTCAACCTCAGGAACTGAAACTGTGACAAAGGGGGTACTTCATTTGAAGTACTTGCCATTAGGGAGTTTAGATTTTTGAGGTAGGGACTGCAGCAAACCATAGCAAGTGAATACCGTGAGGTAGTTATAAGTATCATGAAGAAAACTGAATCCAGGGTGGGTGAAGAGACTCTCGGGTGTTATTTAGATGGGATGCTCTTGGACACACAGTTGAGTAGAAACCTGAGCAGAAGTGTTGGAGTGGGCCATGTGGGTATCTAGGGGAAATAGTGTTGGGAGCAGAAGGAATAGCAAGTGCCAGGACCCTTCGGAATAGCGGGAAGCTGGAGAGCCCAGAGTGCTGGAGGTAGGTGACAAGGTCCTGGCTGCTACACTTGCCTTCCTGCCCAGTTGAGGACAGTATGGTAACTTCATGGCTCCTAGGGGGCAGCCAGGGAAGCCTGCTGGGCATCTTAAGTGAGTTGACTCCTGGTTTGTCTATGTCTTGGAGAAGCAGCAAGGAATGTCAGGTGGAGACCTGAATCCTGGTGGTGGCCGGCTAGGAGGAGCTGTTTCTGCCCTGGTGGGATTGGTTCTGTGGATGAAGCCTGGAGCATAATGTCCTGTCTTTTCTTTCTCTCTCTCTCTCTTTTTTCATAACCAGGGATTAAACCTAGGGGTGCTCAACCACTGAGCCACATCCACAGCCCTTTTATTAATTTTGAAATTTTGAGACAGGGACTCTCATTAAGTTATCGAGGGCCTTGCTGAGTTGCTGACCTTGAACTTGGGAGTCTGAGGCACAAGGATCACAAGTTGCTGGTCCTGTCTGCTCTTGAAACCTAATTATTTCTAACATATGAGAATCTAAAAGAACATTTTTAGTTGAAACACTTATAGAAAGATTGGTTGTGTTTTGTGCTCCGCAATTACCCACTTCGTACTTGTTCAAAAACAGCTCCTTTTGCCTGAAGCCTTTATGACTTTGAAACCACAGATTGTGGAGGGAACACTGGACCGGGAGGCCGAGGGGTGAGTTCCTTGTCCTTTGCTGTGTAAGTCATCTCTGACTGCAGCAACCCCGAGCCTCCGTTTTCTTCTTTGTAAAGTGAAAGGGCTGGACTAAGCAGTGTTTAAAATCCTTTGTAATTATATTATTTCCTACTTCTAATTTATCCATGCAGTCAAGTCAGTGTATGGAAGCCAGGTCAGGAGTGATACATGCTCAGTTGCTGACAGTTCGATAATGATAATAAATTAAACCTTTTCTCCAGTTACTGGTAAACAAGAGCAAACTGGTTCTAGAACAGAGCTAACTCTGACAGGATCCTGAGAGTAAAACATATAAGAGGTTTTTTGGCTCTTTTCTGCTGTGTTCTGTTTGCAGCCTAGGTTCCTAGATTTGTCTTTTTAAGAAACTCTTGACACTAGACTGGGAATCTGTGCAGTTTGTTATAATTGTGGCAAATATAATACCAGGCAGAGAGTTGATTCAGGGTCACAGCATCAAAACTTCTGTGGGTTGGTTATATTGTTTCTAGGCCACTGGAGAAGGAAGTAATTGAAGTTGGAACTGACCTCAGTTCTCCTCCCCATCCCACCCCCTGCACCAGCACACACAGGACACCTTTCTAGAATCTGTTCTCAAGATTCCAGAAATCTGCAGAGGCCAACCAAACCTCTGGTCACATTGTGCCTGGGTACAGATAATTAAGGGACAAGCAGCACAGGAAAGAATAGCTCGCTCTTCTGTTTCTGGTTGTGTAATCAAAACTGTTAAACCTTTTAGAAGTTCACTAGAAATCTGATCTTGATCTTCCCTAAACATACTTACTTGTTAAAAATCAGTTGCAGAGGGCTGGGGATGTGGCTCAAGCGGTAGCGCACTCGCCTGGCATGCGTGCGGCTGGGTTCCAACCTCAGCACCACATACAAACAAAGATGTTGTGTCCGCTGAAAACTAAAAAATAAATATTAAAAAATTCTCTCTCTCTCTTAAAAAAAATCAGTTGCAGAGATTACAGTATTGTGAGCTTAAATTATATATGTGAAGATGACAAAGGGAAGCATTTTAATAAAGTTTTTTGGATATAAAGTTAATGAGAAGAAAATTTACACAGTACTCAAGTTCTTTTTTTTTTTTTAAGTAAAGAATGACTTTTTCTAGCATGTTTGAGGCCCCAGGTTTGATTCCCAGTACTGCCCCCCCCCCCATAAAAACAAAAAACCCTAAACCCACAAAAACCGAAACAATAGCAACCAAAACCAGGAAGCAACCAGGAAGAAGAATGACTGTTTTTTCATCAGGCTTCTTGCCTTGCCTCTTCCTTCCCCTAAATGATGAGAGAAGGGAGAGCTTTATGGTACATTTCCCATTTTGTGGGATTTTCTTTTCTCTCCCCGCAGGAGCACAGAAGCATTAACTGTCTATAGGACAAAGGAAGTGCCAAAGGAAGCAGTTGGCAACACAAGTCCTTCCCAGCTCAGAAAGTAGGGCTGAGGGCTTGGGGGAAAGTAGGGCCAAAAGAGGAAGAAGAGAAAGGAAATAAAGGGGAAAGGAATGGCAGCTTTTATCTGGAGCAGAGATTGGTAACCCAGAGGTCTCCTGAAGAGGGCCAGTTCTACTCCACGGTGAAAAATGCATAGGGGCAGGTTTCCTGTTCCTCTAGTGTGTGATTTGATTTTAAGTTAGTGTTAGAAATAGTTCAGCTTTGTAGGAAAATGAAGAGAAAAATTGCAGAGGTGGTAGCACTCCACAGAGCTGCCTGTCACAGAGCTGTAGCACACGGCTGGTGGTTGCTGGCCTCGCAGGGTGCTGTCTTTGTGAGCAGGTGGAGTTTTCTTAATGGTTCCTCTGGAGAGTGCTTTTCCTACTTTTTGGAGATGAGATTTTCCTTAGATGTGATGGGAAGAGTTTTCAAGGGAAAGGAAGGTACCCCTGCAGTTTTTGAATGAAGAACATCTGGTTTGTGGGTGCACTTCCTGAGCCTATGTTTCGTAGCTTGAGTAAAGAACTTATGTGTGCCAGGGAATGAACCACATGTAAAGTTCATGATGACTAAAGGAAAAGTGAAGTTCTCCTTAAATTGTTTGCTTTTAATAGATTGTAGATATAACTCAGCAGAGAACATGAGTGGCAACTTGAGCTTACTTTGATCATTTCTGGAAACTAGGAAATAAACACAATAATAATGTTCTGAATTTTGTGAAAATTATTAGGAAGATATGTGACCTTTTTTGTATCTTTTATTTAATTAGACTTATGGTAAAATATAGAAAAAGCAACTTAATTCCCTACATAATTATTTGAAAAACTATAACCATAATCATAGTTTAATGACACGTATGTGTGTTGCTGCTTTGCCATGTTTAATCTTGAATTTTCCTGAAGCATGCAAAGCTTAAGAATGTAAAGTTTACTTAACAACCTGAATGTTGAAAAGAAAGCACAAATTAATTTACACATATTTTAATCACTAATATGCAAAATATAGTTACCACTAATATATACAGTGATGTGCCACTTAACAACAGGCACATTATGAAAAATGCATTGTTAGTGTTTCTTACACACCACTGGGTGGTGTAGCCTACTACACATCTGGCTGTGTGGTGTGACTTGTTGCTGCTTGTTGCAAACCTGTGCAGCCTGATACTAGACTCCCAAATACTGTAGGCACTGTTAACATAGTGGTGGATGTTTGTGTATTTTTAGTGTATTTAACATTGAAAATATGCAGTAAAAATGCAGGATGATAGGAATTTTTCAGCTCTGTTGTAATCTTATAAGACCACTGTAGAGTATGTGGTCTGTCCTTGAAGGAGATGTCAGTGCTCCGTGTGTGTGTGTGTGTGTGTGTGTGTGTAATTAGGTCATTAGGCAAAGAGTAACAAGGCTCTGTTGGGAGTCGGAACTTGTATAAAAATTGTCATGTTATATATGTGAGAGCATACTGTCTGGTTGTCTAGTTTTTAAGTTCATGGTATTAGATTTTTGTACTTAAAGTAAAGGAATTTTTTTTTCATTTTATTGTACTTCAGTTTTACTTCAATAAAGCTATGGGGGAAAAAAGTAAGACAATTTTTTTGTGTTTGTTTTTGCGGTACTGGGTATTGAACCCAGGGCTTTGCATGTGCTAGGCAAGAGGTCTACTACTGAGCTACACGCCCAGGTTGGTAAGAATATATTTTGAATGGTTAGTAAGGCTATATAAATTGTTCTTAAATTGTTTTTGTAGTGTTGATTTATGTAGCCTATTCATGTAAGATCAAACATGTACAAAGATACTACCCAGGTTTGGTGCTATGAAGTCCTCTTTGTGCCAGATGCTGCTCAGAATTTGTTTTTTCTTACTAGTTGATCCAGTCACCTGTGACAACTCCCCTTGGGCTGATCATGTTGAAGACAACTTCGGAAGAGCTAGCTTGTCCCCGCGAGGATCTTAGCGTGGCTCGGAAGGAGGAGTTGCGGAAGCTGCTGCTAGACCAGGTGCAGACGGTGCTCGGGCTCCTGACAGGTGAGCAGTTTGGCACCCATGGACAGGGGTCTGCCAAGATAGGCAGAACTCAGGCCTTTTGAACTATTCCTGAACTGAGCATAAAAGTGTAAAGAATATAGTGTTGCTCTCCCAGCCCAGTGTCTGGCACGGGTTAGGACTACAAATAGATTTGTAACTTAATTTTCTTATAGTCTTGACTGATCCTCACCATTCCTGTGACTAGCAAGGTAGAGTCCAAGTCATGGAATTTGATTGAAATACTGATACTGTAGTGTAAGGTGGGTGGCAAGCACTTTATTTAAAATGATTTAAATTTAAGATCAGGAGAATTTGCAGGAATAAGTCGATATGAAAATTTCCCATTCTTTGTTGGGAGGTGAGATGAGACGTGGAATCAGCCCCCGTGCCCTGAGGTGTATGTAGCTTCTCACCTTGTCTGTTCAGTTAGAGCCTCATGACATGTAAAGGATGAGAGTAAACAGGAAGCAAGCCACCCAGCGAGGCAGGCGGGTGCAGGGAGAGTGGAGCACAGGAGTACCAACGGCCAGGTGCCTGCTCAGTGTGCGGGGGGTGTGCCGTGCCAGCCCAGGTCCCGAGTGTCCGGGGCCAGGCTCACTACTTGAAGGAGTGCTGTAGTCAGAAGAGATCTAGTCTCCAACTCCTCTGCTCTAGGTTTTCTGTATGTTTAGGATTTCTTTCTTTCCTATGTCCTCTTAAGTGCTTGGCATGTGTGGGCACTTAAATTATTGATACTGTGATTGAGAGTGAACTTATCATTTTCCCTCAACATTTCCCTAGATCCCAGGTGGAAGCTCAAGCGTAAACCATCCACTCAGAGCACACTAGGTGCTCAGTTGATAGTTAGGGACCTCATATTAATAGCTCTGTGTCCTGTGCCTACCAGCATTTTAAATATTTTAAGACTTGAGATATAATTCACATTTCATAACTTTCATCACTTTAAAATGCAGCAGTCAAGTGGTTTTCATATACTCATAGGTTGTGCAGCCTATCACGACTAACTGCAGAACAGTTTCCTCATCCCAGAAAGACACCCTATACCCATCTGTAGCCACTCCCTGGTCCCTCTTCCCATTCCCTAGAAACCAAGAATCTCCTATCTGTGTGTGGATTTGCCTATCTTAGACTTTTCTTAAAATAGAATCATAATATACAATTTTTTGTGTCTTTTTGTGTCAGGTTTCTCTCATTTAACATCTTTTCAAGATTTATCCATGTTGTAACATGGATTGATATTGTGGAGACAAAATATTTTCATAAGCCTCTATGAAAATCTCTTGTGCCAGGTTCTGTAGGGACACAGAGAATAAGAAGTTCTTGCCCTCATTGGGGAGAGGCAAGGAAACAGACAGGTAAAACAGTGTCTTGGGGTGAAGAGGTGTGTTCCATCTGCAGGCACCACTGAGCAGGCAGGAAGTCTTCCTGGAGAAGGTGACAGCTGAGTGGAATTCTGAGGGCCAGCCAGGTGGCAGTTCGCCTGGAGGAAAGGTCAACTTGGGATTTGGAAGAGGAGTGCAGGACATAAGTTGAGAAAGAAAGAAGACACCTGTTTAAGGAACAGCAGGTGGTCTGGGCAGTGCATGTGTGCGAGTGGGCTGGGCTGCAGGCGGGGTCTGAGGGCTGGGCCAGAGGGGTGAGCAGAGGCCTGTTTGTAGGTGAGGAACATATGAGGATTAGTGACAGGTTTGGGGAGGGAAGAAAATTGAATCTGGGACATTCAGGAAGCAGATGGACCTGCAGGACTGTGAGTGAATGGCTGGCCTTTTTCTAAATCCCTGTCAGGACTGGGAGTCGGTGAATATAGTTTGGGATGAGTTTTGGCCTGAGAAACTCCACAGGGTTTTGTTGAAGCAGTGGCTGTGGGTGAGCTACTCCAGCTGAGAGGGTGAAAGGAGAGGAAAGAGGGCCAAAAGAGAGAAGCTGAGAAAGACAGGTACTTACGTGATGGATGGCAGAGCATCGTAGACATGGTGAGAGAGGTGGAGTCTTATTTAAAGAAACCAAGAAAATCCAGAAAAGGATGGCATCGTGGGGCTCAGAGAAGAGTTTGAGCAGCGCCCAGAACACCATGGAGTTGTGAAAAAGGATGAGGTTTAAAGCAGCCCCGAGAGGACACAGCAGCCAGCTGGCCTGGGCACGAGCAGAGCTGGGGGAGACAGTGGGGAGGGCCACACGGCCAGGTCGGTGAAGCAGCAGAGATCCTGAATGAGGACCGCGCTCTCCAGAAGGCAGCTGGAGGTGAAGCAGAGAGGTGCAGCCATTAGCTAGAGGGGCCATGTGGCTGAGAGCTGGCTGTTTAAACACTGATGGTTGATTATACAGGTATCAATAAATCACAATAAATAACTTTTTTTAAAAAAAATTTTTAGTCCTGAGGATTTAACCTAGGGGTGCTTTACCACTGCGCTATATCCCTAGCCCTTTTTTATTTTTTATTTTGAGGCAGGGTCTAAGTTGCTGAGGCTGGCCTCAAGCTTATGATCCTCCTGCTGCAGCCTCCCAAGTCACTGGGATAACAGTCATGTGTCACTGTGCCTGGCTTCAATAAATCACTTTTTAAAATTTGATTTTTATGTGCTGGATTTTATATCTCAAACTCAGCTTCTCTTTTTTTATAGGTATCTTGGAGACTGTCTGGGACAAACACAGTGTTACTGCTGCCACTCCACCACCATCCCCGACCTCAGGAGAAAGTGGTATGGGCTGTGTCCGGCTACAGCATTTCTGTCTTTAAACATGGTCGGGCGTCTCGCAGGGCCACGTACAGATGCTTGTTCTTTTCTAAGCTATTTTGGTTTTTCTTCCCCCACTATCTGAGTGGCTAGCTTTCTACTGTTTTCATAGGTGCATGTGCTGTTTAATATTTTTGAAAAGCATTTCTTCCTTGTCCATCATGCACATGGCGTCTCTGATCTTCTGTCATTCACCTCTGTTTCTGTCAGGTTTATCTGCTGCCCCTCCTAGTTGGTGGCCATCTTTGTTTTTCCTCTTTTTCTCAAATTGTATTGCTGTGTTGCTTGTGCTGAGGTTGACATGAGCCTGAGGGCTTTACAGATCTGCTCCCCGTTCTGTAGGGTGGAGGCAGCCCGAAGGGGACGATATAGGAATATGGAGCACTGTCTTCCCCCTTGGACCAGGGCAGATGTCATGTTGGCCAGGATAGATTGGGGAACAATGTGCAGTAGTCAGTGCTGAATTTACATTGGTTAAGAATAATTCAATCAAGCCTGGGTGTATTAGCATTGATTATTAAATACTTCATGGGTAGGTAGTAATTGTCCACAGTTATATCTGTTTCAAAAGTCATCTAAATATCTGCTTCAGAAGCCATTGAGTACTTTCAAAGATGGATAGAAAGAGGAAATTGTGTATGAGCAGGAACTTTTAGTTTGTAAATGCTTCTGTTTACACTAAATATCACAGATGCTTTTCAAGTAAAGTACATCCTGTGAATTGGCACATATTTCTTCCTCTACTGTAAAAGTTGATGTGGCTAATGAGAAGTATTTCCACATCTTTCTCTCTTACCCCAGGGAAATGGACTGTTGAATGCAGACGTCTCTAAGCTCAGGCTGTTTTGTATAGCCTGTTGCTGATAATGTAGAAATTGAAGTTCTTTCAGTTATTGGAGAATTGAAAACATTCCATGAATTTTGAGGCTGCTGATAGTACTGTATCTCAAATTGCATTTATCGTACTTGGATTTAAAACTATTAGATATTTATTAGACTACTTGATTAAAAACTATTACAGAGAGTCCTAGAGTATATTAAAAGCCCATGGGAATTTCAGCTTTATTTGTACTTGGTGGCAAACCCAATAAAAGTTGGGTGTTTGAAGTGGCTCAGCATATTTGTATTTTGAAGTATTTGAAGGATTAAAGAAAAATTTGTAAATGATGTATAGATTTGATTTTGTGGTTGGACAGATACTTTGTAGCATCCTATTATTTGCCTACTATTTTTGGGGGTATATGGGGGGAGTTACCGGAAATTGAACCACTAAGCCACATCCCCAGCCCTATTTTGTATTTTGTTTAGAGACAGGGTCTCACTGAGTTGCTTAGTGCCTCACCATTGCTGAGGCTGGCTTTGAACTCATGATCCTCCTGCCTCAGCCTCCCAAGCCACTGGGATTACAGGCATGTGCCACTGCGCCTGGCTTGCCTAGTTTTAAGTTTGTCATTTAATTGCAAATATTAGTTATTTTGAATTAGATTTGTCTTTAGGTAATGCAGTACTAGTCTAGCATCTAGTTTAAGTTAGCCTCAGCTGTTTACTGCAGTAAAATTTAATTGTTTTTCTGAACTCATTTTCCATTACCAAGAGCTGTGTTTTACTTGGCTTTGTTCAGGTATGTTCGCAGCTAACTCCATTCTGATAGACTTGATTTTCCTTGGGGTCCAGTTGGGGAATATCAGATCTTACAATTCAGAAATATGTGCTTATCTGTTTTATGGGTTGCATAGGTTATGCTTATGAGTTTAGGTGAAGTAACCTGACACTTTGTATTATAAAACCTAAACACATTGGTGCCTGCTTCTTGGGAATTGCCATTTAGATGCTATTCAATTTTTTGAAGTCCTGAATTTTGGTATTTGAGAAAAAGCTAAATAAATTGAGACTTTTTTTGGTAGGGAGTGGGGATCGAAGGGAGTTAAGTAAGCTGGTTTACTTCCTCTTTTTTTGTTTTTGAAAAACTACATGTTCATTTGTTAAGTTTCTTCTCTTTGTAATTGTACATGAGGTCATCAGAGCTTGCTCCATTATTTGCACAGTGCTGATGATTTAATCAACATTTATTTTGCTGCTTTTACTCAACTATCTTTGTGCACTTAAGACACCAAGTAAAACTTCCTGAAAACTCTTTCTTTAGCATTCTTAACCCCATAAACTCAATTTTGTAGAGGAAATTCATTCTGAGAAACGCCAATGCCAGCAAATAAACCAAACTAATTCCTTAGCGCACCCCATCGGCAGTGCCTGCTGGATATACACTGTTCTGCCTGAAGTCTGTCACTCACAGTCAGATTTAGGAGCCTCCTCAGGCTTTTGGTCCTCCTGCCCCACCCCTTGGTGCTGGGGATTGTACCCAGTGCTGTGCCGTATACTTATCAGTCATCTCCCGTGCCCTTTCTTTTGGTATAATTTTCTGTTTGTCACTGTCAAAGAAGAAAGACCCGCAACAGCTACTCTAGGCCTGGATGTAGAAAAAGATTTGAAGGCCACGTATGGTTCGTTTCTCAGTCGTTCCCCAGGTCATTGCCTCCCCTCCTGAGCCTCCTCCAGTGCTTGCCCAGACTGGTGTGGAGCAGCTGGTGGTTCATCTCTCATTTACAACCAAGGGAACTGGGGCTTCTGGAGGAAACTTGCTGGAGATGACAAGTCTCGTGACTGGTGGAACTGACTGAGTGAGTGCTAGAACATTGTCCCAAAGTCTGGGCACACGGTCTGCGTCCTAACTTTGGCCTTCTTAGTCACTATCACCGCTTCTGGTGGCATCCTCCTTCCCCTGGTTTGAGTCCTAGCCTTGCTACTTACTGTGTGACCTTAATTTGATCCTTTTACCTTCTCTGACCATTGATGTCCTCAGCTGTAAAAAGAGATTAACTACCTCTGAGGATGAATGGAGGAGGAAGATGTGGATAGTGTTTCCCACCCAGGACAGCCGTTCCTTCCTACTGCACTTTTGCGGCCCGTGCCTCTTAGTCTTCTGTTGGCTGTGTCTCTTCCTGTTTGGACAGATGACTCTTCCCAGTCGAATTTGCAAATCTTTTCACTTATCCCATATAAACTATCTGTAGAAAGATGAGACTCAGGAGGGTCACCCACAACTCCTTGTGACCCCATGTTCTTCTCCTAGGGGCTCCTTGAATAGAGTCTTCCCGTAGTTTATTGAGTTGAGGCTACAGTTACAGTAGTGGTTCTTAGCTGGGATGTTTCGCCCCACAGGGAACATTTGACGGCATCTGGAGAAGTTTTTGGTTAACACAACTGGAGAAATGCTGCTGGCATCTAGGCCACGGAGGCCGGGATGCTGCTGAAGAGGCCTAGATGAGAAACATGTTAAAATTTTTTTTTTTTTTTTTGAGGGGATTAAAAGAAAGCAAACAAACCACAGATCATCTCTATCTAAACAATTTTTACCTTTTTACCTTGCATGATTCCTTTATATCTTTGTTCTTGTGCATATAGTTGCAGTTATGGCATATACAGTTTATTTTATGTATGATTTTAAATCCTGCATATTTTTCTGTATTATTACCTTTCTCGCTATTCTTTTTTTCCTAGGTAAATAATCTTTCTAGTTGACAAGTATTTTGGAAAGGACATTGGCTTTGGAGCCAGACCTGATTTCAGTTTCATTTTTCTGTCTTATTGGCTGAGGGACTAGATGGAACACTTGATCCATCTAAGCCCAGGCTATCCTAATAGTTCCTAATCATAGCTATTAATAATTTTTACCTTACAGCTATTAAAATGAGAATTGGCATTAAAGGAGAATGAGAACACACATGTAAAGTTGTCAGCATGGGGCTGCCGGGCCAAGCAAATAATAACACAACTGGGAGCTATTAGAAATCCCTTCCTGAGAAAATTTTTCTGAGCCCACAGAATAGGGACAATTTTTAAATCTACTTTTAACTAGGAAATTAAGCCCTGTTATTAAAAAATAACAGCCCTCATGTAATGGCTGAGGAGATTAGGGTCAGACTGAGAAAGGTTAACTTACTTGTTTATATTAAAAACTAAAGTGGAAGTTCTTGACAGGTCTGGGCACCTTTGGAGGTCCCCCTTCCCCCTTTTTTGGAAGGTCCCACAGGTCAGTTGTATATTCACAGAAATCCTAAGACATTGTCATTTAGTCCTATTAAGAAGTTACTTTGGGGGTTGGGGTTGTGGCTCAGTGGTAGAGCGCTCGCCTAGCACATGTGAGGCTCTGAGTTCGATCCTCAGACCACGTATAAATAAATAAAATAAAGGTACTCTGTCGAAGTAGAACTAAAAAAATAAATATTAAAAAGAAGTTACTTTTGATATATTAAAGAGTAACCACAGTCTTCTGAAAAGGCATCTTTTTAAATTGTACATGTATATGAAGCTGAATCTTCATATATTTCAATGAAAACAATATATTGCAACAGATAAATGCAGAAGCAGATGTGAGATTCTAGCTGTAGTTTAAAGGAATTTCTACAACTGTAAAAAATTATACTACTACTCTTACTAATTTTGGGGGTAAAATATTTTTTATTCATTTTTTATTTAAAAATGTTATTTGTGCTAATGTGTTTATTATTTAAGTGAATTAAATATTTAAAAAGTTCTCAACTTTAATTTCCAGTTAGCTAATATCAATAGAAATAGCCCTCATAGGACTGGGGATATAGCTCAGTTGGTAGAGTGTTTGCCTTGAATGCACAGGGCACTGGGTTCAATCCCCAGCACCACAGAAAAACAAAAAACAAAAACCCCAACAACAATGGAGAGAAATAGCTCTCATAAATGAAAGCTCTTTGGGATCTTCAGTAATTTTTAAAAGATTGTGAAGGTGTTCTGAGACCCAGACATTTGAGACCTCCTGCTATAAAGTATAAAATGTGAGAATTTACCTGGTATTCTATACAGAAATAATATCAACATTAAATTATATTTGGTGATCTTTATAGACTTTTCTCTATACACAGGCACAGAAAAGACAGATTAGATTAGATAAAAAATTATATCAGTGGCATAATATCGTATTTTTATTTTTAATAAAAACAAATTTTAGTTTTGCTTGGATTCAACAGAAGTCATTAAACTGAAGGAATTGCCGACTTTGAGGTGTTTTTTCCATGGATACCTTTCCTTAAGAAAGAAAATCTCTAAGAAGAAAAGATTATGAAAACCCACTTCTTACTACAGATATTAATTTAAGACCATGTATTTTGGGACATCTTCCTTGTGAAAGTTGTGAAAGACCACCCATTGCTTCCTTGAATAATTTCCTTTTTTAGTCTTGATTCCATATTTAATTAAGTGCAGGCGTTAGGCTTTTGAAAGGCCCTGGGGCTGATCTATTGCAAGCCCCCGCACCCCCCCCCCCCAAAAAAAAAAATGTTTATTTGTGCGCCCTGAAAGGTCTTGGAGTTCACCCAGGTCCCTACAGCAAACTTTGAGCTGGGTGCTGTGGAGAACACGTGTAGTCCCAGCTACTTGGGAGGTGGAGTTAGGAGGGTTTTGTAATCCCAGGAGTTGGAGACCAGCCTGGACAATATAGCAGGAGCCTGTCTCATAAAAACCAGAAACCAAAAACCCAGCCCTTTAGAACTGAGGCTTTGTAGTAATGCTTGTATTTAAAATTTTAAGTCACAGGGCAGATTGTGAATTTAATCATACTGCATAGTTCATAGCACTTGAGTGTCATTGATTGATGTAAGACCTCACTCATTATTTTTTTATGTATGCCACAGTCCGGCTGCAGCAAAATAACCGGGGGTGACGAACAACTTGTTGCAGCATATGTATTCTGTTTCACCACGCTTCTGCTGTCCCCCTCTCCCACAGTGAACAGCCCTTTTAACATCCATCCATCTCTCTCTCTCTCTCTCTCTCTCTCTCTCTCTCTCTCTCTCTCTCTCTCGTAACATGTTCTTGTAAAACTTTAATGGCGTCTCTGTATTTGACTGTATAGATGGTGTGGTGATATTGCGATTCTGTTTGGCTTTTTATTCAGTAATCCCTTTTGAAGGTCCTGGCTGTGGCTGCTGCCTTTTTGTATCCCCAGCATGTTATGTTCTCCCTCCAAGGAGGAGCCCAGATTTCCTGTAACTACCCACCCACCCCAGGATTCTACTTGTCCCTCAGAGCTGGGTGAGGGTTGCTTTGGGAACACACCAGACGGGGAATGGCCAAGTGATGGGCGTGAATGCACCAGGGTTCCAAAGCGCGGGATCCCTTGACACAGTGCCCATGCTCCTGCCAGTGAACATTCTTCTATCCCTTCCTCATCCTCTGAATTCAGCATTCTCCAACATTCTTATTTTTCTCACTTTCCTTTTAATTTGTGTTTTCTGATTTTTAATTTGTTATCTGTATGCTGGTTTTCCTTTTGTATTTCTTCTCCTGAAAATTGTCTCTTAACATGCATTGACTGTCTTTGTATTGGGGTGATACTTACTAATGTGCAGCATTTTCCCTTCCTTCCTTCCTTCCCCCACTTCCTTCCTCCCTCCTTCCTTCCTTCCTTCCTTCCTTCCTTCCTTCCTTCCTTCCTTCCTTCCTTCCCTGGGGATTGAACTCAGGGGTACTCAGCCCTGTTTTGCATGTTGTTTAGAGACAGGGTCTCACTGAGTTGCTTAGCGTCTCACCATTGCTGAGGCTGACTTTGAATTCGTGATCCTCCTGTCTCAGTCTCATGAGCTGCTGGGATTACAGGCCTGTGCACTGTGCCCAGTGCAGCATTTTTCTTGTACATTAAAATAGATTTAGGTTTAAAGTAGAAATAGATTTTAGTCGTCCTTGGTATTAGACATTATGACCATCTTCTTGTAGTCTTTATCTGCCTGGTCACATTTCTTTCATGTTTTTCATTGATTATTAAGAGATTTGATACTGGATGTTGTAAAAACCTTTTTTAAATTTTTAGGTGACTTACTGAGTAACCTGTTGCAAAGTCCTAGTTCAGCCAAACTGTTGAATCAGCCAATTCCCATCCTCGATGCGGAGAGTGAGTATATCTGTTCCCTGGCCTTGGAGTGCCTGGCCCACCTCTTCAGTTGGATTCCTCTGTCTGCCAGCATCACCCCGTCCCTCCTCACCACCATCTTCCACTTTGCGCGCTTTGGCTGTGACATCCGGGCCAGAAAGATGGCATCAGTGAATGGTAGCAGCCAGAACTGTGTTTTGGGTCAGGAGCGCGGCCGGCTAGGGGTCCTGGCCATGTCCTGCATCAATGAACTCATGTCCAAGAACTGTGTGCCTATGGAGTTCGAGGAGTACTTACTGCGTATGTTCCAGCAGACTTTCTACCTCCTGCAGAAAATCACCAAGGATAGCAATGCCCACACAGTGAAGAGCAGGCTAGAAGAGCTCGATGAGAGGTAATGGAAACAGGTGTGAGTGGGTTGTGTCCTGAGAAAGGGCCTTAGCTGTTTAGCATGCTGTGCCGCAGTGTCTGTAATCCCCTTTGATTTCAGAATGTGGGCTCCTGGTGAGGACCAGAAAGGTAGGTGTGTACAGTAAGTCCCAGATGAGCTGGAAGGGCTAGGGTGGTCCAGGGCAATGAGACGACGTGAAAAGTGATGGTGGATGGTGTAGGTTGTTGTTTTTCTTTCCCATCCATTTCCTGTCTTCCCTCCACCGCTCTTCCCCCTCTCCCTCACTATTTGCCTGCAGGTCTGAGGTGGTACAGGAACTGACTCTGCTGCTCCTGCGTAGGCAAGAACAGGAGAAGAGGTCCGGGAGGTACAGGAGTCACAGTCGCCCTTTCCCACGGGGTGTTGCTTGTCAGTTTTTACTCTTTGACTTTTTCCAAGTGAACATCTTGCAATGTAAATGTATAGGATTACTATTATTGTGAGTTTTACCCAAATGACAGGTGCTCATCAAATGATAGGAGAGATTGTAATGTGAGTCCAAGTTAATGTGGAGCTCGTCTATTTTGCTTTGTTATGATTCCCTGGAATGGAGCCCAAGATTGCCCAGGCCCATTTTTCTGAAAATATTTTAAAAGATGACTTCATCACAGTAGTCAGAGGCAGTGATCATTATTTATTTCCTTTGCAGATGATGTCATTTATGTATCTTACAACTTGCATTAACCCGATGCCATTGCTGCATAAACACAAGGGAAATTGGAAACATATTATGAACAATCCTGTTGACTGTTCAGAAACATCCAAGCTGATAAATTGTATTGAATTAGAAAATATAACTTGCCTGACAGTAAAAGTTGTTAATATCTTAATGAGTTTTCCTTGGACTGTGTGTTGTTATTAAGCTATAACAGAATTAAGCTATTTCCTTTTTCTTAAAGTAGCAGAATATAAAGGTAATTGCCTAAAGTGAAGAAAGTTGTATGCTTTTGAAATCAGACACTTTTTTAATGTTTCTATTTAAAAAATTGATAACGTATGATTATTTTGGTTTGGTTCATTGTAAACAAGATTTGTGTGGCATTTGCTTTGTATAAATACAGAAACTCATGGTATGGTATATTTTTTCATGACTTAATGGTAACTTTCTATAAGAACACAAAGGTTTTAGTATTCACACAATTTCATCTCCTTTCTAGTTTTGGTTAAGAAAGTCTGTCTTGTCTTCACATGTTAATAAAATGTAGCTGCTTGTACCAACCATCAGTATCAGTTGTTTTGACTTTTCCTTGAGGCATAACACAGTCCCATGCACTGTTATGCCTTAGTCCAGATGGTATAGAAATGTCTTCATGGATTATCTGTGCACTGATTTTGTTCCATGTAACTTCTGTGCTCATGGTTTCATATTTTAATCCTATGCTTCCTCTTGCCCTGTGAAAGCTGAGAGGTACCTGGAGGCAGAAAGGTGACATAAATAGTGCTGTGTGCTTGTTTCTGGTTCTGGGGTCCCTTGTACTAATTCTAAACAGCTCTGTCCGTCCTCAGTTGTTTAGGAGCTGCTTAACCGGGTCCTTGGCTTCTCTCATCCTCTATTGCCTCCCCCTCCTAACTTCCTACTGTTCATTAGCACCTGTACCAGAAGGTGGGCAAGGGAAAGAAAATGAGGTGAAATCAAACCTGTAGTTTAAATATTGAGCAGCCTTGTTTGTAATTTTTAAAAAATTGGGTTGGTCAGTAAAATAAAATTGAGATTGCTGGATATCTTACCCATGCTTCTCTTTGGTCTTTTATGGGTGATAGGAAATTGAGTGCATTTTACTAAAGAGCAGTAAACTGGGTGACTTTGAAGATCATGTAAAAATATAATGTAATAAACGTGTTGAGTGAGGAATGAGGGGTTTGCACCCGTGAGTGTTAGTGATTGGAGACATCAGAGAGCAGTCTCCCTGTACTTTGCTGTCTTTCAGCCATTTAGTGCATGTTTCCAAGTGTTTGACTCCTTGGTATACAGAAATAGCCATTCTCTTTATCCGATCAAAATCACATTTTCAAAAAAGCTGAGAATAAGCTCATGTATCTGTGAGCTGGCTGAGTAGAAGTCATATAGGCAGTTGGCCACCCTCGTGGAGATAGGTCCTGCGAATGGCATGGGACATTTTATTTCTGGACCAGTTTTGCTCTCTGAGGAGTAATTGTCTTTTCACCTTTATTATTTCACACCTGTTTTGAAAAACAGCTTTTGCAGGTATGAGTTTCAGAATTGCTTTTAGACATTAATTTTTAGCTAAGGCCTATTATGTTCTTACTTTTTTGTTGGTCTCTGAAATGTGATTTATGGAGGTGTGTCCATCTCATTTTCTAATCACCTTTTGGTATTGAGGGGCTTAAAATGACAGTTTCTGAAATGTGAGAGTGATGATGTGCTGTGTATTTAATAACAAAAATCTCTTATCCTTGCAGCTGTGACCCACACTCCTCTGTGAAATGATTTTGTGAATACAAATGAGTTGGGGATTCACTGTGAGGTGAAAAGAAAGAGCCCTGGATTGGGAATGACTTTGGCCCGTCTCTGGGCTTCATCTGTCAAATGGAAGTGTCAGACTAAATTGTCCTTGAGCCTTGGCCAGCTCTAAACAGCCTTCCTTCTTAGAGCTGAAAATCACTTTTAGGGTGGAGTGGGATGTGCTAAGCTTCACTGGCTCCAGGAGCCAGAGGGGGAGACCTGAGTGTTAGGGTGTAGGTCTGAATGTCTTTTGCCTAGATGCCACGCCCTCATGAAACCTTGTTGTTATGTCTGTAGCACAACCTGTTTTAATATTTTGGCCTCTTGGTACAGAAGACCAGACCTCTAGATTTGCAAGATTGAAATAACACAATAATCTGCCATCAACTTCTGAGCACCATTTCCTTTCATTCTAATTGAGTCTTAATACTAATGAGTGAGGAAATAATAGAGCACTAGCTCACAGCAAGCCTTTGTGGATGGTGTCTAAGGATTAAAGTTGCTTTTCTGCTATGTTTCAGGTGGTAATGGAATGAAGGGTTGCCTGTCCTGTAGGTAATTGTTGTAGGTCTTTATATTTTTAACTGAAAAAATATATAAATCTGTATAGTTCTGTACTGAATGAAATTTGGGTTGAATTTAAGTTCTCTTCTGAGGAAGATGGCTAGGTTCATTTGGTCACTTTTTGTCTTCTTGTCTTATCTAGCTACATTGAGAAGTTTACTGACTTTCTGCGGCTCTTTGTAAGTGTTCACCTGAGAAGAATCGAGTCCTACTCCCAGTTCCCGGTGGTAGAGTTTTTGACGCTTTTGTTCAAGTACACGTTTCATCAGGTAAAGCACCAACGTGGCCTTTCTTTGTTCCTTCACAGTGTTTACTCTGTGTGCTCTGTACCAATAAACTAACGCCTTAGTCTTTACAGCAGCCTGTGAGGATGGCACTGCTGTTACAGCTCCACTTTACACACATAGAGACCGAGGCACAGGAGTAAGTGTGCTCAGGTCATACAGGCAGCGAGCGGTAGAACCAGGGTTTGGACACACAGAGTCTGTGCTCTTTACCACTGTTATGTTAGGGAAGCAGAGTACAGAAAAAGTCTCAAATTAGGGACTTTAATTCCATTCTGTAACTGTCACCAAAATTCCACAGATTATATATGGTGAAGCTCTGAGTTACAAGTTTGTGTGGTATCGAGTTTTTTTTCCTGTTCAATAAATATATTTGAGCTCCCATTATATTTTAGGAGCTAGGCATATAAACTTCACTAGCCGCCTTTGCTTTCAATCAGTTGGTAGCCAAATGACCCAGGTTTTACACACACACACACACACACACACACACACACACACACACACAGTTTTAAAAATTTTATTGAAGTATAATTTTACAAACCCTGGAATTCACTCTTTATGATTTGACACTTCATTGAACTGATAGTCACGTAATTGTTTCCACAGTCTAGATTTAACGTTTCTGTCACACCTTGTCCCTTTGCTTATTTGTGGGTATGTTTAAAACAAATAAGCTTTCATATAGAGCATTACACAATACAGAAAAATACATAAATCGTGTACAGCTTGATGAATTTTCTCCAAATGAACATGTCCATGGAATTACCACCCAAGTCAGGAATAGAACTTCACCAGCACCCCCAGAAATTCCCTCACGACCTTTCCCTGAATCACTCTCCCTCCCTTCTACTTAGAAGTAGCATGGTTCTGGCCTGGATACCACAGGTCAGTTGTGTCTGGTTTAGAATTTCTCTGAAAAGCATATAATGTATGTTTGGTATTTTTTTTGTCCGGCATCTGTTTTGTTTTGTTTTTTTAATATTTATTTCATAGTTGGACACAATACCTTTATTTCATTCAATTATTTTTTACGTGGTGCTGAGGATTGAACCCAGGGTCCCACGCGTGGGAGACGAGCACTCTACTGCTGAGCCACACCCCCAGCCCCTGGCATCTGTTTTTTTTTGGGGTGGTGGTACTGGTGATTGAACCCAAGGGTGCTCTATCACTAAGCCATGTCCCCATCTTTTTTTTTTTTTAAATATTTACTTTTTAGTTATAGATGGACACAATATCTTTATTTTTATGCTGAGGATCGAAGGCAAACGCTCTACCTCTAAGCCAAATTCCAGCCCCCCAGCCCTTTTTATTTTTTATTTTTTTGGTAGCAGGGTTTTAATTCAGGGACATTTGACTGCTGAGCCCCATCCCCAGCCCTATTTTGTATTTTATTTAGAGACAGGGTCTCACTGAGTTGCTTAGTTAGTGCCTTATTTTTGCTGAGCCTGGCTTTGAACTCATGATTCTCCTCCTGTCTCAGCCTCCCAAGCTGCTGGGATTATAGACATGCACCACTGCACCCAGCTGTTTTTTATTTTGAGACAGGATTTTGCTAATGCTGAGACTGGCCTTGACCTTGCCATCTTCCTGCCTCTGCCTCCCAAGTTGCTAGAATTTAGGCACGTGCCACTGTGCTTGGCTTTCTCTGGCTTTTCTTTTTTGCCCCCGTTCGAAATTTTGCATGTGAGCTTCCTCCATGTTGCTTGTAGCAGAGGTTTGTTCTTGCTCATTGTGTTGTGGTAAGCCATTGTCTGAAAATCCATTCCACTGCTGATTTGGCTGCTTCTGGTTCTGGATAATTATGAATCCTGCTGCAGTGAGCACTCTTGAATTTGCTTTTTGATGCACATGGGTAGCTCTTTCTGTTTGTGTATACCAGGGATGAGACTGCTGGGTCAGAGAGGGCGTCTGATTTTAAAGACTTTAAAGAAAAAAACAAGCACTGACACTATGCCTTAATAAGACTAGAAGAGGCAAGGGTCGAGCCTGGGTGGTGTGGGCAATGCGTATGTGATTGGGGACTTGGAGCAAGGGTTAATAGCCAGCCTTTCTCAAAGAGGGACTTGGTATGTAAAAATAAGATTCCCCAGTGGTAAGGGTGACCCTTTCCTGGGAGCAGGGCAAGGGCTAGGGCACAGGTGGCAGGGCAGAGGAGGACCCAAGCTTGAGGATGTGTGGAGGGGGGGGGGTCATTGTGCAGAGCAGGGAGGAGGCCACCTGCTTACAGGCCTGGTGGGAGGGCAGCAGAAGAGGTGACCACGAGATGATGGGTGGGGGCCGTGGGAGGAGCAATGGAGATGGAGAAGCTGTTTGAGAAAGATTCAGAGAAATCTTAAAGGGACAAGGAAAAATGGATTTGAGAGAAGTTTGAGTGAGTGTCAGATAGATTCTGTATGAGTGAAAATAAAAGATAAGGAGTCAGGTCTGAAATCATAAAGGAAGGGCTGCTTTGGGACAGAGGGATGAAAATGTCTTGAAATTCCCTCCCCTGCCAGATGCAGAGGAAAGCTGGAGACTGCCCCAGGGCTGGGCTGGGCCTCAGTGAGGAGCACTGGCCCAGCCTGGGCAAGGTCCTGGGGATTGTCCCCCCCCCCCAATTAAAAAACAAAGACTTTTCAGGTGTGCACATCTTACTTGTCCTTCTTCATACGTGAACCCCAGAAGTTCTATGTTCCAACTCTGGTTATTTCTATGGGTCTGTGTCTTGGATGAGCCATTTTAGTTTCTTACCTTAGATTTCAGTTTCTGCTCCCAATGAGGTGGGTTAGGAATTTCTTTCTTTCTCAAATTAATGGAATTTTAGTACTGGAAAATATATTTTGAAAGAAGAGCAATTAGACAAAGGATGATGCTGATGTCTTCAGCCATTTCTTCTTTTCCATTCCTTTCCCTGCATTTTTCTTCAATCTGTACTTCCTGCCACCAGTTCCTGCAGCACCTCTCTCCCGGCTCAGGGCTTCCACCTGACTGTCCGACTGCTGAGCCTCCCGAGCCTTCTGTGCGAGCCCCTGCTCCTGGGCCTGCAGCTCCTGCCGCTGCGCCTTCACTCTGCCCCTTCTTGCTAAAGCCGTGCCTGAGGTGGTGTGGCTTGGGGGACAGATTCTGGACAGGGAGCTGATCCTCATGCTGGTTCTGATTGTGTTGCTTAGTTGTCTTGTCATCTTGGCTGGGTGACTTGACTTATGAAACTTGGCTTCTTTGGTATATGGGGAGGGGGGGTGACACAAGCCACTTTCCAAGGTTACTGTGAAGATCAGATAGAGCAGCGCAAATGAGAACAGAGGCTGTAAACTCCCTGGAAGACAAGATGTGGTGTCGTTCATTTCTAGAGAAACCTGTTAGGATTCTCAATGATCAGGAGCCCTAGAATCTGAAAAGTGAATCTGAGTGTAGGTACCTTCTAAAATGCCCCTGTGAGAGTTAGGAAACTGGGTGACTCCAGAAGTGGCGTCCGGCTATCCTCGTAAGACCTTCCTGACTGGATCCACAGATACGATCAAAGGCCACATCCTGGCCAGCCTGTGTGCAGCGCCAGGCTCCCAGTGGGGCCTCCAGGTGCAGATGTGAATGGCAGCGTTTCTGGCTGTACAGGGGTATGCCTCCACCCCTGCCCCCTCAGGGTAGTGAGTCCCCAGTTCAAAGGCACAGAAGGTGACACGTGTAACTGTAAAGTGCTTAATGCAGCCATCAAGGTGTAATTATATGGTGGCTTTTCCCAAAAGCACTTCTCCATGCATCTGATCAGTCATTTTCTTTAGAGGGTGGATATTTTCAAACAAAGGAAGGATGATTGGGTGACTGACTGATTTAAGGGAAGTTCAGCAAGTGATAGCAGGACAAGACGTATCTTCTGGATGTGCAAGTCTTAGGGCCTGTCTCCTGACTCCCCACGTTATTTCCACGTCTTTCTTATTGTTTTTCTCGATTATTCTCCTGGTTCACTTCATGTCATAGACATACTGGCTTTTACCAAGTAAGAAGTAGAGGCAGGACATGGGTCATTGAGGTTGGTCCTGTCAGCTCCTGACTGATCTTAGCAGCATAGTCCCAGGGATGCTTTTCAGGTTGTGAAGTTGGCATCTATGGTCAATTGTGATTTCGGACGATACGTAGGACGCCGTGGCTACCTACCACCAATGTTAGTTATTCTTGGCACATTCCTTCTGTGCCCTTGTAAACTTTTGAATTTCCTCGTGGCTCAGATCCAAGAAGGTAAATGTATTCTTTCTTTCCATATCTGATCCTGTCCCCAAATATGTGGTTCATGAGGCAAGACATTAGCAAAACCAGATAAAGGACTCTTGTGGACCAGCATTTGGGGGTCACAGGTTGAACCTGAATGTGTGTGGTAAAGATTAGCTATTGGAGAGAATGGTCCCTGGATTTTTCATGAAAGAGAATCTCAGGGCTCTTAGTAAAGTTAACAGTGTAGCAGTCCGGGCACTAGGACCCTGCAGTTGCTCTACTCTTGTTCCTTTTTGTCTTATCAAAACCTAGTTTGAGGTTGCTGCCAGCCTGTTGACACCCTTGCTTTTGCAAATGGCATGTGCCTTGGGGGGTAACACTTAACAGCTCCTTTTCAATCTGTTATATAAGAAGACTTTCGAGTAGTACTTTCCTTATATTCAAATGTGTAAACCTGTCACCTTTGAAGCCACTTTTACTTTTGGTTTTGTAATGGTTTGTAGCAGAAAAAGCATTGACTCTAGCACTGGGCACTGGGCACTCGGTTTGTCCTGCATAGCATCTCCCTAATGATGTGTTCCACCGCACCCTTGTCTTGTTAAGTTCCCTAGGGGTCAATGGTGAAGACACCAAAAGCCCCCAGTGATGGTTACAAGGAAATAGAGGGAGTCTGTCTGTGCCTATGTTGTGCCCTTTTGGTGGAAGTAAACCCTGGTGAGTGTGTTTCTAAGCAATAGTTGCATTAAGTAATTTCATTATCTGGATTTCTTTTGTACCATAGCCTACTCATGAAGGTTACTTCTCTTGTTTGGATATCTGGACACTCTTTTTGGACTATCTGACAAGTAAAATTAAAAGTCGTCTGGGAGACAAGGAAGCAGTTCTCAACAGGTAAACCCCAGAAACACTGATCAATAGAAACAGTCATTTTTGCCAGTTATTCTCATGGACTATAGGGGCAGCCATTTCTCTGGACCTCTTTAGTGAAATTTGACCCATGTGAGCTGTTCAGAAGTAATGCCATTGAGTGTTTTCTTCATTTTTTTTTTCTTTTAAAGATCTTGTTTTTTTAAAAACTTTTTTTCTAATTAAAAAAGTAATTGTGTTATTAATTTTTTAGATATGACAATTGTATGTTCTCTTTAAAGGCTTTTGTTTTAGAGATATAAACAAAAATATATTGAATGAAATGATATGACCTCTGAAATTTGCTTTAAATAACCCACTGAGGGTAGAAGGGAAATACTTTGTTACATTAAAAAAAAACAGGATTGGTTATGTGTTGATAACTGAAGTTGAAGTTAGTTGATAGAAACTTGGGGTTCATTGTATTCTTAACTCCTTTTTATGTGCTAACAAATTTCCTAAACATACTGGTTGTGTGGCGCATGTCTGTAATTCTAGTGACTTGGGAGGCTAAGGCAGGAGGATAGTAAGTTTGAATCCAGCCTCCACAACTTTGTGAGTCCCTGCTATAAGGAGGCAGAATGCTTACAGGCATAATGTTCCTGGATTCAATTCCCAGTTCCACAAAAAAGAAAAAGAACAAAATGTCCTAAATAAATTAATAAATATGTTATGGAGGGCTGGGGTTGTAACTCATTGGTAGAGCACTTGCCTAGTACGTGTGAGGCACTGGGTTTGATCCTCAGCACCACATAAAAATAAATAAATAAATAAAATAAATAAAATAAAAGGTATTGTATCCATCTCTACAAAAAAATAATGTCATGGAAAAAAATGTTCTTTTTTCCCCCCTTTTTTTCTTTTTTTGCCTCTTGTTGTTTTGTTTTTAGTGGGGATTGAACCCAGGGGCACTTTACCACTAAGTCACATCCCCAGTCCTTTTCATTTTTTATTTTGAGACAGGGTTTCACTAAGTTGCTTGGCCTCAGTAAATTGCTAAACTGGCCTTGAACTACTGCCTCAGCCTCCTGAGTCTCTGGGATTACAGGCATGAGCCACTGCGCTTGGGTCCTACGCATACTTATTTGTTTTTAATGTATTTTTTTAAAAACAGGAAAAGATGAAAAACATAAGGGAGATATTTATCCATAATCCTTCACTCCACAGTAATTGTGTAATTTTTATTGCATTTTTTTTAAACACAGAAAATAGGGAAAGGTTGCCCCTGCCCCATTTCTTGCTTGCAAGCAGCGTGTTTCTTGTACGGTGTAGTGCCACGGAGTGGGGAGAAGACGAGGGGAAGTTAGGAGTTCAGCATGCTGGAAAATGGCAAGGTCTACGTGTAGGTCCACATGTAGTAGAATGGCTACTTAGCAGAAATAGACACATGACATTTGGGCTGTTCCGGTGGAGTGGCTGTATTCCAGTCACATCCTCAACAGGCAGGCTGGAGGGAGGCAGAGAATTCTGTTTTTATCATCAGTCTGGTTCTTAGGTTTCTAGTGCACGCATGTAAGGATCCTGGGAGGGACTGTTGGTGATCTCATCCCAGGGACTTTCTCACACTAGAGCGTCTCAGGTTCTGTCCAGGTTAGTCCTAGCTCTTGTGTCTTTGCACAGTATTAATAAGAGAAGTTTCAGAGCAGGTAGTCAATATGTGTGAAACTGACCAGCGGCTGAGGGAGGTTCTGCACTGTGATGTCATGCTTGGGAATTCTGGCTTTGTAGTGTCTTTCTTTCTTTCTTTTTAAAGAAATTTTATTTCAATTCTGATTTGTTTTATATGATAATAAAATGCAATTAAATTCATATTACACAAATATAGCACAATTTCTCATGTCTCTGGTTGTACACAAAGTAGAGTCCCACCATTCATGTTTTCATACACATGTACTTGGGATGATGATGTCTGTCTCATTCCACCCTCTTTCCTACCCCCATGCCCTCTCCCCTCCTCTCCCTCCCCTTTGCCCTGTCTAAAGTTCTTCTATTCCTCTCACACTGTCCCCTTCCCTCCTTGTAAAAAAGGGGACAGTGATGGTTGTTTTTCAGACATTTAATGAATGTTGTTTAAAAGAGTGTTGTAAGTGCTGAGTACATGGGACCTGTGGGTGGTGGTAGCATTAGTGGATACCCTCCTCAGTCATGTGCCCCGTGGAGGGAGGCTGATGGGAAAAACTCCACCTGGGTAGAGAGGCTGGATTGGATCATTCTAAGTAAAACAGAGAATCTCCTTCTACCAAAATATCTTTCTCACACACTGATCAGACATATCTTTTGGTTCTAGGATTGTTCCAGATTTTTCTGTTCAGTGATTGGTATTTCTTCATATCCCTCAGGCTTGTTGAGAGATAAGCAGAAAGAGGGATTAATATGAAAATGCTTTTTTAAAAATAATACAATTTGGAGGTGTGACGAATATGGTTCTGTTGAGAAAGCATATGCTAGCAGATTAGTAACATTAAACATGTAGATGAGGGCTGGGGTTTTAGCTCAGTTGGTAGAGCGCTCGCCTCACACGTGTGAGGCACTGGGTTTGATCCTCAGCACCACATAAAAATAAAGGTATTGTGTCCATCTACTACAAAAAATATTTAAAAAAACATGTAGATGAGTATTATAGGTAAGTGAGTATTACTTTGTGCAGGTTGTTGTACCTAGAGATGGAGCAGTGAGACAGTTTAAATTCTTTTTCTGCTCTGTGATTGCCATGTTCTATTGGTCAAATTTTATGTGCTCATCTCATTTCCAAGATGGACATACTAATGTCTTATATTTTTACATTTTGTTTTTAATGTGGTGCTGGGGAGTCTCACACATGCCAGGCAAGCATCCTACCACTCTACTACTGAGGTGCATATCTAGGCCACTCACATAACTCTTGAAGAATGGTTAGTATTCAGATAAATCACATACATAAAACACTTGGCACTGTGTCTTGATATATTAGGCACCGAATAAGTGGTCTCATCGATGATGATAGCAGCATGTAATGGAAATGTTACTGCCAGTCAACAGTAATCCCTGGAGAGGCTGAGGGCCTTTATCCCGTGCAGATGTTGACCTGGCTGCCTAGGTACCTGTTACCTGATGATATCACAGGTGATCGAGTTGCTGGCTAGCCACTTCAGACACTAGAAATTTTTTCATTGATTGTTTGATTATACTAAAAGAGGTTTGTTTTTTTTTTCCCCTTCCCCAGATACACACACAATATTTTTATAACACCTTTTTTTTTTTTTAAATGCCTTTTGAAAATGAATAAGGGAAAATCCCTCAAAGCTGGTCTGGATTTATGTTGTTCAGTAGTAACCACCATCTGGGAACTGCCTCTTCTGTCACACACCCCCTCGTGGGTTAAGGTGGTAGACTGTGAAGAAGAGCATATTGGGCAGTCCACTGTGGTGCACAAAACATTTGAACTTTGCTTATGTCACCCTTACATTGTACGTTTGTACAAGTGTATGCTCCATAGCTTTTAATTGAAAGCTTGAAAGTTGGTGATCACTGCTCCATGTTACGAGAGCCCCAGTTTATCAGAGGTGTGCTGTTTTTGTTGGAGCAGCTGATAAAGAACATTGGCTACTGGTGATCACATTTATTTTAACTGAGAGCTTGCAAACATGGTCAAATGTTTTTTAACTGATAAAATAATGTGGGGATGCTTTTGGAATCACATTTGTGGCTTAAGCCAGAATTTCAGAAGCAACTAATCTTCCAGGAAGTTTTTTTTTTGTGTGTGTCTTAAATGGGAAACGTAGGTGTGGTTAAGTCACAGAGACAGCACTTAGTTCCTGTCCCTTGTGGTTTAAGGTTTTGCATCATTCATCACAACAAAGTGGTAGGCATTGTAAGCTACAAATTTAGAAGCACAAATGTACATAGGTTTATTTTTGATTCTAGGAGCTTGGAGATTGGAGCTTTGCGTGTTTCTTACTCAGAATGCACAAGAGTGTCTTGATCAGAGCTGTGGGGACTTGAGAGAACTGGGTTCCAGTGTTAATGGGATGAACGTTCCGCTGAGCAAAGTTGCTTTTGGAGTGATGGTCCTGATTGCCATTGTGAGCTGTCCTATGTAGAAAGGTGTGGGTTTCAGGCTCCCTTTCCTCATTTGTACTTGGGGGATGGTCGCACCTTCACAGGCTCCTGAGAAAACAGGCCGAGCCAATGCATGTGAAGTGTGTGAGCGGTTGGTCCTCACAAAATGGTGATGCTTCTCTTCCCTGTTTTCTCTCCCCCCTTTCTTTACGGTCACTAATGTGAAGGGAGGCACCTGTGTAGAAACTTATTTTTACAAGAAGATGAGGAAACCTGCGTGTGTGAAGCAACCTAAAGTATTTGAGTCATGTCCTGTGAACCTCTCTGTCATAAGAATAATGGCAAGAGCTGGCCACGACCAGCACAGGGATTCTGGGTAACATGAGATTTCCCTGTAAACAAATGTGGATGAGAAAGACTGCTGCTCTCTTTTTGGAGTGGATTATTCAGCTTCATAGAGGAAGTGCCATTTCCACATGTTACATTGATGTACTTAATAACATAGTGCAGAGGAGAGTTAGACCTGTGGCCTTCTAGCTCCTGCTAGGAGAAATTATTTTGTTATTTTATTTTCAGTTAGGAGAAATTAATGCCCCAGATTGCTCTAGATAGCAAAAGATGGGATCTTTGTTATTTTATTGAGTTGAAAAAGCTATCCAGGATCATGCTTCTATCTTTCACCATTTCTGACTCGGAGTTTTGTTTATTACCTATGTGCTTATTCATTTCTTTGTTTGTGTGTTTATTCATTATACATTTATTAGGCAACTACTTTACCATAATAACGATACATTTTGTTTAACTTCCAGAACTTTGTGAGGTATATAGGGTTTTTATCCATAGTGTATATAAGCATTCAATGCTTTTATTGGCTTTATCCATCAGATTTTAATGTTGCGTATCATTGTTATTTGATTTACAGTATTTTCTAATTTCTCTTGATATGTCTTCTTTCCAAATATTTGGGGATTTTCCTTGTATCTTTTTGTTACTCTCTTCTAGTTCAGTCTTAGTATGGTCTGTAAACATAGTTCTTTTAAATTTGTTAAAGATTGTTTTATGACCCAGTCTTCATGCACCTGAAAAAAAAGATGTGTATTTCTGCTATTCTTGAATGTTCTATAAATATCAGGTCAGGTTGGTTGATAGAATCAAACACATCTTCTTTATCCTACTCGTTCTATCACTTAGAAGTGGATTCTGCCAGTGTAATTGTGGATTTGCTTATGTTTCCTATTAGTTCTATTAGTTTTTGCTTCTATTTTTTTTGAGACACTGATGTTAGTTGTATGCACATTAGTTTTCCTCAACATATCTATTAGTGCTTTTAAAAATATATATATATATTTTTAGTTGTAGTTGGACACAATACCTTTATTTTGTTTATTTATTTTTATGTGGTGCTGAGGATCGAATCCAGGGCCTCCCACGTGCTAGACGAGCGCTCTACCACTGAGCCACAACCCCAGCCCTCTATTAGTGTTTGATTATAACTCTCTATATATGGGTATATTTTAGTGGTTGCTCTGGGTCTTTATATATTCTCTTAATGTGAAAAATTAACATTTTATATCCATGTTATAGAGAAATCTTACCACCATAGAGATTCTTTTTACCCTCCCTTCTTTACTTTGTGGTTGTCATGTTTTTTGTGACTATGAGCTTTGAAAACCCAATCAGAGAATGTTACAAGTTTTGCTTTTATTCATCACCCATCTTTTAAAGATCTTACCAGCAGAGAAATAGTCTTCTCAGATTTACCCAGACATTTGGCCACTCTTGCTTTTTGTTCCAAGTTTTTCTTTCTTTTTTTTTTCTTTTTTAGATTTATCTTTTAGTTGTTGTTGAACACAATACCTTTACTTTATTTTTATGTGGTGCTGAGGATCGAACCCAGGGCCTCGTACGTGTTAGGCGAGCGCTCTACCACTGAGCCACAACCCCAGTCCCCCCCACCCCCATACTACTCTGCTTGGGCTGCCATAACAAAAGGCATAACAGGTTGTGTGGCTTAAACAGTGGAAGTTTATTTTCTCACAGTTCTGGGGGCTGGAAGCTCAAAGGTAAAGGTGCCAGTGGTTGATTTGTGGTTAGAACTGTCTTGATGGCTTGCAGAAGACTGCTTTCTTGTTATGTGTTCATGTGGCCTTTCTTTTCTGTGCATGTGTGGGAAAAGAGACCTCTCTTGTGTCTCTTATGAGGGCATCAGTCCTCATAAGAGGATGAAGATCCTACCCTCTCATTCCACTTAACCGTTATTGCGTCTTTGTAAGCCCTGACTCCAAATATAGTCACACTGGGGGGTACTTTTAGTGCTTCAACTTGTGAATTGGGGGTGTGGAGGAACACAGTTCTGCACAACACCTTCCATTCAAAGAACCTCATGTTATAATAGTGCATTAAAGTCATTGATAGTCCCAGCATTTGTGACATCTTGATATGGGCATCTTTGATTGGTTGTCTTTCACTTGGGAAATGGTCAGTGTCTGCTTTTCTTTGTTTACCAAGTGATTTGCTGGGTCCTTTTGCCTGTGTTTTTTTTTTTTTTTTTTTTTACCAGTTTTACGTGTAGAAACAGCCTTCCTATCCACAGTTGCCCTGTGGTCAGTGATGAATGCTGGATGATGCTGCATCACAACCCTGACTTAGGAATGATGGGTGGCAAAGGCTTTCCTAGAAGTCTCAGTGAGGTCATTGACAGCCTTTATATTCTGCAAGGGAACCTGGGAAATGTGTCTTTCAGGTGACCTCTGTGCCCATTGTTCTCTTACTTACGAAGACAAAGACGGGGATAATGGGAAGAGGGCACAAAACTCTCATCCCCGCCCCTGTCCCTGTGCCTGGTCCAACTTTGTCAGATACCTTGGGAGATAAATGAGTAGACTTCACAGAAGGGTGACGTCAAAAGCGGTACCTGCAGCACAGTTGCTGGTAGTTTTCTAAGTGATTTTTTAAGTGATGAGGTTTTCTTTTCTTTTTCCTTTTTGGCGCTAGAGTTGCCAACTGCTAGTAAGGATTTGAGGTCTAATTTACAGTTCTCTTTTCCATACAGAGTCTCTGAATTCCCTTTTAGTTCAGAAAGACTGTTTATGGATGATGTAAACAGAATTTACCTGTTCTCTTGTCTGCCCTCTTGTCTAAAGATTTTCTTTCTGTGAAATTTTTTTGGTCTGACACAGCAATTTATAGCATGAAATTTCTATTAACTTTATGAATTTATAAAATGGAACGAAAAGCTCTAAGTCTAAGTGTTTGATCTTACCTTTCTAAAGTCTTCTGAAGTGGGATTTGGACTCTGGGGTGGTTGCCCCCAGGTGTTGCCAATTTTATTAATGGTTTTTCTTGCTGGCATTTTTCCTGGCCATCTTCACTTGCTGGTCTAGGACCAATGCTTGTTAGGTTGTGAAGTCATTTGCACACAGTGGCAGTCACTGTTGGGGTGGATGGGCTGAGGCTCTGTGTTAAGACATGAGCGGCTGTGCACATCAGACTCTGAAGTGTGACATTCCAGGAGGATCTGTAAGGGCTGGAGGTGGGCTCTGCAGAGTCTCATCTCCTGGGTTGCAGCTTTTAGACTAGGTGGATTGTATTTGGTTTGAATTTTGGTTGTCTTCTTGTTCCTGGACTCAATCTGGATTAGATTGGGTGATATATGAGGGCACTCTGAGGAAAACAGAAAGCACACATACAGAATTATTTTAACAGAGAGTTGAGTGTAGGAGATTGGTTTAGTAGGTTTTAGAAGACCAGAGAAACACAAAGGGAACATTGAGCTGTGCAGTTAGAAACTACAGGAAGCAGCTCCACCCCTACAGCTAGGGGCTCGAAGAAAGGAGATGGGGGTTTATCACAATCAGAGGGATGGGCCCCCAGGAGCCAGGACTCTGAATCTAGCTGCCTTCAGAGGAGGGCCCCCCAACCCCGAGGAGGTAGGCTCATTCCTTTGAGGAGCAGGTGCAGTCCACTTCTGGTAGCTCTGAGGGCCAGCAGGTTGGTTCTGGAAGTGTGGAATGAAGGTGGAAATGGGAACTGATTGCTGCTGCCAGGTGACCATTGCTGGAGCAGTATTGCCGTGACAGCAAGCCCACAGGAAGAATGGTGTCTCCTCATCCCTTCTTCTGCTTTCCTGTCCTCCTCAAAAGTGTTCCTTTTGGTAGAGCCTAACAGGCCCAGGAGATATGTGCTTTGCACAGCCTAAGTCCTTGAGTCACAAAGTATGGTGAGTAGATTAGTATTGCTGTTTGCTTTACGAGTGGGAGCAGTCTTTTAACTAGTCTCTGAAGCATTTCAGGACAGGCAAGCATTTAGGCAATGATTTGTTTTTGAAAATGAGTTGTTTGTTGACTCATGTGGTAGCAATGTTGTTCTCTGCGTTAGGTTCTTATCAAATGGAAAGTATCCAAACCTAGGGATCCAAAGACACAGACCAGACTGTCAGGATTTCCCCAGGCCTTTCTCATTGCTGCTTTTAGTTTCTGAGTCTTCTTAAAATTGACTCAAGGTTAGGTTTTGGAGTTGTGTGGAACAGGTTCAAAGTCCACTGGTGGTTTATGTATAGAGGGAACATGGGATTTTGAGTCCAAAGTGGCTAGCTTTGTGACCTCAGGCAATTTATTTTACTTTTGTTAACTTTGGTTTCCTCATCAGAAAAGTATGGATGATACAGACACCTTTCCCAGCTGTTAAAGCATTGAATTATTATTTAATTGATTTTTATATATAATGTCTATAATCTCCAGGATAATTGCTAAAAAAAGAAATCCCTCAGGAACATGTAAGTAAAAGAAATGACAAAGTATTTAAAATGATATACTAGAAAATATCTATTTAATGGGAAAAAAGGAAATAATGAAAGAACTGAGGAACTTAAGGGAAGATGCATTTCTTCCATTTTGCTACTTAAGTCTTAGCAATTACATTAAATGTAATGGATTAAATTCTCCAGTTAAAAGGCAGAGATTGCACACAGGTTGAAAGTGAAAAAATGAAAAATATATTCCATGCAAACAATAAACAAAAGAGCTGGGCTAGTTGTACAAGTATCAGACATGATAAATGTTAAGCACCCAAAGAAGGACATTATGTAATAATTAAAAGAGTTGATACATCAGGAAGATATTTGGTGCCTATTTACATAGTTAAGTAAGCAATACCTCTGTTCCTGTTCCACTCTCCATGCCTTTGCTGACCCATAAGCCAAGCATTGGGGATTCAGTTTATTTAGATGCTTCTTGTGTGTGGTAGCCCAGTGGATACCATTCCCGTCATAATGCAGGAAGCCTTTTTGAATTCCTGGAATAAAGCTCCCTTTTCACCTGATGTTGAGTTTCCCCCTCCCACATAGGTACGAAGATGCCCTGGTCCTCTTGCTCACAGAGGTGTTGAATCGAATCCAGTTCAGATACAACCAGGCCCAGTTAGAGGAGTTGGATGATGAGACTCTGGATGATGATGTAAGTGACGTGCCTTAATTGACCCTTGATATTGTCATGTGTATGGAGACTTGGAGCCTCTAACCCTCTCCTCTGGAGAATTCTTAAACCAGAGTACTATCACCGATTGAATTTGAAACTTCAAAATACATTTGAAATTCTTTTATCTCCTACTGGTCTCTTGGCTCATTGAGTATAAAAATTGCTGTACAGGCCACCTGTTTGGACCAGACATGCAAGTAGAGAAACAGGTGTGTAGTGAAAAGCGGTTTAGTGCGAACTCTTACTTCCCTTGCCTTGCTCCCCCCACTCTGCTCTCTATCCCCAGTGACAGAGAATATTTGAGCAGAGATTGATGGAAATAATTTAAGAGATATTTAAATGATGAGGCTAGAATGAAAAGAAGTCTGTTTTGAGTATATGTTGTATGGCTGATTTTGTTTTCATTTTGTTTTGTTTTGCAGTTCTGGGGATGGAACCCAGGGCCTTGAGCATGCTAGGCAAGTGCTCTACCACTGAGCTACTTCCCCAGCTTAAGTTTATATCTTTTTGATATAATCTTGAATGTATTGATGCTGGTGTGTTCAACATTGATAAGGAAAATGTCCTCCTCTCTCTTAACCACCAGGCACTTTAAAATTTTCAAGTAATTGCTATCATTCTTGAAATTAGAGTGATGGTGGTGTGGTGATAGCCACATTTGGGTTGGGAGGAAGAACAAGAACGCTGTGCTTGGAACCAGGTGGCCTGAATTTGAATCCCTGCAGCTTTGGGCATGGAACAGATGGAGGGTCTGGGAATCAAGTTTCTCTGAGCCATAATTTATGCTTATCACCCCAAAGGGGAGTGACTTGCCTTACTGACTTGTGTTGACAATTACATGTGGCAACATATATGGCAGGGCTGGTTGAGTGCAGGAGACACAGAAGGTGCATGGTAAACTTGGGTTTCCTTTCTTAGTAACTGATTTAGGCTACTGCTTCTTAACCTTTAGCTTGGATGAGAATCACTGGGCCAGCTTCTTTAAAATAGAGTGATTTTGGAGGTCTGGGTAGGGGCCAGAGAGTTTGCATTGCTCACAGGCCCTTGGGATGGAATGCCCATCTATGGGCCACACCTTGAGTGACACTGAGGTCGTCAGTATGTTCAGATACATGGTAATGGACTGTCTCAGAAGGTGAAGTGACCAACTGATTCCTACAGATGGAACCATGTAAAGGGCTCTCAGACATTTCACAAGTGGCTCTTAGGTATCTGCACTCCTGTGATCATAGGGAAAGGTAGGTTATTCTGTGTAGATCATTTACCTTCTGAGAAAACAGCTTGTTATGAAATTAACATAACAATTTTTGTTGGATTAAATAATAATTCTAACTTGGCCTTTTAAAATACCTGGTTCCATTATTGATTATTTCTTCAGAATTTTGATTGAGAGTGAATTTGAGGCAAAAGGGAGATTGGCAAGGAAGATGGCGAGGTTCTTCCTGTCTGGGAGAACTGATTTCCTTTGTTTCCCCACAGCAGCAGACAGAGTGGCAGCGGTACTTACGCCAGAGCTTGGAGGTAGTGGCCAAAGTGATGGAGCTCCTTCCCACACACGCCTTCTCAACCCTGGTAACTCACGAGGGAGGGGACGAAGCATCCTCTTACTTTCCTACACCTGTAGCCTAGCTTGCTTGCTTTCTTCCTTTCCTTTCCCTCCCTCCCTTCCTTCCTTCCTTCCTTCCTTCCTTCCTTCCTTCCTTCCTTCCTTCCTTCCTTCCTTCCTTTCTTTCTTTCTTTCCTTTTCTTTTCTTTCTTTCCTTTTCTTTCTTTCCTTTCCTTTCCTTTTCTTTTCTTTCTTTCTTTCTTTCTTTCTTTTTTCTTTTACTTATCTGTCTGCCTTAATCTCCTCTTTAAAACAAACAAAATACACACACAGAATAACTCCCATAACCAACTCTCAAATTTTACAAATGTTAACAATTTTGCAAACTATTTTAAACTAACTTTTAGAAGCCTTGTTTAGTCTTGGATAGAACACAAATTTTACTCTTGTCTTAATACCTTCATTGAAGTTTGAAGGTAGTTGGGCCACTCAGAGGAGGTGTTATTTTTTTAAAGTGATGTTACTGAAAAGCTAGACTCTGTAGAGCTTACTATGGGCTAATTGCTAGCACTTTCTGCCTGTGTTTGTTTACTGGTGTCTTTAGTCATAAGGACACATTGCATGCACCGAGTCGTGCTTGCTATTTGAAGAGATGTCATTAAATTCATCTCTTCTTCAAAGGCAAGAACTTCCTGGTTCAGCTTTTGCATATACAGCCCGGCTGTATTGTGTCTTTTTATGGAAAGAGCCATTTTACCGTGCTGTCTGCCCCTCTTAGGCACATACAAGGGGCACATAAAAGTCTTTGTTGTTATCTTGATGGTGAACATAGCAGCTTTGCAAAGAAAGACCCATCCCTGGTTGTCTCCTTGTCCCATTCTAGAAAGGGAAACTGACTTCCAAATAATGTGGCCCATTTTTTCACTTTGCCATGTTCTTTAACAAGGTGTGCCTGATCTCTCTGTCCTTGAGAGGGGAGACATGACCCTGTAGTAGAGCTCTAGAAGGATAGATAGATGATTTAGGGGCTTGATAGTCTATGCTTGGAATGTAATAGCCATGCCCCAGTATCCTTTGCTTTGCTTAAAAACAAAAAACAAACCGAGATATTGTTTTCTTTCTTACTCTATTACTTGGTGGTTTTGGCCATAGGAATTGTTGGCATGGCGGGTGTCTGAGGTGGGGGCGCCTTCTCATCTCAGCTGCATGTGACTGGTCCTGGAGAAAAGTCTTTTATCCTGTCCCTCTGGCTACAGGCACTTAATGTTTTAATGTTAAAATTTTATTAAACTGTGCATTTTATTTTGTTTTTTAAAACTTTGTTTCTTTGTTTTCAGTTCCCAGTTCTTCAGGACAATTTAGAAGTGTATTTGGGATTACAGCAGTTTGTAGTTACTTCAGAGTCAGGTAAGCAGGTTTTTATTTTCTAATGTAATCAGACATTTAAAAAATTGCACCAGTGTTGAATTCCCACTGCCCCTGCTGTCATGTGTGACTTCCCCACTGTGGCCCCTCCTCTCCCCAATTCCCCCTGCTTCTAAACAGAGAACGCTTATAAAAACTCATGATAGTGAAGCTGTGGGGAGGTAATGATAAGTTCATGACATTGTAATCCAAAGAAGCATGTGGAAAAGAAGCTAATCTGGAGCGGAGATAAGACTTACCAAAAATCCCCAGAATATTTCCTTATGTCCTTTAAAATAACAAATAGGGTGAAAAGAAAATGGCCTTGGACTTCCCCGAGATGTGCTCCTTCTCTGGTTTGTAGAATCAAGAGACAGGAGCAAGTCAGAGCAGGCAGGGTCATGGTGGAGGTGACGGCGAGCTCAGCAGCTCTCCTGCTGCAGTGGCCTGGAGGTGCTCCTGTGAGCCTGCTGGGAAGACTCTGGGCCACTGTTTAGAGTCCTCACCCGCTTGGGATGTAGACTGAGCACTTGTTGTCACTTGGCTGTTATATTAATAGCCTCCATTTGTTGCGCACTCCTTAGGCGCCAAGCACTGGTATTAGATGTCTCTCGGCTGTCCTGGAGGTGTCTATGCTGTTACTCGGTGCCTGTGTTTACAGAAGAGGACACTGATGTTCACAGACATCATTGACCCAGAGTCTCATAGCTGGTTAATGCTAGTCCAAGGTGATACAATGGGGAGCCATAAAACATTGACATGCTGGGTGTTCCTTTTTGCCAGCTACAAACACCAGTGACTTTAAGTCCCACGTGCCATCCCCAACCCCTGTCGTGTGTGTCTTGACACCATTTCATACCCCTCTCCCTCCTACGTGGCATTTTCTTATAGGAGTTACCCCTGGCCCTGGCCTGGCCTGCAGCCTGCCTCTCTGTAGTGTCACTGTTGTTCAGTGGCACCAAGCTCCCTGGACAGCAGCCATCTCCTGGGTTATTTGTGGCAGAGCCTCCAGGGGAGGCTTTTTCTGAGGCTGCCCTTCCTGATGGCCTGTGGTGGCTTGTTTCCATGATTATATTAGCTTCTCAATGACCCAGTGGGCCCAGGAGGTTGATGGGACTCTGCATTCCCCAGGGCCAGGCGCAGCTTTGTGGATGGAGTAACAGCAGTGTACACATAACTCTGAAAGGGCACTTTTCAAAACAAGCATTCCTATAAAACATACTTGCAACTTATGAAAATCATTTGACTTTGTATAAATGCTGTAGATGTTTCCAGAATCCATTCTTGGAACTAATGTACCCAGGTGTTCTTTTCCTCAGGACTATTATTCAAATTAGCATGTACTCTGGACCCTAAAGACATTCTTGATATGTTGAAAAAATTAACATGTACCCCTACCCCATTGACCCGTGAGTTTCCCATTCAATGTTATTGTTGACTTTTTTACATTATAGAGTCTGTCTTGAAGTGAAAATCTGCAGTGAGACTTAAATCCTTTTTCTGAGACAACTGATAACTGAAGAGTTTCCCATTCTAGAAAGATAATCTGATTTATTTTCCTCCTAAATCAAATATCATCTACCTGCTCTTGTTGCAGCCCATTTACTGGCAATTTCACAGAGCACTTGGTTCTTCCAGGTCGTTCATAAATCTCATTCTCACCATGATCCTTGGTGCATACTCTAGTGCAAAACCTCTCAGGCTAGAGAAACACTTATTTCCTGTTTTAAAATGAGCTTTCTTATCCATGACGAAGCATTCTCCCATGTCTTAGTGGTTCAAAAGCCAAGTTTCCAGGGCAGAGGCTATTAAAAAATTGAAACTGTTGAGTACAGAGTGTTCCTGGTTCCCAGGCCACTTACTCCCTCAGATAACTGCCTTGCCTCTCGGCAGAGACCGTGTGCTCTTCTCCCCTGTCAGGGGCAGGCCCGCGCCTTCCATTTGCATTTACCCTGTACCTAGCCCTTATTCTTGGGTTCCTGGAACTTGTGTGGGTGAGAGTCAGCCACAGTTTTTGCCCTCTTCTGGTACTGTGATCTTTGTGGTGTTATTACCAGAGTGAAAGCTGTGGGGTGTCACCCAGCTCACCCTTGGATCCCATTAGAGCATCTGATTGAGAAGGTCAGCTGCGCTCGCTGTTGCCCAACGACTGCTGACCCTCTTGCTTCCACCATAAAGACCAGGGCAAAACATGTTGTGTGGATGTGGCCATCACTTGCTGTGTGCCTGTGCTCTTGCAGGTCGTCCTCTGTTCTGTCTTTCCTACAGTGTGTGGGTTATAGAACCTTCTCATTGGTTCTTCTCTTTATATCCATTGTGCATTTGACCTCTGCTGGTCCTCCTCACTGAGACAGTATTTCAGCTGAGCGACCCTTTAACTTTTTTGGTCAGCCATACAGGCTCTTGCCAAAGAGATTGCGTCATCTGCGATACGTAAGATTTCAACTTATTTTCTTTGTTCTACTTGGGTTCATTTAATATTTGTTTGTTCTCTCAGGGTGGAATTCCTCCAGTGCTGATTCTCATACCTCTACCCTCCCTCACCTTCCCCAAATGAGAACATTGTGCTGTGCTTAACTTGAAGACCCCCCCCCCCCCTTCCCCGGCAGTGACTGCCAAGGAGTGTTCTGGAAGCACATTTTATACACTTGCAGATGACTTTGTTTATGGGAGATGGGATATTTAAATGTGTCTGCGTAAGTCTGCAGAGCAGAATTCTCATCTGGAGGTTCCACTTCACACATGTTCTGTGCTTTTGGAGGTGGCAGTCTTAAGTCGTAGCCAAAGAGCAGAAAACGTGGGTAGGTGTGAGCAGCTTTCACATCCCCCTCAGCTTAGTTGGTGCTTTGTGTGATTTTAGTTGGGGGGAGACGGTAGGTTTCTAGGCTGGGGAATTGATTTGGGGTACGTCCTGCTTGTGTGTTTGCCTTGGAGATGAAACCAAAAAGAACCTGCAATTCTCAAGAACGGGAACCATAGAGGGCACATATGTATTAATTGAATTCTGTGGAATGCAGTTGTTTTTTTTTTTTTTTAAAGAGAGAGAGAGAATTTTTTAATATTTATTTTTTAGTTTTCGGTGGACACAACATCTTTATTTGTATGTGGTGCTGAGGATGGAACCCAGCGCCTCGCGCATGTCAGGCGAGTGCGCTACCGCTTGAGCCACATCCCCAGTCCTGGAATGCAGTTTTGTTCAGTCAGAAATGGCCCAATCTCCCAATTTTGTGAGGTTTAACCTAGTAGTTTGCACACACAGCACTGCCAGGCCCTTCCATTTCAGGCACTGTGCTTCTCTGGTCAGGACAGCCAGGGTTCTCAGAGGAGGGTAGCACCGGAAAAGGAAGGGACCCAAGAATGCGTTCCAACCCAAAGGGGGTTTGGAAGGTCAGCCTGTCTTCCCATCGTGTGTTAGCAGGCTGTGACTAGATGAGTGGCCTACGGAGTGGGTGGGACCAGAGATGAGAAGGAAGAGTGATGGGGAGTCATTTTCCCTGTGTTTTGACCAAATTGTCCAAAGATGGAGGTCTCCCTCAGGATACTGAACTCCCTAGTGCTCAGGTGAGGTGTCTGAGGGAGACTAGGCCAAGAGAGGAAGGGGAAATGCTGGAGCAAGGGGCAGCGGGGACGGGCTTGGGCAGCAAACCCTGAAGTGCTCGGGGCTGCATTCAGGGGCAGGCTGAATTTAGGGTGGGCTGTTGGTTTGTTTTTTAAAAGAAACAGTGTGTTTCCTTTATATGTTTAAATACTTCAAGACCTGGATCTTAGGTATCCCTAAGGGTCGGAGTGTGCAGTACAGGGAGGAAGAGGAGACCAGCCAGTGGCCTCGAAGAGGAGGACGAGTTCGAGCAGGAGGGTGCAGGCTACTGGCGCCAAGTCCGAGGCCTTCCTGCGCTGCGCCTGGAACACCACCTGGCCGCACCTCTTCCTGCCCCTGCCCCATTCCAGGGGGTCCTTTTTTCTTTTGTCATGGAGCAGTGATGCTTTAGTGAGCACTGGAGGGGCACACCTTCAGGAGCAAAATGGTGGCAGGCCACCATGAGGATCTAGCTTTTTTTTTTTTTTTTTAGTTGATTTTATTTTTTAAATACATGACAGTGGAATGCATTACAATTCTTATTACACATATAAAACACAATTTTTCATGTTTCTGGTTGTATATAAAGTATGTTCACACCAATTCATGTCTTCATACATGTATTTTGGATGGAAAGCAGTATGGAGATTCCTTGGAAATCTGGAAATGGAACCACCATTTGACCCAGCTATCCCACTCTTCGGTCTATACCCAAAGGACTTAAAAGCAGCATACTGCAGGGACACAGCCACATGAATGTTTATAGCAGCACAATTCACAATAGCTAAACTGTGGAGCCAACCTAGGTGTCCTTCAGTGGATAAATAGATTAAAAAAAAAAAGTGGTATATATACACAATGGAATATTAGTAATAAAAGAGAATAAAATCATGGCATTTGCAGGTAAATGGATGCAGTTGGAGAAGATAGTGCTAAGTGAAATTAGACAATCCCAAAAAAACAAATGCCGAATGTTTGCTCTGATATAAGGAGGCTGACTCATAGTGGGGTAGGGAGGGGGAGCACAGAGGAATAGTCAAACTGTAGATAGGGGTGGGAGGGGAAGGTAGGGGCAGGGGCTTAGCAAGGGTGGTGGACTGTGATGGACATCATTATGCAGGTTGTCTTTTTCATTAGAGTTTAAATCTCACAGAACCCTAAGGTTTGGTCAGAAGGAGCAGCAGGCTTTAGAAGTTGGCCCTGGGAGTTGGTTGCACTTATACCTTGGCATTCAGAAGGTGTGCAGTTGTGGCACTTTTGTTATCTTGACAGTTAGGGCCGTCTCACTCTGGCTCACGAAGGCAGTGTTCCCTCATGACCAGAATCCGCGCCGTGGGCTGTCTGCCTGGCCCTCCCCTGCTCTGGCTGGCAGAGCCATTGCTCTCTGAGCTGCCAACCCAGCATCCCCGTGGAGCTGCCGACAGGCTGGGGATGCTGTTTTCTGCACCAGGGCGCTGTCCCATTCCTGTGGAGCAGAGGAGGAGGAAGTGGGGAATTGGGGGCAGGTCAGAGCTGATTTTTGTCACTGCTTCTCCTTGTAATGCCCTTCCTTGACTTTTTCCTTCTTTCATTCTGTTCCTTGGGCTGTGGCCTGCTGTGACAACACCCTAGCCAAAGTGTCCCCTTCTCAGGCTTGTCTTCCTTTGATGGCTATCACAGGCACCCCTGCTGGCCTCATCACTTGGAAGTTCGTGTAGAGTCCGGGGCATCGCTGCCGCTGCAATCACCAGTTTCTGTGTATGTGTCTGTGTCTGTGTCTGTGTCTCTCTCTCGCTGGCTTCCTCTGAGTAGGTGTTCATCTTTAAATAACAGACGGCCACCAAAATACTCATACACTTATGGTCACTCACTAGCACAAGGTGCTATGCTGGTTGCGGGGGCGTGGCCCTTCACCACGGGGGTCTTCATGGCTGGTAGGTGGTCGCAGAGTTCCTGGGGAAGAGGGTTGGTGACAGGTAAAACCCTGGGATGGCTGAGGAGGGAGCAGATCTGAAAAGAGAGCTGTGGGCGCTCAGGGGCGGGGCTGGGAGCTCACTGATACTGCCTCCGCCTCTCCTTAGCCTGCGTCCTTACTGTTCTCTGCTTTGTGGACATAGTGAGGAGAAGGGATTGACTGAATAAAGGATGTTTTTGTCCTTCATTTTAGCACCCTTCCTAGGTTGGACATCTGTTGAAAACTAAGAAACTTCAGGTCTTAGAAAATCCCTAGTTCTTCATTCATGATAGTCATGACATTGAACAGTGCCCTGTGGTTTATAGGTTTTCTTTATGCATTCTGACTTAGCCTTAAAATAGTGAATGGGGTTTAGCCCCTTTTCCATTTTAAGTATGAGAAGACTGAGACTTGGAAGGGCTCGTGAGGTAGGAGCCAGAAAATGGCAGGGAATCGAGTCTTCTGAATGCGAGTCCTGGCTCTTTATTCTAGTCTGTGCCACCTAAAAACCTTTTGGGCGTAATGTGAGATGCACCCTGTTCTTCTAGTGGGGGATTGATATCTGCCATGGGGGTTTTATTCTGAGAGGGGCCCTGGGCAGGGCAGCAGGTTTGGAGCCACACACCTCGCTAAGCACACCAGCTCTGCCCTAGAGATAGAACCCATGTTGGGCAAATTACTGCCCCCCCGCCCCGCCCTCCAGTCCTCATTGTGTGAAACTAATGGCATCCACATCTTGGGAGGATCCTGAGGAACCAGGTCAGGCTCTTGTCTGTGGCATCACCCCAGGCAGTCTGTTCCGAAGTGCGTGTGGTGATGGCTTTGGTGGAGCTGGGCTGTTCCCCACTGGGTCCTGGGGTCTTGGGTCTGCCCCACGCAGCTGCTCTGGACGAGCTGTTCTGTGTTAACTGAAGCGTGTTCTTACTGTGACAAACCGTGGCGTGTTGTTGCAGGACACAGGTTGAACATCACAGCGGAGAATGACTGTCGGCGGCTGCACTGCTCCCTGAGAGACCTGAGCTCCCTGCTGCAGGCCGTGGGCCGCCTGGCCGAGTACTTCATCGGGGATGTGTTTGCTGCAAGGTTCAACGACGCCCTCACAGTGGTGGAGAGGTAGGCCGCCTGCCCCCAGGAGCCGCTCCTCCTACAGAGCTGCTTCACCTGCCGCACACTTCCCCTCTGGTGCCAGCTCTGCCACATTCGCCTCTCTGAACTTCAGGTTGCTCATCTGTAAAGCGGAGTGGGGGTCGGTTCTAACAGGCCTGTTGTGGTAAGATACTTAGCACAGTGTCTCGCGTCTAATCCAGCAGTACGCAGCCTGGCCCATGTTTCCACTGCTGTCTTAGGTGTAGCTATGGAGACGGGGTCGAACTCAGAAGGAACCAGAGCAGGTCAGTCCCCATGACTTTTCTCATAGGAGCAAGCCACATTAAGGGGACAGCGTCACAATCCTAATAGCCAGATATGAAAGCTATGGGGCTCTTCCTGGTCAGTCTTGTCCCATCGGGGTCCTACGGAGTTAAAGCTGGGTGACTCCGAGGCCTGGCCTGAGAGCTGGTCTCAGCCTTTCACCAACAGGCATCTTTATAACTGCTTCCCCTGAGGTCCCTTGAAGAAATGTTCCCAGCTGCATTTTATTCTACCAGTCCTCTATACACACTGGACGCTAAAAAGCCAGCTGTACGTAAGAGGGGATTGGATCATTCCAGACTAGCTAGTGAATTGATTAGATCCACCTAGTGGATGTGGCTCCAGGCTGACGCCCAGGCACCTGCTGCTTTCCTTGGTACAGTATCCTTATTGCTGTAAGACACAGGGAAACCAAGCTCAAAGAGCTTAATTACATGTGCACCATATTTTTAACTGTTAAATCTTAGCTTAAAAGCAAAGATAACTAAGAATTTTAAATCCCTTAAAAGGCAGATTGATATTAATTTATAAAAGGCTGGTCGTGATAGCTTGTGCCTGTAATCCCAGCAACTGAGGAGGCTGATGCAGGAGGATCATAAGTTTGAGGCCAGCCTCAGCAATTTAGTGAGACCTGCAGCAACTTGATCCTGTCTCAAAAAGAAGGACTGGGGATGTAGCCAAGTAGTAAAATACCCCTAAGTTTAGTCCATCCCTAGTACTAAATAAATAATAAATATTGATAATATAATAATAAAAGCAGCATCCAATAGAAGGACATTTTCAAAATATATTTTTTTTTCATTCTACACTTTGAGAGATCAGGCCATTTTATTGGTGAGTAAATTGGGGCTCAAGAGTTGGCAAATATCTTAGTCCACGTGGTTTATAAGAGGGAATTTTAATGAGCTTCCTGAGTTCCTGAGTTCAGATGACAGCCTTTCCTCTTCCACAATTGTCTGTCTTCTTCATCCTGTATGAGGCCCATTCCCACTGATGTTTAGCAGGGATGAGACGGGTTGTTTGAATTACTCTGTAAGCAATATCAAAATGTCTGTCAGTCAACTATGTAGTGAGATGATTGGCAGAGATCCCAAGCTATTATTTTGTAAGTTCTTGTTTATACATCTTTCTGCACTGCGTAGAGATGCTTACTGTTTTGTCTTTAAATAGAACAAAGTGTGAGGGAAGGCTCTCCTGTGGCCACATAATCTTACTACTTAGTGTGATTAGCAGTGTTTTCACTTGTAAGTCACATAGAACAAACCTAATGTGAAAACTGTGAAATATAGATGTGTTAAGAGGGACACGTTTAGAAGTCCATTTTTAGTGTGGAACAGGAGAAATAGTAGGTGCACATAGTGCAGTATGACATTGTAGGTGCTTACTGAGAGGTAAGTTTTGATTCTTGGTTATTGCCAACACTTTCTTGGGCTTCAAATGAAGAATGTGGCTCTTCACCCTCACTTTCTGGACTCCCTGGAAGTGCCCTTTTTGAATGCTCTCTGGCCCTGAAGTTTGTGGTTTTCTGTTTGAATGAAGTCCTGCATTTTCTCCCATCAGACAGGAATGTTTTCCAGGGTGTGGGCCTTCATGCATCAGTCCTGGCCGCTTTGTGGAGATGCCGATTTCCAGACCCTCTTCACATCTGCAGAATCTGCCTGAGGGTGGGACTAGGCAGCTGGCGTTGTAGCACTTCCCCAGTTGATGGCCCTGTGCCCAGGTTTCCATGCAGAGTAGCCTAGGGCCTCAGCAGCTGTGGGATTCCTCTTTGGGGAGAGAGGCACTTTCCCAATGGAGCTGGCTGTTGGTTACTGTATTTAATGCTCATTTGTATACAGTGAGCTCTTGAGCAATCCTGGGCTCACTTGACCTCTGTTTACCCTAAAAACATTTGCTTCCCCCTCTCTCTGTCCTCCAATGTTTTATTATAAACATTTTCAACCCTTCAGAAAAGTTGAGAGAATTGTATGGGGAATACCTATATCACTACCGCCCTCCTGATTCTGCAGTGGACATTTTGCTGCATTTTCTTTGTTACATGTAATTCCATCTGATACATTTTCTTTTAAAAGTAATTTTACAAGAATGGGAGTTTGCAGTGACTCAGACATGCACAGATATTCACCCTGGCATTACTTAGAGCAAAAAATATTGAAAATAGTTTAATGTCATATAAATACACGAAAGTAGGAACAAAAGGAAAGAGTGATGAACATCTCTGTGTACTGATGTGGACAGAGTTTTCAGATGCTCGCAGGAGAAAAACAAGGTACCAATGAGTATATCACAACAAAAAAGGCATATATGTTTGTTGAGATATAATTATATTGCCATTAAAGCCACCATTTTAAAATATAAAAACAAAACGGGGAGTGTGGTGCGGCAGGAGAGCACTTGTCTAGTGTATGCAGTGGCCCTGGGTTCCATCCTCAGCACTATAGTCAGACAAAGTTTTAAGTCAAATTTAAGTTGGTTTTAACATTACAAATTTTATAAAAAGGTCTTTGTCAACCTATTTAGATAAATTTTCAGTAGAACAAGTCTGCTTTTTAAAATTTTTTTTATTCTCATTTATAAAAGCATTGCTAATTCATTATAGAAATAAAGAAAAATAGAGGGGGAGTAATCATCCATACTCTACCTATTCCGTCCTACCCCTAAGAGCAAGTGATACCAAGAGCACATTCTGATGGCTTTTTTTCCTTAACAGATACACATTTGAAAAGTTAGGACATTTTCTCTGTGTGTGTACATAAGAGCCTTTTCACGTTTTGAATACCTTGAACATTTGTCATTAAATATACCTCTAGCATGGTTTTTATTGAATATTGTATTACATACTTTGTGTTGGATATTTATTTTGCTTTTAAGTAATGTAGATAATGCTTGTTATATAAATATTTATGTACATCACAGATTATTTTCTTTGGGGAAAAAAATGAAGGTCTGATGATAATGTATTCTCTCCCTCCTTCCCTCCCTCCCTGCCTCCTTCCCTCTCTTCTTCCTTTCTTTTTCTTTTTCTTTTTGGTATGGGGAAGAAAAGTATGTCCTGGGGCTTCTCCTTGTTGATACTTGTTAATTTTGTCACTTTAGTTCCTAAGCTGAATGTTCTTTCTTAACCTGCCTCTTTGCCAACAGGTTGGTCAAGGTCACTCTGTACGGATCTCAGATAAAACTGTACAACATTGAAACTGCTGTGCCATCGGTGCTGAAGCCCGACCTCATTGATGTGTAAGTATGGAGTTTGGGGTTTTGCCTTCTCAGGAAGCACTGTTTACCCCCAGATCATTTTATAGAAAATAGGAAGAGTAGGAGCTGCTACAAGAAGGGGGGAGTGACTTTGAACTTTGGAGGAAGGATTGTTGGGTTTTGGGGACAGGAGGGGTGGGCAGGAGTGGCTGGGGCAGGGGGACTCCCCATCAGGCAGCTGAGAGCTGTGGTGAAGGGGCTGTGAGTACTGTGTGGCAGGAGAGGCTGGGAGGGTCCGCAGGACTGACACGGGAGCTCCTTAAATGCCATGAATATCAGCCTGCCCAGAGCCTATTCACCGAAACCGAGATGTGTGGGAAAAAAACAGCAGTTTTAATTCCCAAGATGCTTCTGAGGCCAGATGAGGGGTGGGGTGGGTGTATCTCCCCATTCACAAGCAGCAGAGACCAGCTGGCTGTCCTCATAATTTAATTTAGTCTGACACCTCCTGGAAATAGTGTCAGATCCTACAGGTCATACTCAGTTCCCAGTTCTGTCCCCTCCGTGTCCTTCTTTCCAATGCTAGAGACAAGCTCCAGGTTGTTTCCCTGTGCTTCTGCCCAATTGGCAACAGGTTGAGGTTGCCCCAACCTCTTCTGGTTTGCAGAATTTGCCTAGAGTTGATCAGAACTCAGGGAAACCCTTAGGCTGCTGGTTTACTTGTTTGTACAGGGTATTACAAAATAGACCCAGGAACCCCGGATGAGAGGGGGGCGGGGTGGATGGGGAAGAGCACAGCTGCCCTGCAGGAGCCTCCAGCCCTCAGGCGTTTGGTTCTCTAGAAGCTGGCAGAGCCTCTACCCAGTGCTTTTGGGTTTTTATGGGAACCTCATTAGGAGGTGTAAGTATGTGACTGAATCATCAGAGTGACCCCCACTCCCTTCTTCCCCCCCAAAGCTTAGGGGTGAGACTCAGAGCTTCAACCCTCTGAGCAAAAGGTTCCCCTGACAGCTAGGTTCCATCCTGTGCCCATCTAGGGATTTTCCAGAAATCCCCTTATTTTAACATTTGCTCAGGGGTGTTGAGAGGGCTTGTTACCAATAACAGGAGATTGTATTTCACTACTTGGAAGGGACTGGAGGAACCCAGGACAAAAGGCCAAATATTTTGTTGTTGTTGTTGTTGTTGTCGATGTTTGTTTTGGTGCCAGGGATTGAATTCAGGGGCACTCAACCACTGAGCCCCATCCCCAGCCCTATTTTGTATTTTATTTAGAGACAGGGTCTCACTGAGTTGCTTAGTGCCTCACTATTGCTGAGGCTGGCTTTGAACTTGCTCCTCCTGCCTCAGCCTCCTGAGCTATTTGAATTACACTTGTGCACCACTGTGCCTGGCTGAAAGGCCAAATATTTTTAAACAAAGATGCTCTTTTAACCAAAACACATGTATCATAATATCCTAGAAAGGTACAGGAGAATACTAGGGGAACACACTTCTTCAGCGATTCTGATTTGGGTAGGATGGTGTAGGCATTTATTTGATATTTGCATATTAAACAAGAACTTCAGATTGTTTTGAAACAAGACATCCAGGGACTGTTATAAGAGGAGGAGGGCCCAAGGAAGTCCTGGAGAAGGGAACGTCAACTCAGAATGACAGATTCCTTGACCCACATGAAGGAAAAGAATCTGAGCACACAAAGATACCAAGCCACACAGATTTATTTAGGAAATCAAGGTTTATACCTTGAAGGAAGAGAGCACAGGCTCTTCAGAGTGTGAGGCCACCCCTGGGTCTGGGGTGTTAACACTTACAATGAGACAGTGGCTAGGGCTGGACTGAGGTCAGGTTCTGTTGATTTCCCTGGCTTTAGCTGTTGTCCTTGCTTCCTGGTGCTACTTTCTGCAGACAAGGAGGGCTGAGGACACTGGCTGGCTCACTCAGGACCTGCTTGTTTTGCATTCCAAAGGTTTAAGGGCACTTCTCTCTTTAGATTCAGTTCATCTTTATTTCTCTGTACCCTCAAATTCTTAGGACCACACTTTGAGGACTGTACACATGGGAAGCCATTAAGAGAGTGACATGGTCGGGATAGAGGGCCGGGGCTGAGGTGGGTCCTATCCCAGAGTCTGTCCTGATCAAGTGGCTCACACTAGAGTAGAGTACCACAGCTGTCCCCCGGCTTGTTTCTGTAAATAGTTTCCGAGGACAGAATGACAACAAGTTAAATATCTTAATTGCCTTTTTTGGATTCTGGAATCAGGCCATACTTAATTCCATAAAATAGAATAATCGTTCCAGGGAGTTAAGCAAGAGACCCTCCTCCTCATGTGACCGTTCCTGGATGTCTTGTTTCAAAATAATCTGAAGTTTAATATGCAAATATCAAACAAATGCCTACACCATCCTACCAAATCAGAATCCCTGAGGGAATGTGTTCCCCAAGTATTCTCCTGTACCTTTCTAGGATAGTGCTTTGGGTTTATCCATTAGAACAACAAGAGCATCTTTGTTTAAGGGAGAACAAAGAGAGAACATTGGTTTAGTAGATATAGAAAGGATTAAAGAAAACAGAAACAAAAAACAAAAAGGGGATTGGTCATTTCAAAGTTACCTTCCCTGTAAAGCTGGGACAAGAACACAGAACAATAGAAATATAACTGGTTCACTTCAGATTGCCTTTTTGTGTAAAGATTAAGTCAGAGGGACTTCATTTTCATGCCATTTGAAACTGACTTGTTTGGGGAATTTGGCTGTTCTGTCTAATCCTGAATTCTAGGACTGGCAGAGTAAATAGCTTAGTTTCAGCCTGGTGGTGTGGAACTTGAGCTTGAGTGACTGCAGTATGGTTTTTAGCCTGGGCTGTTGGACTAGTGCAGGAGCTTAGCACAAAACAATGGCCTCCTGGAATTTTTTTTTTTTTTTTTTAATTTAACAGGAGTTTTATTGGAACAGGCCCTTGCCCTGTCATTTGCATATCACCTGTGGCTGTTTCACACGCAGCAGAGTTGAATAGTTGCGACAGTCTGGCCTGCAAAGCCTAAGACACGTGCACTGTATTTACAGAGAGAGAAGGCTGCTATTCCTGTTGTAGAGCATTCTTGAGCTGCACATTAAACAAGTGAACTTTAAGAAGAATCTATATACTGTGGTCTTTAACTTTTTCCCTTAGTTATTACTTTCTACTTTGAGAATTAGAGAAAGCTGTGATGCATCCTCTGGGTGAGACACCAATTTGCTCATGAACTCCCCAGCTTACAGTTTCAGGAAGTTTGAGAGCACCCCCACCACCTCGCCTTTTTCAGCCGTAAGACGCTCCAAGTGTGGTAGACTGACTGAGATTCTTGGGTTTCAAAAACTGACTTTGATGTCCTTCCTATTTAGTTTTGATGCTTAGCACTCAGGTAAAATGATCAATGGATTCTGAATATAAAATACAAAATAACTGCCTGGTCTCTCTGAATTTCAAACTCTTGATTGGCATGCATATATATATATATATATATATAATGAACCTTTTCTTCCTATTTTGATAAAGTTCAAACCTATAGAATATGTAAAAACAGAATAGATGCCCTCATTTTTTTTTTTTCTGAGCCATTTAAAAATAAATTGTAGATAACATGTCACTTCACCCACAAATCCTTTAGCGTGTGTTTCCTAGGAATAAGGTCATTCTTCTACATAATCATAATATCATTGTCAGCACTTAATAAATTAATAAATTTAATGAATATAGTAATATAATTTGATAGTCCAGATTCCCATTTCCCCATTTGTCCTTTATGTATATATAATTTTTTGGATTGAAGATCTAGCTAATTGTGAACTACACATTAAATTTGCCCCAGATAATCTAGAATAGCTCCCCTAATCATATGTCTACCTTTGTCCTATGTCTACTGAGAGGTTCCAGAAACTGTGACATCCCTCAGCAGTGCACCTGTCATGCCTACCCCCATCTCCATTTTTAAAGTAGTGTCTCCAGCATAAGAGCCAGAGCTCCTTGGAGAAACGGTCCAAGTCTGGGGCGGGGCGATCCTGGAGAATCCTGTTCATCAGTGAGTGGGGAAGCACGGGGCAAGTGTTGAGAACGTGTGAGAAGGACGTGTGGGGCTGACGTGAGACCAGGCCATTGGGTCATCCAGAAGAAATAAGGGTGATAGTAAATTATTCCATGTTGATCGATCTTTTAAAATTAGGTCATCTCAAAAGTATCACCTTACACAGAGTACTCTATAGTTCTTAACAGGAAGAGGAGAGGTTACACTTAGGTGTATTGCATGGTCTGGTGTTATCTTGGAAGAATTATGAGCTTTTGTGATGTATATTTTATCATATGTCAGATGCAGTTCATCCTTTGCAAAACCAGAGTCTTTGCTGCCTCAGTTATTCTCTAGCCAGATGTGTGGTGTGATGGAAACTTAAGCTTTGGGATCTTAGGTCAAAGCTTTATTTATAAAACTGCAATACCTAGTATTTACCTGAATCTTAGGCTACAGCTATGGATGTTCGTTATCACTAATAGGTCCTCTGTGAGCAGGTAAATGGTTTCCATGTTGTTGCCATGTCCAGGGACAGCCAGCACAGTGGGTAGTTTTTGTTTTTTGGGTACTGATGTTTTTGAGCCCAGGGGCACTTCACCATGGAGCTACATCCCCAGTCCTTTTTATTTGGGACAGGGTCTAAAGTTTCTGAGGCTGACTGTGAACCTGTGATCCTCCTGCCTTGACTTCCTAGGTAGCTGGGATTTCAGGTGGGCACCATTATGCCCAGCTATCAGGTTGAATTCTTATCTCCTGTGGGAACAAGTTTTATGAATGGTCACCTGACCCTCTGGACCGCGTCTTCTTTCCTTTTCGCAGGCATGCTCAGTCCCTGGCTGCTCTCCAGGCCTACTCCCACTGGTTAGCACAGTACTGCAGCGAAGCCCATCGGCAGAACACGCAGCAGTTTGTGACACTCGTCTCTACCACCATGGATGCCATCACACCCCTGATCAACACCAAGGTTTGAAATAGTGAAGACCACGCCTTTTATCTAATTCTCTGTCCTTCTGTCTATGATTTGTTTACTACAAAATCAAAATATTAAACAAAGTTCAACGGATAATTCTGATTTAACGGCTAGCTCGTGTCCTTCATAGTAGTAGTCCACGTGCACCCAGGTAATGCAGGTAAATTTTAATTCTTTTAGTCCCACATGACGCATTCTCATTGTGAAAAAGTAACGTATTGTTCATGTTCACAGAGTAAGAAATTTTGCCTTCTTTAATCCCTTCCTTAAAACACTTTCTTCCCAGGGGCAGCACAGTCAGCTGCAGGTTGTATATTATTCTAGACTTTTTTCTATTTTACATTCATAAGTAAAAGTTTGTAGGTAACTGGAGATGGCCCCTGCTTTTTTAAAAAAATAGGCATAGAACAACTGCAGTTTTTCACATTGGCCAGTGCTTTCTTTTGTGGGATTTATTATGATTTTCTGTTGATGAAAGGACTCTCCTTATGGTCCATTTTTCTGTATACATTAGTGGGTGTGGTTTCCCATAAGTGGGATTACTGAGTTAGATGTTATGTCTGGAGGAAGTTTGTCCTCCAAGAAGACTTCCAGTTTGTTACTAGACTATACAGATGCTTACATTTCTTAATTTTTTAATGTAATTTTAATCATGCATAGCATTTTGTACCACTTTTAACAATGTATTGTTTTAATAATAATAATGTATTTTTTCTATAAATTTGTGTGTGTTTATAATTTGTAAAAGAGCTGTAAAATCCCCTTAGGAGTGTATTTCATAGTTGACCTGACTGTTGCTGGACTTTATGGCTGCCTCCATTTAAAAGAAAAAAAAAAAAATAGATAATTCTGAGATGCATGCATTCATGAATGTAGCTTTATCCTTTTAGATCATTTCCTTAGATAAGTAGAGATCATAGTGTTAAAAGTTAGAATATTTTGTGGTTCTTAGAAATTATAGTGATATTTCTTTCCTAAATAATTCTGCGTGCCTTGACTCTGGTGTGCTGTGGCCATCACAGTCTTACCAGCATTAGGTCCTATCTATAAAAAGTTTTCTTAGGGCTAGGCGTATAGGTCAGTGGCAGGACATGTTCATAACATGCATAAGGCCCCAGGTTCAATCCCTAACCCCCCCACTCCCAGGTTTTCTCTTTTGCTAATTTGAAAGTGACAGTGATACCTACACCCAGTTTTTGATAGGTATGTGGAGGTCAAAGCAGCGGGTGAGATGAGTTGATTGATGAAGCACAGACAGGAAGGGCTGAGGGAAGTCTTGGCTTGGTGGGAGCCAGGGGAGTGAGCTGAGGAATCCCACATTGTTTGAAGTGGGAAGACTTAGATGCCATACCAGGGAGTGTGCCTTGTGATGTGACAGCTCTCAGGGATCCACTGTAGATTCTTGAGCTAAGAATTTAAGAATTGATTGAGTTCAGAGATACCAGTTACAGTGAAGAAGAGTCTGGAAGAATTAATACTGGCTCGAGGGCAGGAGCTATGGAGGTGGCAAAGAAGAAGGAACCTTGTTGCTGATAGTTATCTTGGGAAGAATTCTGGAGATAGAGCCTTGTTGGTATGATTTGGCAGCCAAGAACTGAGTTCAGTTTGTGGCTGCCTCAAATACTAGTCACCTAGGACATGTGGTGCACTCACATGTTCTCTCCTTCTCCAGGTCCAAGATAAGCTGCTGCTTTCTGCGTGCCACTTACTGGTCTCACTAGCCACCACTGTGCGGCCTGTCTTTCTGATCAGCATTCCTGCAGTGCAGAAGGTGTTCAACAGGATCACGGATGCCTCTGCCCAGCGACTTGTTGATAAGGTGAGACCCAGGACACCCTGGGGTCCCCACGACATGTGGCTCAGATCCAGGGAAGCAGAGGAAGAAGAGGCAGGCTTTGTGTGCGCTCTCGGCTTACAGGCCATGCCAACACTGGCACACTTCAGGGGTTCATCTCCTTCCCTTTCTGAGGCCAACTGAGTGCCAGTGCAGGTGTGGAAATGTCTTCCCGACATGCAGAGAGGTCTTGCTGCTCTGAAGTCTCATGATTTGGCCAATGTCATGAGAATCCTCTCTGTACTTTTTAGTTCAAAACATTCTGGTTTGCGTTGTTTGTGGGTTGAGAAGCTCCAGGCAAGTGATTCTCTAGAAAAAGAAGTGGAATGGGGTGGGGCAGGTAAGATAGAGTGTGTGCACATGCGCTCCTGCTGCTGAGTCCCCTCGCAGCCCTGTTCTAAGTGGCTTCTCCAGGACTGTCAGAAGGAGCTGCCAAAGTCCTGGCTAGATGCTGTGTCCTCAGTGGGACTTTTCCCTCTGTAATGCCCAGGTGCCGGGTTGGAGGGGAAGTGTGAGCACCAGTAAGGATTCTTGAGGGCGGCCCTGGGGGCTGCTGGACTGACATGGAGGGTTATTTCTGCCTTTCTTTTCCCTGCCTGGGTTACCTTGGAGGTGGACTGCAGACTGCACTTAAGTTATGAAAAAAGGAGCCTGGTAACTAAGCTCTAAGGTAGGCTTCTAAAAGCTCGGTCAGGCATGGCCGTCTACTCTGGTCTCTGACCTCACGGTGCCTTTGGGTCTCTTGCAGGCCCAGGTGCTGGTGTGCCGAGCGCTCTCCAATATCTTACTGCTCCCATGGCCCAACCTTCCTGAGAGCGAGCAGCAGTGGCCTGTGCGCTCCGTCAACCACGCCAGTCTCATCTCTGCACTGTCTCGGGACTATCGCAACCTGAAACCCAATGCCGTCGCCCCCCAGAGAAAGATGCCACTGGATGACAGTAAGTGACCCCTGGATTGGGAGAGCACAAGGAAGACAGCAAGGCAGGCATCGCTTTCCCTTGTGGCAGATGAGCATGTCCACAGTCACTGCTGAGTCCACTGTGGGGGTGGGTCCAGCTCACCCACAGAGCCCACGTAACACAGCAGCTGGACATATTTCCTGAGTGCAGGCTGCCCCTTCTCTTAATTAAAATGTGAAAAACATTGGAGACCCTAGGAAGACATCCACGGAAGACCCTTGATGATACCGTCAATAAATACCACCAAGATTATTGATCCATTTCAGAGACTGTGTAAGCAAAGAAAGCCGTTCCCCTCTACTGGGAAAATGAACTTAAGAACTGCCTTGTGAGATTAGTTTGAATCTTTCCCAAATACAACTACTTCAGAGGTTTTGGAAGAGGTTTTTTCACAAGTGGTACTTGAAGTTTGGTTGTTTAAAAAAAAATGAATTAGGAGAGCTGTAGTTTAAATAAAAGGTGACAGGTTTCCCTGAAAAATCTTCCTGAAATAACAAATATTATAGAAATAATTCTAAATTACAGTCTGTTTTTACAAGAAGAAAATAATAAGGGTGTCATTTATGAAATGTCAACAGTGGTTTATGAAATGTCAACTAGTATTAATACTTTGCATTCTATTTAAAAATAGTGTTTTATAAACAAGTCAATATATGTTTGCTCAAAAATAGTAGGATAGTATAAAGAAGGAAATTCTTTAAATCTTACCAGTTCTAATATTTTAGAAAGAAGCCATTTAACCATGCTGTGTTTAGCTTCCTTTTTCTACTTTTAAGTATATTTGTAGTGACATGGTTGGGTGAGAGCAGCTGATCATCGAGGGCATACCGTGTACGAAGCTCTCGCCTCCATGATTTTATGCCCATCATCAAATCTCTGATATTTTCAGCGTCAGTCTTCTAAGTCTGATATTTCTGATTTGGGATCTAAGTATTTTTTTAAACATTCATTTCATGTTCATATTAGCTGTGAGTTGGGTGCTATTATCCTGATTTCATCCATGAGGAAACCAAGGTCCAGGAAGGTTAAATAGCTTGCCTCGGAGGGCACATGGCACTGTGGAGGAATCATGTTTTATGAGGGTTAACCGTCTTCTTTTCTCTCTCTCTTTTATGTGGTCGTCCTGTCATAGCACAGGCTAGATTGTGCTATGTAGTAACAAACAATCCCAGCGACTTAGTGGCTTCTTGTGAGGGGAAAATAGTTCTGCTCACATCTGGCCTGGGTCACAAAGCCCAGGAGGCCACTCAAGCTCCAGGCTCATGAGCCTCCCCTTCAGTCTGTGCTCACACTGGGAAGGGCACGTGGTGAGGGGTGGAGCATTCCCAGAGATCCTGCCTGAGAGCCACACGTGTCACTTCCATTCACACCACATCAGTCTGAGCCAGCTGTGTGCGGTCCTGCCGTACCCTCAAAGCCAGTGCTAGGGACAGAGGAGCATCTCTTTCCCCCGGGGAACATGGTTGGAAACCCTGTCCGTGGTTCTGAGTGTGCCAGTGCCGAGCGGGAAACTCGGTGCACAGAGTTTCTCGTTCAGTCTTGTGTGACCCTGTGAGGTGGCTCTTACATCCTGATTCCAGAGCAATGAAATGAAGATTTGAAGGTTTTCTTTCAACTTTATATTTTGAAAAAATTTCAAACCTACAGAGTAGTTGAAAGAATAAGAAAATGAACAAATATATGTCTTTCACCCAGATTCACCAGCTACTAATGTTTTGCCACATAGGTGCTTGAATGCCCGATCTTTATATGGAAACTATATGGAACCTAATTAGAACCTTTATGTAACCCAGTCTTCCATAACCCACACTCCATCAGCACAGCCAGGATGGTAACCATTGTCACAGTGTCACGTAGCATTGAGACCACATTGAAAACTCCCACAGTTGGTATCAAAATGTCTTTGTTGCTTTGTAAAAGTCTGGGATTGTGCATTATATTTGGTTGTCTTGTCTCCTTCATCTCCTTCAATATAGAAAAGCGTCCCCCTTTTTTGACTTCCGTGACATTGGCATTTTGAAGAGTCCACACTTGTTCTCTTGTAGAATGTTCTGAATCTTGTTTTATCTGATTGTTCCCAGTGAGTTTGATACTGTCATGTGCACTTCCTGTTGCATCACTTTTGTCAGTTTTCCGGTGGCTGCCAGTCTGTCCTTGGAGAGGTACCTCCCTCCGAGGCCTGGCAGGTGTAAGTTGCTTAGAACCCCAGGGAATGTGGTGGGTCAGGGGTCCCACCTGGCTGAGCAGCTCAGAGGCTGGACTCTGCCATGTGGCTCTGTAGCCTCCTTGGGAACCTGGTTTAGAAGGGTTTATAATATCCTGTCCCCATAGAAGTACCATTCTAATTATTATGTACTTACTATGCTTTCAATTTCTGACTTTTACAATTTTGCCAAATAAACTTTGGTCTTTGTTTTAATTTTCTTAAGTCAGAGGTCAGATTTTTGTCTCTTGATTGTTGGTTTTTCTGCCTAAACTGCTTCCCCAGGGCCGTGTTCCTCTTGGGGAAATACCTGCCCTGTGTGTGGGGCCCTGGCTGGGTGGGTGTCCCGTGCTTGCCGCCATTGTGGGGGCTCATTTCAGCCTGGTCATGCCTTGCCTTTACTTTCCAGTCACCACCCCGGGTCTTAGAGGACAGGGCCTGTTGTGAGCCCGTCTTCTTCCACCGTCAGTCGTGCAGGTCAGGTGATATGAGCCACCCGTGATTTCAAATGAGGAAAATAAGACAACTTCTCGCACAGTTCAGGGTCAGACCCAGTTCCTTGCAGTCACTGATCACATCTTCTTTCTGCCATACCCTGCCCTGGAAGTGACTTCAGCTTGGACTGGGGAGCTTTTCGGGTCAGGAAGGCTCTCAGCCTAGTTCTGGTTCAGCCTGGAGGTTGAGTCTTCCCGGCCTGTGCTGAGCCCTGGGGGTCTCCACGCATGCTGAGGACCTTCCTGTCCTGGACCTTCTTAGGTTCCAGGTACCTTGCTAGAATTATTCAGAACCAGTGTCCTGTCCTTGTAGCACTGCAAAGGGCGGGGGGGTCTGTGGGCTCTCCCTCGTGTACTGAGGAGGATCCTGCCCAAGGCTCAGAGCTATTTTCTGACCTCTGGGTTTTCTCTCCAGGGCTCTCTGACCGCCTGCCTGTTGGCTGTCTACCACCTTCATTTTTCCTTGTGCTTTGTGAAACATTGATGTTAACTCGTACAACAGGGTACTGTAGGGTTGTATATTGCTGATTACATATAATAATAATTATATATTATCAGCCTACAGGCCTACTAGGCCAAGGATTGATTGGGCATTCTATTTCTGAATCCAGCATCACTGCACTGCACGGCAGGGTATGAGTGTGGGTTGGCAGACCAGGGAGCATCTGTAGTTGAAGGAGAAGGTTTGATCTGCATGTGTCCTTTGTGGTGTGTGGGTAATTACCTTCTGACACTTATTTTCTCACCAGTCTTCTCAGCGCCTTATAGTTTTGATTAAGTCCATGTCACCTAACTTGGAAGTACGGGTCATTTTTTCTTCTCTGTGAACTTGTTGCTGGTAGGTAGAGGCACAGCCTGTACAAGCAGATGCCTGGAGTCTTGGCAGTAAAAAGGTGGGATACGGTGAGAGAGGAGAAGATGTAAAGGAATCGAGGGAAACTGTTCAGCCAAACTTGAGTGTGGCCGTCTTCCTGACTCCGTGGCAGGTGTCTTTCCCTCCCTCTGTGTTCCCTCGTCTGTGCTTTATTCTCAGATAACTTATAGCCTGCACCTTACTCTTGATTTGCAGCCAAAGTGATTATCCACCAGACACTGAGTGTCTTAGAAGATATTGTGGAGAACATCTCCGGGGAGTCCACCAAGTCCCGGCAGATCTGCTACCAGTCGCTGCAGGAGTCTGTTCAGGTCTCCCTGGCCCTCTTCCCAGCTTTTATCCACCAGTCAGGTAGGAGCTGGCCCGGAGGCCTTCCGTGGGCATCTAACCAGGTCTGCTTAGATCTCCTGAGCGCGCCAGGATGGCGCAGTGCAGGCCTTGGCACGCTCTGGAGGAACACTGGGGTGTGGAAGGCAGAGGGCAGTGCTGTTTCTTTGGAGAGTGTGGCCCCTGGCACTTGTCACGTGGCAGCGAGTCACTTGCAGCCCCCTTCCTAGTCCTTGTGTTCCCTCAGCGGGGAAGACAGATGGGTGAGAGGGTCAGGGGCTTCACACAGGAAGCAAGAGAGCTTTCATTTATGCAGCCTGCGTATGTGACAGGCTTTTCAGCTCTCTGGGTGTACTTGTCTGGCTCTCCTGAGAGCATTTAGAGTGGACTTGCCAGTCTTGTGAGAGAAGTGTGGGTTCTTCTCAGTCAGCATGTGTTCACTTGCTTCTTGCAAGCTGAGCATGTGCAGTAAGAGCCAGACGGTTGCTGAGGTCTGGAGGAGGAACCACACCAACTGTGACCAGTGTTTTCTGCAGTTAATTCATTTGATGGAACAGGGCCATGCAGCCTGGTCCACCCTCATTATCCACTTCAGCCACTCAACCCCTGACCCAGCTGCAGAGATTCTTGGTCAGAGAGAGCAGTGGCTGTGGCTGTGAACAGTTCCATCAGTGTGAGCCCCAAATGATCCATCTGCAAAGAAAATTTTGACCGTGGCTGGATGCTAGGCCCTGAGTGAGGCTTTCAGTTGACCTCCATTTCCTGTTGTGAACCATCAGGCAGAGGTTCCCTGGACCAGAGTTGTTTTCTCAGCAGGTCCTAAACCATTTTCCACTTTCCATCATTGGCTCTGATGGTACTGGGGAAATTTTTTCCAGCAGGAAGTATTAGAGAGAGATGACAGTGCAGTTTGCAAAAGAAATCAAGCTGAGGGCTGTTTGCCCCGTGTGTGGAGCTTTGACCACGTGTTCTGTCCTTTTATTTAGATGTGACTGATGAGATGCTGAGCTTCTTCCTCACTCTGTTTCGAGGCCTTAGAGTACAGATGGGCGTGCCTTTCACTGAACAGATCATACAGACTTTCCTCAACATGTTTACCAGGTAACCACGCACACCGCCGCCCAGGCTTTCAGGCTTTTCAGGTTCAAGTGAGAAGTAGGGGGACCGGGCTACAAAGTATGGATCTCTGTTCCCTTTCTTCATTGGCCACAAGCATTGGTTTTCATGTGCTCTGTAGATAGAGTTCTTTAGTTGTCGTGTGGCTGTGTCTTGTCTGCAGAGAACAGCTGGCGGAGAGCATCCTCCACGAAGGCAGCACTGGCTGCCGGGTGGTGGAGAAGTTCCTGAAGATCCTACAGGTGGTGGTGCAGGAGCCGGGCCAGGTGTTCAAGCCCTTCCTCCCCAGCATCATCGCCCTGTGCATGGAGCAGGTGTACCCCATCATTGCCGAGGTACGCAGGGCCGAGGGAATGAAGTTTCAATAAACACCTTGTATTCTAAAGTGCATTTGTTAGTTGTTTTAATACTGTTTTTAAAAAATTATTTATTTATTTATGTATTTTTACCTCTATTTCGTTTATTTATTTTTATGTGGTGCTGAGGATCGAACCCAGGGCCCCGCACATGTGAGGCCAGTGCTCTACTGCTGAGCCACAACCCCATCCCTTCTTTTTTTTTTAATATTTATTTTTTAGCTGGACACAATATCTATTATTTATTTGTTTGTTTATTTTTACATGGTGCTGAGGATCGAACCCAGGGTCTCGCACATGCTAGGCGAGCGCTATACCATTGAGCCACAACCCCCGCCCTGTTTTAATATTCTTGTAAAATTGTTTTTGTTTTTCCCAAGAAAGAATGCCTTCAGCTGACACGATCTTATTAAATTGGTCAAGTTAGTTAGAAAGTCTAGGATAAGCCTAGGAGGCCAGTCATCACAAGATTGGTTGGTTGGTAAGGAGGGTCAGTTTGTAAAGTCGGGGGCTGTGTGGTTTTCTACAGCCAACATGACAGATTTACCTTTCCATTTAAAAGCATTCTTGGTCTCAAGGATGCAAGGCAACTCTTGGGACCAAACAAACCTGTCACTGTTAGAAGAAAGCACTTGGTCCTTGGAAAACAAGCCCTTAGCATGACAAGGTCCAGGGTCAGTATAGCTGTAACTCGAGCTTTCTGGAAATAGTTATGTAACTAAGAACTAACCTTTTTAACTGTCTGAACTAAGACCAAAGTGAGTGCCTCGCATCACGAGATACATGTGAGCCCTGTATGGTTTTCTACCATGGAAGCTTGTGACCCGAGGTGTCGGTTTAATTTTAATTAAGGCTGGGCCTTATAGTTATGAATTTTGCAGAGACATCTGGAGTCATGTGACTTGCATGTTCTCTAGTAAATTTGGAGATTTTTTTTAGTTAAGTTAAAAAATCCTGCTGAGCCCGCGCCCTGCTCCTCTCAGAATCCAGGCTGCCAGCGAAAGAAGAGGCGAGTCCAGAGAGCAATCAGCTCAGCCTGCGGCCTCCACCAAGGGGTCCTCTGTAGTGCTGCTTTCTGTGGTTCCTGAGTGCTCTTTAAACTCTCTTTCTATGGAGAGCAGCCCTGCTTTTAAGGATCTTACTGTCTTTAGCCTCAGAGGTTGTGGAAGACCAGCAGGTTAGCTGGGATAGTGTTTTTATCCTGGGAAAGGGAACAGCACAACCGGGAAGAGAAGACACATCAAACTGGCTGTTTTCTCAACAGAAAATCCATATTCCTAATTGTTCCTCTGCTCCGTAGCCTTTTCTCCTAGTGTACAAAGCTGAGTTCTTCTACCAGAGAAAGGGCCATGGGCACTGACCTGTGCATTCTGAATCAAGTGCCCTCCAGTGCTCAAGCATTCTGGTGTGAACTGCCACCTCCAGGGGCTTGAAGTTTTCTGCCCAGGAAGTGACATGGTGTAGGGGGCTTGTTGACACTGTATGCTTCACCTGGTATCTCTTAGGCTTCTGTGTTGCCCTGGCACCAGCTGGGAGTGGCTCCCTGAGCTGCATGAAGAAAGGGCTGAGCTTGTGTGTGTGTGTCCCCACAGCGCCCTTCCCCTGATGTGAAGGCTGAGCTGTTTGAACTCCTTTTCCGGACGCTCCATCACAACTGGCGGTACTTCTTCAAGTCCACTGTCCTGGCCAGCGTGCAGAGGGGAATTGCTGAGGAGCAGATGGAGAATGAGCCCCAGTTCAGTGCCATCATGCAGGTAAGGGGGACGAGCCAGTGAGCACGTACCCTGGAGCAGATGATTGTCCTGGGGGCCGCCTGGGCCCACTGAACTGCTGCTCTTGGGTAGCCTCTCAGGCGCGTAGTCCCATTTCCCCAGCCTGACCACATTGGCATACTGACGTTGAACCCCTGTAGGTTGGGTCTGAAGCTCAGCCCCGCCTGCCTGTCTGTATTGTTAAGTAGCATCTTGGGGTCTTAGTTTCTTCACCTGTGAGTGGGGCTCTTACTGCCTGTGTGATGGGTTGGCTTTGAGGTAAGTGAGACAACATTCGTGACCAGCCTGGACGTGTGACCTCAGCTTGCTTTACTGTAGAGCAGTATTGCCCCAAGTGTGCAAGAAGCAGGGACGAAGAAAATGGGAGTCTTTCTGGGAGGGGCCCAGCAGTCTGTGTTTTTCAAAGATGCACCCCCGTGGATCAGTCCTCACCTTCGGGTCAGTGCAGCTGTTACAGCAGCAGGCTTGATAACATTTTTGTTTTAAGCCCTCATCTAAGTGGAGGTTTTTTTAAGTATAGGCTTTTTGTCGCAGGAAGCTGGGCAGGGGGTTTCCTCCTTCCCTCCCTCCCTCCCGCCCACCTCCCAACCCACAGAAAATCTCAGCCTGCTGGGTCTTCCATCTACCATGCTGTGCTGAGGCTGGGGTTTGGGGTGCTCAGGACTTTGCTCCCCTCTCGCCTCTCTCAAGCTTAAATTCTGTCCTTGCTCATAAGACTTCTTGGGAAAATTGAGGCCTGGTCCCACACTCAGAGCTGGTAAAAACCCTTCTGGAAAACAGTCTCACACTTTGGCAATTTCTTACATGTTAAACATAGGTAGCGTGTGACCCAGCAATGCCATTTCTAAGGGTTTTGCCAAAGATAAGTGAAACCTGTGCATATTTATTTGAAGTGGCTTTTTTCATAATTGTCAAAACCCAGAAGCAATCCAAATGTCCATCTGCCGGTGAGGGGGTGAACCCACAGGGACAGGTGTAAAGTAGGTTACTGCTCAGAAATACAAAGGAACATATTATTGGTGCAAACAACAAGCGTGGATTTCAGGTACATTGTGCTAGGTGGGAGAGGCCTGACCCCAAAGGCTGTGCACCATGTGGTTCCAGCCATTATGGGACATTCTGGGAAAGGTGAAGCAGAGACACAGAGTGTCACTCGTGGCCCAGGGGCAGCGGGAGATGATGCTACACGGGGCATGAGGGAGCATTCTAGGTCAGTGGGAATCCCTGTGTGTCTTGACTGTACTGGTGACTGACTCCTGTAACGGCAGCCTCAGGAGGTGCCTCTGTGTCACCCTCAGTAACCCTGACGTTAAATAATAAGTCAGTGGAAACTTGTCATTATGGAGGTCCCAGGGCTGCAGCAGGGGTTACAGGAGCCCCCTCTCAGCAGCCCAGGGTGGAATGATGAAGTGGTGACACTTACTCAGAGAGATTTTCTGTGGGCCACCAGCCTCCCTTCCTACCAGGGTCACTTTCTATTAGATCAAGGCACTTGGTGTTTTGAGGGGGCATGCTTCATTTTGTTCCTGAACTAGTAATTTTTATATCCAGAGCTTCCAGGGCAGTTCAGAACTGGTGGTCACTTAGCCCTGAGGCAGATGCAGCTGATCAGGAGGAGCTCTCAGGATTCGTGGCCTGTGGGGCCTGGAATGCCAAGGAAGGGGGAGCTGGTCGCTTACTGGAGACACACAGATTGCTGAGGGGTTTGGCCAGAGCTGTGGGCTTCCTGCTTTAAAGTCAGGTCCCATGAAGGGATTCTAGAGATTTCTTATAAAAGGTGAAAGATGAGGCTGAAGTAGACGACAAGGCCAGTGGGGAAGACTTCAGCCTGGAGACTCCAGGGAGCACCGTGGAGACCTAGCCAAGCCTGAGAAGTCCAGCTGGGCCTCGTCCTGGCATCGGTGTGGGGAGACGCACCTGGGAACAGGTTTTTTGGCATGGGGTGGCTGTCACAGAGGGTGGCTCTGGGAGGCCTTACCTGATGGTCTCACTTCCAGGCTTTTGGACAGTCCTTTCTCCAGCCCGACATCCACCTTTTCAAACAGAATCTCTTCTACTTGGAGACGCTCAACACCAAGCAGAAGCTGTATCACAAGGTGAGTGCCCCTCTCTCCCAAAAGAGCCCTTCATCCAGGTGTCCTTGAGCTTCCTCACTGGGGAGCATCATGGGGGATAGGTGGGACCTGGGGCAGGCCCAGGGGCCTGAGGGCAGCCCCACTCACCATTGCCTCTGCCCGTAGAAGATCTTCCGGACCACCATGCTGTTCCAGTTCGTGAACGTGCTGCTCCAGGTCCTGGTTCACAAGTCCCATGACCTTCTGCAAGAGGAGATTGGCATTGCCATTTACAACATGGCCTCTGTCGATTTCGATGGCTTCTTTGCAGCCTTTCTTCCAGAGTTCCTGACCAGCTGTGACGGTGTGGATACCAACCAGAAAAATGTGCTGGGACGGAATTTCAAGATGGATCGGGTGAGGAAAGAAAGGTCCAGGCGAAAAGGAGGGCAGGTGTGGGCCTCAGGTGTGGCACCTGCCCAGCGAGGGGCAGACTGCCTCAGGCACATTAGGTCCTCTGGGCAGGGCTCTGCCCGCTGGCAACTTGGTAACAGCCTGAGTGAGCAGTGCTTGGGTGACATACTTCTCTGGCCTTGGCTTCTGTCACAGTGTTCTTAGTCTCAGCCATTGAGGCCTGCTGCTTTGTCTCAGAGAAGGGACTTGTCTCAGCTTGTCTGTGCATACCCACCCCACCCGAGCACAACCCTGACTAGAGGGTTCTGGGGGGGATGAGCCCCAGCAGGGCCTACACTGTGGAGTGTGGTAGAAGACACACTTGTCACTCTTGCTAAAACTCAATGACAGAAGACGAGTGCTTTGGGGCTGCAGCTGTGGCCCCCCAGGGTCAGAGACGGACTCAGGTTGCCTGACTCTCTCCAGATTGGCTCCAGCTCAGTGTGGGCTGACTTGCTTCATGGCCACGGAGGGCCCCTTACAGCACCAGTGCTCTCTACCTCAGGGACATCCAGTGGGCTGTCCCTGCCTGAGCAGTACCTTGGGTGGGAGCTGGTCTCTTTTGTCTGTCTGTCTGTCTCTCTCTCTCTCTCTCTCTCTCTCTCTCTCTCTCTCTCTCTGGAAGTACTGGGGATTTGAGCCCAGGGCCTCATGCCAAGCAAGTATTCAGCTGCATCCCAAGCTCTTTTTATTTTATTTTGAGACAGGGTCTTGCTAAGTTGCCCAGGCTGACCTCAAACCTGTGATCTCTCAAGTGGCTGAGATTACAGGTGTGCACCACCGTGTCTGACCAGGCTCTGCCTCTTCATGCCGTCACCCTGGTGCCAGGCCCCCTGGTTCTCTTGGTGCTCTTGACTCGGCTCTGCTGAGCAGCCTGTGCACTTCCTCTCCAGGGCTCACGACGCCCCTGCTGGGCAGACGCTGCCTGCTGCCACTCTGGCCTGTGATAAGCACGGGGAAAATGTCTCGTAGACTGAGGTCCTGTTTGCCCTTGTCTTGGAATCCTCCTTTCCTTGAATCTTTCCTGTTCCATCCTAAGCTTGAGGTTCACTTAGGATCCTAAGTTGGATTCCCCGCTTCTTTTTCCTAGAGCCCAAATCCCAATGACCAGTTTCTGAGTACAGCACTCAGTAGCTTCTTGACTAACACAGTGGTTTCTAAATTTAGTTATTCATCAGAAGCACCCAGGGTGCCGATTAAAAGTGGAGAAACAAATTCCGTGTTCCACTGAAAATTCTGATGAGGTGCTTGTGTGCTGCATCCCTTGGTTGATTTTCTTGGGGATGAGGTGTGGAGTCACGCTCTGTGCTTGTATACTCCCCGTGTGTTCCAAGGCCCAGCGCCAGTCTCTGCCTTCACCCCGTCTTTTGTAGAAGACAGCACAGCACCCTCTGGGCCCAGAGCAAAGCTCACTCCAGGCCCTTGCGGGCTGGGGCTTCCTTGGTCTCTGAGGAGCAGGTGCTGTTCCCTCTCCTCATGGATGGCTCAGGCCCTGGCTCAGGGCAGCTGGCAGCGGCGGCATTTGGAATTTGCAGAGCCAGGGAGCAGAGTCCTGACCTGGGTGTTCTGGCTCCAGAGCCCCAGGGTGAGCCAGGGGTGCTCAGAGGGCTGTGAGCAGGAGGCTGACCGGCCAGGAAAGAGGAGAGCCCAGGCAGAGGAGGAGGCCGGCTTTGAGCCAGACTCTGGAGGAGGAGCCGGGGTAACAGGAGAAGTCCTGGTGGGTGGGTGGGTGAGGAGAGCCGCAGGGCTCCTTCAGCCTGATCCTGTCACCTGCCAGGGTGGTGTCAGCTTTGTGTTGCCTACTGTGCTGCTCATTTCAGCCTGCACAGCAGGTGTCAGTGGGACATGGTTCCAACTGTGAGGCCCTCACTTCATAGCCCCGTGCTTCCCAAGGTTGCGGTTGCTGCTCCCTGCTGGGTCACTAGGGGGTGCCATGTGCACCTCTCCACCCGTCACCCTTGACTGGCGGCAGTGCTGGAGCCCTATGTGGGAAGGATCTGGATGTTGCTGAGTGCTTACTGCCTGCCTGCGGCAGCCGTGCCAGAACCAGAGAACCTGGACCTGGCAGCAGGTGTACTGACTCCACCTGGACCCTGTCCCTTCCTGTCTGTGTAACAAGCAAGGTTCCTCGTGTGTCCTGCTGACGGAGCCTGTGGCGCAGTGTCACCTGGAGGGTTTAGTGGGCTGATAGCTGAGCCTTGCCTGCAGGAGCGCCTGGTGTGGTGGGCCCAGGCCGTGTCTGCGAGTTTTCTTCCCCCATAGTGCTCTGCAGGCAGGATTTGAGGCTATGCGTTTCAGCCTAGCTCCAGGGCCTACTGAGGCTCCCGGGTGTGGGAGCAGCTGGTAGGTTCTCGCCGTGGGGCCTGGGTGTTGGGGGCGCGGGCCGCAGCCCCCTGCATCTAGTTGCAGCTGTCCCCTGCCTTCCAGGACCTGCCCTCGTTCACCCAGAATGTGCACAGGCTGGTCAACGACCTGCGCTACTACAGACTCTGCAACGACAGCCTGCCCCCCGGCACCGTGAAGCTTTAGGAGCCCCGTGTGCCGCTGCGGCCTGCTCACTGCCCGAGGGACACCGGCCGCTGCCCCCTGCACCACCACCACCTTCTGCCGCAGATGTCTCCCGGACAGGCCTGGCCATCCCCCGGAATCTCACGCCCTGAGCCACGCTGCCTGGATTCAGGGCCCATCTTAGCGCTGGCTGGAGGTCCCAGTCCAGGGAGCCCCTGGCAACCCCCAGGGGTGGGCTGTGCAGATCATGTGCATATCAGCCGAGCAGAAACGCCAAGGACAGCTTACGACAGTGCCACCTTCTCACCATTCCACCTCCCCACCCTCCCGGCGCAGCCCGCCATGGAGAGAGCCGCGAGTGGGCGCTGCCTCTGTGGAGCCCGCCCGATTGCCTTGAAGTCCCTGCTCTTTGTCAGGGATTTGCAAAGACTCCTGGTTTTTTTTTTTTTTTTTTCTTGTTTTCTCATCATTCCATTGTGATACTAAGGAACTAAGAAGCTTAATGGGAAAATAAAAGCTTACAATGTTGTTCTATAAATTCCGCTTGGAGAGCTTCATTCCGTTCCTCCTCAAGGCTCCTCCAGGTGAGTGGGCCGTGCTGGGGGCACAGTGGGCAGCAAGGACGCCCGGAGCCCCTCTTTGCCCTTGGCAATCACAGCAGAGGGGTGATGACGGGGTGGGGTCTGACTGCGTCCCACGGTCTTCTAGAAAACACCCTAAACTTCTAAGCCATGTGGAAAAACGCACTCAGTGCCGGGAGTGGGTGTGGCCAGCAGGCAGCCTGTGATGGAGCAGGACGCAGGCCCTGCAGCTACGGCATGGCGAGCCTGGACCTTCCCCTCCCAGAAGAGGATCTCCCCCACAAAGGGCCCCACAATGGACCCAAGTCTCACCTGAGCATGGCAGGGAGGTGTAGAGGTCGCCGTGGGTGCCAGAAGACAGCTTGGCATGGGTGAGGCCCCGCGCCCTCTGAGTGAGAGCCGGGTGGAAACGGCGTCCTTGCTTGCATCCTTCAGAACAGATCAGCAGGGGCTCTTGCTCCAAGACGCAGCGTGACTGGACGGACAGGCAGAGCTGGGTGGATCTGCTCACCTGGAAGTGAGGCGGGCAGTGGCTGCGCCTCGGCTCCTTGGTGAGCCAGGATGCAGGAGGGAGTTGGGGGACGCTTCTCTTTCTGAGGCCTTTATGGGAAGCCTTTGCCTTAGACTGGGCCAGCCTGAGGTGTGTGAGTGTGTGTGCACACACACACTCGCATGGGACTTCAGATATGCCTCGCGGCCCCTCTGCAGCCCTGCGCCTGGCAGCTGTGGTCAGCCCCTCTGCAGAGCTGGAAGGGGGTGTTTGGGAGCTGGCTGCTCTTCTGCAGGGGCATCGGCCTCCAGTTCTCCCCAGGCTATAAATAGGCCTTACCTGTGAACTAGGGAGGCTGGGGCGGCTTTCCACTCTTTGAGGTGGGGGATGAGAGGTGGGGCTTGTCCCTGTGGGCCCCACTCTTGGACAGGGAACACCGGCAGGAGCTGGGACAGTAAAGGAGCAGCTGAGGGGAGGGAGCAGGCTTGGGTGTTGGGGGGTCTTGTTCAGGACTGATGGGCAGGGCCCAGCTCTGAGTTCTGGTTCTTGGCAGTGTGGGCAGAGAGCGGAGGGAGGTCTCTGTTCCAATTCTACTTTTTTTTTTTTTTTTTTTTTTTTTGGTGTTGGGGATTGAACCCAGGAGTGGATTACCTCTGAGCCACATACCCAGCTTTTCAAATAAGTCTTGAGACAGGTGCTCACTAAGTTGCCCAGGCTGGCCTGGAACTTGTGAGCCTTCTGCTCAGCCTTCTGAGTTGCTGGGTTCACGGGGGTGCCTCCACACCCGGCTGATCTGGTTCTCAGGGGCAGTGCCCCACACAGGGCCTGAACCACGCAGGCCTTCAGAAGCCCGGTGAGTCAGGTGAACTACTGGACTCTGACAAATCCAGAGGTCGTCCTTGCATTCCGGGATGGGGAAGGGTGGAGATGGACCCTGCTGAGCCTTTGATTAGTCTCTGGTGGAGACAGATCACGGCAGGGGCCTCTCAACCAGGGGGACTGCTTTTTGTCACCTTGGAGTGTGAGGAGGATGCCCCATGTTCTGCTGTGGCCCGCGTCCTGGCCTCTTTTGGTTTATGTCACTTACATCTACCAAAGACAAAGCCACCTGCCTTGAGATCTGATGAACTTTTTCTGTTTTCTTTTTTTAACCTGGGGACTCTCATCGGGCTATACTCCAGCCACTTTTATTTTTTGTGACAGGGCCTTGATAAATTGCCCAAGCTGGACTGGATCTTGGGATCCTCCTGTCCCAGCCTCCCGAGCCGCTCAGTGTTACGGTCTGGATGTGAGGTGTCCCCCAGAAGCTCATGTGTAAGACAGTGCAAGAAGGTTCAGAGGGGAGACGATGGGTTATGAGAGACTCTACCCAAACAGGGGATCCCCTGATGGGGGTGAACTGGTAACTGGAGGCAGGTGGGGTGGGCATTGGGGGCGTGGCTTTGGGTACATACCTGTGTCTGGGGAGTCTCCACTTCCTGATCACCATGCCGCCTGCTTCCTCCCCCACACTCCTGCCCTGGTGTTCTGCCTCACCTCGAGCCCCAGGGACCGAGCCTCCAAATAAAACATTTTCTCCTCTACAATTGTTGTGGTCAGATCTTTTAGTCACAGCAGCGAAAAGCTGACTAAAACAGAAATCAGGTTCCGCGGTGCCATGGCGCCCGCCTGATGGGATCTCCATCCTCGCCAATTGTATCCTTCTCCTCCACCGCTGGCCACTGACCTCGTGCAATGAAAGGTGAAGGTTTTTGTTTTAAAACAGCAAGTATTTTTCTCCCAGCTATAAAATGTTCATGACAGACTGTAAACATTCTTTAAAAATGACCGTCTAATCCTCTGCCACAGGAAACAGCCGCTGATATTTTGGTGCGTCCTCCTTTCTCCTTTCCCTGTATGTGTACAAATGCGCTTTTTCTTTTCTTTGTTCCCATTGGGAAACTTGAGCTCTCCCTGTGTCGTAGGCTCCTTTTTGTACACTATATTGTGACCTCCTCATCTTATTTTTTTTTTTAAGTTTTTCGTGCCTCTTTTTTTTTTTTTTAAGAGAGAATTTTAATTCTCAACAGACACAACATCTTTGTATGTGGTGCTGAGGATCGAACCCGGGCGCACGCATGCCAGGCGAGCGCGCTACCGCTTGAGCCATATCCCCAGCCCCGACCTCCTCATCTTATTAATATTCTACCAAAACCTGCTCCGTGTGGCAGGTGGCGTCTCCACACGCGGAGGTGCCCTGCCCTGACTGTCCGCCTTTGTGGCCAGGGAGGCGGCCCTGAGCGTCCGTGTGCAGGAGTCCCTGTGGTTGTCTGGTTTCTTCCGACGAGGAATTGCTCCTTGGTTTGGCCTCATGGTGGGGACTGTTGGAGCTCGATTTCTGTTCTGAAAAAGGATGGGAGTCGCAGGCTTTGGAGTCGCCAGGAATCTGAGCAGAGAAGCTCCGCACAGACCACTGGACTCCATCAACCCTGTCTGTGCATCTTGGAGACTCTGGCCCCAGTCAGGTCCCTGTGCACTCTGAGCACCTTTGCTGTCCCAGAGACCTCTCCATTGCCACATGTCTCGGGGTAGCTGACGGGGAAAGGACAGGTGGATGCTTCTAGTTGGCTCCCCGGGCTTTGGCAGGACTCTGATTGGTGGCCAGTCATCAATTTAACATACGTCATTTCTCGAATTCTTCTGCAAGCCAGGTACTGGCTGTACGGGGCGGGTGGCAAGACAAACCCGCAGATAGCTGCAGAGTGATGTGCTCAGCATGTGGTGGGTGGGGACAGGTAGAAGATGCTGGAGGGAACAGGTGGGGCTCTCCCCAGGTGACAGTCATCGGGCAGCTCCGTGGAGCATGTGAATTTGCCAGGAACTTGGCAGTGGGCAGATAGTGGGGCCGGGTGGGGTCTCCAGGACAGGGTGAAGAGCCAGAGAGGGGACAGGATTTTCCATCTGGCTGGAGCTGACACATTGCGGGTCACCAGGAAGGTTTGGTGGGGCACTGGGGAACATGGCTGTCATCTTTTCCCTTGAAACCAGGACATGGTGAGCAGAGACGTTCTCGGTGATAACTGTGGGGCAGCAGGTGTGTGCCAGGACTTGTGTCTCCTTGGTCATGGGAGGGGAATCCCTGACTGAATGTCACGGAGAAGACAAGAAGCCCTGGGGCAGATGGTGGCAGGCAGCTCTGGGTGGCTACTGGCTCCTCCTCCTACTGCCCCAGGGCCCCTTTGTCCCTTCTGGTCACTGGTGCCAGGTGTCCCCCCACCAATAGGAGAACTCGAAGGCAGAGATGGCCCTGCTCCCAGCACCTGGCATTGGGGCTCGGCTCGCAGCAGGTGCCCCCAGGATGTCAGGCTGTGAGGATTTTTCAGATGTAGCCAAACGGGGTTTTCCTCCCAGGAAGCAGCTTGAAGTCACACTGGGTGCCCTTGACTAACTTTCAGCCTAAGGAAGCCCCGTCCTTGGTGTCTGGGGCCTGGGCTTCTCCTGGGCTCCTCAGGAGGGAGGCGGGAGTGCAGCTCTCAGCGCCATCACTTGCAAACATCTTTTCAAAGCCTGTTAATTAATTGGCTCGGGCCTTGGGCAGTGGCGAGGTGGCAGCTCGAGAGCACAGGGCAGATCCGTGCCTCCTTGTCAGAGCTGCTGCCCGCTCCCGGGGGCTCTGAAGGGCAGTGACAACCTGCACAGGGTCCCGGGTAGGGGAGGGTGGAAAGTTAACTATCTAGACGCACCGCCCGCGAGATCCACAGGCCTGACGTGGCAGGCATTTTGACAACAGGTAGATTTCCTTTTTAGAAGTCAGGGCCCGGGGTGTGGCTGTGGCAGGACACTTGCCTGGCCTGTTCAAGGCCCGGGTCCCATCCCTAGCAGTGCACAAAATACCAAGTGTTTCTTCCTCTCTTTTAGTGTGGAAATAATACGTGTCTTTGAGGATAAATAAGCCTCTGAAGGCACTCAATAATGGTGGGTGGGCTTCCCGACCTTTCTGTGCATTTATGTGCATCTAGGCATCCACCAGGAGTAAGATCATGTTACATGCAGGTCAGGGTCCCCCTGCCCCCAGGCCTGGCACAGACCCCTTCGGGAGGCCCCTAGAAACCCCGGCTGTCAGTCTGTCTCCTTCTAAGCCACAGACTGGCCCGGGGGGCAGACCCAGCCTGTGTGGAACACGGATCCGGGTCTCATCTCCCACACTTGTGTTCGGATCCTCACGGGCCAAGGCCAGGCACATGAGACACACGGTCACCTTGGAAACCCCGAGGATGGTGTAGCCCCATTTGCCCAGGCTGCAGCTTCCCCCGCCCCAGTCCCAGTGCGCCCCGCAGGGTAGATGATTCCCAAGCTCCCGAGTCGCAGTGACCTTGCTTCCAGCCTCTGAAGGGCACTCAGTGGAAGTGATGCAGCTCCTGGAGAAGGATGTGCCTGGCATCTTAATCTCCCCTCACCCAGCTGCCCGGGAGGGCCGGGAGCAGGGGAGTCTGGGGCTGGTGTTAGGTCACTGGTCTGTTCTGTGGCATTGCCCAAAATGGTCCCCCTGCCTTCCACAGAGGAGACCAGCCCAAGGGTTTGCCTTCTGCAGACACCCACCCCACCCTTTAGGATTCCTTAACCTTGAAGCAAATACCTCCTCGTGAGGCCATTGAAGCCCAGAGAGGGAAATGACTTGCCCAAGGCCACACAGCCCGGGCTCGCTTGTCTGCCTTCTCATCCACTGGGGACCTCGCAGCAGGGGCCTGGGAAACCTCAGCTATCCATGACCTCACCCTGACCACTCAAGGAAACAGGTCCTCTGTCACTGTTCCCACTGAGCCAGAAGGACAGGCTCCCAGCTTACATGACTTGCCTGTGGTCACACAGCTAGAACGACCTAGGGGACAGGAATTCAGACCAGATTCTGCAGGGCACTAGATTCTGCCCTTCCCTCTGTTCTCACAGAGGAGTGGCGGCGGGTTCCCTCCTGTCACCACCCGGGGAAGACCTGAGATGGCTCTTCCCAGGCCCTGTCACCACCCGGGGAAGACCTGAGATGGCTCTTCCCAGGCTCTGTGTGGCTCCGCCCGAGGGGTCCAGGGCTGGGCCTGGCTTCAGGAAGAAAGGAGGCCAGCAGTGAGTTGTCAGAGTCCCTTTGGGCCCTGGACTGGCCCTGACTGCCACATCCCCTCAGGCCCCGTGGGGCCTTGCGCCAGCGATGGCTGGGTCCTGGCTGGTTCTGCTTCCCCGGCAGCTCGGAGCTGGGCTGGCAGAGTCCACCTGCAGGTGGCCCAGGAGCCCCTGCCCCAGGGAGAGGCCCCGGTGCTGAGCGGAAGGCCCGGGACTGTCGCATGGCATCTGACCTGGCACCCCCTCCCCAGAATGGGGACACTTAGGCACCACAGTCTCTCTCCTATCACCTCCTGAGGCTCTGCTGTGTGACAGGTGCCAGATCAGGAACTAGGAAGGACAGGGACCAGTGCCTCGGGGCTCTGCGCATGCGCGCTGTGTGGCCGCCCGAGCAGACCCCGCGGCGGCTGGGGGAGCCCCCAAGGTCCCCGCTTTCGTGATGGCTCCTCTTGCTCTGGAAGCTGAGGGCGGGGGAAGATGTTTTCTAACCTTCGCCAGTTGGAACCCGGTCTGTCCGGGTGTTTATGTGTCAGCACAAAAAAGGGAGAACTGAAGACCCAGGGCGGCCACCCGCGGAGTCCAGGGCCACGCCGCGGCCACGTCCGGCGAGTGTCCGCGACCAACAGACGGCACTGACTTCACTTCGAGTCCAAAAATTCCGGGGATTTTAAAATCAAATTAAAAAAATAGCCCGATTCCCTGCCCTTGGGGTGTCCGCTCTGTGGCCCCGGGAGCACTCCTTTGCCACCTAGAGGGACAATGGCAGTGGCACTTGAACAAATTAGAGTTGGTTCCTGGTCGTATTTTGACAAATCGCCTTTTTATTACTATTTTCAGACCAAAAAGAACCATATTCATTGGTGGCCAAGAGTTCCAGCCCCAAATCCATCCACACGTGAAATAGCATTGAAATAAGCAGAAGTGTCCTGTCGCCCACTCCCTGGCTCAGGGCTGGAGGTTCCCGGGGAGGGTCAGGCAGGGGAGAGGAGCGCTGCGGGCCTGATCTCAGGCCTCCATGGTCCCCACCGGGCTCTGCCTCCCACTCCCAGAGGCCACTCCCGCCTCCGGGATTGGGATCACTGAAGGTGGGTGCACCTGGTAGAGCCCCCGCTGACCCCAGGGTGTGGCCGGCCCCAGAGAGTTGACTTCTGTCCCCTGGAGAGGAGGGACCCACGGAACTCCCCCCAGACTCTAGAATCCATCTGTTCCCACTGAGGAGACCTGGTCCTGAGAGCCACACAGACTGCTTACTAAGTCCAGGTCGACCCTCAGCCCTAACCCTGGACAACCACAGGGGCACTATGCAGTGCGAGTCCCCTCTCCACCCCAAGGTAACTCAAAATGTAAACAGCACTGAGCCACAGAATGAGGTTTAAGATCTCAGGGCAATGCTCACCTCGTGGGGCCGACTTCTCTCTCTCGGGCTCTAAGCTCATGTTGAGTGTCCAGCCTCGTAGACGCAGGCCCATCCCTTAGGTTCAGTCCTCATCTGTAGAGTGGAGTTGGTGAAGGACTCCGGGAGATGCTGGGGGAGAGCAGGATTCAGCTGTGGGCCTGGGTCGCAGTAGTTGCTCAATAAACAGCAGCAGGTTATGGGCACTGCCGTCTGTAACCATGGCAATGGTGGTCCTGTGGCCGCAGGTCGGCAGTAGTTGGGTGATGGGGCTTTGGCTGATCCCTGACCCGGAAAGGATGGAGATAGCCTGAATGAAGAGTGTGACCCCTGGGTGGACAGGGTACAGGTGGCCGAAGATGAGCCTGTCCCAGCCCGGGGCCCCCAGGGCTCACCTCACATCCCCACCACGTCCCTTGGGCATTCCCCAGGCCTTGGCACCAGGGAGAGTGGATTAACTTCCCTTTCAGAGACTCAGAGACGCTCAGAGATGGCCTGAGACTTGGGCAGTGCCAAGGGAGTCCCAGGGCTGGGAGCTGGGCGGCTGCAGTGTCCCCAATCAGTGGGAGGCCAGGCCCAGTGGCTGACACTCCTGAGCACACACTCGGCTCACTCCTGGGGTCTAAACAGGAAAAGGTGTCCTTCCTTCAACAGGACGGCTCAGGGCTGGGGTGACACTCAGTGGAAGAGCAGGTGCTGAGCAAGCCCGAGGCCCCGGTTCTAGCCCCAGCCCTCCAAAAAGAAAAAAAAAAATTCAAAATAAAGAGACAGCCCCCGACAGACTTTAGATCCCAGTGTCCCGGAGCCAGATCCTGGTCCCTCACCCCCTGCTGGGTGAACTTGGGCACCTTAGGACCCCCTCAGCCTGGGTGTCCTTCTCTTTGACATGAAGGTCATCGTGCACACCCAATGCCAACACAGTGCAGCCCTCTGTATCCCCAAGAGCACGTCCTGCGTCCAACCAACCACGGGTCAGAGACAGCCAGGAAAACACTGCGTCTATCTGGAACAGGCGCAGCCTCTTTTTTTCTTGTCCTCATTTCCTAAACATCCACACTCTTTACAGTGTTTATATTATAGTGGGTATCACCGTCATTTAGAGAGGATGTAAAGTAGATGGGGGCTGGGGATGTGGCTCAAGTGGTAGTGTGCTCACCTAGCCCATGTGAGGCACTGGGTTCCATTCTCAGCACCACGTAAAAATAAAATAAAGATATTGTGTCCAGCTAACACTAAAAAAATAAATATAAATAAATAGACGGGAGGGTTGTGCAGGTTATATATGCAAATACTCTGCACCCTGCACTTTGGTATCTGAGGGGGTCCCGGAGCCAGCCGCTGTGTCACAGAGAAACGCATGTGCTGTTCTTGTGGGGTGGCCTCAAAGCTCGCTACACAGAAAGCGCTGAGAGCTGGTGGCTCTCGGAGGCCATGTGTGCGGGGTTGCTGCGTCCTCTTTTCTTAGGTGGCTCTTTTTTAGAGAGTAGATACCAGGGATGGAACTCAGGGGCACTCGACCACTGAGCCCCATCCCCAGCCCTGTTTTGCGTTTTGTTGCAAAATGAGTTGCTCAGGGCCTCGCTGTTGCTGAGGCTGGCTTTGAACTCATGATCCTCCTGCCTCAGCCTCCCGAGCTGCTGGGATGACAGGCGTGGGCCACTGCGCCCGGCGGCTCCCCTTTTATTTTTACAGTAGTGAAGCTTGGGCCTGCAAAACTCAGTCTTCAAGTCAGCTCAGAGCGTCCCTCCCCACCTCCCCACCACGGGCCAGAAGGCCATGTGGCACTGCCCGTGGTGGAAGTATGGTGGGCAGTGCCATGTGTGTGACCCACGCCCCCCAGTGGCCCCCACCTCCTGAGGAACTGCGTCCAGGCCAGGGGGTCACGGCGTCTGAGCCGACATGAACTGGGGGTCCTGCAAGGAACTGTCCAGGGCTCCTCCCCGACTCCTTCCCCACCTTCCCAGAAGAGCAGCTGCCCGGCCAGGCTGCGTGGGGACTGCCTGATGTTTGCCAGAAACAGTAAGAAGAGAGGTGGACCCCGGCGGAGGCTCTCTGCCTGCCCCTCCCTCCTCCTTCATTTCTTCCTCTGATGGACATTCAACAAGACTTGACCTCCTCCCAGGCTCTCCTCCAGGCGCACAGGACTCAGCAGTGGGGCAGACAGCCCGGTCCTGCCCCTGTGTCGCCGGCAGGCCAGTGGAGGCAGAGCAAACAGCCCAATTTGTCCATTTCCGTTACTATGATAAAATGCCTGAGGCTGGGTAATGCGTACGAAAAGGTTTATTTAGCTCACAGTTTTGAAGCTGCAAATCTAAAAACCAAGGGCCCCTCTTATCTGACTCCCATCATGGTGGATGGGATCTCGGTGGAAGCATGAGACAGAGATGCCTCAGCAGGACAGGAAGCCAGAGAGTCTGGGGAGGGGCCAGCCTTGCTCGTGTGACCCTCTCGTGAGAACGAGCAGTCCCTCCTTTCCCAATCACCCAACTGCCACTAGTTCCCACCCCCTCGAGGTCCGACCACCTCTCGTGTCTCCACTCTGGGGACCAAGCTTCCGACCCACGAATCCTTGGGGGCCACACTCCAACCATATCCAGTCCCAGCACTGGGCCACACAGAGGAGGCCACGCTGGGATGGGAGACGGACCATCGTGAGGAGTGGACGCCTGTGGATGAGCCATCGGGGAGGCCTCTGCAGAGGTGACCTGGGATTGAGACCATAGAGGGCTCTTCAGGCAGCAGGAACAATGTGCAAAGGTCCTGAGGCAGGGACGGCTGGGCGTGTCTGAGAACAGAAGCAGCCAGTATGGCGGACGGCGCCGGGGACGCGGGTATCATCCCTTGATGGAGACGTGGGCGTGCGTTATCTGGGCGGGATTTTCAAACAGTAATTGGGAAACAGCAGCAGAGTGCAACACAGGGCCCCCCCCCCCCTGCAGTGTCCGGGTCGGGGCTGCCGTCTGGCCACCTTGTCTGGGTGGGGGTCGGCCTTCCCTTCCTGCCCCAAACTCAGGCATCCGAGCGGCCCCCAGCCCCTCTGTCCCCACAGAGGGAAGTGGTCAGGGCAGTGGCTCAGAGTGGGCGTGCCGGCCTGTCCATGGCCCCCACAGCAGCAGGCCGGAGGGTGCAGGCTGAGTGCAGGGATGTTCCATCTCCTTCAAAGTCACGCAGGACCGTCCCCCGCCCTGCCCAGCGCCACCAAAGCCTCCGCTGCGGGAGGAACCCATTTGTCTCTGGGCCTCCCCTGACCTCCTCTTCCTTCTCTTTGTTTCCTGGAAGCCCCTCGCGGAAGCCCCGTGAGGAAGCGGTGGGGACAGGGGACCCTGGGCTGGGGTCCCAGCTCCGTGGCCTCCCCTGGAAGTGACCCCACACAAACGACCTCAGTTTCTTTATCCAAACGACGACGAGCGTTTGATTGTGAAAAGACGAACAGAAAACGGGAGAAAGGGGAGGAGGAGACCGCCTGTCCCTCTGTCCTCCCACCGACCAGCTCCCCAGGGACCCCAGCCGGCCTCCTGAGCCAGTCCATCCCGACCCTGTCCACCCGGAGCTGGCCCCGGATCTCGCAAATGAAGGGCTCCGCCACGGAAGACTGTCCCCCGTTTCAGATGCCAGTCACCGGCCCGGGGTGTGGCCTGAGCTTCTGCCCCACAAGTGGCACCTTTGGGGCAACTTGCAGGACTCGGGGTAACAGGCCACTGACGTTTCCCCCTTATTCTAAAGGCTCTGATCGAGGAGAGGGACAAGCAGCCCGGAGAAGAGAAGCAGGGGACAGGCCACCCTCGGGCACCTCCCAGCCTGTTCAGCCCTGCAGCTGGTGGACCCTGTCCTTTTGGGTCTGACAGAGACCTTGTGAGAGGGCACTGGACGTGGGTGACCAGCCACCCTTCAGCCAGGGGTTCGGGGCAGGGGGGACTGGAAGTTCCAACTCTCTTGTCACACAGCTCTTTCCCGGCCCCCTCCCCAGGCCATCGGGGGCCCCTTAGCAACCTGCTCCTTAGAACAGAAGATGCTCCTTTCACCCAGGAAGTTCCGAGGGACCTAGGAACGGTGTTGGAGCCGGAGTCAAAGATCCCGCACTACAACGAGACCCTCAAATGTCCCCATCTTCAAGAGTTTTAGCCAAGAATTGGGGACAGAGACCAAATACGGGGCCTATGTCTTCTGAAAGAGCAGGCCCCGTCTTCCCCAGGAGTTGACCGTGAGAGCTCCAGACCAGGCTGGTTGAGGCACAGCTCATCCAGGCGAAGTGTGGACCCAGCAAGGACCCGGGAGGAAGCCGTCCCTGTTGCATGGTAACCAGCGGCACCTGGGGCCATAACTACTGTTCACTCCCACCCCAGCCACGGGTCTCCCTGCCGCTCCTCCCGGTACAGCCTCCCCCAGGTGTCCAGGGCTCAGCCTCTGCTCAGGAATATGCAAGTGGGAGCCTCCTCCCCCTTCTCCCTCCTCCTCGCTCTGCCTTCCTCTGGCTCACGGTTCTTATCCACACCCGGCCCATTATTCATTTGGCATGGAGGGTGCATCAGTCAGCTTTCCATCACTGTGACAAAATGCCTGAGGTAATCAACTTAAAAGGAGGAAAGGTTTGCTTGGCCCTGTTGCTTTGGCCCTGTGGCAACTCCGTACATCGTGGTGGGAGCACACGGCAGAGGCGGCCTGCTGAATGGTCATGTCTTCCTTCAAAAGGATGGAATCTTCTAGAAGGCACGGAACCGATTGTAGTGGGTTGAAGGGTGGCTCCCTTCCCCAGACCTGTATCCACTTCCCAGAACCTGCGGAGGTCACTTTATTTGCAAAAAGGAAACTTGAGATGAGACCATCCTGGATCCCCTGCAGACAAGTGTCCTTGTAGACACGTGGAGGACGTGGGGACAGAGCCTGGAGCCCGGTGGCCACCGCAGCACGACACAGGGCCTGGGGTGCGGTGGGGCTGGGAACAGCCGTCTTCCCCAGAAGGGCTCTGCGGGCCACGAGTGCCTGTCACAGATGCTCCAGGTAGCATGTGACCAGCGGCCTTGTTCGGATAAGACTTTATTTACAGACACCAAAATTTGAACTTCATATCATTTCCACGTGCCACAAGACACGATTCTTATTTTGACTTTTTCAACCGCTTAAAAATGTCAAGCCCGTCCTGAGCTGTGGGTCGAACAAAACCAGGTGGTGGTGGGGGCTCCCGCCAGGGCCCAGGCTGCGACCTCTGTGGCAGATGCTGCGTGAGTATCTGTTGAGGTGGAGGAAGCGTCAGAGGTGGCAGCTGGATGTTCCAGTCCAGTAGCCCCGAGACAGAGATGAGCCATTTGCAAACTCCACTCCCCAAGAATAAAGATAGACGTGGGCTCCGCTTCTTGGCAGCCACATCCTGAGCTGCGTCCCTCTGCCGTGCCCTCCCCCGCCATGGTCTGCCTCACCTTGGGCCCAGAGCCGTGGGGCTGGCCGACCTTGGGCTGAACCTCTGAAATCAGGTGCCTGGCTGGGGTGTAGTGCTGGTCGGTGGTCCTGGACCCTTCCTGCATGGGGCTGGGGGTGTCACTCTGCAGGTGGGAGGGTGGACCCTGGCACCAGGAGCTGGTGGAGCTCTAGAGGATGGTGAGCCGCCACGCTGAACAGAGGTGCCAGACTCCGCGGATCCCGGGATCAGGCCAGGAAGGCAGTGAGCAGAGCAGGTCTGAAGCAAGACAGCAGGGCATGGTGGGGACTGTGGCCAAGTGGGAACCCACCTCCTATCGGAAGCCGTTGTCAGCTCCAGCCAGTTCTGCGGGGTGGGGACGCAGGCCCAGGGCTGCAGGACTTGGACTGCTCCTGAGAAGCTAGAGAGTTCAGGGGTTCATGTGAAATCTGATTCAGAAATTGTGGGGGACTGGGGTGTCGCTCGGGGAGAAAGGGTGTGCTTAACATGTTAGGCCTTGGTCTGCCCACTCTCTCTCTCTCACACACACAGTGAATGACAAATAAATAAATAAAATATTGACTCAAATACAAAAAACCAAAGTGAGCTGGGAACCTAGCTCAAGGGTACAGCACTTGCTCACAGCCCTGGGAGAAAGAAAGAAAGAAGAAAAACCAATGAATTGTGCCAAGTGGTTGTTGTACCTGTCCTACGGAGAGTTCTGACGGGCTGCGACATTTGATCAACAGCACACCACCAAGAGATGGCCACGGTGATCTCACATCTATCTTCCAAGTTGCACCTCTGTGTGGCCCTGTAACTGGGGGTAGAGGGAGAGGCTCAGAGGGTCTCTTTCCAGTCAGATTTCAGCCCCAGTCTGAATTTGGAAACTAATCCTATCTCATCCATTTCCAAAGAGCATTATTTCAAAGAATTCAGTTAGTGGCTGGAGTGGAAAATGCTCATTGTGAAGTGTTTAAGCTCACACACATATCTAAGAAGATTCTAGAACTACTATCCTCTGGTCTGTCGGAAAACAATTTTCAGAAAAATGGATACAGTGACCTTATTGGTGTTAGTCAGCTCTCTGCTACTATAACAAAATACCAGAGGTCATCACCTTAAAAAGAGGAAAGGTTTATTTTGGCTAATAGTTCTGGAGGGTTAGTCCATGTTGCTTTCAGGTCTGTGATCTGGCAGCACACCATGGTGGGCATGTGTGGAGGGGCACACCTCACTGCAGTTGGGAAGTAAGAGAGAGAAAGAGATGAATATCCCACAATTCCCTTTGAGGTCATGCTCCCAATGACCTAACTTCCTTCCACTAGGCCCCACCTCTTAAAGGTTCCACTATCTCCAAATAGCACCACAGGCCTTTAGCACATGGGCCTTTGGAGGACAATCCAGATCTAAATGATCATATTTAAAGACACAGGCATGAAAGAAGACATTCACATGGCTCCGTGCTCTCCTCTTTGTGAACAGTGGCAATATTAGGATCATTATGAAATGGCTGTGATTTGATCACTAATACTATAAACCTGAAGGCTCCCTCCTAAACCCCAAGAATAAATCTCAGTTTTAACTGCCAAGCTGTGCCACCTGCACCCCAAAACTCTGCCCTCCCCGTGGCTGGGCCACCCGGGCCATCTGGTAGACCTTCTGCAGCAAGGTGGACTGGTGGCTCCTGTGGCCTCCATTCACAGGGGCAGGAATCCTCTGGCTCCTGGAGGGACAAAGCCATGCGGGACCTCCTTGGGCACACACAGCTGGGATGTGGCTGCTGCTCAGGGACCGGGGAGGCCTGGGCATGAGCTCAGCTGTGAGACAGCCTCTTCTGCGAATCCCCTCTGTCCGCCCCCAGCTCCACGTTCCATCAAAACCCGCGACGGCACGAGTGCAGGAGGATGTCCTCTTAATGAGTCTGCCCGGAATTGCCTTGTTGTTTGACGGTGACAAACTCTATCCCTTAATAAAAGTTTCATGACTTCATTTAGTGTGGGAGCCATGTCACCCCAGCCCCCCGCTGATCTCAGGGACAGCCTCTGAGCACGGGTCCCACCCAGGCTGGTCTCTGGGAGGTCACCCACCCAGATTGGTGAGTGCGTCCCTGCACCCAAGGAGCCTCCTCTGGGAAGGCCTCTCTGCCCTGGCCTCCTCCTGTCCTCTCAGGGTGGCCACGGGTGAGTTGAGCGGTCCAGATCTGCCCTAGCACTTGGAGAGAGATGGCTGACAGTCAGCCACGTCCCTCCACCCTGCCAGCCGGGAGCAATAGGCTCCTCCCCCAGAGGCGGAGCCAATTCCTGGCTCCTCCCCCAAGAGGCGGAGCCTATTTCCCGTCCCTTGCTTGGGCTCTTCCTTTGCCCCGTGGAAAGCAGCAGCAGAGAGTCCACGAGTAGTAACTCAGGGAGTCCTGAGCCTCGAGAGGCTGCGCAGCTTCCGCCTGGGCCTTCTTGGACCCAGGACTCCAATGCGCAAGAGAGGCCCAGTCTAGCTCCCTGGAGGGGGAGGGCACATGGAAATGAGAAGTGGGGCACTCCACCCAGCGCCAGTGCCAGATTGTCATTGACCCTACAGCTGAGCCTGCAGTCCGTGAAGGATCCCAGGAGGGAAAGGTCCCGGCCACCCAGGTTCCAACCCACACCACTGTGGGGAATAATTGTTGCTTTAAGCCACCGAGTTTTGAAAGTGTGTGATGTAGCAATGGACAACAGTTGCAGTCACCTCTGAGCCTCAGCCATGATATTTTTGGGGTCATTGCAGCTCCGGGGATAGGTCTTGACTGGTGTAAGCCAATCAGAACACCCCCTTCTCCCTATCCACAGTGAGACTTCAGAAACCATTTGCTAGAGCTTCCCTAGTACCTTAAAAAGAGATGGTGTGGGATGAGAATGTGATGTCTGGAATCAAGGCAGCCATTTTATTCCACATGAATTTCCATGTGAAGCCAGAGGATAAAAGAATGAAAGTTAATATCTGAGAACGAAAACTAGAAGTTGGGAAGAACCCAAATCCTTGATATCTTTGAGTCACCAGGTCAAGTCACACCTAAAGCAAGATATCCCTGTGAGCTTTTCAGTTGTACAAACCAATGATATCCCTAAATGATAGAGCTTCAAGTTGTGGCACAACTATGAGCAGAGATGTATTTACAGTTTTTGTTTTTTAAAGAAAAGAAATTGAAGCCTGTGGGAACAAAGAAGTATGTTAAAGGATGTCCATTAGAGCCTTGCTCCTGTTGAAAAACTAGAAATAACCTAATTATCCAACAGCAAGATATTTTAAAAGTAGACCAGGACATCTCTGTATGCAGTAAAACACACAGCAGTCATTAGGGTCCAATAGAAGCCGTCAGATCTGATGTCTCATGGAGTCACTTATTTCCTGTGTGACCCTCAGCTAGCTGGGTAACTTCTCTGGGACTCCATTTTTGCCTGAAAAATTGGTACATGAGCAGAGCCTACCCCTGAGATTTTTATGAAACTTAAATGAAATATGCAGAGAGATCGACCCAGCGCCTAGAGCATTCCTAAATGTTTAATTAATGACCTATTATTATTAACATCTAATGACATTGGGCCATGATCTCGATACAATTTCAAGTATAAAAAGTCAGATTAAAAAGTGGATATGCAGTGTAATTAAGATTTTATGAAATGTACATGCAATTTTGCGATAAAACCTTGACTTATCCACTGGAATGCATATCAAATACTCGTGAAGTTGCAGGCAGTTTAAATAAAATCGTGAACTTTTTTTTTTTTTTTTTGTATTCTCTAAGATTTCTGCAACACAGACCTTTAACTTCAGAAGGAAAAACTTGGGCTGGGGATGTGGCTCAAGCGGTAGCGCGCTCGCCTGGCATGCGTGCGGCCCGGGTTCCATCCTCAGCACCACATACCAACAGAAGGAAAAACTTTAAAAAAGAAGAAGGGGAGGGAGGGAGGGAAGGAAAGGAAGGGACCCTGCTTCCTGTCAGTCACCTCTCTGTGTGGTCCTCTCCCATGGTGCAAAGCACTGACCTGCGTGAACCACAGAAATGACAGCGTGTGACATCAGGGCTTGATTCTAGTTGTGTTAGTCAGCTTTCTGAGACTATAACAATTACCAGAGATAATCACCTTATGAAGAAAAAAAACCATCAGGGCTGGGTCACAAAGACATTGTAGCTTTCTCTATGATCAGTCATTCTTACGGGAGTGGGTGGCCATGTTGTGAGGACACTCAACCAGCTCTGTATCTGTTATTTCCACCATTACTACTAAAAATAAGATCTTCCCCAGAGGGCTCGGATGATACTCTGTTACCAGAAGGGGAGGAGAGACCATGCAGGTGACACCAAATGGCTGCTAAGTCCAAAGATGAGTTTTCAAGTTTTTCTTTTGTGAAAAAGACACGTGCTCACATTTGCTAACCTCTTCTGGGGTGACCCGAGGCTGTAGCAATTTGTTTCTCCCAAAACAAAGCACCTAATCTGCCTCTTCAAGAGAAGAGTGGTTTTTTTTTCCTATATTGGGGACTGAACCCAGGAGTGCTTAACCACCGAGCCACAGCCCCACTCTTTTTTATTTTTTATTTTGAGACAGGATCTCACTAAGGAAAGTGATTTCTAAACAAGGGATAAGAGTTGTGTTAGTCAGCTTTCTGAGACTATAACAATTACCAGAGATAATCACCTTATAAAGAAAAAAGGTTTTTTTTTCTGGCTCAGTTTTGGAAGTTTCAGCTCATGATCCTATTGGTCCTATTTCTTTTGAGCCTGTGACAGGGTAGCCCATCATGGTGGGGGTATGTGGTGGAACCAAACTGCTCCTCTCAGAAACAGAAATAGAGGAAAGGACTGGGATTCCACAATCCTTCAAAGGCATGTGCCCAGTGACATGAAGACCTCCCAGTTGGGGTCACTTCTTAAAGGGTCCAGCCTCCACTCTGCTGGTACCATGGACGGGGGCCCAGGCTTCCACCACATGGGACTTTGGGAAGACATTTAAGATTTTAACTATAGCAAGAACGAAACTGCATTTTGAGAGAAACTCAATGTTTTAGGAATAGCTTTTATTTTTATTTCTTTTTGAGGGGGTGGGGATTCAATTCAGGGGTTACTCTACCACGGAGCTGCATCCCCAGATTGATTTTTTTAAACTGGGTCTCACTAAGTGGCCCAGGCTGGACTTGAACTTGCAATCCTTCTACTTTAGTTTCTGAGTTGCTGGAATCACGGGCCTATGCCAAGGCACCTGGTGGGAAGAACAGTTTGAAAGCAGAAGTTTGGAAATGTTTCCATTGAGCCTTTATCTGCCCCAAAGCCGCGAAAGCATGATTCCTTGTAAAACCTCCTCGATCCGCACACTTTAAGAACTGGAAAAAGAAAAATTTCAGATTTAAGAAAGATATCAATTTCAGGAAGGTAGCCAATTTCAGGAAGATAGCCAATTTCAGATTTAAGGAAGATATCAAAGGAGTGAATCTATTTGTTTACAAAACACACACACACACACACACACACACACACACACACATGCCAACACTCTGATCTGTTTGGCGGACTGAATGACAGGCACCCGGAAAAAAAAATGGATGCATATTAATCAAATCCCACCCAGCATCGTTCCCTACTTGGTGAATGGGATTCTAAGATGAAAACAAAATATTAAAACAAAAAAAGCATATCCGGTTGCATTGAGATCAGTAAAAAAAAATAATTAAGAATGTTTAAATGAAGGTCAAAAGGTTGCTGTAAAGGAAAATGAAAATATTTAAAAGTAATGTTGAATTTTTATGTTCTCCTGTATCAATCTCTCGGCTGCGTATGCACTTGATATCTGGCTCGTATCTGTGCATCGTTTGCAGTGTGCAGATATTTCTACCCCGTGGAGACCTCGGCGCCTAATCACGTCCCTGAGTGCGGGTCCCCCTCTGCGCAGTTCGGGTCTTGAGGTGCAGATGGGCGTGGAACTGGGCTCCGCTCGGTCCCAGGGTGGCCGCTCTGCTCTTGGCCCCTAGGGGGCAGCAGAGGGATGAAAACGACAGCTCCCAGCACGACCCGAAAATCAGCCCAAGAAGGGACGGCCCCAGACACCCCAAATCCTCTTGTGCCCAGTCCTGACCCTCCTTCCCGTCCCTCCCCAGGAATGGAGTGAAATGAACCAACCGAAGACCCCGAGGACTGAGACAGATCCCGCCGGGTGCGGGGAGGGAGGATTGGGGGCTTTGACTGGAGGCTCCTCTCGTTTGAGGATGACGGAGAGATGTGCCAGGCCACCAAAGATCGAGGGGACCCCGGGTGGCCCTGGACTCTGGACCTTGCCTTGCTCCTCTTGAGGAGCCTCAGTTTCCCCAGCGGAGATCTGGGAGCGCTGGAGACTTGGGAAGGATCCCCGAAGCCTCGATCAATCCCATTCCTTTGGCCCACGTGCTGGACATGCAGTTGGTGCCAAATCCATGTTCATCGGCCCTGACCTTCCTCCTCCTGCCCCTGAAGACAAGGTCAAGTGGAGCTGGATGGCTGCCCAATCACTGGTTCCTGAGCACCTCAGCCCTGGTCGGTCTCGTTCAGGAAAATCCTGGTTCAGAGAAACTTCCTGAAGCCCGTGAGGGTTGCACAGACCAGGCTGAGGGGCCGAGGGGGGGCTCAGGATTACCGCTAGCCCCGCAGGTGCAAGGCCCTGGGTTCCAGCCGCAGCACCCCCCCCCCCACCCGGGGACCAGGCAGGGACGTCCAGCCAATCCCTCTCCCAGGGCGCTGGGCCCTTCTCTGAGACTCTACCTCCCCCCCCCCATGCCTTTGATTGCTGACCCCTCTGTCCCCTGGGGACCACCCCAGCAGCAGGCCACCCTGCAAACGCACCTCTGGGCCTGCGTCTGAGCTAAGGAGTGGAGGGGGCATCCGGCCAGGGGACCTTGGGAGTCGGAGTCTGCGACAATCTCTCTGATCATTGGAAACGGCTAATCCCTTGCTCTAATTAGGAGGCCCAGGCCAGCCTGCTCCGCTTTCCCAGGCTCCTGGTTTGAAGGTTTGAGAAACAGGAAGTGACTGTTTCGGAAGCCCAGAAGCTGGCTGGTGTCTTTGTAGCCGCCGACTCCGAGGGAAAGTCGCAAGTGGGAATGCACTGGGGACGTGTCCCTTCAAAGCGCATCCGGAGTTCCTGAAAAGCGCCGATTCATTATTAATGGCCACAGTCTTTCAGGTAATTTTTGTTGAACATAACAAAGCGGACAATTCCCAACGGTATGGCTCTGAGTCTACGTGAACTGAACACACCTTATGACCAGCCCCCCCCCAAAGTCCCCTGGGGTCCCTCCCAGCCCCTACGCCACTCCCCGAGGGGAGCCATCGCCCTGACTTGCAGCATCATCATAGGTTGGTTTTATCAAACATGCTTCGGGCCTTGATTCCGAGTTCTCAAGTTCACGTGGCCCTGGTGACCCCACGAGTATCTTTAATGCTAGAAGGGCCTGGGGGTGCCATGGGTCCTTGTGCCCCCCTGCAGGGACATGTGCCAATGTCCGTCAGACAAAGGCTCTGGGCTGGTAGGTCGGTGATTCGATCTTGCAAGAGAAGCTCAAGTGCAGACTTTTATGTGGGCCCGTGGTATCCCACGCATGAACGATGACGGCCAAGCGAAGCCCAATAGTGTGTGCAGCTCCAGTGCCCGGAGAGAACGTTTTACAAAATCAGATCTCGTGGTTCTAGAATGATGGCCGCATCCTGGCCAAAGAAAACACACCTTTGGGGCCAGGTTTGACCTTCAGACTGCCAGGGGGCGACTGGAGGGTCCCCAGGCCGTGGGAGGCACAGGGGTGGGAAAGAGCACAACTCGGGGTTCACCGAGATCCCGGTTGGAGGAGGGGCGACCCACCGCAGGGACAGTTGGGTGGACGTGAGGGAAGGCTGTGCCCAGGAGAGGGATCCTCAGGGACACCCGAAGTCACCCAGGGAGAGAAGAGCCAGGCGTTCTAGGCAGAGGCAGGGGATCCAGTGGTTTGGGACCCAGAAGGACAATCGGAGGCCATGAGACTTGGGCGCGCTGGGCTGGCCTCTCTGGCAGCAGGTGCGGGGGCGGGGGAGGCCACATGGGGCAGGCAGGTCACTGGAGGCTGTTGAAGGGCCTTGACCTCTGCCAGTGGACCAGGAGGGCCGTGGGCCCCAGTTTCTGTCCTAGTGCACAAATCCCACCTCCCACAATCCCCTGTCCAGGCCCAAGGTCATGACCACCGTGTCCTTATCTGAGATGAACATTCTCCTGTGTCCAAGGGGCTTGAGCCTAGAGGTGGCCCCGAGGGGCAGGCTCCGCTCAGCTCCAGGTAGAAGGCCCAGCGTGGAACCAGACAGAACTGGGGTTTTCTTGGCAGGGGCTGTCGCTCGATGGCAAGGGCTCCCCTACCGCCACAAGGCCCCGAGTCCACGGCCGGCAACGCAAAGGGAAAGAATGTGAATTTTCCCTGTCCCTGCCCCCTGCCACCAGGCCTGCATCCATCCATCCCCGGAAACGTGGAGCGGAATGTGGCTGTCACCCCGGGGTCCATCTTTGAGAAAATCCTGCTGGACCCACCTTTCAGACCGACTCGGATATTGGGGTGAAGCTCCGTGGGAGAGGGCTTACCTAGCACGTTGGGGGTCCGTTCAATCCCAGGACCCGCCTCCCCCCACGCACGCACACACAATCCAGAATGCCCAAGGTCACGGCCACCACCCTGGGCTGAGCCCTAGGCACCACTCACCAGCCCCCTGCTGGCCTCTCAGCTCCCACACAAGGGCCCCACGTTAGAGTTGGCCCCTCTCTGCCAGGACCCTCTGTGGGCTTCTACCTCCCTCAGTAAATGCCACGGTCCTTACAATGGCTGCCCAGGCCTCTGTGGTCTGTCCCCAACCCTGTCATCTCTCGGACTCTTTCTTCTGCTCGGCCTCTTGCTCACCAGGATCTGCTCACCCCATGGGGCCGAGGGGCTCTACCCTCAGGGCCTTTGCACGTGCTGTCCGCCTGCCTGCAACTTTCTTTCCCTGGCAGACATCCTCAGGGCTCCCTCCCATGCCTCCTTCAAGTCTTTGCTCCAATGTCACCTTCTCCACCAGGCCTTCCTGATAGAATGATAGAGCTGTCACCCCCCTCTATCATTCCGTGCGGTATTTTCCTCTGTGGCCGGCCCTCAAGGCAGTCAAGATTCTTTATTTGCGGGGAGAGGTACTGGGTTTAAACCCAGGGATGCTTACCCACGGAGCCCCATCCCCAGCCCTCTTTATTTTTTATTTTGAGACAGGATCTCACTGAGTAGCTCAGGGCCTCACTAAGTTGCTGAGGCTGGCCCTTGAATCCTCCTGCCTCAGCCTCTAGAGTTGCTGAGATTATGGGTGCGCACCCCATGCTCTGACCCTTGGGTATTTCTTCAGAGACTGGGTGATCCCTAAAGTCGAATTCCCTGGGCTTTCTTGGCTTTGTGCGCCCAGGATAGGGTTCCTAATCGGAAGGGCATTGAGTCCTGCCACATATAACACCAACCACAGGCTCAAACCCACAGAAGCGCCAGATTGAGGCCCACATCCTGGGGACTGGCTTTCAAATGTGGACAGGCGCTGGGCTGATAAATATTGCATGCCCATTTAGAAGTGCTGCTGGGTTCCTCGCAGCTATTTGGCCATGATACATCTTCTCTGTCAACCAACACCCCCTGCACCGTCATTATTACCCAGAGGTCCTTCCAGCCCAAATAGTTGGGAACCCCTTGCCTGGGGCCAGAAGAGGGCTCTGATAAACAAGGCTAGAGATCTCTGGTCATCCCTCTTGCCAGTTCCCTCCAGGGACATTGCCCACGATGCTTTACTCTCACCTACCCCCAGGCAGAGTGGCAGCAGCTGACAGTGAGCATGGACCCCCACAGGAGTGAGGCAATTCATAATCCCGGTCACCTTGAGTTCTGCAAGTCCCACCACTTGGCCAGCTGGGGGTACTTGGAATGTCCAGCTTGGGCAGAATCCAAATCAGCCTTTGCAGTCAACGTGTGGTTCATGGTCACATACCCTGGGCATTGGTCATTGTGCGAGGTGCCCTGGGGAGCTCAGGGAAAAATGCCCAACTCAGGGCCAAGGTGGGGACGGAGGTGTCACAGTTGGGCACTGTCACTTTGCATGAGCCATCTGAAGAGGCTTATCAACTGTCTTGGGTCCAGGTGTTGATAACAGTGGCTAGAATTCAGTGCGTGATGGGCCAAGTGCTTTTGGGGGACATGATTTCAGCAGCAAACCCCAGTGATGTGCCTCTGGGGTATATTCCTCCCCTTTTCATAGACATGGAAATTGATGCTCAGAGACAGCAAACCACTTGTTCCAAGTCACACAGCTGGTCAGGCCCTAGATTTGCCTGACCCCAGTCAGTACACTTGACCGCTCGGACCCACCCTGACCTTGGAGATTCCAAGTTGGCAGTCAAGTCGCTTTGCCTCTGCAGGGCACCCCTTCTAGGTGTGGCAGGGGACCTCCTTAGGTCATGCTGTGCAGGATCTCAAGCAGGGACAAGCCACGGGGGCCTGTTTGTCTTACCCGACACTCAGTACCTGTGTGCACACCTCTTTGCCTTGAAGGAAGCCCAGGTGACTGCTTCTTCCTTAGAGGAGGCTGTTCCCAGACCCTGGAGGTGGCCTAGGGCTACACAAACCTTCCAGACTCTGGGACCCAGCATTCCTGGTAGGGCACGGCTCCTGTCCTGCTTTGTGACTCCGGGTCCTACAGGTCCCTGGCCGTGGGAAGGCCCGTGCTCAGGCCCTTTGGAGAACTCCCCTTTCGGTCTGGTGTGAGGTTCTTTTCCTGGGGTCTGGGGGACTGCTGCTCCCTGTCCCTGGTGGGCACCGACAGGCTCTGCCCTTATTTTTCACCCGCAGGGCCTCTCTGGGTCTGAGTGAGATGCCCCCCCTCCTACTCGGGGGCCCTGTTGTGTCGCCCCAGGTCCCCATGTCGATCCTGTCTTTGGGAGCGTCTTGCCTACAATTTTTGTGGCTCCCTCGGGGGCGGCCCTTCTCTCCCACTTCCCCGCCCGCGCCCGCCGCGGGGCGCCCCCTCTCCCGTGCGGGCGGGCGCCAGAACAGTGTCGCCGGCCGCCTGCAGGTGTCTCCCCACGGAGGGGCGCGCGTCCCTGCGCCGTGGCCGCTGCCAGGCGCCAGCAGCTCCTCGCCGAGGTGCACTCGCGCTCCGGGCTCCGGGCGCGCCGAGTCCGCTCCGCCGCTGCCGCCCGCCGCCCGCGCCCCCGGCGCGCTCCGCGTCCCCCGAGCCGCGCCCCCAGCCCGGGGGGGCCATGGGCCCGCGCCGCGTCCACTGCCGCCGATCGCAGGCGCCCGAGCCCCGGGGCGCGGCGGGCAGCGGCCACTGACGCGGGGCGCCGGCTGCCAACTTCGCGCGCGGAGCTCCCCGGCGGCGCGGTCCCGGCGGCGCGGGCGGCATGAAGACGAGCCGCCGCGGCCGAGCGCTCCTGGCCGTGGCCCTGAACCTGCTGGCGCTGCTCTTCGCCACCACCGCCTTCCTCACCACGCACTGGTGCCAGGGCACGCAGCGGGTGCCCAAGCCCGGCTGCGGCCAGGGCGGGAGCGCCAACTGCCCCAACTCGGGCGCCAACGCCACGGCCAACGGCACCGCCGCCCCCGCCGCCGCCGCCGGGAGCGGCCCCCCTGGCGGCGCGCTCTACAGCTGGGAGACGGGCGACGACCGCTTCCTCCTGAGGAATTTCCACACCGGCATCTGGTACTCGTGCGAGGAGCAGCTCGGCGGGCCCGGTGAGTGCGCGGCGCCCGGCTCCGGCTCCGGGCGGTGCGGCCCCGGCGGCCGAGCCACAGCGGCGCTCCGCGCTCCGCGCTCCAGGCTGGCGAGGGGCCCCGCGGCCGGCCGCACGGACCCCGCGCCCCGCAGGGCTGGCCGAGCGCTCGGCGGGGACGCGCCTTTGCGCGGCCGGGGGCCGGGGGCCGGGTACGGGACGCCCCGCCGGTCAAGGCTGGGGCAGGCTCCTGCGACCCCCGGCGGCTTTGGGGACATTGCCGCCCCGGGAGGCGCGTCTCCCCGACACCCACCCCAGCTCGGGTCGGAGGGGCGCGCGTTCCTTTCCCCGCTTGAACTCGTCTCCGCGCTCCCCCACCGCCCTCTCCACCCGCTCCGGACGCCCCACACCGCCCCGTCGCGCCCCTGGGGGTGGTGGCGGTGCCGGGGGCTTTGCGGAGGGCTGCCCTCCCATCGCAGAGCCGCGGGGCCAGGAACTAGGGGGTCATTCTCCTCCCCCCACCTCCCGCTCCACTCAGCCTCCCAGACGGGCTTGGGAAGCACGGGAGTGGGGACTGGGGGGAGTCCCGTGGGTTCCGGGGAAGCTGCACGCACCCAGAAGCCGGAAAGCCCTGGGTATCCTGTCCCTCTCCTGGAATAGGATGTGGCCAGAGGGACACCACGGCAGGTGGGAAGATGGGACAGCTGCCACACTCGGCTTTGGGAGTCTGAGAGGACTTGGCTTAGCCCGAGGCTCATGGGGACTGGGAAGGGGGCTTGGTTCTCAGGAGGCAGGTCTGTGCCCCTTCCTCTGTCCTCCTGAGGCAGCCGGGGCTGGAGGGAGTGTCCCCGAGGCAGGCATATGGTAGGGCTCAGGGACAGCTGCCTGATGGGGTTTGCTGGCCCCACAGGACCCAGTGCCACTGACATGGTGTGGCTCCAGGTTGTGTGTGGGACCCTCTGGTGTGAGTGGACCTCTTCCCCAAGGTTAAACCTCCTCTACGCTTGTAGATCTCTTCAAAGGCACTTGGCTCATGTGGCTCCAGGGTGATGGCAGTGGACATCAACAGACAGAGCAAGCCGTTCGCTTACTTGGCCGAGGCAGGGTCCTCTGGAGAGAAGACCCACGTCCCACCCACTTTGCAGGCCAGGTCTCAGGGTATTCTCATCTCTGTGTCACCACTCCAGCCACAGCCTGAAATTCCCTGGGGCCTACCTGCCTTTGGTCCCTAGCATATTGTCCCCCTCCCCAGGACGTCCCTCTGTGAGGGTCTCCCTGGGAGGTCTGGCTGCCTCCCCGACTTCTGGGGAGTGTCTGTCACACAGTAGGCCTTCAGTAAATAGTTGCAACAGAAACATGTTAATTTGCAATACAGGGACGTGGGACGGGGCCTTGGGAGGACAGGCCAGCGGTTTCTTGGGGTGCTGCGTTGTCCCCTGTCTTGCTTCTGGGGCTGCTGACTGAACTTTCCTGGGACTTCACCTGGTATGTGCTGGCCCCTTGTCAAAGACCTGATGTGTTTGAGGAGGGTCCTGCCTTGACCAGTTCACCCCGTCAATTCATTTCTGGGGTGCATTCAGGACACGAGTCGTCACTGTGGCGTGTCACAACACTCACAGGAGAAATCAGCCTCAAAGCCATCTTGGCTCACGTCCCTGCTTCTACCAGCCCGGCCCTCACCTGCCCCACGGAGGCCTCACACACCGAGCCACAAGGTCCCTCTGCACCCTTTGGAGCCGAGGTCCCCGTAATTCTTTCTCCAAGTTCAAGAATATGTTTCTGAGCTTCAGGAGACCTTCCCTGGGGACAGGTGGCCTGTGCCTCTGGCCAGGTCTCTGCTCTGCGTGGAGACCAGCCTTCTCCCGGCGCACACACTTGGAAACACAGACTGTGTCTTGTCTGTGGCAGTCCCCAGGGTCCTGACCCTGCCTCTGTGGCATGTCCTAGCCCCACACCGGCCATCTGGAGCCTGGGAATTATTGCCAGTCTCTCCTGACCACTCCCTGAAGGTCACAGTCCTGACGCTTGCTGTCATTTCTCTGTAGCTCATGCGGGCTCCACTCGGGGTGTTCAAACCTGTGTGCGGCCTTTAAAAAAAAAAAGTGTCAGTTGAAAATATTGAAGAGCAATGTTGGGGGACACTTATGGAACCCTCTGTGCACCCCTGGCCCTGTGGGGACATCTCCCCTGCTGTCTTACTAAAACCCCAGCCACCACCCACCTCAGGGGCAGGCAGGTCTAGGGGCCCCCTCTCAGGTGACAGACTTGGGACTCAGGGGCTTCTGGCAAGGGATCGTATCTTTTTTCCAGGGGCAGAAAGAAATCAGAGGGAGGTGACGTGGGAAGAGGTGGCATCGGGGGGTAGCTGAGACAGGGCCCCTGCCCATCAGTCCTCTGTGAGTCCCACGGTGGCTGGTTAATTCATTTCCCACGTTTCTCTCATCCCTCCCAGAAGAATCCCAGTTTTCCTCCCCGGGGCCTGGGACCCAGTCGGGGGCTGGTCTGGTCTTTGCTGGTGAGAAATCGGGGGGCGGCCTGAGGCCCGGCGGGTGGTGTCTGCTGCTGACCCCGCAGCTCCCAGATGCTCCCGAATCCTCCACCTCTGGGCCTGAAAGGGTGTCGCAGGTACCTGGCCTCAAACTTTTGTTGCCATGACAACCTGTCTTCTGGGTTCTGTGACCATTTTATTTTATTTTTTTTCCTCCCAGAGGAAAAGCCACCCCAACATCCCCTGATAAGGCCCCTGCCCTCCCCCAGGTCCCCCCAGGTCCCCCCACCACAGCGAGGACCACTTCCTCCCGCCCTCCTGGAAGCCCCGGGCAGAGCCGGGTCCCTCTCTGGGTTCCGCCCAAGGCAGAGACGCCCCGGCCGCAGATCCAGCCTCTCGGTGGGCGGGAAGCAGCCGCTCCAGGGCCAGCTCGGCCACTTCTCTGTGTCTCATTTGTCCCCACCGAGGTCACTCCCCCCCCAGGGCGACCCCCCTGCTCCGCCCCCTTCCCACACCCCGAGCCGCAGCCTTGGCAGCGGAGGCCGCGTCCTGAACAGACCCACTGTCGCAGCCGGGCACAAAGGAGCCCTTTCTCCTCCGTGTCCCCGCCCAGACGGGGGTGGCCAGGCCTCTGCAGCGTCGCCCCCAGCCTCCCCGGGGCCGAAGACGAAGTCCAGGGGCGAGACGGGGCGCGTGGGGGCGCTGGGTGTGAATGGGCCTGAGGGAGGCCTGGAGAGAGGCCCCGGGGACAGGTCACAGGTGGGCCGCGGGTGGGGGGGACCCACGTCTGGGACCCCACGTGCCCCACCCAGAGAGGCCCCGTCCAGGGTCCCGGAGACCAGGGAAAGGGCAGGTTTGGGGTCCCACTCTGGAGCCCCTCCCCCTGGGGGATGGGTGGGTGTCGCCGCGGGGACTCCCCCTGGTTAGCGCAGGCAGCTCACCCGCCACCCGTGCCCTAGTCCCAGTCACCCGCATCTCTCCCCTGGACCCCGCAGAGGCCTCCCCGCCTCCGCCTGGGCCTGTCCCTGCTCTGGGTGGATCCTCGCCTGGCATCAGAGGCTCCCCAGAGCCTCCCTGTGCCCAGCGCCCTCCCAGGTCCTCCCTCCCGCCCAGAGCCCCAGCTAAGACCCTCTCTGAGCCTCTCTGAACTCCTCTCCCGCTGCCCCCAGGGTCTCTGCGCTCCTGCGTCTCTGGCCCCCTCCTCCCCCCCACGAGGCCCCCTCTGGCCTCAGGGCCTTTGCACCCACTGCTCTTCCCCCAGATCCACCCGAGACCATTTCCTGGAACTTTAGAAGATCTGGGCTCAGTTTTCTCTGCCTGACTCAAAATGAACCCCGCCCCCCTACGTGTCCTGCTTCATTTTTCTCCTGGCACTTCCTGTCCCTGACCCTGTTCCCGTGTCACTCCTCTGTGTTGTCCACCGGCTCCATGAAGGTGGGGATTGATCTTTCTGGGCCTGGTTTGCTTAGAACACTGCACATAGTAGGTGCTCAATCATCTTTAGGGATGAGTATCAGCTGTCGTCACCGTTGCCGTTGTGTGTTGGTGGGACATTGGGCAGCCTTCGTGTTGGGAGCATCTCGTGGGCAAAGACTTGGACTTTGGAAGCTGTGGCCGTGAGCCCTGGACAAGTGCTATCTCCTGTCCTTCAGATAGTGGCAGGTGCCATGGTTACCCCCATTTCCTGCAGAGGAAGCCAAGGCACAGAGAGGCAAAGCGACTTACCCCAGGTCACACAGCAGGCAAACGACAAAGCTGGGGTGTGCACCCAGAGGCTGCTGTGCGGATGGTGCACTGACCCTGGCCTGACGCCTCAGCCTCCCTGGGCCCCTCCAGCCAGTCCTGCTGGAAGGGCGCTGTGCAGGGACCCCCGAGCCTGGGTGCGAGTCTGGATTCTGCTGCCCACTTGCCGAGTGGCTTCTCAAAAGTCCCACTTCTCTCTCTTTTTTCCTGGACTTTTCTTTCCTCAGGTGTAAAAACGAGTCTTTATTTATTTATTTTTGAACTTTTTTCATGGAAGTTGAAGATGGCAGAGCGCTGTCCTTGTGACCACAGGCTTGGAGTCAGACCCGTCTGTGTACAGTCCCCACACCACACTCAGCTGCTGTGTGGCCCTGGGTAGGAGATCACCCTCTCTGGGCCTCAGTTTCCTTGGTTGGGGCATGAGGACGGTGCTGTTTGCCGGGGCCGACAGGAGTGGCCACTGTCCCGTGGGGACGTCCGCAGTTTGCCCACCCGCCCCTCCTCACTGCTACCTGCAGGTGCTCAAGCCCCGAGACGTGGGTCCTGCAGGACACGCTGCCATCAGACGTCTGGCTGCTGGGGATTCCGCCCGCGCCTCCCCCAGTCCAGCAGCCTGACTGTGTCCTGCCAGCTCCGCCCACGTCTGACCCCAGCCTCTCCCGGGCCTCTCTGGGCCCCTGCTTCTGTCCTCTGTCTGTTCTCCACCCCACAGCCACAAGGAGTCCTGTTAAACCCAGGCCAGACCACCTCCGGTCCTACTCAGGATCTCTGGTGCCGTCGGTCACACCAGGGTCAAAGCCGAATACCTCAAGGCCTGCGAGGCCCCTCTGACCTGTCCCACCACCTCTCTGACCTTCCCTCTGTCTTCTCTCCCCACCAGTCCCCCTGCCCCAGCCACACCAGCCTCCGCACTGGCCCTTGAACAGGCTGAGATGTTTCTACCTCAGGGCCTTTGCACCTGCCCATCCCTCACCTGGAATTCCCTTCCTTGATTCATGCAAAACCCGTGTCTTCCATCTCGGCTGCCGTGTCCGCTGTGTCCTCCCACAGCATGGCCTGGTTGGGAACTTGTGCAGGTGTTTACCTCAGGACAGAGCAGAGTCCCAGACCTGGTGGCCCTCAGTCGGTGGCTGAGACTCTGGCCCTTCCCTGGAGAGACTCGTGGTAAAGGAAGTGCAGTCGGAGGCGGCCACTGAGGGCTGCTCGGAGGCCTGGCTGGGGACAGAGAGGGACTGTGGGGCTGGAGAGGGCAGGGCACACGGCCCCGGGGGCTGAGGGGAGCTGCGGCTGGGGGAGGCGTCGGGGCTCCAGGGTGGAAGGAGGGGCCGCGGCTCTCAGCTTCCTCTCTGAAAGGCAGGACGCGCCCTTGGCGGGTCCTGGCCAGTTCCCTGGTTGCTCCCACTGCCCTTGGGGGGCCCTGATCTGTGTCCAAAAGTAGCCCCTCGACTCCAAAAACGCTCTGGCGGGTGCGGGTGGCCTGGCCCAGCTGCCTGCGCTCAGCACTTTCAGGCGACTTGGTGGCAGGTCCCCCCCGGGGGCTGTGGTCTTCCTGGTGGTGGGGACTAGGACGGAGCCGGCTTGGCCTCTGGAGGTGGGGCAGGGGCCTTGCGTCCCGTCCTCGGGGGGTGGGTCAGACAGCCACAGGGCGGAGGAGGTGCCACGTGGTGAGGGGTGACAGAGACCAGGGGGAGGGTGACACAGAGCCAGGGGCCACCCAGGTGTGCTGCGCCCTGGGAGGGAGGAGGGAGGGGCCCGGAGTGGCCGGGTCGGTGGGGGCACCTGTCCCTGTCCTGAGGGGCTGGTCCAGGCCTGGCCGAGGCCCCTGCAGGGAGACCCTGTGTCCAGGTCCCGCTGGTTGAGGCCCAAGGCAGCCGGTGGGGAGGCCGGGCCGGGCCTCAGGCCTCCCCTTCCTCCTGTGGGTGGTGGACACCTGGGGCTCCAGGGCTGCAGCCTGGTGCAGCCCCTGCCCACCCCGCTCCCCCGGGGGCCTCCGAGTCACATGGGCTTTGAACAGAGTCATTGAAAAACCCGGGGACAGAAGGCCCTGGGCGCTGGTTATCATCCCCCAGGGACGGCCACCCTCAAGCCCGGGACCCCCTGTCCCGACTCCACGTCCCCCGGTCTCTGCGCCAGGCTCTGTGGGGGAGGGAGGAGGAGGCGGGTGGCTCTGTCCCTCCTCCATCCTCTGAGCCGCCATCAGCCCAGCTCCTGTCCCTCCTGCCTGGACGGGGCAGTCCCCCTGGGCCCCAGCACAGAGGTGTTCTGGGTGGTCAGACCCCCCCCTAGAGCGTGCTGGCCGGGGCAGGGGACCCGGACGCAGGCCACTGGGTGTCCACTCAGTGGAGCCCACGCTCCGCTCACCTGGCGTCTGCAGCCAGTCCAGGCTGTGACAGCCTGTGACAGCTGTGTCAGCCTGCGGTCCCTCCCAGCACTGGCTTCCTGCTCACAGGCCCCTGGCAGGTCAGCTGGGCTCTGTGTCCTGCTGTTCTCCCTGGGGACCCAGCACAGGAGGGTCCATCCCGGGGTTTCTGGGCGGTCGGGGCAGGAGAGGGGTCGAGCTCTTGCCCACATGTGGCACGCGCCATTCTGGGGACATGTCACTGGCCAGAGCAAACCACCGGCCACGTCCCACCTTCTCCTGGGGCTGGAGGATGGCGGCCCTACCGTCCGCCCAGACAGCAGAGAGCTGGGAAGGGTGGTGGGCACACGTGATCCCTCTGCCCCACCCTGCCCTGTCTCAGCAGGTCTCTGCAGGGAAGGGGCTTTCTGACCACTGGTGAGTCTGCTGGACAGGCTGCCCCGGGAGCCCTGCAGAGAGGGTGGCCTGGCTTGGACTCTCCAGGGTCTGTCTTGGGACCTCCCATCCTAGGCTCTGATGGGTGATGGCCCAGTTCTCTCCTTTCTTCAGTCCACACAGGGGACAGCGTGGCTCCTCTAGGGCCTCCCCTACCCCTCCACTCTCCTTTTTAAGGCATTGGTAATTGTGTATTTACTAGTTGTTTAAATTTTCTGATTTACCCTGGTTTTCTTTGGGCCCACTTTCCTGAGGTTTGTCATTGGTAACATCCTCAAGTTTTGAGGTCAAGGACTCGGTTTCTGTAGTACAAAACGAGGGATCTGTTCAGTGCTATGAATTTGCCTCTGGGTACGGCTTTGGCCACATCCTCTGGGTTTCTCCGACATGACTTTCTAAAGATTCTGCAACAGCAAGTTGTGGAATTTTGGTTTTGTCGTTTCGTGGGTCCAAGGATGATTTAGTAGAGCATTTAAAAATTTCCCCGGGGTGTGGGAGGGAAGGGAGGGGGCAGGGGATTAACAAGGACGGTGGAATGTGAGGGACATCATTAAACAAAGTACATGTACGAAGACTCGAATTGGTTGTCAACATACTTTATATACAAACAGAGATAGGAAAAATTGTGGTATATATGTGTAATAAGAATTATAAAGCAAAAAAAAAAAAATCTTTTTTTCCCCAGAGCTTTGTGTTATTGCTTAAATTTTTGCCATTAATTTTAAACTGAATTTGTTGAAAGATAAAAAAGGTGATGAGAAAAATTTCTGCTTTATTATTTTTTTGTAAATATTTTATATAAAAATCAGATATGTTCCCTGGGTGAGGCTTAAAGCAGCTTCATACACAGGATTATTTAATGACTTGACTTTGCTATTTATCTATCTTTGCTGTCTTGATCTTCGTCAGGCTAGATGAGGCGGGTGAAAACCTTGCTCATTAGTGGGGCCTTCTTTCCATTTTAACTTGCATTTCTCATAGTTTTGATTTTGATAAACTTCAGTTCTATAATATATATGTATCTATCACAAAAAGATTCTTGAGTGGTATTTTCATTGTGGAGCTGTGGGTTTTAGCTTGTGTCAAGATGAAATGACGGTGTCCCCCGGTGAATGCTTTTTATTTTGAATTCTATTTTTTTATATTTTAATATTGCTCTTCCTGCCTTCTTCTGCCGGCGTCCCTTGACAGATCTCCTAGGAGCCTTTTTATTTTAACTTTTCTAGGTCTTCTTGCCAGGTGCAGATCTGACGAGAACAGTCGAGTCAGCTTTCTTTCTTTTAGTAAAACCTGAGGGTCTCAACCAAATAACATTTATTTCTGTCACAAATACATTTGGTCTCACTTCTTTCTTTTGTTTTTGGTCCTGGGGACTGACCGCTGGCGGCTTGGACTGCGGCTCGATGCTGCAGGTGTGGGTCACCGGCTGTGTGCCAGCTCCCCTGCCGGATGCCGGACGGGATGGCAAAGGGGCTGCCAGGTTCCAGCCCTCGCGGACTTCCAGTCGGGTGTGTGTGCACACGTGCGCACCTGTGCGTGTGTGCGCCGGTGTGTGTGTGGAGGGGACCTGGGGAAGCAGCCCTCCTCCCTGTGGAGGTGACATGGGGTGGAGACCTGAAGCAGCTGCGAGCCATCAGAGGAAACGGTGGCCAGGCGGAGGGTTGAAGCGCAGGCACATCTTTGCACAGGGAGACGACCTGGTGGCGGATCTTAAAGGGCTGGTGTGGCCGGGGAGCAGCGGGAGGGAGGGCAGCCAGGGGACGTGGGAGAGGGACAGTGTGGGCCGGGGAGGGGCTCTGTGCCCAACACAGGTGATGCACCTCTGAGTCCCCGTGGCTTTGGCTCTGGTGGCCGCGTGGCCGGTGGAGAACACAGGCTTAACCCTGTGGCCGTGGCCCCTGCTTTCTGGCCTCCAGGGTAAGAAGGACTGTTGGGGGTAAGAAGGACTGTTGGAGGCCAGTCAGCCTCTTATTCCTCGGTAGGAAACCTGGAGGTTTCTCCTGTTCGAATTCTTGCAGATTCTCCCTGTGCCTCCTCAAAACAGAGACTCCACCACGGAGGGCAGAAATGTCTCCTGGTCACTTATTGATTCCAGCTCGGGTGGAGCCCAGGGCCTCCCACGTGCCAGGCAGGTGCCAGGCAGGTGCCCGATCACCAAGCTGCGCACCGGGCCTAAACAGTACTTTAAAATCAGCCTGGCGCCTACTCGATTTGTTAGATTCATAACAAATCAAGTGGGAGGTACAGAGATGTCCCATCTGTCCCTTGTCCTCTATCACCCCACCCGAGGGGTGCATTTGTCAATGACCCAGATCCACCCTATAGAATCCCCTAGAACAGTCCCACTGTCCTGAATGTCCTCTGCACTCTGCCTGTCCACCCAGTCCCTCCTCTGTCCCCAGCAACCAGAGATCTTTTCTCTGTACCCATAGTTTGTCTTTCCCAGAACGTCAGAGATTCGAGTCAAATATGTGTGTCGCTTTCTCAGGTTGGATTTTCTTCCCTGAGCCATCAGCACTTAAGCTTCCTCCATGTTTTCGTCGCTCATTTCTTTTTCTGCGCTGCATAGTATTCCACTGCCTGTGCCTGCTGCGGTTTATTTACCCACCCACCCACTCCAAGACAATCTTGGCTGCTTCCAAGTTTCGGCAATTACGAAACGCACTATCAACATCTGCGCGCAGGTTTTTGTGTGGACACAAATTTTCAGCTCCTTTGGGTAAACACCAAGAAGTGTGATTTCTGGGCCATGTGATAAGAGTGTGTTTGGTTTTGTTAGGAAACTGCCAAACTGTCTTTCACGGTGGCTCTTCGCTGTTGGTTCCCACCCGCAGTGACTCAGCCTTCTCGTTTGGCACCGTTGCCAGCGCCGGGTGCTGTTGGGGTCCTGGGTTTACCTTCTCGTTTCTTTCCACGGCTCCTCTTCCCATCTCAGCAGCACCGTCCCCGGGCGCTCCGGGGGTACCCCTCGCTGGGTGGGTTTCTGTGCCTGTCCTCGTGTGGTCAAGGTTTCCGAGTTCCTTCTGCCTCCTCCTGTTGTGTTCCAGGTGGTTTAGAAGGTCCCTTCTCAGCTGTGGTGTGCCCTGGCTTGGGAGCCTCTGTCTGGGGCCGGGGCCTCTGCGGTGCCTCTCCAGGGGCAGAGCTCTGGCTGGTTCTTTTGGTACCAGGGGTTGAACCCGGGGTGCTTTACCACGGAGCCCCGTCCCCAGCCCTTTAAAAATATTTTATCTAGAGACAGGGCCTCGCTGAGTCACTGAGGCTGGCTTTGAACTCACGATCCTCCTGCCTCAGCCTCCGGAGCTGCTGGGGTGACCGTGGGCACCATGTGGCCCAGCGTGGCTTGGTTTTCTCAGGATGGGCAAGTGGGTCCCTCCACCAAAGCAAGAGAGGGCAGGGGCTCTCCCCCCAGATCGAGCTCAGGGGACACAGAAAGAAGGAGGCCCCCCCAGCTGGGCTCCTGACTCATGCAAAACACCTCCGCTGTCACAGGGAAGGAGCGCGGGGACCTGCGTGTCACCTGCGCCCGATGCCCCTCGCCGTGAGGCTGAGTCTGCACTTCCCTGTGGGGACATGGTTCCTGGTTCAGGTCGCTTGGTGTCCCCGGGGGCCGTCTGTGGTCGTTTTCTCCTTTTTCCTGCATCTTGGGGTGCGGAGGGTGCGCCCATCAGCGGGGTGTCGGGGTGGCCCTTGTCCCTCCCGCCTGGCTTCTGTCGAGCTCTTACGTGACGACCTTAAACTTCCAAGTGCTCCTCGGCCTGTCGGTCTCCAGGCAGTTTCTGAATTTACTTTTAATTTTTATTTCATTTCAGGATTGACTTAGGTTTTGCGACCCGCTACCTCAAGGTGAAGCCCCCTCTCTCACCTCCTAGGGTCTGCGTCTGGAAACCAGGAATCACCTCCCTGTTCCTTGAAGTCGCCTGTAGTTCCTTTCTTAACAGAAACGGTGAATTAAGACTGCAGTCGCCAGCAGGCACTGTCCCCTCCGCCACCTCTCACTTGGCCAGCCCTCCTTGGCAGTTCGGGGGCTGCTGCTGCACCTGCCGCCACCCCCTAGCTCCCAGGCGTGGGCTTCGCAGGTGAAGAGTGGGTGGAGCCGAGGGAGGAGCAACCCCCACCAACCCGTGACGTCACGGTGGGGCGTGACCAGGGGTGGAGCCCTTCTGTCCTCCTCGGCTGTGTCCAGTGGGGATCAGCCGATCAGCGGAGATTCCTTCTTGGACTGATGATTGACAGGAGGCCCGATGCCCGGTCGCCTGGGTCACCTCCCTGCCTGGTGTCTCTTGGGCACTTTGCTTGAAGGCCAGGCACGCGTCCCTGCTGGACGCCGATCTTGTCGCCGAGGCCCTGTCCTCTGTCGGGGGTAGATTCTGAGGACGGGAGCGAGGCATCGTCTCAGAGGTTCCTGCGCGGCCTCGTTCGCTTCTTCGTGGTGACCATTCATTAGCTCGGAGTCCACAGTGACATTAACCAGGCGCTTTATCCTGACGGAGCAGCTTGGGCCCCGCGGGTCCCGGAGATCAATGACAATTACCAGCGGCCTTGGTCCTCGGGGGAGGCCGCCACCCTTGCTCCGGGTGACCTTGACTTTGACCCAAACTAAGGGAGCTGCATTTCTCCTGTTCAAGACTTTTTTTGGTCTGATTCTTGCTTTTGCTTCTGCATAAGGTCGCAGGGCGCACGAGGCAGGGTCTCTACGCTCGTGGAGTTTTGGAGGCCGCAAGTGAACCAGCCAACACGGAGGGTCTTAGTAGTGAGGGTCCCAATGAAGGGTGCAGGGTGACCGGGGAGCTGCTCTGGTTTGGGTGGCCAGGGAGGAAGGACTCTCCGGGGGTGAGCTTCCTCTAGGACACAGATGTCGAGACAGAAGATGTCAGGAGAGGGCATCACCAGAGGGAATGGCAAGTGCAAAGGCCCTGAGGTGGGAGTGGAGCCTGGGGGAGGTGTGTCTGGCGGGGAGCCAAGTCATGAGGCATCTGGTCCAGGGAGGGACAGCAGTGTGAGCTGCGGAGATGGTCGTGGGGATCGTTTTGCAGGAAAAAGGTGAGGCCATGGGAGACGGAGAGCAGGCAGGGATGACCCCTGGGCATTTGCTCTGCAAAACCGGCGGGAGATGCCATTTATGGAGGTGGAGAACAGGGAGGGAAGGGCTTGGGGAGAAGAGTCGGGAATTTTGTTCTCAGACATCGGAATGTGTAGGTGCTCCTGTGGACGGGCCCCTGGGGACCGAGGACAGGTGTCCCAGCTCAGGCAGGGCTAGCGTTCTGGATGGCGTCCGTCCTGGCTGGGGGGCGCTGTCCTGTGCCATGCAGGGATTTTAGAGGCTCCGGTACCCAGCCCGATGGCAGCAGCACCCACCCCTGCTTGTGACCATCAAAAGTGTCTCCTGGGGGGCAGAATCGCTCCTGGTTGAGAACAAGCATGAAACTCTCACAGGGACATTGGGGCGGGCACCTCCCCTTCTCAGCACAGGGTCAGTGCTCCTACCTGACCTCCTTCCTAACACAGCTGACCGTCACCTGTGATGACGGGGCCTGGCCATCGGCCGTTCACTGTCCCTTCCCTGGGGACAGAGAGAGACAGAACCCCGGACCATGTTTGTGGCGTTTGCAGTCAGACCCTGGACGGCGTCTGTCACTGCTTGGGCCTCGGGTCCCCTGTGTCGGTGGAGGCCACCTGAGCTGCTCTCTGGGGACGCGCAGAGCCCTGAAGTGGGAGGTCAGCGGGGTCACCGGGCGACTCAGCTGGAGTTCCTGGAGGCCGCAGAGCGTTAGAGAAATGTGCAGCGGAACCATCTCGCGGGGCGCTGTGCAGGTGAACCCGTAAATAGGACGTATCTGGCGGCTGGTTATAAAGTGCCAGGTTTGATCCCGGGAATAATGAAAAAGGAGGGTTCCCGGGGCGGCCTGGCGGGCGGCTCTCAGGCTGCGGTGGGAGGACGCGGTGGCGATGCTCAAGGCTACGGTGATCTGGAAGGATGTTTTGTTCAGGTTCAGCGTCACCATGGAGACAGACTCTGCCCTCCTTCCCGTGGAGCCGATTCCAACTCTTGTGCCCATGTGTACACCGCACCCCCTCCCCTCCTCCTGGCTCTGGCTGACGCAGGTGGAGGCAAGAGTCGGGGGGACCCTGGAGAGGGCCAGCCTGGTGGGATCTGGGGTCCAGTCTTGCCTTTGCCTCTTAAGTGCAGGGAATGAACCCGGGGCGCTTAACCACTGAGCCACACCCCCAGCCCTTTTTTGTTTTTGTTTATTTTGAGACAGGGTCTTGCTAAGTTTCTGAGGCTGGCCTCAACTTGGGGTCCTCCCGCCTCAGCCTCCTGAGTCCCTGGGATTACAGATGAGGGCCACCGCACCTGGCTCCTTTGTTTTGTGTATTTAATAAGGCCCCAGGGAACTGGACCGACCCTCAGTGCACCCTCCTTTGGCAGGCGGCAGCCTGGGACATTGCTAAGGGCTGTGTCACCTCAGCTTTATGTTGGGTCTCTGCAAGCTACCTGACCGCCCCCTGGCATGATGGCATCTGTCCATGACCTGCGACGGGGACCCTGGGACCACACGTGTAGGTTTAAGGCAGTCCCTGGAGGTTTGGGTGCACAGAGATGAGGAGGGGCTGGGGGTGGCCTCACCTGACCGGGGACTAGGTGGCACTCGGGTGTGAGGAGCAGGCAAACAGGACCTGATGGGTGAGTCCAGTCTGTGAGAAGCGGCGGGGCTTGGCCAGCGGTGAGTGACCGGGAGAGCAGTGCCTGGCGCCTTGTTATATAACCGTATGTCACATGTACCGTGGTGATCATTGCTGCTGCTGTCACTGTGATCTTTTTACTTATCTGTTTATCTATTTGTTCTTTAGCTCTGGGTGGACACAGGATCTTTATTTCACATTTATGTGGTGCTGAGGGTCGAACCCAGGGTCCCACACATGCCAGTGGAGTGCGCTGCCACCGGAGCCACAGCCCCAGTCCCAACTGTCATCTTCTAAATCAACAATGAAAAGGGTTCCCCGAACCAGAATGTGACCTTGGGCTGCATCAATAGAAGCTGAGGGGAGCAGAGGGAGGTCCCGTTCTGGGCGGATGTTCTGGGGAGGAGCCGGGGGGCGTCGTGGGGAGACTGAGGCTGTGTCTGGCTTGTCCACTGGGGGCTCCTGGCTCTGGGAACCGAGAGTCCAGAGACCAGTTCTGCCCTGGAGTGCGGCCCTCGTCCCCAGGCGGGGGGGGGGGGGGCGTAGTGTGGGGGGAGCCGCAGAAAGAAGCGTCTGGAAGGAGAGGGAGGCTCTGGGGCACCTGGGAGCTGTCTTGAGAGGTGCCCAGGGCTTCCGAGGGGACGAGGGTCCTGCTGGTCCATGAGCCCAGGGCCGCCACCAGAGGAGATGGCGATGGGCGGCCCACGGAAGGACGTCCAGCCAGAGCTGGCCACTTGGCCACTGCTGCGGTGGCTCCCCCATGAGTCACATTGAAACGAGGGTCTGCCGACTCACGTCTGGGCACTTTATTTGGGAAAGGAATTCCAGGAAGTCCCCGTGAAGGAGGGGACAGAGAGGGCCATGGGAAGCGGCCCGTGCAGGGGACATTCCTGAGAAGGTCCCCAGGGCAGGGACACCCAGTGAGGGACCCTGGATACTGCCAGGAGCCACCCCCCACAGGGCAGGGAGGAGGGGCTTCCCCGCCATCAGGAGCCAGGAAACCTGGGGCGTTTTGGGGACTGGGAAGTGCCAGGTGCACATGGGTGACTTTGGGAAGTGACAGTTTCCTGGCACAGGGTCACACAGCCGTGTCTGCCCGGATGATCCCGCCATAGGGCACAGGTTGGGTCTGGAGGTGGCCTCAGGGGCTCCTACCGCCTTTTGCTGCCCACTGGCGAGGTGACGTCACCCCAGACCTCCTCGGCGTTGGGGAGGGTGGGTGGCCGTGGGGGAGGGGACTTTTTCAAGCTGCTGCTCCTTCCCTGAGCCGCCCACGGGCCTCTCCAGGCTGATTCCAAACAGGGAGCCCCTCGGGTGCTCGGCTCCGCGGACGCACCTGCTCCGCTGACCTGGGCGAGTCCCACATGGTGAACCACGTTTCCAGGGCAGGGTGGCCCGGTGGCCTGGGGTGGCCCGGTGGCCTGGAGACTCGGTCCTTCCCGGCTGCGAGACCTCAGCCAGCGCGTTCCCAGGGTGGGGGCGCCACACTGTCCCAGGCGGGAGCTGACCTCGCCCCTTGGGAGACTCAGAATAAGACGAAAGCCATCGAGGACCCAGCTGCCGCGGGCCACCACCCCCGCTGGTGATCGGGCTGCCACCGTGCAGTGTCGTAAGGAGCAAAGTGACTCCCAATATCATGTGCATGGGACGTGGGCCATCAGAGCCCCCCCCCCTGGGGCGCATGCCGGCCACCAGCTTGGATGGAGGAGATGGCAGCCAGCCACGGTCACCAGTTGTGTCCCCGGGAAGCGAGCTCCTGGGGTTCCCATGAGGGAAGGACAGTGGCTACTGAACTTTGGACAGGCCCTGGAAGGGTGTCCAGGACGTGTGCGGAGGACACAGGGCTGGGTCAGCGTGGCCCCTGGGAGGGGGTTCATCTATTGCTGGGCCGTCCCCGCCACCTCCTGGCACCATGGGACTTGCCTGGTGGGGCGCTGGGTGGGCGCTGGGTGGGGGCTGGGTGGGGGCTGGGTGGGGGGTGCTCTTTTTGCGATGACACCTTGGGTGACTGTCCCAAGGAACGCTGAACACTATCTGGAGACCTGTTGTCACCGTTGGAGGTGACATTCTTTGATGCAGAGCCAGCTCTGGCAGTACCGGGCCGCCCAGCCCCGGTGTCAACAGGCTGGGAAGCCTGGAGGGGCCACCCAGCCTCGGCCCCTCGGCTGTTTGTGGCCAGCCCAGGTCCTGTGGTCTCCAGGAGGCGGGCGCTCAGGGCTGGGCGGTGGCCCTCACCTTCTGTGGGTCTCCAGCGACTCCCCACTTCCCGGCTCTCTTCCTCCCTAAGTGTCCCCTCATTGTCTTCCTTCTCATCGGTCACCATCAGCAGTTCTCCATGACTGTTACGGACAGCTTCCCGCCACTCCGCCCTGTGCACAAGGCCGTCGCTGTGTCCTGTGTCGCCGGACATTCAGTTTGGGTTTCTGCGTGGCCCACACCACAGGATCGTCTTCTTCCTTCTCCTTCCTCTTGGTCCTGGGGATGGAACCGGGGCACTGAGCCCTGAGCCACATCCCCATCCTTTTAATCTTGAAACAGGGTCTCCTTGCAATCCTCCTGCCTCAGCCTCCCAAGCTGTTGGGATTACAGGCCTGTGCCGCCACACCCGGCCCATGATGATATTTTTCTTGAAGAGACCAGTTTTTGGTGGTTGCTGATTATTTCCTTAGGACAGTTTCCCAGGGTGCTCTTCCATCTCTCTTTTCCCCTCTCTCCTCCCCTTCCTCTCTCCTCCTTTTCTTATTTTATTTGATTTAGTTAAAAATTTTTGGAATGATACTGTATGAATATGATTTAATGTTCAAAGGCACAAAAGAAGGCAAAGCACAAAGTCCCCATATTCCAGCCTACCTGCTTCCTCTCCCAGGAGTGACCCCGGGCAGTATTTTTTTTCAAGTCTACATCTGCATCCAATTTAAAAAGCAAATGATGGCTCTCTCTGCTCACTGTTTTGCTCTTATGGGTGTAAATGGAGAGCAGATGTCCTTCACATGAGAAGAGCAAAGAGGAGGTGACTCCTGAGTTACAGAAAGGATGGTAAGAGTGGGAGTAGAGTGTCACAGGAAGAAGGGGCAGCAAGTGCAAAGGCCCTGGGGTAGGAATCAATGGGCAGATCTGAAAAGCTCCAAGGAGACCAAAGGGGCTGTTGCAGAACCAGAGAGGTCAAACTGCCTGTGAAGGACCTGCTTGTGCAGAGTATTGTTGGCTGACATAAAAGTTGGACTTTCCTTCAAAGACTAAAAGGGATGCCTTTGAGGACTTATAAACAGGGAGCTGATAGGGAGTGATTTGTATTTAACAAAAGAATGTTTCAACTGATGCTTGGAGAATATTGGACAGAGGCAGGAATAGGTTTAAAATGGTGTGTGTGTGTGTGTGTGTGTGTGGGAGGGGGTGGGAAGAGAGGCTGGTGCCCTGCCTCAAGGGCAGAGCGTGGGAACCAGAAGGACTCAGGATGTGGTTTGGAGGTAGAACCAACAGGAGCTGCTGGCAGTTGAATGGTGTGAAGGAGAAAGACCCCCGAGGACCCCTCCTGGGTTTTTGGCCTGAACAAATGTTTGTGTCCATTGCTGAGAAGACTGAGGTGGAACCAGCTTTTTTTTTTTTTTGCTTGGTAACATAGTGTGAGGGGAGGCGTCTTGAATTTGGACCTTGTTATGTCTGGTAATATGTGTGTCATAGACAAGTGGACACGAAAGTACACCCTAGGGACCAGAGATGTGATCCAAGCTGGAAATACCAACATTGAAGCTGTCAGGCCAAGATGACCTAGGCAGCACCCACTACATCAACCGGTGTGTTTGCTTCACCCTAACTACACCAGCTCCGTGTGTGATCACTCGTTTTTTTTCTTCTTAATTTTCTAATTTTTGAAAGCAAAGACAATCGGTAGAAAATTTAAAGGAACGGTGGGGCTGCTTGTATTTGGATTCTGGAGACGTCCACGCTTGTTTTAGTGGCTTATCTCATCTGAGGGGAGAATCAAAGTCTGATGGATGGGAAAATTAAGAAAAAAAAAATCCTTTCTGGTTTTCCTGTCATGTCCGCGCAGCTCCAGCCACTTCTGCCTTGGAAGTCAGAGGTGCTCACTGGAGAGGAACCTTCTGGTAAAGACTTAGAGCTGCCTCTTCTCTTCCATGTCTCCTGAATACCCAAGAGATGCAGCTGTCTCACAACTTGCTGAGATGAATTCTGTTGCTTTTTTTATTATAAGTCCTAGCTTTCTCTGCTTTCAGGTTGTATTTCTTTCCAGTGGGGCTATAATTCCTTGTGGAAGAGTCCTGAGCCATGTTCCCTGCCCCCCGCCCCACCCCCAGACATCAAGAGTGGAATTAGGAAAGTCCTTCAGAGTGTCTGACTTTGACACTTGGCATGGTGTGTGCACACCCAGGAGGGGAATCTCGTGTCTGTGCTACGGTTCATCAGGTGGCATCAGCTAATCCTAATGTATGTAAGGAGCACCATCTGCATGTGAACCTGCCTGTCTCTCAACTTGCCCTGGGGAGTCTGGAATCTTAAAGTATGCAGGGAACTGTAGGTCACACCTTTGGTAAATGGACGATGGGCGTTCACTTTCATAACCTAGAGGGGCCTGGAGATTTTGGACATCCTGCTTTGAGCAAGTCAGGAGGTGAATGCAAGTAATAGTGTTCATAGTCCCAGTCCGGAATGGTGTGGTTTCCATAACGGGTCAGGCAGAATCCCAGCCCAGCCCACCCCGTCCCTATGGTCCAGAGTTCCAGGCATGGGTGTTGGAACCCAAAGATGAATTAGGAAACTTGTTTGCTTGTAAGTGACCAGCTTAGGCACCAAGGTGAATTTCTGCTGGCTCAATGAGGAAGAAGTAGTGTGGCTTCAGGCTCAGCTGGATCCAGCTGCTCAGATGATGTCAAGAGTTCAGTCTCAACTCTGTCACTTTTCCTGTTCTGTTTTTTTTCCTTCTTTCCTCCGCCTCTTTCAGAGTTCTGCGCCTTTGTTGGTTTTCTTTCTCTCTCCAGCACGCTTCTTCATGGGCTGTCCCCAACAGGCTCTGTGTATCTCCCCATTCAGCCCCAGTTCAGCCCCAGGAGGACTCGGGTCATCCGGGTTCCTCAGGAGGGAGGTGGCCCTCGGCCCGGCTGGTTCTCTGCAGCCCTCTGGAGCTGGGGGGCGGGGTCGGCACCATCTGAGCCGGGGCTTCCCGCGGAGATGCGGGTGCTGCCACCAGAGGAGCAGGGCCCAGTGCCGCCACAGCTCGGCCGCTCCTTCCTTCAGATGCTGCTTCAGCCGCTGTCCTTACGGGCAGCTCCCTCGGGAATGGCCCCATCGGCCCTCCTGGGGAGGGAATTCCCTCTTCCGCTTCCTCCGGAGTTGTTCTGTGATGCTTCCTCCGTCTCCTCCCCACGACCTGCCATTGACTCTTCGCGCCTGTTCTGTGCCTCCACAGCTCACGGAGAAGCAGAAAGCGGCCCCTGTGTCCACTCGGTGTGATTATCCGTGTCAGTGAACACACGGCCTGCAGGAGAAGGGGCCCCAGAATATGGCGGACCTGTGCTCTGCATGGCTGACTTCCGGGCAGACCTAGAACTTCCGGGTTATACGTGACTTCCGGTGGTCTCTAAGCCTTCCGGATTATCATAAGACTTCCGGGAGGCCCGAGGCCTTCCTGCTATCATAGGACTTCTGCGGGAGTCCTAGGCCTTCCGGGTTATCATAACACTTCCGGGGGGCGGGGCTCCAGGCCTTCCGGTGACTTCCTCTGCATTCACGTCCTTCTGGAGGCTGAGCCCTGCTGCCTTGATAAAAGCCTCCCTGGGCCGTGGGACTCATGGGTGATTTGCGAGGCTTTGCCAGGCCGCTGCTCCTGGTGGAGGAATCGTTGCCGTCTCCACCTCAGGCCAAAGAGGGCCCAAGAGGCCTGCAGCCACGTGGACCGGTGGACCAGCTCTGAGGCCAAGCCGTCATAGGCGGCCCCGGAGGAAGGCCGTGCAGGTCCGGCAGCGAGTCCCCCCGGAGCCTCAGTCCAGCCCTTGGAAGACTCTTCTGAGAAGGTGGCGCCCGCAGCTCGCGGCGTGACTGTGCAATGGTGGGCTTCCCGGCAGCCCGCAGCCCGCCGGGCACAGCCTTCCTCAGTGCGGCTGCAGGGAGAGCCCATGTCGGAGATCCGGGATCCGGGAGGATGTGGAGGGGGCATCCTGAAGCCATTTTTAGAGCACATTCTTTTTTTAAAAAATTGAACACACATTGATGGAGCAATATGTCTTTTTTTTTGGGGGGGGGGTACCAGGGCTTGAACCCAGGGCGCTTAACCACTGAGCATGTCCTCAGCCCTTTTTAAAAATATTTTCTTTTGGAACGGTCTAGCTAATTTGCTTAGGGCCTTGATAAATTGCTGAGGCTGGTCTCGAACTTGGGATCCTCCTGCCTCAGCCTCCCAAGTGGCTGCGATTACAGGCCTGCACCACCATGTGATGTTTTGAACCATGTACTGAAGAACAGTCTTGTTTGCAACCCTTCACCCCATTCTCTGGCAAATTCTCCCTCAGGGTAGCACAGCCAGTCAGTGCACACTTTTTTTTTTTTTTGGTTTGAGTCTTCAGAGTAGCTGGCATCCAGTACTGGAGTAAGATTCAGACTTCTCTGATGTTGCATGCTAAGCTGCATCTGGATTCTGTCACCCCTCCGCCGTCCATCCTTCTATCCATCTACCCAACATCCATCGCTCAGGCACCACACGCCCACCCCCCTGCTATCAGTTACCCATGGACCATGCACTTGACTGATAGCTGTTGCTGCCTCCGTTGTGCCAAGCACTGCCTCAGCCACGGAGCTGCCCAGAGTGTAGTCAGTTGCTGCCCCTGAGCGAAAAGTGCATTTGAGGAGATGGATCTCCAAACAAAGGGAATTCAGAGAGAGCAGGGTCCCATGTCACCCTGGCGGTGGGCATTCACTCGTGCTGATGAATCCACTTGCAAATAAAGCTCTTGCACCCGAGCGGTGGAAACAACAGCCCTCCTGGCCCAGCTCTGCGCACAGCTTGCGCTCATGCACAGCCCTGTGTGTTTCTTAGCACCATTTTTTATGGGGGTAGGTAAGGAAACTGAGGCAGAGAGGGCCAGGAGCAGCTCAGGGATATTCCCTTGGATGCGATGGGGAAGACCTCAGATAAGGGGCGGTGGCTGCTAACCCCAGGCAGGACGTGCTTCTGCAACTTCACCCTGCACGGTGTGAAGGTTTGTCCCTCAGCTGATGAGGCAGGGTGTGTGACACTGGTCCTTGGTGCCTGGCCCTCCACCACCCTTCTAAGCACAGCTGGGTTTGGAGTGAGAGCCTGGATGGCCATTGGCCAGCACAGCAGACTCTGAGGCCCAGGCCTCTCCTTTCTGGCTGCAGGGAGGAAGTTCCTGCATGTGCCTGGGACTTGTAGCTCAGTGGTTGGCATAAGGCCCATTGAAACCCCTCTAGATAGTATGGTCTGCTCTGAACCTCAGGCTCTCTCTTTGTTCAAAACAGATTAACAAGCACTAGAGAGGTATTCAGGGCGTCAGCACCAAGCTGGGACTTTCTCCTTGGTAGTAATAAAAGGACAGGAGGAACATTAGAAAGGGAACAATTTTCTTTCTCTGAGAGTTAAAAGCTTGTGCTCTGAAGCAAAGCTTCCCGGGATTTAGATTCTTAAGCATGCGAAGAGCATTAACTCTTATTAATATGGCTCTGGTCCTGACTGTGGGCTGAGTTGAAAAGCCACACGCAGAACAATGTGGGGTCAGGAACTCACATCTTGGAGTCGTGGACCTGTGTTCCCACCGCTGCTTCGTCACCTCTGCTAACTCCAGGTGACTTCTCTTCGAGCTTTGGTTTCTCGACCTGCAGGACTGGCCTGAGGATCCCAGTAGTGAGCACGGGGAAGTGTTCATTGCAGGCCTGGCATGATGTTGGCACTTCACATGGAACAACTCTTGTGGCCTTTGTGAGGCAGCAACTGGCACATCCACTGGACAGATGAGGAAACCGAGGCAGTCGGAACAGTGCCTGGCCCCAAATCCTCATGGCCAGCCCTGGGTGATAGTGGGATGTGAGCCCCGGTGGGCTGGCCCCAAGTTCCTCACCAACATGGTGGAGGGACTGCGATCAACACGTACAACGACCCACCAATGACCCCACAAGTAAAATGAGGGGGTTTGCTGCCGCAAAGCTGAGATTTCTACTAATGATGGGCGATTCCACCAACCTAAGGAAAAAATCTGTTTGCTTTGATAAACTACAAAGTCTAGTGGCATCAGTTTTAGCTGGACACAGGCACTCTGTGTCACAAAGGGCTCTTGATTTCTTAGACTCTCAGTTCACCCAAGACCGTCGCCTCTGGCCATGTGGCATTAGATTGAAGGGTAAGTTCATGAGAATCAGATCAAATGTAAATGAAGCTCAAATAAACTTTACAGTTCAGTCTCTCTTTGACATGGACCACATTTCTCTCGAAGTGAGCAGCCACTGTGTTCAAGGACACAACATCCATCCCTGCTACCATTTTGGACTCTGGAGATCTGTGTGGCTGCTTGTCAGGGGCACTGGGCCCCGCCTGCCTTGCCATCCTAGAGAGACTTTCTGAGCTCTGGCTGCAGAGGCTCAGGGAGGCTCTCATTGGCCTGAGTGACCCCAGGTGTCTCTTCCTGCGCCAACCATCAGGCCTGCAGGTGAATGGAGTGCTTTGATTGGCTGGCCTGAACCTCCTGCCTACCTGAGTGACGGCTGGGGAGGGCCGCCCGGGGAGGGCCGCCCAAACAACAGGGGACAAGTTTCCAGAAGGAGGGGGATGGGAGACTGGAGAGCAGAAAGTCACATGCTGTGATAAGTGGCATTATCTGCTGGCGATTGCCATTGTCCCCCCCCCCCCCCCCCGTGTCCACCAGGGATTGGCTCCCTGAGTACACCAAACCCGGAGGATGCTCAGGCCCCTTGAGTGGCGCAGCACAGTGCCCGCGGGGAACCTAGGCCTGTCCTCCTGCTTCACGAGATCACCTCCAGGGTTCCTTAGACCATCTAATAGGATGTAAATGCTGTGTAAATGGTTGTTACGCTTTAGCGTTTGGGGAATAATGACAAGAAAAAATAGCCTGTGCGTGTTTAGTGCAGACGGACTTTTTTTCTCCCTAATATATTCTGAGATTGGTTGAACCCGCGGACGGGAAGAGCTGATTCATTTCCTACCCCCATCATTGCTATGTGTCCCTAAAGGCCATGTGCCATCCCCACCCCATTGCTGTTAGATTTGGTTATGTGGCTCGTTTTGACTACTGAGATGTGAGCAGAGGTGACATGCACCCCATGGTGAGGTTCTGCTGTCCGTCACAGGACAACAAATCAGATTATGGCTCTTCCTTCTGCCTGGCCCTAGGATGAGAAGCTACAGGGTCAGTGTAGCCCGGATCAGCTGGGCCTCGCTGAGCATCCAGCCTGCTGCCTCCATGTAACAGGAGCACAGAATACATCTTTGCTCTTTGGGACTCTTTGTTGCAGCAGCAAAAGCTGACTCATACAAACCCTGTTTCTCTTCTACCCAGGCCTGTCCTACTTCCTGCTCTAGCCGACTTTGGGCTTCTGTTAGGATCACAGGATAGGGTGTGGCAAATCTGGCAGATTCAGACTCCAGTGAGGAGCAAACTCAGGCTGGAGGAGAATCCTGACATTTCTGCAGGCTCCTCTCCTGATTTAACTCAGCATAAACATTTACTGATCTGTGGTTGATCTGTGGTTCGCTGGGGCCAGAGCTGCAAAATCTTGAGTCCTGGTCCCTGCTATCAAGGTGCCCAGAACCCAGAGAGAGAGACGGGTGAGCAGGTAAGGAAGGTGTGGCGGCACCTGGGCTCTGCTAAACCTGGGCCCACCGGGAGCTTGGCTTGGCGGTATTGGTAGGCCAGGACCCAGCACAGTGGACTTGACCCAGGACTGGCCCTGTGACTGCGCCATGGCCACTCAGTGAGACTCGGGGACCCTGGAGTTGTGTGGTGGCAGGAACTGTCCTCCCTGGGCTCATTATCCCCGACCTGTGTCACCCTGCATTTCTCTGCCTTGCCTGCGGGTCACATTGTGGTCCCGTTGCAGTCCCCGGGGGCCATCAGAATGACAGGAGCATCGCGCCCACTGTCAGCCCTCTGCTGTCCCCAAATGCTGTGGCCTGACTGCAGACCTGGCCATCCCGGTTACAGAAGGACAGGTGGGGTGGGGTCCCCCTCTTTCAGAGCGTCTGAGGCAAAGCCTGGCCCGTATCGATCCTTCATTGAGCCTGCGGTTATTGGAAGCCAGTTACGTCCAGCTGCAGGGTGGGGAGGGCCACGGATGCCATCAGGCTGCGGTCAGCCCTTCTAGCCAGGGCAGGGCCGAGGGCAGGGGGGAACCTGGGAGAGGTGAGATGAAGGGCAGGGAGCATTGGGGCAGAAGGACCAGCTTAGCGAGGACTGGAAACTCGGCACCGGTTAGAGTCCGGCCTGTGGGTGGGGCCAGGTCCTTCTTGGGACGCATCCCAGGCCCTGCTGGGTGTCTGGTCTGGGGAGGTGTCAGGCTGTCCCAGGGTCCACCTCAGCTCTGGGCTCCCTGCCTCTCCTTCCTGTCCCGACCCCTGTGGATGCAGCTTCCGGGTGCCCCTCCTGGTTAGGCCAAGGACGCTCCTGTACCTTTACTCTTCCAGGCCCAGCCTTCCTGTGTGGGCTGCATCCTCTCAGGACCCTGGGGTGGCACTTTCTCTGGTTCTGCAGAGGGACTCTTGTCACAGCAGGGGTCAGAACGGCTTGAGCCCCCAAATGGGAAACTAGATGACTGTGATTATGCCACCTCCCCTTATTGAGCACCTGTTATGTGCTGTATCCTCTCAGGCTGCAGGAGCACACGGGGGCTGTGGTGTATCACAAATCCTGCCCTTGGGTGTGGAAGATGGGCCTGACGGCAGCCCTGGTCAAGCTCACTCCATGACTTGTTCATGCACAACCTGAGCAGCTGTGCTTGGCGCCCTGTGACATAGTAGTTTCTGGTTTCGCTCCTGCTGTACAGATGAGGAGACCGAATCTCCAAGAGCATCAGCAGCTTGTTTAAGGTCCCCCAGCCAGCAGGTGTGGGGGCCACTTCACACCAGGCTGCTCCGATGGCAAGTGCCACCCTCTCTGCTGCACTCACCACCCCGCCGTCAGCAGCGACGGCCCCTTCCTGATGGGCTCTTAGCTGATTTTCCAATAACTCTCCCTGCTGTTCCGGGGCCTGTTATCACTCATTACTGCGTCCTGGAGCTTCATAGATTGTTTTATTTTCCTCTCCCCGTGGCTCCCTGCTTGGGAGCAGCTGGGGACCCGAGGTGCCCCTGCTCTAAATGCATCATGTCAGATGCAAGTTTATCTAATTTACTATCAGAGTCGGCGGCAGCACCTTGTCGATTCCATTTCCAGCTAATTTCCTCCCTTATGATTTCCAGGGAGGTGACCATCTCCTTGCCTCTGGGGATCTCTGCCAGCCCAGAGTCGTGCTGCACACGCCTCAGCTGCTTGAGACTGTGGGGACATGGGGTTGACTTCAGCCCCAAAGAGGGGTCGTTTGTGGCATATCCCAGGAGTGCCTGCTCTTTAGAGGGCAGAGCCTCAGATCATGGCAAGAGCTTGGGTTTGGAGGAAAACATCTGAATTCAAATCCTCTTGATACCACTGTCTTGCTGTGTGGTCTCAGGCAAAGTGCTTAAGCTCTCTGAACCTCAGTTTCTTCATCTGTGAGCGGACAATAATCAGACACTGTTTTCCTTCCCCAAGATTGTTAGGGAAAGTGGAACACTTAAAAAATATCACAAATTGATAAGGATGTAGGAACATGGGAATTTTCAATAGTCAGCTTTCTGTTACTATGACAAGATGCCTGAGATAATTGACTTTAAAAGAGAGAAGGTTTGTTTTGCCTCATGGTTGCAGACCGTTGTTGTTTTGGGCCTGTGGCAGCACAGTACATCATGGCGGGAGTGTGTGGTGGAGGAGCTGATTTGTGGCAGCTGGGAAGCAAAGGGGGGGTCCCAATATCCCCTTCAAGATCACATCCCTGATGACCTGATTGCCTTCTGCCAGGTCCCACCTCCTTCCAACAGTGCCACAGGTTGGGGACCAGGCCTTCAATATGGCCCACTGGGGATATCCACAGTCCACGTAGCAGAGAGGAGCCCGTGTGGTCTCAGTGGAGGACGCGCTGATGATGTTTATCAGCACTATCCCTGTGCATGCCCCCTGCCCCCTGCCCCGGCAGTTCTGTCAGGTGGAGGCACAGCTGGAGAGACACTTAGGGGCACAGGATGTCCTGCAGTCCCCTTCTGCACAGAGAAGAGGAGCAGCAACCACATGCCCATGGGGGGGAGGCAGGGCAAATGTGGGGGTTCGCTCCATGGGATGGGCCACAGCTGCTGAGAGGGAGGATGTGAGCCCGTGGGTGCCGCAGTCCCGCTGTAGCAAAATAGTCGGGGGGTGATGAGCAACTGGTGTACATTGATACAGCAGGAGTGGGAGCCGCTTATTGTAGGACAGGAGGGGTATATATACATCCCACACAGCTGATCTAATTAACATAAACTAGATACAGCAGTCAACCAATAAGGAATCTCCACACTTAGTGGCTCCCTGGCGTTACTTCACAAACCACTCCCCCTGGCAAAATGCCAGGCGCCATCTTGACTTGTTTACAGACTCTAACACGTGGGTACCTTTGGCAAGTGGAAGAAAAGCAGCATTGAGGTGGAAGACAGAGAGACAGGACCATAAATTTGTTATATGACAAAATAGAAAATAATGTGTTCTTAAAGACATAATTGTGAACTAAAGCTGGGCGCGGTGGTGCGGACCTGGAATCCCAGCAGCTTGGGAGGCTGAGGCAGGAGGATCCCAAGCTCTAAGCCAGCCTCGGCAATTTAGCAAAGGCCCATCTCTAAATAAAATACAAAAAAGGGCTGGGGGTGTGGCTCAGTGATTAAGCACTCTTGGGTTTAATCCTAGTACCAAAAAAAAAAAAAAAAAGAAAAAAAAAAAGAATTAAGAACTTAACAGGTCCACAAAAAGACCCACAAAACAAAGAGAAGCAAAGATACTCTGATTAATTATTCTACTTTATTTCATTTTATCTTATTGAGGTGGGGTCTGGCTGTGTTACCCAGACGAGCTCAAAAAGCCTGAACTCAGTGGTCCTGCTGAGTGGCTGGGATTCCAGCACCAGCCTCATGATTTAGCACAAACGGGACCTCATAGAACCACCTCTGAGGCCAAAAATAGAACCTCGCTCCCAGCCAGAAGCCCCTGAGGCCCCCCACCATGGCTCTGAGCAGCGCCCGCTGTCTGGGTGTGTATGGTGGTCAGTTCCTTAATTCACTTTATAATTTTGATAATCTGCTCTGAACGTGTGTGTGTGTGTTTAAAGGACAATGTGCATGTCCTGTTGTGACTTGTGTCTTGTTCAGCATGTCTTGTGGGGCTCCATCTCCACTTGCTCTGCACGGAAATTAGAACATGAAGGATACACCCCAAAGTGGAGGTGTGAATCTGGACATAGGGACGGAACCATTCCAAAGGAGAGTTAAAGGTCTCCTCTGCCATCTCGGTTCCTCTAAAGGAGAAAGGCACTGGTGTATTATTTGGCTGAGTAAATTGGAATAGAATAAATTTGAGAAAATAAGGCCTGTTGTGGAGCTGTCAGGAGGGCATAGTGAGTTCCTGGGTCTGAATCTGGAACATGGAGCAGGCCCTTGGTGACAGGAGACAAACAGGGGTGGACACATGTGGAAGGGCTTTCAGAAGCAGCGGAGGGGCAGTGTAGTACCGTGGTTAGGTGTTCGTGACTGGATGGCCAGGGTTCAGATCCCAACTCTGCCGCCTGCCGTGTGGGAACTCAGGCACACTGCTCACCTCTGACTTCTCCACTTGTGTTAATTCGCACCGTCTGACAAATGGCCCCCCAGGCAAGGGCTCCAAAGAACACTACCAGTCATCATGATCCCCCACTGTTTCTGTGGGGTGGGAATTTGGGAGTGGTTTGCTGGAAGGTTCTGGGTTGAGGCTGTAGTCACTCAAGCCCAGAGCCAGGGTGGGGACCCCCCTCTAGGGGGCGCAGTCACTGGGTTGCCTGCTGGGGCTGCTGCTTGCTTTCCTTCCACGTGAGCCTTCCCCCGGGGCTGCTTGAGCACCCTCACCGCCTGGCATTTGAGAGACCAAGCCAGATGCACCAATGCCTTCTGTGACCCAGCCTTGGGGTCTCTGTCCCTTTTTTTAGGGGAGGTACTGAGGATTGAACCCAGGATACCTGACCACTGAGCCACATCCCCAGCCCTTTTTATTTTTTAATTTGAGACAGGGTCTCTTTAAGTTGCTGAGGCTGGCCTCGAACTTGTGATCCTCTTACCTTAGCCTCCCAAACCACTTTGATTACAGATGTGCACCGGCTGCTTCTGTAGTATTCTACTGGTCACGCAGGTCATCCCAGATTCAGTAAGAGGGGGCCCCATAAGGGTGCGAACACCAGAAAGCGAGGCTCCCAGGGGCTGGAGCGACTGGCTCTCCCCTCTGAAAGAGGGACAGTAGTGCCACTGTTCTGGGGTCTTAGCAAAGGTGAAGTGAATGACTCCGTGAAAGTCCCGGGACTGTGGCTGGTGCAGGGGAAGCCTCCACCAACACGAGCCGCTGCCGAGTGCACCTGCTCCCGCCGTTCCCCGGGTTTTATCTGTCGTCCTAATTTCATAATCGTGAGTCCGTCCTCAGGTTTCCTGGAACGACACCCGCGTAACCAGGACGGCGGCTGGCCGCACTTTGGAGCAGCGCCAGGCCTGCGTTGGAGCCGCTGCACAAAGACGGCGTCCCGCGGGGCCCTTGGGCAGGTCTGCTGCGCGGGGACTGAGTCTCGGACGCCCAGCCACAGACATCTCTCTGGGAGCAGGCATGAGTCCCCGACTTCAATCGCCTGCCACATCAATGCCTCTGCGCCCACAAAGACACTGATGTGAGAGTAGACTTGTTACTGTCACCAAAGAACAGGAAACTTGACGTCGCCAGCGCTTCAGTGCAAGGATCCGAACACTCAAGTGCAGATGAGGCCAGACAGGGAGCCCACATTTGGGGGGTGTCCAAGGGTAAGGGGGGTCTCGTGGGCGGGGTGAGAGAGGCGGCACCCCTCGGCCTGCCCTCGCCTGTGGGAGCGGTGGGGACGGTGGTGGACAGGAAGTCACGTGCTCTGGGGGCTGCGAATCGAAGGCCACTCAGGCATCCCTCGGGCATCCCATAGAGGACACAGGTACCTCGGCAGTCCTTTTGGGCTTCGTGGTCTGGGCTCCCCTCTCCCTGGGAGGCGGGGCCTGCATGATTTGATGGGTCAGAGGAATGCTGTAATTTCTGCATTTGGAAGTGGTTGGATGAGGACTTGATCTCTGGAGCTGTAGCAGCTCTCTTGTGCCTCTAAAAGAAGGTCAGACCTAAATTCCTGATGCTACTTAGCACCTGGATCTACCTTTAACCACTTAATTCCAGCTCTTTTTATTATTATTTATTCATTTATTTATTCTGGTACTGGGGATTGAACCTAGGGGTTCACTACCACTGAGTCCCATCCTCAGCCCTTTTTATTTATTTATTTTTAATTAGCAGGTCAAGATAGCTGGTCTTGCTAAGTTGCCCAAACTGGTCTTGAACTTGCGATCCTCCTGCCTCAGCCTCCTGAGCCACTGGGATTACTGGTGTGCGCCATTGTCCAGGGCTTCAGCTTTTCTGTGTAAGAATTGACTGAATACCCTTTATTAGGGCCATTGCTATTTTTGTAGCCAAAAGCTGCATTCCTAATGTCATAAGGAATATTTGAGCATGTCATCCGAGGACATGGGTTGGAGAACTGAGTGTCCCTTAAATGCTCACAAAAGCTTGAAGTTGGCTATTCTGGCTCTGCCTGTCCCTAGGGCCATTTTCCTTCTCTTAAAAGAAATCTCTAGATTGAAAAAAACAAATGTGCACTCTATCCCTCATCACACTGTCCCTGAGGTCTGAGTAAATGGACAGTTGTGCCTCAGTTAAGGCCAGGACCTTACCAGGCTCAGGCACTGTCCGCCACACCCACTCCCCAAGGGTAACCACCACCCTTAATTTTGGGGTGATCGTTTTCTGCCACTCTTCATGGTTCTCCCCACCTCGCACCCCCAGCGTTGCGCTGTCCCCTTGTGCCATCTTCCCGCTCTACCTAGGCGCACGCGCACTCTGAGGTTCTTGGAAACTCGCTTTCCCGTCCTGCGCACCATCCTGCGTTTCGGGGCGTGTGTGTTGACGTGAGCAGGAGCCGTCTGTCCCCTTCCTGGCTGCACAGCTTTTTGTTGTGAGCTCAGGTTCCGTCGTGGTTCACAGACGTGCGGATGCCTCCGGGTCTTCGCCACCACCCGCCCCGCTGCTCGGAACCTCTGGTTCTACGTCCCGGGTCTGTGCTGCGGGGCGCACGCGTGCTTTTGGGTGGAACCGCTGAATCCGAGAAAAGCCTGTCACCTTCCTTAGCGAAGGCCAGACAGTTTTCCCAGGTGACACCGACCCCTGCTCCTGCCAGCGGTGGCCGATGCTTTTGTCGCTCCGGGACCCACCAACATTTGGTCCTGGGCCTGCTCAATTCTGAGTGCCCTGGGACCTTGCCGAGGTGACCTCTGACCTTTGAAGATGCCCCGCCCCTTTGCCGCGACCTGGCAGCTTCCAATGGCCTTGCGACTGGAGGCGGGGTCCTGGGGTCCTGGCGTCGTCTCCGCGCTGCTCTTCATCTTTGGGATCTGCCGAGTCCAGAGTTTCTAATAAGAGGAAAAACCAGTTTCATGTTCCCAGTCACGGAGACGCCCGGGATCCGACCTGCCCACAGACAGCGGGGCTGTCCCTGAAGGTCGCGGTCCTCGCCTCCTCTCTGTGCACTTTGAACCACCAAAGGCGGAGGCCAGGGCGCCCTGGACGTGGTGGCGGGAGGTTTGAAGGAAGCTGGGGGGCCCTCTGCGGGCTCTAAGTGCAGCCCAGGGACAGATCACGTGAAGCCCCGAGCTCCAGTTTCCCCTTCCCTCGGGTTCCCGGGTGCCCGGTGCAGTGGATGCAGGAAGGTTCCAGGCGTCGCGCCGTCGTCCTGCCTGCCTGGTCCCACCAACCCCGGCCATCGGCAAAATCCGGCGCTGACGGGAGCTCTGTTTGTGACAGAGTTGGGGGCGATGGCGAAACCCGGGGGACCTCGCACCCCCACCCCAGCAAAAGCGATAGCAGCGATCCTCACACAAACAGGGCACAGCCAGCCCCGGCCTCTGCACCCAGCGCTGCTGTCAGTCAAGAGTTCTGACCTTAAACCCCGGAGGCCACTGACTGCTGGCTCCTTTGCGATGCGGGTCTTGGAGGCCATTTGCTTCTAATCAGGGACGTTTCCATCCACATTAAAAATATGAGTGAAAGTGTCGCCTTCCGTCAGTGCACTGTTTCAGCAGAGGGGTCGATTTTTTAATAGGAAGTATTAAAATATTAACGCGCTGGGGAAAGTAGCATATGAACAGTTTCCCGGGGTCTCCACATCCTTCCTGTCTACCAGGCACATGGCACCAGGCCTTCGAGTCCGCAGGGCCACCTGTTGGTGTCCCACTGTCTTCCAGAGGAAAGCACGTCACCTTCTGTGGGCCGTTTTCCCAAGTGTCTGCTCCAACTCAAAGGTTCTCGCAGCATCTCGGGGCCCTCAGTGCCATCTCTGGCTTTTCAGCTCTAATGTTCCAGAACTGGGGTTGGCAAACCACAGCCCAGGGGCCAGATCCAGCCCCTGCCTGTTTTAATTTGTAATTTGCTTTCCTTTTTTCTTGTGGTGCAGAGGACCAAACCCAGGGCCTCAGCATGCTCAGTGGGTGCTGTGCCACTGAGTCACACCCTCAGACCTTAGTTGGTACTATTTTGGGGGGGAGGAATGGGGGGGGGTTGAACTCAGGGACACTCAGCCACTGAGCCATACCCCCAGCCCTGTTTTGTATTTCATTTAGAGACAGGGTCTCACTTAGTTGTTTAGTGCCTCACTGTTGCTGATACTGGCTTTGAACTCTCAATCCTCCAGTCTCAGCCTCCTGAGCTGCTGGGATTTCAGGCATGTGCCACTGCACCCAGCAGTTTGTAATTTTTAATTGCAGATAAAAACACATAGTGTGAAACTTACCATCTTACCCATTTTTCAGTTTTGACTCTTTAAAGAAAAAGGTTTCTCACTCCCATTCTAGAATTACAAAAATCATGGGTTTCTAATGTCGTGGTCTTTTCCTGTCCTGAGTTCCTAGAGCTCCATCCCTTTGTCCTGCCCTGTAACAGGATAAAGCTGTGCTCCTGTAACAGAGGTGTTAGGATCCAGTGAGCCCCAGTTAGCCATTGCCAGTTGTATTAGTCTGTTTCCTGTTGCTATAACAAAATACCTGAAGCTGGATGATCTGTAAGGGAAGTTTATTTAGCTCACAGCTTTGGAGGCTGGAAATCCAAGATAAGGCAGCCCCATCTGTTCCAGCCTCTAGTGAAGGTCCCTGTAGCTGCATCACAACATGAAGGAGAGCATTGTGTGTCAGACTGTGTGAGAGGAGAGACCATGTGATGGGACTGGAAGCCAGACACCCAGCAGATGCCTGTCTTGCTCTTAACAGCAAGAGAGAATTTACTGTTTCCAGAAGATCAGCATTAATCCTTTCCAAGGTCAGGACCCCAATGACCTAAATACCTCCCACTAGGCTCCACCTCTTAAAGGCTCCACCACCTTTTAATACCACCACATTAGGGACCAAAGTTTCAGCACGTGGACCTTTGGGGTAACGTACCCCAACCACATCCAAAGCATAGCACTGACCAAGCTGCCTCAGTTCCTCCCATGTGACCAAGGACAGACCAGATCGGAAGAGTAATTGAAGAAACTACAATTCGTCTGGCTGCCTTTGTGTGGGTGAGCTCCCTTTCCTAAGCCACCTTCTGTCCCTGGTGCCACCAGGAGACAAGAACCTGCCCAGGTCTAATAGAACGCTGCCAGGCCCTCGCTGGTTATCAAAGTCATGGTCTGATGAGAACGAACCTCTGGCTTCTGGCAAATTCCCAGCCTCTGAGACTTTCGTCTCTGGGAAAGTACTGAGCTCATTTCTAACTCACTGGAAATCAGTCCCTACGATCCCAACAGTGGTCTGGGTTCTGGCCACACTAAATTCTGCTCAGGACTCTGAGGCCACACCAAGGCCTCCATTCAAAGCTCTGAGCCCTGCTGGGGCAGGACAGTGTCCAGTTAAGAGCTGAGCCTGCCCTTTCCTGGGAGGGCAGGACAAGCAAATTCCTAACTTCCGGGCTGGGGTTTAGCTCAGTGGTAGAGGGCTCGCCTCCCACGCGTGAGGCCCTGGGTTCCATCCTCAGCACCACATAAAAAGAAATAAAAGTGAAGATATTTTGTCCATCTATGAGTAAAAAAATGTTTTTTTTTTTTTAAATTTCTAACTTCCTTCAAAAAGAAGGAAGGTCTTATTATAGCATAAACAGGTATGCATTGCCAAAATATATGACAGTCCCGTAGACAGAAAAGTGACAATTAAGACAGTCCCTCCCCTTCCTTTGTTTTTAGCCTACTCCTCCATCCAGAGTGTATTTTTCTAGAGTTTTCTCTCTGATCAGCCTCAAACTTACACGAAGCCGTGGAAGCACAGCCCTTTCCTTTCTTCCCATGACAGATCCCAGCACCCCCAGGTCTGCGACAGGGATCGGCTCATTCTCCTCAATGGCCGTCTGGTCGCTCCCAACGTGTGTGCAGCTTGGTTTATTGAGAGTATAGACCTCCTTTGAGCCAAGTGCAAATGCCGTCTTCCTCCAGGAACCTCCCCCATGCCTTCAGCACTAGGGCCACTTCCTGTTCCAAACCCCTAGGCCCTGCCTTTTCTCAGCCCCTGTCCCTTATGTCAGTCAGGCAAAGTTATGGGGCTGTGACAAGGAGACCTTGCAATCCAGAGGCTTGAAGAGCAGAGGAGCCGTTTCCTTCCTAGGTGGCCATCCTGCCAGCATTCCAGGGTCCTTCTAAGCCATGGCTGTGCCACTCCCAGAGACACACCACTGTCTGCATGATTGAAACTGGACCACCAAGACAGGCCTGCCTGATGGCCTCAGCCCTGGCCTGCAGTGTCCATTGTCAAGCTATGCATGGCCAGGCCTACTGCCCGGGAGTCCTGAGTGTCTGAGGAGGGGAAACAGGACATGGCGGACAGCATATCATCTTTGCTACAAATCTTGATGCTGATGCCTTAACCTCGTGTTTGGGGTCCCTGTGTTTGCTTTTCCAGACTGTATTAGGCAGCTTGCCATCACTATAACAAAGTACCTGAGATAATTAACTTATAAAGAGAAAAGGCCTATTTTGTTTTATGCTTCTAGAGGTTCCAGTCTGAGATTGAGTGGCCCCGTTGCCTTGGTCTCTGATGCGGCAGCACATCATGGAGGGAGTGTGTTGGAGCAAAACAGCTTTCATTCATGAGCCAGGGAGAAAGGAGGAAGAGGCAGAGACCAGGGTCCCATGATCCCCCTGGTAGGCCTCACCTCCTAAAGGTTCCATACCTCCCAGAATGCCACCCGGGGGACCAAGCCTTGGGTCTTTGGGTCACATTCACCCTCCAAACTGTGGCACCGGCTGAGAGCAGGATCCAGGCTGGTGCATCTTCACATCCACCTCCATGTCCAGCACAGCATCTGGCGTATTTCTGAGCCAGTGCATGGTCACGTAGTCATTGGGTCAGAGGTGGAGGGCTCTGAACAGAGCTACTCACTCCTTTGGCCGATACCTGGTAATATTTACTAGGCACCAAACACCGTTCAGGGGCCCTGGAGTTCCAAAGACACAGTTGTTCTGCCCCCAAAATCATTATCAGTACCCTTTTGGGCTCCAGGAATAGAAATTCTTCTTCTGCCTCAGGGCCTTTGCATGTACCCTTCTTGCTTCTTCCCAATGCTCCTTCTCACTTGCCTAGCCAGCTCCTATTTTATATCTCTTCATAAAGGTCACCTCCTCAAGGAAACCTCCTGTGACCCTCTCCCAAATTACCTTGGATATATACATTATCTCTTTGTGTATCACATCTTTTTTTTTTTCTGTATATGTTTATTTTTTTTTCCTTTTCTGATACTGGAGATGGAACCCAGGGCCTCTTGCATGTTGGCAAACGCTCCACCTCTGAGCTACATCCCCAGCCCTGCTTTGCACATTATCTGAACTGTACAGCAGCCACTTTTGGGTAGGATTTTATTTCCGCTCTGTCCCTGCTATGATTTTTAAGCTCTGTAATGACAGGTGCAGTGTTCCATGCTCAGCACCTGGAAGAGTGTTGACTATAAGAGGAGTTCTGTCTCGTGCTTATTAAATGGTTAAACAGTATTGTCACCAGTACACAGATGAGGAAATTGAGGCTCAGAGAGGTTGAGTAGCTGGCCTTGGATCACACAGCATGTGAGTGTGGCATGTAGCTTTCAGCCTGCTGCCTCCAGAGCCCTGGCTTTCCGAGCTTAACACAATTAGAACGCCACATGATGTGTGCTATCATAGGGTTTATTAATAGGGTGTGTTTAAGGGGTGGTGGGAGGGCAGAGGAGGGCGAGACTGACTCAGCCTGGGGGAGAGATGGCTGCCTGGAGGAGGCGGTGACCTTGGAGGCTCAAAAACTGTGGGCAGTCTGGAGTAGTTATAGCGCCTGCGTAGGCGCCCGAGAGATGAGACCAAAAGCAGGGTGGCGGTGGGCCTGCTCTGGGTGTAAGGAGTTGGGATTTACTGAGCCGCTGTGAGTTCGCTGAGGTTCTAAGTAGGGGACCGGCGTGATCCAGTAGGTTCCATTCAGAACGTCACCTGAGGTCAAGGCTGCAAAAGGGCAGCTGGTGGCGGCTGGGCTCACTTGGTGTCTTCAGATGGACTCTGCGGCCACCTGGGTCAGCTAAGATCCAAGTCCAGCTGCTGAGGCAGGATACGGGTGGCTACAGGAGCTCGAAGCTTCTTCTCACGTCAGAGTCTGAGCCAGGCAGGCCACTCACTGCCCCGGAGCCCAGGGGCGTCCACGGGTCCAAGATGGCCACTGCCAAGGCCAGTGCCCAGCCCCCCAAGGGGAGGCCAGGCTGGGTCCAGGGGCCAAAGAGCAACTGCTCTCACGCAGAACCTGAAAACCCAGGACGTTCCACCTGAAGTCAAGGTCCTGGCTTCTGGCGGACACAGGCTCTGGCAGTGCTGGGTGCTGTGTGACCTCGACAGGCTGCAGCGAGTGCACGCCCCTCTCTGGAGAGACAGCGCTGCTCTCCAGGTCTCCGCAGTCCCCCCCCCTCGCGTCCCTGGCCCCTGGGGGAGGTGTGGTGTCGGTTGGCATCAGCCCTCTTCCTGGTCTCTTGGTCTTGCCAGCCGTGGCCCCGAGGGGCGTGAGTTCCCTGGTCCTTGTCTTGGGTGGAGGGTGTCCAACAGGATGCCACGCCAGGGCCGCATTCCAGCAGGGGCCGCTGGGACAAGGCTCGGCTCTGGCTTTGAGCTGTCAACTCCCCGTCCTTTCCCCGTCCTTCTCTGGTGACTGCAGTGCCAACCAGTTCCTCTGCCCTCGGGACCCGCGGGCTGCCCAGGACGCCTGGCCGGGAGTTAGGGTGAGGCCTTTTCAAGTGGCCACGAGGGTCTGCGCGCAGGGCTGCTGTGCCCTGCCCCGGGGGCTGGCGGTCATGGGGTGTCCCCCTTGGGGAGCCGACCCTGCCAGCCTGCTCCAGCCAGGACGACCTGTCAGAGCTGCTCCTTGGCCCGGTCCCCTGCAGGGTTCTCAGATGCCCTTTGCTTCCCCTGGGTGCCATTCAGACCTCCCGTCCCGTGGGCGGGGACCAGCAGTGGAGGAGCGACTTCCTGGGTGAGGATCTTGGCTGCCACCTTTAGACGCTCCTCCTGACCCAGGCTCCTTCCCATGGCCAGCGGGAGGGGATGCGTGGTCTCCTCTTTACGGGGCAGGTCTGAAGGAGGAGCTGGAGCCAGAAAGCAGAGAAGCCGGGTTCCACTGTCCTGCAGACGGAAGGCCCTGGGAAGGAAAGGCGCTGGGATGGCAGAGCTCCAAGGTCAAGGTTCACAAAGGGCTGCTTTGCCTTCTGGTGGGTTCCTCCTTAACCCCAGCGTCACCCGGGGCCTCTGTGCCTCCAGGCACCTCTAGTACATGGCCCCACAGATGCCCTCGCCTCTGGAGTCCAAGCCCCCACACGTTCTCCCGAGGCCTCCTGTGCATCCAGGTCTCCTCCTGAGTGGGGTTGGCGCCAAGATGTGATACTGTCCCTTGTTAGGTTTCCATAGTGACAAATCCCTCTCAAAGAGCGTCTAAGGATTCGCTGACTTTACTGAAGATCCGTGGGAGGTTCCACGCACAGTACAGGTTCCAGGGCACATCTGTCACCCACAGGCCCTCCCCTTCTACCTGGGTTCCCCCAGGAGTTCCCGAGGCCTCTCCCTCTGTCCGGCAAAGCTGCTTCCCCCGACTCTGAACTTGACCCTGCCAACAGTCACCCTCCAGCACCTTCCAAGTGTGCTTGGTGAGGTGGCCCAGCGTGGCCAGAGTGTGGGTGTCAGAGCAGAGCATCTGTCTACCCATCCAGCCACTTAGATGTGTGGTCGCTGCCAGGCCCGGCCAGTGCCAGGAGTCAGCGAGTGGCGGAAACCCAGCCTTATCCCCAGAGCTCTGTCCCCAGTCAGGTGTACGTGCCGCTGAGGTACCTGCAGCAGGGTCAAGGGCCAGGGTGTGTGGGGTCGGGTGCTGTGATGATGGGAGGTGGGATGGCCTCTTGGAGGGAGCGAGTCCCACTGGTCCCCAGGATCACAGGACAGGCAGGCGCAACGGTGAGCTGGTGCTTGGTGCGTGTGGCACCGTGAGGAAGCCCCAGGGCCCGGGTGCAGAGGGTGCAGGACAGGGTGGGATGCAGGAAGGAGAGCTCAGGGGTCACGGCGCTCAGACCTGGCTGCACTCCAGGGCCACCTGGGTCCCACCTCCCAGACACAAGTCATTTTTCAAGAGGCCCCAGGTGGCTCAGCTGAACGAGAGCCACTCAGGACGTGGGCTGCTCTCTGTGACCAGCAGCCCCTGGAGGGCAGGCAGGGAGGCCTGTGGTCGGATCACTTTCCAAGACGCTCTCGCTGGTGGCCGGGTTGGAACTGATGGAAAGGGGAGGGGAGGCTGGGACATCCTGAGGCTGCTATAGTGGCCAGATAAGGGACAGCAGTGGCTGGCCATGAAACCAGTCTTGGCCAGGGCGCCCACAGATCCTAAGCTCACGGCAGCGCAGGACTCTCTTCCAGTCCTGGAGCTCAGCGGCCTCACTTTGAGCTGGTGGTCACGCTGGGCTCCGGCCCGCGGCCGCGGGGGTTCAATCTCCCTGCTGTTCTCAGCTTCTAAGGGCCACCTGTGTGCCTTGCTGTGGCCCTGCTCCACTTCACCTCTGTTCTGATCCTCGCCCGCTGCCCTTCTCTTTGTTGTTTCCTCCTCCTCCCCCTCCTTCTCCCCGCCACACCCATCCCTGCTCCTTAGAAGGATCTTTGTGATCCCTTTGGACCCCCCTGGATAACCCAGGGTTTCTCTCCAATTCATGATCCTAATCACATCTGCAAAATCCCATATCACAGATTCTGGCGATTAGAATGGGGACATCTTGGGGGGCCACTTTTCAGCCTATCACAGTTGGGGTCCTCTCTTGAGGAGGGGAGAGGTCTGAGTGTGGGGCCTAGGGCTCTCATCTCCTCGGGAGCCCTCAGATGCTCCCCTCACGGGGCGCAGGCACTTCTTGGCTTTCTCTCTGTACCGGTTCCAAAGTCCCCACTGCGTGTTCTCACCCTCGTTCCTGGGGATCCTCCAGGTGTGCAGACCTCTCTGTGGCGGCCAGAGTTGCTTGCTTCCTCTAGGGGGCGCTGATGTCCCCCTGGCCTCCAGCTGGGGATGTGCTCCAGCTGATGGCCACTCCCACTTGACTGGCATTTTCAGAATGTATTAGTTTTCTGTGGCTGCTGTAACAAATGACAAATTTAGTGACTTAAAACAGCACAAATTTATGATCCTACAGTTCTGTGGTGAGAAGTCCAGTGCAACCAAGGCCTTGCCGGGCTGGGTTCCTTTCTGGAGGCTTTTCAGGAGAACCTGGTTCTGCGTGCTGTTGTTGGCAGAATTCATTTCCTTAGAGCTGTGGGACTGAGGTTCCCATTTTTTCGCTGACTGTACATTGAGGGTGATCTCAGTGTCTCGAGGTTGTCATCTGCCTTGGTTCCCAACCTTCCTCCTTCATCTTCAAAACCAGCGATGGCAGGGTAGGGCCCTGCATGTCACATCTGTTTGTCAACACCTTGCCGCTCACACCACAGCTGGAATGGATCTGTGCTGTTAAGGTTCGTGACTACACTGAATCATCCAGAATCATCTCAAGGTCTGCAGCTGCAATCCCATCTACAAAGTCCCTCTTGTCATATAATGTATATTTACAAGTTGCCAAGGATTAAGATGTGAACATTTCGGGGGCCATTATTGTGCCTGCCACATTATGGTGACCTTATAATGTGACTGACACAGGCCAAGCCTTGCTGCATGGCAGACTTGATTTTTTGGTAGCTTACTGACTCTTCAGAGGAAGGCCTTATTATGCCCATTTTATAGATGAGAACACTGAGAAACAGGAAGGCTAAGAAATGCAATGGATTGAATTGTCTTCCCCCCAGTTGTGTTGAACTCCTAACCCTTAATATCTCAGAAGGTGACCTCAGTTGTACATAGAGGTCATCAAGTTGAAATGAAGTCAATTCTGTGGCCCTAATTCCTCATGCAACAGGGTCACTTAGAAATCCACACACATGCAGGGAAATTGTTGTGTGGACATAAAACCCACCATCTACAAGGCAGGGAGAGCCCTGGAAGGATCCAGCCCTGCCAGCACCTTGATTTTGAACCTCTAGCCTTCAGAAAGGTGAGACGGAGCATGGCTGTATTTCACCCAGGGTGTGGCACTTCTCGGGCAGCCCTAGCAAACTGAGATAGGTTGTTGTCATTTGATGTGGCAACTGGATTCCAACTCAGGTGCTTCTCTGTCTTTGGCCCTTGGAGTGGTTTCTCTTTGCTTCTCGCCTCCTTCTCCTTCCTTTTTGGTCCTTGCTGCTGTTTGCACTGATTTTCCTTTTCCACAGTCTTTTCTCTCCCTCATTTTCCCCTGGTTGTCCCCCTTCCTCTGGTCCCAGAGTGCCCCTTAGCAATGAAGCTGCTGACCCACTGAGGCCCAGACATGCCAATGTCCCAGGTGGTCCTCCCTGGTTCTTCCTGGGGCCTCCAGCAAGTGGCACTGAGGACGGGCCCAGAGGGCCCCAGCTGAGAGGAGCCCTGAGCTGCAGGAGGAGCTGAGCTGAGCCCCCGCCCCCAACCTGTGGGCTCTTCCTCCCCCTCAGCCCTGCTATGCACACAGGAGCCTGAGCTGGTGGCTCTCAGCCCAGCCGCCTGCCAGGCCTGGCTGGCCCATGACATCCACCACGGGCATCAGCAGATGTCCCCCCATTACGACCCTGCCACACAGATGCTTGTTTTTCTGCTCCTGGTTCCTAGCCTCAGGGTCCTCAGAGAAGTCTTCCTGCTTGCAGGCCCAGCCTCCATGTTTTGGATTTGTCCTTTCCTTTCTGTTACCCTGGTTCTGAGGTGGCCGTTGCCCCAGGTGAGAAGCTCCCCAGTCTGAGCTCTGAGGCTGCCCAGTGGTGGGGCCAGCCTGGTCCGCCTATTGGGTTGGGTTTGGGATTGGGATGGAGACAGGAATGGGGGAGGCCAACCATGGCTGCCAAAGGGAATTCTGGGGACCAGCTGAAGAATCAACATGTTGGCGTGGCCTGCCTAGCTCAACCCTCCCTGAGCGCTTCCCACCTCTAGTTGTGGTTGCTGGCAGCCATGTTGTTTGGATGGCCACACCCTTCAGGCCTTGCTGATTAACCACTAGAGCTGGACATGTGACCTGAGCTGGCCAATCACTTCTCTCTCTGGGGAATTTGGAGGAACTTGAGAGACCTGCCAGGTTCCGTGGGGTTGGGTACAGGGTCAGCGCTGGAGGACTTAGGAGAAGCTTGTGTTAGAGGAACCGAGAAGAGAGATTCCAGAGCCAAGGCTGCAGAGAGAGACCTGGCTGCAGATGGTTCAGTGAGACACTCTTACTTTCTCCTTGTCAACCAGTTCCCATGCTAAAGCTTTGGTGCGTGGCTTCTTTTGCAGTAACTCAGCCTCCAGATAGCGCTTTTAGAAATGCAAATAGATCACAAGGCTCTCCTGCTTGAGCCCTCCAGTGGCTTCCAGGAGCTACATCATACCTCCTCCCCAGGCTGCCCCTGCCCCCAAGACCTGAGAGACCCTACTCTGCCTGCTCCTCCAGCTTCCCCTTTTGCTCTCACCCCTCAACTCACTCAGCCCCAGGCCCTCTGGTCTCTGCTCTTCCTCTAGCACTCCAACTTCATTCCTGCCCCAGGGCCTTAGCATATGACATGGGATGCTCTTTACATGGCTGGCTTGTTCTTACCAGGTTCGGATGGAATGTTCTCTTTGTGGAGAAAAAGACCCTAATTAGCTCATCAAAGAACCCTCATCGCCTCTGGTCACTCCATCACAGCATCCTGTCCTATTTCATGCAGAGTGCATGTCACCATCTGTTGCTTGTCTAATTGTTTACTGTCTCTCCTTTTAGAATGAGAACTTGTTTTGCTCACCACAGAGTCCTCAGTGCTTCCAACAATGCCTCGCCCATAGTGGCCACTTAACACATACTGTTGAGTGGATGTAAAAAATGAGATCAGAGGGCCCAGAGCTAAGATTACATGGAGCTCAGCCAGGTTTGCTGGGAGAGTCAAAGGCCCCATCTCCCAGGACCCCTGCTCTTTCCCATCAGCTTCTCTGGCTTTGTGGATGACAGTTCTAAAACGACCAGGCTGCCAGGCTGCAGAAGGTCACCTCTGCTCATTCTGGGCTGATTCACACTCTATCCATAAGGACAGTGTCTGTCCTTTCTCTTGGGGATCCAGAATGATCTCCCTAGGAACCTCCTCATTTGTCCTGCAGTCCTTCAGTAAAGCCCAGGGTTCATACTCCACAAGATGAGGGTCTTTGGCCTGGGAGAGGGCCTCCTGGATGAAAACAAGCCCCATGCCAGTAAGCTGGCAGAGGACAGCATTTCCCGTGAGCCTGAGTTGCCTCGAGCCTGTCTCTCTCGGCTTTGTTTTTAAAAATCCATTGTATTTATTAGATATGCCACTACACAATGGTCCCTCAACGCTGTAAAGAGACAGCCCCTGCCATCAAGCTGAATGCGGGTAGCTGACAACATCGGGTGTCTCCTGTGCGTGCACACACACACGCACACAGGCTCACATGTGCACACACGCTGCTGTCAAGCATACAGACGTCACAGGTGGTGGGAGCAGCCCTGCAGATGAAAAGCTGAGGCTGGTGGTGGCTGCACTTCTCCTGTCCCTGGAAAAATCATGGGAAACTCGGGGTGATCCAGGCTAATTGGGAAGAAGCCATGAGGACGGATGAAGTCCAGGGTCCCAGTTGCCTCCCTGGCCAGAGAGAAATGGCTAACCAGCAACTGGATCTGATGAATCGGAGTTTCACAAACTTTCTTGCCTGCTGGAGGAGGTGCAAATGAGCGGTACACAGCCCACAGAGGAAGGGGGAAGCAAAAAGCCAGAATAATCCACTCTCTGAATAAATCAGCTCTGAATCACTGAGAATTGACTTGTAATTGCGATTGTCTCCGAGCAGAGAAGCGACGCAGATGCTGAGATGTGAGGGACGGGCAGGAAGGCATCGCAGGGCTTCGAGAAGGGCTGCTGCTGCTGGATTGATGCGGGGCAGGGCATCTGGGGGCCAGAGGACGTTTTTACTATGAGTTAAATTACAAGAGCAAAGGGGTCCCACTGCCGGGGAAGGCTGCGGGGAGGAGGCGGGGAGGAACAAGGACAGGAAGGCGCAATATTTCTTTCCAGACAGTAAACAACTGCCAAATAAACCCCAGAAACGACACTCCGAGAGCGTCTGTGGGAAGCTTAGAGAGCCGCTCGTCCTGAAAGTTATTGGTTTTGTTCAAGCTTCATCTGATGCTTGCTTTAAAAAAATAGATTTGGTCTCCCCTCTTGCGACAATCAAGAGGAGAATCGGCGCACGTCTGCCTTGTGCCACCATTTAGACGCTTAGGAATAAACCGAGGGCGGCAGGGCCAGGCACAGGGATCCTGGGACACCGGACCCGGCCCACCGTCGAGGGGCGTCTGGTGGGTGGCTGCTGGGACACCGTCTGGAGGAAATGTCCTGTCCCAGGGCGGTCAGGGGCCTTCCTGGCCCGCAGCCCATTCTCTGGGGTGGCTTGGTCTGTATGGACAGTAGGGGAAGATCCAGGGCTGGGTCTTCACTCCTCACTCCTCTGAAACCCCGTGTCACTGGCCCCAGGAGGAGCAGGACGCTCACAATGGCGGCCGCAACCCCTGTAACCGCCAGCCCCTTCGCCTTTCCCGGCCTCCTTTGCGCTTAGTTGACCACGTGACTAGTCTGACCAATGGGCTGAGGGCGGAAGCGTTGTGCGTCACTTCCGGGCTGAGGTGGGCGTGTAGGCAGCCAGCCCTTCCGGTGCAGCTGTGCCTGGTGTCCTGGGTCACTACGTGGATAAGCTTCCGACAGGACTGGCAGCCAGGAAGGAAGCCATCGAGGTCTTGAAGTGTCTGTAGCTGCGGCTGCTATTTACCCGAACCAATATGGTAGCCCACCCTGGACCATTAGTGTGAAAAATGAATTAAGGAAGCAAAGAGGGCGGCATATAGGAAGTGGTAATAAGTATAATGAGGTGGAAGTGTCCATTTATTTACTCAGCAAATGTTTATTGAGCTCCCAGCACGCACTGGGTGTACGAAATGACAACAGTAGACACAGGAAACTATTTGGGGTCAATAGTTTTCACTGCCTTCCACTGTGAGAGAGAGGGCACCCAGTCCTTCACTCCATCAGTGTAAGCTAGACCTACTGTGTACCAGGCATGGTGACAGGTGGCGGGATATGTGGTTGGTTAAGTCAGTTTTCACTCTTAAAGTGCTTACAGGCTACTGAGAGATACACAACGTATACAAATAACTGGAATACCAAGCGACAACGAATGTCTTTATCAAAGTGCTAGTGGTGTCACTAATTCTGCCTGGGAGAAATGGGGAGGGCTTCCTGGAGGAGGAGACTTGAAGGTCTGAGCAGGAATTGGGTGGGTGAGTGTGAACATTCTGGGCAGAGGAACAGACACCTTGTCAGGAGGTCTGTTTGAAAAGTGCTTGGGCAGCTGGATCCTGGGGTATCTGTGGTAGGCAGAATACTGTCCCGACACTGCCAGGGATGTCCACCATAAGCCCTGTGAATGTATTAGCTTACATGGCCAGAGAGATGTTTTCAGTTGGGATTATATTAAGGATTTTTGACACGAGGAGATTATCTGGATTATCTTTATCCTAATCAGCCCGACCAAGTCATGTGAGTTCTTGAAAGTAGAGAAACTTCTCCTGCATAAGTAGAGAGAGAGGTGTGTCTGTGAATGACCAGATCCAACATGGTGGATTTTGAGAACCAAAAGGGAACCCTGAGTCAAGGACTGTGGGTGGCCACAAGCAGCTAGACAGGGCAAGGGAATGGAGCCTCCCCAAAGGAGCGTGGCCAGGCCAACACCTTCTTTCTAGCCCAGGGAGACTTCTGGGGGACCTCTGGCTTTAAGCTAATAAGTGTGTGGTGCTTTGTTATAGCAGCAATGGGAAACTGATACAGTCTTGGATAACAAATGTCTGGACAGAAAAGCAAGCATTTGGACTTTTTCTACGACTTCAGTGGATTCCCACGTCTCCATGTGACATTCTGTATCAAATTAATATTGATATTCCTTGCTAATGTTCTGAGAGAACTATCTTGTTCGTTTTAATGAGTGAGCATCTTCCATAAATCGAATGTACATTTCTAATCTAATTAATGGAAATTTAGATTCTTTCTAGTCCTTTGCCATTTAAATAATGCTTCAGTGAATGTTCTTGACCTTGAATTGTTTTGCCCATGTGGAAGATGAATTCCAAGAAGTGGCATTGTTGGTCTCTGAGACTATGCATTTTTAGGAGTCTGAATTTAAATAAATGTCTGAGGTCATAATGCCCCTGGTGAGCCCTGAAGGCTAGGGGAGAGTCCTGGACAGAATTCAGACCTGATCTCTACAAATATGCCTGTGCCTGGTGGAGGCAGAGAGGCCTGGGGAGAGGCAGAGGCAGTGGGCCTCGTGTGTGTGGATGATGGGTGGGCATGGTTGAGCACAAGTAGAGTTTCTTGTGTGTGTCTGTTTCACTGTTCAGAACATGCGAGGTTCTTCCTCAGTGGCCCTTGGCTGGACCCAGGGGGGCCCTGGGGACAAGCAGGGTGTTCACATGTCAGGTGTGAATGCTAATCTCCATTTTCTTCTGCCTGGTCACTTTGGCCCTGGGTAGGTAATTAAAATTTGTGCCTTTAGGGAAGAGGGAGAAGACAAAAGTGTCACTGCAGTCTTTAAACGAGGTCTTTCCAGTGTCAGATCTCTCTAAGGTAGAGGCCTGTGCTCCTCCTGCCTCTGACCTGGTTCTGATGTTTGTATGAGTCTTTCAACATCAAGGTGCCACCCTGAGAGCATCTTCCCTTGTTTCTGTTGGTTGTTTCTGTAGTCCTTGCCCACCGTGGCGTTCTTACTACGAATTCTCTGCTCCTGGGTTTTTTTGGATTGTTTCCTTGGTGAGCTGCCTTTCAATGTCAACTGGCTTTTTCAAGAATGGCTCGTGTATCTCTCAAGGGCTCTCGTGTGTTAGGACTTCTGCCTGCTTCCTTTGTACCAGAATGTGCAGTCACTCTGCTCATCCTCCTGCCTCTCGATGGGGTTATCTTTGGGACTCTCCTTGGAGGAGAACCCTGTGCCTGTTTCCTCCATCCTTCCTCCCGATGAGGGGCCGGGCCCAACTGCTGCTGGGGCTGCCTGAGCGTGGAGACGCTGTCAGAGGATCATGAACAGAAAATAACATAATTTCGAGTGAGGAACTTTGGCTGCCAATTTCAGGGCAGCTGGCCAGAAGATTATCTCTCTTCCCTCGTATGTTTGGGATATTTGTTACTCTAAAAATATCCATGGCTGCTGTGTACACTCACACAGGCTGTACACTGCACGACTCCAGGGTATGTCATTTGCATAAACCATCAGGGGATGGCCCTCCTGTTGTATGCAGCGGGCGGGCCCTGGAGCGCTCGGCCAGGAGTGAGCCTGGGAGTGGACAGTTCTCTAATCCCAGTGATTCTCAGATTTCGGTCATTTTCATCTCACATTTTTTTAATGTATTCTGAACCACATGCCCTTGTTCTACTATGATTTCTTTTTATTCTACATTGGCTCCCATTTTCCTTCCATAAATGAATTTAAAAGAGAAGCTTTCCATCTCAATTAGAGATAGAAAACCAGTTCAGTATGCTCCAAATAGAAGGAACTTATACACATATGTGTGTGTGTGCGTGCATGTGTGTCTATATACTTGTGTATGTGTGAACATAAATGAAAACAACGCTGTTGAATGCTAGCTGGATCCTGCGGCCTTTGCTCTTCTTATTGTTCACCTCTGCCCCTGTGGGGCCCCCACACCACACTCCTGTGTGTGTTCTCTCTCTCTCTCTCTCTCTCTCTCTCTCTCTCTCTCTCTCTCTCCCTCCCCCTCCCTCCCTCCCTCCCTCCCTCCCTCTCGGTTTTTTTTTGGGGGGGGTACCAGGCATTGAACCCAGGGGTGCTTAACCACTGAGCAACACCCCCAACTCTTTTTCATATTTTATTTAGAAGTAGGGTCTTGCTGAGTTGCTTAGGGCCTCACCAAATTGCTGAGGCTGGCTTTGAACTTGTGATCCTCCTGCCTCAGCCTCCTGAGATGCTGGAATTATAGACATGTGCCACCACTCCTGGCCCACCCTCCTTTTTAGAACAGGAAGTGAGCAGGTGTCAGGCTGATGTTAGAGAGGGGAGACGTAAACCCCAACATTTCTCCTGGATGGAATCCAAGGGGTTGGGAGGGAATTTGGAGGGAGCATCACTTTTCGCAAAGCAGCACAGTGTCATTCAGCGTCGTCCTCATGGTGACCCCCCCAGGGTCCCGAGATATGGCTTCATCCTCCACCAGCTGCTTGAGCATCTGGGGACATCTCCACATGGGGCTCCCAGCCTTTCACCACTGGGAGGTCTAACATCACCACTGAGGGGCTTCCTGAGGCTGGACTGTCCTTGGTCGTGTCAGAAGGAGTCCTGCTCCTTGGGCCCCAAGTCAAGCAGACTACATCAGATCCTCCTTACAAGTTCCGTCCAAAAGCGACCCACTCTGGAGTTGGAGTGGGTCCACCGCTCACCATCTCTGTGCCTTGGGGGGAGTTCCTTCTCCTTGTGGTGCCTCAGTTTCCCCATCCATAAAATGGGAATAGTAACTGCCCCTCTGCCTCCTGGGCATTCAGAACATCACCTGGCACCTGGTAAGCACTCAGCCAGGTGACGTAGTACTATGTTATGTGGCAGAGACTGGGACGCTGGCTGCTTCTAGATGAGGAGGCAGTGTGCTTGGCCCAGTTTTGGCTGCACATCTGGTTTCTGCATCTGGAAACTGATGTCCCTACTTGCTCTGCTATTTCCCTAGCAGAACTGAGAATTCTTCCAAGGCAGAACTGGAGTGTGATAATCGCACCCCTCATCTTCCTGGGTCAGCCATGGTCCACCTCAGAAAAACTACCCTGTGCTCCTCTGGCCTCTTTACTTTTTTTTTGGCTCCAGCTGAGGCCTCGTCGGAGTTGGGCAAGCCCCCCACACCCCCCCACACCCCCACCCCGTCATCTGCATCTCCAGCCACAGCTTTACCCTTTGCTTCCAAAACACGCGTGTGAGGAATGAGGACAAATCATGAAGGATTCCTGGTAATTCAAATGAAGGCCACAAACAAGACTAAGGTATTGGGAAAAGAGATTTGCCTGCTCTATCCAAACCCAACATATGGGATGTGACAGAAAAAAAAAAAATCACAACATCCTTGACTTATCAAGCTTTCTTAGAAAATGTTGCAAATAATGAATCCTTACAGAGTCCTTGTCATGTGCCAGGCACCTCAGATGTCTCCTCTCATTTGCTCCCCAGTTAGCCTGTGTATAGGTCAACACTAGCTGCTGTAACAAATAAACCCCTGACATGCCCATGAATTACACAGAAATTTATATCCTGCTCATGCAACGGTTCAGTACATGTTGTTGTCCTGGTAGGTGGCAGTTTTCTTCCATGTTGTGATTAGGACTAGGAAACTTCCACATTGTGGCTCTATCATTTCCTAGGGACTTGGAGCCCTCTGCATCTAAGAGGAAGAGAAAGGACAGGGCACATTCTCTTCCTAAGAGCCCTCCCAGGAAGTGCTACACAGTACTCTGCCCACACAGTCACACACCTTCCCAGATGCAGGGCATGCAGGGAAATATCATACCTGGCAGGGAAGCTGCCTGTCAGTGGTCATTCCCCACTGGGGAAAGAGAAGCGTGTCTTTTGGCACATAGGACAGCTAGCTGTTTCTGTCCACTGCGTGTGACGAAGATGGCCATTTTACCAATTTACAGATACACAAGCTAAGAGCCAGAGAGTCCAGCCCTGGGCCACAGAGCTGGACATGGCGGACTTAGGACTTGCACCTCATGGTCTGTGAGTTCCAAGTTCTTCCATCCAACCACTACGACGATGATCTTAGATAAGAGTTCAGGTTCTTCAGCTTTCAAATTCTTTAGAACGAACTTGACTCTTTGATCTACGTACAATGCTCCGAGTGCCCAAGCAAGGGCTATCTGGTGGCCACGGTGGCCCCAGTGGTGATGCCAGGCAGGGCTTTGGTCTTCAGCATCTCCTCCACTTGTAGAAACGATTATCCTCAGAAAGTTGACCCGCACCCTGGACTCCTGCCAGAACCCAAGGCCTGGTACCATCTGTAAGAGGTAAATAAATCAAAATATCATCAGCAGATAAGTGTGTGCCATCTGCTGCCCTGTCAGTTGAACTGGCAGAAGCCTCCGGAGAATTCCAAGGAAGCTCTTGCCAAGACTCTGCTGCCAGCCGGAGAGAGGAGCCGCTTGATGCAGGATCTGCTGGCATTTTCTTTCCTCCTGGCTCCCGGTGCCACATTCCTTGAATCTGGCCCGCGGAGGTGTGTGGACTCTTGCCCTCGCCAAGCTGCTGAAATCCTTTGCCACGGGGCACATTTGTAGGGGATGAGGCCCTAGGCTTCCTGGCCCTCCCAGCAAGAGGAAGCACCTACTGGAGAGAAAACGAACTGGGCACCTGCCAGGAGGCGAGCCCTCATGGGATCTGGGTCTCAGAACCAAGCTCAGAACCAAGCAGATCCGAGGCCCTGGCGAAGGAGCCTCTTCTGAAGGCTGCTGGCGTTCCTGCTGCAGGCGGAGTCCCTTGGAGGGCGTCTGGGACTCCCCTGAGGAAGGATGGATTTCTCCAGACCCTGCCTGCTCTGCTAAGATACCAGAGAGAGCAGTGGTCCAAACAGAGGCTCTGGGCCAAGCTGGATTCCAGTCCTTTCTCCTCCACCAGCTGTGTGACGTTGGATGGGTGACTCTATCTTCTTGTGCCTCAGTTTCTTCATCTGTGAAATGGGGGTGTCCCGGGCCATGTGAGGGTTATGAATTACACATGGAAAGCCCGGAGACCAGGTTTGACCTACGGGACCTGCACAATTTCCGTTAGCTAGTGTTATTTGTTGGCTGACTTTGGGATGCCAGGGTTACTGGCTCCTTCAGTTGCCCCTGCACCCCCAGCTCGCCCCCCACAGAACCTCAGCTACACCATCTGGTGGGGCATGGATTTAAGTCACGATCCTCACACCCAGGATGTGGGGATCCAGCCAACGATGCTGGGCTCCCCAGTGCCTCTCCCTCTCTCTGCTCGAGTCTCCCCTGCCAACCTGGGCTCCTGCATGCCCATGCCAAGGGTAACTTGGCCAGCCCCAAAACGCTCCACACACCTTCTGCCAGCACTGGGCGTCCGTCTCTGGCTGCCTCCCTTGATTCTGCCTGTGGCCCTGCCAGGCTCCCTCCACCTGCTCAGGCTGAGGTTGCAGAATTGTAACCTCCTGCTTCTGGTTTGGGGAGACGTGCGGCTCTTCTTAGGAAAAGCAATGTGTGTCTCTAACCTGGGATCCAGGGAAGGAATACAAAACAGCTCCTACTAATGGAGCCAAGCACGGGTCAGGTGCTTTCACTCTCTCCTGTTTCAGTGCTTTTGGCAAGCCTGGAGTGCAGCACAGTCATCTCCATTTATCTGTGAGTTTGCTTTCTGTGCTGTCAGTTAGCAGTGGCCAAACATAGTAAAAAGTACTACATGGAAAATTCCAGAAGTAAACAATGTGTAAGTTTTACATTGTAGGCCATTCTGAGTAAGGTGATGGAAACTCCTGCTGTCCTACTCTGTCCTTCCTGGGTTGTGAATCATCCCTTTCTCCAGTGTATCCATGCTGTATATGCTACCCACCCATTAGGCATTTTGTGGCCATCTTGGTTATCAGATAGTCTATGTATAGCGTGCAAGAGAGAAAGACCATATTCACATAATTTTATTACAGTATATTGTTTTAATTGTTGTATTTTATTGTTAGTTGTTGTTATTGATTTCTTGTGCCTAACTGATGAAGCAAACTTCATCATAAGCATGTATATGTTGGAAAACCCAGTATATGTAGGGTTTTGTATTCTTTGTGGTTTCAGGAATCCACTGAGGGTCTTGGAACATGTCCCCCATGGATAAGGGGGATGACTGTACTTGGACAGTTCCCCCTCGGCAGGTGAGGAGAAGGCTCAGTAAAGCCACTCACTGAGGTCACGTGGCTAGCAGGAGGTGGAGGATGGATTTGAACTCCTATCTTCTGGTTTCTGAGCCCCAATCCCCATTTGGCTTGGAGTACTTCCTCTTTCAAAGAGGGAGGCTCAAGACCCGTGGTGAATGTCACGGGGTGTGGGTGTCAAACAGGAGCTGCTCTCCTTGCAGAGGTTTCTGAGTTGAACCCTAACAGAAGGCTTCTCATTTCATACCTGTTTCTTCATTCAACCTCCAAGTACCCTGGGAAGGCCGAACCACCATCCTTTACAGGTGGAAAAAAATCTTCCTAACCAAATTTCAGAAATCATCTACCACAGTCTCCCAGCCCGCGGACGGCGGGATGGGGATCTGTACCAGGTCCAGGCGAAGCCTCCTTCCCACAGTGAGCCCACCTTGCTGGCCGCCGGCTGGTCCCGGGCACCTTGCCCTCCCTCGCCACCCACACGCGAGCTTCTTGATTCTCCCTCCAGACACCAGGCTGGACGTCCTGAACTGGGGCAGAGCCAGCCAGTGACTGCGGTGGATTCCTCAGAAGCTCCACTGCTACCCAGCCCCTGCGCCAGGTGGCCTTTGGCCAGAGTAGGGATGTGCCCGCCGATGGGCCCGCTGACAGCTCAGCTCAGGCCTCGCACTGAGGGCTCCTGGGCCTCCCTCCCCCAGCCGGGACCCCGAGACAGCAGGAGGGGGGGCTGGGTCTGCAAAGCCAGCGGTCTCAGGAGAGAAATGACTTTCCATTTGTCTCTTTTGAGTAGCTTCAAAAAGCCGTTTACGTATGATATATCAAAGTTCATAAACGCACCCAACTGTCATATTAGCTAATTAAAACAAATAAAAAGGTTTTTTTAAAAAAAGAAATTTTAGATACAACTTCTGGGATTTGTTTCATTCCCCCCCCCCCTGCTGGTGGGGGTAGGTGGGTACAGACAGGATGACACTGGCCGTGGCTGACAGGGATTGCAGCTGGGCTTGGGGACATGAGGGGTTTTTTTGTTTTTTTAATTAGTCTCTCTACTTTTTGTAAGAGGTGGAAATTTTCCATTATAATATGATTAAAAATGATTTCCGAGACCACCTGGTCTGGCCGTGGCATGTCCTGGGTCCCTGCTCCAAGCTGGTCAAGCCTTCAAGTCAGTCCCCTCCACAGTGGGAAGAGCTTTGGGAAAGCACAGCCCTGGGTCCAGACCACGACTGTGTGACCGTGGGGAGGTCACTCCTCCTCTGTAAACAGGGTGGACACTGACCTCCGTGCAGCTGTTCTGATGAGTGGCAGGTCCTTGGCATGGTACTCACCCCAGACTCTCCCTGGGGCCACTGGATCCTGGAGCCAAAGCAACATGACCAACCTGCCCCTACGACCCCAGCCCACCAGGCGGCCCCCAGGGAGGATGGGACAATGTTACCAGATGATAAAACTGCAGCAATTCTGAGCAGGGGAACCCCTCTTGGATCGGGGCAGCTGCTTTGGGAACCAGGCGGGTCACCGTGGGGGAGCTGGATCCGGAAGGCTGGGGAGGGCCCAGAAATGGAGAAACCGAGGGAGAGAAGGTTTTGAGTGGATGGAAGTCCAAGAGCCCAGGCACAGAGCGGGGAGGGTAGAACTGAACCCCTGGGGCGGGCAGCACAAAGGGAGGGCTGCCGGGAAGGGCGGCCCTCGGGGGCACCGTGTGCAAGGCGACCTCTGGGTCTCCAGGCCTGTGCCTGGTGCAGGTGTGAGGCTCCACGGGGCGCCCCACAGCTGCCCTTGACCACGGCTTTTCCTCTGGATAACGCACTTGTCCATTTCCCGGGTGCATCTCCTCTTAGGTCAGCCCCCAGCTCTCCGCGGCTTCTCTTGCCACCTCCCCCGGCCTCCAGGTGTGCTGGCCACGCCCTCCCCTCCTGCCTCCAGGTGTGCTGGCCACGCCCTCCCCTCCTGCCTCCAGGTGTGCTGGCCACGCCCTCCCCATCCTGCAGCTGGAGGGAGCTCCTGACTGAGGCGCTGTAGAAAGTGCTGGGCACCGGTTCATTCCAGGTCGCGTCTGCAGCACTGATCCCTGTCCCGGGCTTTGAGGACACCACAGGGAACAGGACACACGTGGTCACAAAACTTCTATTTCTTGCTGAAAACAAGTTGCAGAGATGTTGTCATTTAGAAGAGCCCGGGAATGCCCTTTTTTGACGAGCACATTCCAAAGAGTGGGCTGATCCGTACACAGACTTCACCCTGGGACAGAATCGCTGGAGGACTGGGGATTGTCTTTCTGGTTCACGGTTGTATCCCCAGCATCTAGGTCAGCGCCTGGTATGTAGTAGGTGCTCAATAAAGGCTGGTGGACCACAATCACATTGATAGGAAACACTGACATTGGAAACTTAGTTATAGCCTGGGCCCTGGGCCCTCTGGTTTCTCGTTTGTTTGGGTCGATGGGGGCTGATGGGAATCAGGCCATCTCCCAGCCTGCTGTCTCCCTGTCCCGGCTTGATGGGGACTCCATTCCTCTCAGGACTGGTTCTCAAAGTGCTTTCCAGACCAGTCGCCTCAGCAGCCCCCCAGAACTTGTTGGAAAGGCACATTCCCGGCTGCACCCAGAATCTCTGATTCCGATGCTTCCGTGTGGCTCTGGCTCCCAGCCGTGGCTCCTCCTCTGTGGACTGGGCTCCTCCAGACCCTTGTCCTGTCCTGCCCCTCAGAGCTGGGCCCCTCAGGGACCGGGTCACTGTCCCTCCACCCTGTCCACACCTGTCTATAAATAGTGCCCCTCAGCAGTTGCCTGCCAGCCCCTCCCAGGGTGCCATCTGCTTCCCGCCAGGCCCCCACGGTCCAGATGGTCCGGGTGTCGATCGTAACCATCTCGATGGGCACATCCCCGCCTGCTGCCGTCCCCACAGGCTCCCTTCCATGGCTGCCTGTCACCGATCTCTCCAGCAGGTGTCCTTGTGTGTGGGCTGGGTTTCAAGTCCCTGACCTCAGGATGAGTCTGGGGGCAAGAGGGCGGAGGGGGGCAAGAACACGCACCCTCCCTTCCTCCAGGCACGGGATCAATTACTTATCAATAGCCTAGAATTGATTTCTCCACGCCCAGGGGAGCAGGGCTCCAGCATCTCTGCAATGTGGTGAGAAATCCACCTCCACGTAACTGAGGCCCCTCCAAGCCACAGTGGCACGAAGTGTCCAGAACTTTCGGGAGAATGCTTTCGTCCCCTCTGTCCCTCCCCAACCCCAGAGCAGATGGTTCTGCGGGTCCCTTCCTGGTGCAAGGCTCCTGCTGAGCCCAGTGTCTGGGACGTCGATCCTCCAGGGCCCTGACGTCTTGCTGCTCGTGGATCCCAGACCCTTCTCCCTGGTCTGTGGTCCCCTCCCACCTGCATGAATGGCCCTGCTGTCCCCTCCCTGGAGCAGATGATGGGGCCTCTGGGGACTCTCCTTCCTGGGGAGGAGTGGAGCCTCCCGTTGGCTCTCTCTGTTAGAACGTCAGGGGGGCAGGGTGGCGGGAGAAGGCGGCACCTTTAAGAAGTGAAGTCAAGGCGTGTGTCAAAAATCAGGGCACGTGTCAGGCCACATCCATGGCAGGGGTGACAATGGGCAGCACAGGGCTGGTCCATGGAGGAGCCCATAAGCCCCTGCAGCTGCCGCCGGGCTCTCTGGACTCTGGCCCACCGTCCTGTCCCAGCTGTTCTACCTGGGGTTTGTCACCAACCCCTCCTGACCCGCCCACCCTGTGGCAGATGCTGGGGACACCAGCATCGGGGCTTCTTGCTTTCTTAGGTAGGGACATCGGGCCACGGATGACGTCACCCATCTCGAAGTGAAGGAGCCGGGCTGACTCAGCAGGCCTGGCTCTGGGGTCCCTGCTCCGGACCAGTGTCCCAGCCCCTCCCCACCGTATGCTAGTGTCCATGTCTCTCTCCCCACGAGACAGCAGAGGACGTGGCCCGTGTTCCCTGGAGCCCACCTGTGGGAGCCAGCCATGGTGACGAGGACACTACCTCCTCAGCACCCTGCCCGGCTCTTTGCCCACGCTGGGCCCTCACAGGACCCCCAGGGGCTGCACCCCTATCAGGGGTCAAGGCATGGAAAGGCCGGGACAACTGTGGCAGGAAGTGGCAGAGCCAGCATTAGAACTCGGCTCTGTTGATCCCAGACCCTGGGGCTGTCCCACCCTCCATCACCGTCAGGGGACAGATCCTCTAGACGACTGTGAGCGTCCCCAAAACGACTCACCCGCGTTTCTCTAGGGTTCAGTTTTTTCATAAGTCAAAATCTCATGGGATTGGAGTGTGACTCTCACCCGGGCGTGGGTGACATCCTCTGGGGCCTGAGGACCTTTCTGATGTTTAGGCCTCGCCCAGCTAAATCCCACTCCTTTGGACCTGAGCCCCCTGAGGGGAGGCCACCCCACTGAGCTGACCTCGCGCAGCCTGCCCATCTGTGGTGCCCACGGTTCAGGGAAGGTATGCTGCCGTCAGGTGGCGGTGACAGGCCACAGCTCTGGGACCTATTGGTCAAGCCCTGAGAGGAAGTGTGAGTGGTGGAGGGATCAATGTACTTGTCTTCACTTCTCTACCAAAATAAACCCCTCGATGAAACACACCCGTTTAACGACAGTCCACACGATGGCGTCAACGTGTTAAGGTCATTTCTAAAAGCAGCGAAGTCAGCGTCAGGCCGGTCGATCTCTTTCTCATGAATCCTTGGCTAATCTTGAGCATGGAGACTAAGGATTCGGAGGGAAAAAAAAATCTCTAGTGTTTCGATTTCAGCTGTGAGACTTTGGGCCGTGGGAACAGCCCGTCTTCCTCAGGTTCTATGATTTTGCCTTAAAATTCAGCTTTGCCTTACACCAACCACGTGGGCTGTGGACCATGTCAGCTCTAACTTCTTCTTCCTGGCCTTGTCCAGCAGAAACAGAAGTGGGAGAGCCACTCACTCAGCCCCTTGAGAATCTTCCCTGCCGACCTGGAGATGGGCCCCTGGGGATTCCCTCTGGCCCGTGTGGAAGGTCCTGACGTAGTCAATGGGAATGGATATCTGGGAATAGGCTGGGGCAGGGATTTCGGGGTGTATGGACCCGGGGGTGTCCTGTTCTATCATTCGCGGGATGTCTGGTCTGGATGTTTGGAGCCTGGGCTTTTCATTGCTATAACCCAAATGCCTGGGAGAATCAACTTAGAGGAGGAGAAATGTATTGGGGTTCACAGTTTCAAGGGTTCAGTCCATGGTCGGTGGCTCCATTGCTCCTGAGGTGAGACAGGACATCGTGGCAGAGAGCACAGAGGGGTAACGCTGCTGAGATCGCGACAACTAGGAAGTAGGGGTGGGGACAGAGAGAGAGGTGGACCAGGGACAGGATCTAGTCCCCGAGGGCACACCCCCAAGGACCCGCTCCTCCGAGGTCCCATCTCTTAAACTTTCTACCACCTCCCAATGGGGTGTTCAGACGGTGAGTCCCCCAGTGGATTCACCGACCAACAGGTCAGAGCCTTGGGGCTCCCATCCCCTCCCCAGGGCCTCACCTCTGAACACTGCTGACGGGCCGAGCCTCAGCACATCACGAGTCTTTGGGAGACACTTCATGTATAAGCTGTAACAGTCTCAGTCTGTCTGTCTCTACCATGGGGATTCTTGGGGTGCGTTGCAGGTTGTTATGGGATTAAAGCAAGAGGGAGCAGCCGTTCCTGATAAAGCCACTCAACCCAGTAGAAGGTAAATTACGTAACCCGGCAAAGGACAAGAGTAAAACACAGCTAATAACAAACTTAATGTACAAGAATGAGTGTCCCCCCCCTCAGTGGGCGAAGAATAGTCTGTCTTCAACAGGTCGACTGGCAAGACAGAATGTCACCTAGATGAGGATCTCTTATCCATCCCTCCCAAAAGCAACTCTAAATGGAAAACAGGCATAAATGGAAGAGTTAAAATTACAAAACGCTGAGAAAAAAGAGGTGAATTTTCATAATCTTGGGTTAAGCAAAACTTTCTTAGATATGCTATTCAAAGCATAAACAGCACCATCATTTCAGAAGCTCAGGAGGCTGAGGCAGGAGGATTGCAAGTTTGAGGCTGGCCTCAGCAACTCAGTGAGACCCTTAACAACTTAGTGATACCCTGTCTCAAAATAAAAAAATAATAATAAGGGCTGGGGATGTGGCTCAGTGACAAAGTTCCCCTGGGTTCAATCCCTGGCACCAAAAAAAAAAAAAAAAAAAAAAAAAAAAACACAACAAACAAAACAAAACAAAAAAACCACCAAAACAAACAAAAATCCAGTTTATCTAAACTGAGCTTCATTAAAACTCAAAACTTTTGCCCTTCAAGTGACATCATCAAAAAAAAGTAGAACCTGCAAAAGGAAAAAGATATTGGCAAATCAGATGTCTAATAAGGAATGTGTATGCAGAATATAGGAAGAAATCTTACCACTCATAATAAAAAGATAACTCAATCTAAAATAATGGCCAAAGTGTGATTAACGGGCGGGTAGCATATACAACACAGACACGTAGCACAGAGGAATGATTCATGCCTTGGGCAGGACACAGTGGGAGGGGAGGAGACGTTGTTATGCTACCTGGAATAGTACACAGTTTAAAACTTGTAAATTTTTTTTTTCTAGAATTTTCCACTTACTGTTTTCAGACTGCAGTTGACCACAGGTAATGGAAATCTTAGGAAGAAAAATCACAGAGAAGGGGAGAGGGGACACTATATATCCATACAATGGAATATTTTTTTTTTTCATGAAAAGAAATGAAGTCCTGAGTCGTGGTACAGCGTGGGCATCCTTGAAAACAGACTCAGTGAAGGAAGCCAGTCACCAGAGACCCCAGCTTGCCTGATTTCATTTGTGTGAAATGCCCAGACAGTAATAGATTAGCTGTAGCCTAGGGCCGGGAGGCGGGGAAATGAGGATGGACTGCTAATAGGTACAGGCTTTCTTTGGGGTGTGATGAAGATGATCTAAGACTGATTGTGGTGATGGCCGCACAATCTTGTGTCTACAGTAAGAATACACTGAAAAACCATTGAGTTGTACATTTTATTTTATGACTTTAAACTTTTTTTTTTTTTTTTTTGGTTGTGGATTGAACACAAGGGCACTTTACCACTGAGTTACATCCTCAGCACTTTCCATTTTTTATTTTGAGGCAATGCCTCCCTAAGTTGCTGAGGCTGGCCTCAAACTTTTGATCCTTGTGCCTCAGCCTCCCAAGTGGCTGGAATTACAAGCATGCTTCCCCACACCCGGCTGGAATTGTGCCCTGTAAATGGATGAACGGCATGGCTTAGGAGTCACACCTCAGACAAACCATTGAGGAAGATGAAAGACAAAGCGCTCAGTGGGAGTAGGAACCGGGCTGGGGAAAGCCTGTGTCCCCCTCAGGCCCAGGAGACAAGGGCTGAGGGCCTCCAAAGCTTTCATGGGCCACGAAAATGTTTTAATTTCTTTTAAAATCAGAAGGGAAAAAAACAAAACAAAACTTTGAGGTGATTGTAAAATCTAATTTTTAATTTCAGTTTTATGATGTTGGAAAGTGCCCCTGAAGGCCAAAGGAGGTCCCCCACGTGTTTCCCTGCTCTGGTCTGAATTTGGATATTTACCACATTTACCCCACTCTAGCTTTGGAGAGAACCATCATTATTAAAGAAAGGTTAAATTCATTTGAAATAAAAAACAACACTTCCTTTCCCCCTCTTTGGTTTCAATTCTCCCTCCAGTTCTTGGTTGTCAGCAAACCCTTCTTTATATGGTTGGTTACAGTCTCGGCACCACAGTCTTGCTGTGTGACTCAGGCTGGTGGCTCAGCTACTCTGAGCCTCCTTACCACCGTGGGAGGCAGGGACCGTGGCAAACCAGAGCCTCCTGTGCCCCATCCAGGGGACCCAGGTGCCAATCTTGTGGCTGCTGCTGAGTGGAGTTGGCCCTCCACGGGGATGTCGGGGACCTGGGTGGCGGGGGGGGGGGGGGGGGGGGGGGGACGGGACATCTGCGGACCTCCCTCCTGGACACGGTCCACTTGTGCGCATGCGCGCCTGTGGCCGGCGTGGTCAGCCGGGAGCCCAGCGGGAGGCGCCCGGGTTGGGGTGGCGGCCGGGAGGGCCCCTGGGTGGGGAGGAGGTCGGGCCCAGCGGGCTGCTGGCCACCGGGGCTCCGGGACGTCGCAGCTGGGGTTGGGTTAGGGGCGCTGTTGGCTCCCGGGCTCAGGGACGGGGACAGGGACGGGACAGACGGGGTGCTGTCACATTCTGAAAACCCTTCTTTTCTTTTCAAAGGTGAGAAATGTCGCAGCTTCATTGACCTGGCCCCGGCGTCGGAGAAAGGTGAGTGCCACCGCCCAGGGGCCAGCTTCGGCCTACGGAGACGGTCCCCTGCCCCTGGCCTCCCAGCCACCGGGTGACAGGCCCAGGAAGCCAGCTCTCTGATCACTGAAGCCCGGGAGGCAGGTGGGGGAGGACCATCTGTCCTCCTGCCCCAGGGGTACCCGGGGGTCCTTTGTGCCCTCTTCCACCCAGGGCACCCTGGGACTCCAGAGGAGGAGGCAGGATGGGCCTTAGAAGTGGAGCTCAGACATTTCTGGGGCCTTGCCTCCCGATGGAGCTTTGCTCCCAGAAGATGGAGACCAGATGTCTGGCCGCTCTTGTCTCACAGGTGTGGGGAGGGTCAGTCTGAGAGGTTTCTGCTGCACTGAGTCCCCAGGACCTGGACTCCTGCTGTGTGTCCACAACACCCCTGTGGTTTTTGTCTTCATGGTCTAAAAGGGTGGCTAGAGCGCCAGCCATAACATCTGCATTCCAGGCACTACAGTGGAGGAAGGGCAAAGATCAACTGTAAGGTTCCCAGAAGTTGCCCAGATATACCTGAGAATAATCTCCGTGTCCAGAATTGAACACAGGGCCCTGCTCAGCTGCAAGGGAGGCTGGGAAATGTGGTCTTTATGCTGTGACCAGCTAAGTCTGTGATTGTGAAAGAAGTAACTTGATCCTGGAGGGGGACCTGTGGTGGGGACAGAGAGGCTGGCCATCTCCCCACCTGCCTGCCCCCCTAAAAGAGCCCGCAAGAGAAACAGGTGGCCTGGAGATGGAGGGAGGGCCAGTCCTGGAGTCAGGCCAGGGGAAGCCGAGGCAGCAGCCCAGGCTCGGGCTCCGTCCCCACATGGAGAGCGCCAGGTGTCCAGTGGTCTCTCCTCTCAGGCGGTTGGCAAAGGCAGAGGGGGCAGCCGCCCGGTGTCATGGAGGGTGGTGACATTCCTGCTGCACAGGTGCCGAGTGGTCCTCGTGAGACTGAGGGGTGAGTGACAGGCCCCCCACTGTCCCTCAGCCCACCCGCAGGAGGAAGCCAGGACCCCGGAGCAGGCCTTTGGGAGAGGGAAGGCTCCGCTTCCTGTTTCCCGTGGCCATTTCCTGTGGGCCGCTGCCCGCAGCTGTCCCTGAAGCATTTGGTGGAGCACCTGGGGCCCGGCTTCCAGCTCCAGGTCACTAGTAAGCCAGGCTGCTGGCCCCGGGGACAAGAGGCGGAGGTTTATTGAGCAGTTACTATGGGCCATGCCCCCGGCACTGAGAACCCCCTGGGGGGCTGTCCTCACCTCCACCTGGGGGCGGGGGACTGAGGCTGAGCCCCCCACTAGCGGGCGTCTCCCATCTCCTAAGGCGCAGAGCCAGGTGTTGGCCCAGGTCCTGGTCCCAGAGCCCATTACAAGAGGTCGAGGGGACAGCTCTGCCACCGTGTCGTAGGGCGGTCTTCCTGTACTCACCGCCTCTCAAACACTTTAGCTGTCCTGGGCGTGGGCAGGGTTAGGTCCACGGCAGCCGTGGCCTCTCGTGGTGGCCACCCGTGGGAGTGTGACACAGATCCACCCACAAGCTCACCCTCTGCCCTGCACAACCGGAGTCTCCACTGTGCAGTCCAGGCCCCCGGGGGACGGGGACATGGGTGACTTGTTGCAGGCGTGTTCTCACCCAAGGGCTGTCTTCCCAGGGACGCTGGCCGCCGCCCCAGCTCACCCGTGACTCCTCTCCTGGTGTTTTTCTGGTTGGCCAGATGTGATCGGGATGGTGACCCTAACACCAGGGGACCTTCAGGGGGCGCCTACCACGGGCCAGCCTGATTGATGTCATCCACCCTCACAGATGAGGAGACCGAGACACAGGGCCGTCCCACAGCTAGGGGACAGTGGGGCTGGGATTTGAACTTGAGCAGTCTGGTTCTTCTGCTTGAAAAAGCTGGACCCAGGAGGGTCACAAGGGGATCCCCTCCTAGACCTGGGGGATTCCCCTTCGTCCTCCTCCATCCAGGACCTCTGAGCTGAGTCCGGAGCTTCCCTCTGTCTGAATCTCTGGTTTCCGTGACTGGAGCAAAATACTCCAGGTGAGCAATTTAAACAGAAGGAAGGTTTATCTTGACTTACAGTTTGGGAGCCTTCCCTTCACGGTGGGCTCATCTGCTGCTTTGGGGCCTGCGGTGGGAGCACGTGGTAGAGTCCGCTGTCACTTGTGGTGGCAAGGAAGCCAGAGAGTCAGCAGGAGACCCCTGTCCCCTAATCCCCCTCTGGGACACACCCCCAATAACCTAACTTCCTCCCGCCAGGCTCCACCTCTTAAAGGTCCACCACCTCCCAATAGCGTCAAACTGAGGACCACACGTGGACCTTCAGGGAACATTCCAGGTCCAGACAGTGGCAGCCTCTTTCCACCTGGCAACCGCTCATGTGCTCTCACGGCCCTTCTCAGATGCTGCCTCCTCGTCCCCACCTCTGCCCGCTGGCCAAGCACTTGCCTGTCATCTGTGTTCCATGCCATGGTGTGGGGTGTTCTTCCTTTGTCTGACCACTCCAGTTTCACGTTCCACGTGGGGAACATATTTTTTGTGTGACATTGGCCTAAGCCATGACCATTTTTCATCTGCATTCCTGCCACACTCTGCCTTTGGATTCTCTTGGTAGTTGGAACGATCTTTTTAAAGCATAAAATCACATCCCAGGATTCCCTTGTTTAAAACCCTTCCACAGCTCTTCTTGTGATAAAAGTGAGTGTCCCTAGGGTGACCTAAAAGGTCCTGCATAGCCTGGCCCTATACCTGGGATCTCATCTCCTGCCACCTTCCCTCCACACTCTAGCTCAGAATTCTTGCTGTTCCTTGAGTCAGCCAAGCTAGTGGGTGCCCCAGGGCCTTTGCACATGCTGTTCCCCTGCTCCTGCCACACTATTTCAGATTTTTGCATGTCCTGAATACAATACTGCAATTGATCATACTTGTGGAAATTTGGGTGTGTAATTTGAAACTTGGTGTATAAATTAGAGATGAAAGACTCTTATAAACCCACCCTTAGGTAATAATTATTACCAAAAAAGCCCCATATATATACACACACGTATATGTTTATATGTAGGTATGTATATTTACATAGAAGTCATGGATTAATTTTCCTATTAGTGTATGGAGACTTGCCTTCATTGTGTGTGTGTGTGTGTGTGTGTGTGTGTGTGTGTGTGTGTTTTGTTGGGAATTGTGAATGCTAAGCACATGTTCTATCGCTGAGCCACACCCCAGCCACTGTGTTCATTTTTGAAACAATCCTGTCCTATTCCATCACAAGGAGACAATTTATCTAGGTCCTGCAGCTGGACATTCAGATTATGCCCCCCTTGCCCTTGAGCGTCCAGGTTCATAGCTGGATAATGGTGCCTTGCACATCCCTCTGTCCCTCATAAGCCTGGTCTCAAGCCCCAAAGGTCTCTTCCTTTCCCTGAGCCTCCAGGCCTCTGCCCACCTCGGGGCAGCACTGGCGTAATCAGCACTGCACTGAAGGTCTGCCCAGGAGGCTGTGCCAGGCAGAGGGCGAGGAACTAACTCAAGGTGCCTGAGGGATTTATGAAGGTGAAACGTGCCAATTCAGGTGAACAGCAATGCCCACAAGCTGTGACCTTGACTCTGAAAATGCAGCAGCAAAGCTTTTTGGACTTCCCTATCTTCTTCTCCCAGGCTTCCCTGCATTTCAAAGCCTCGGTCACTTATTAAGTCATGTGATCCACTGATAGTCTTAAAGCTGGTGTATCAGTCAGCAAGACCCGTGTTAATGCTGTGTAACAAGCCATCCCACCACAGTTATTATTCCAGCAGTGAGTATGGTAATGATGATCACTCATCTGTGGATTTTCTTGGGGTTCGCTGATGTAGAATAACTTGGTTCCAGGATTTAGATTAGGTTCAAATCAGCTCTGCACAGGTCTGTTTTGGGGACCAGGTAGAGGGACCTGCAGATACCTGAAGGAGCTTTTCTTGTGGTCATGCCCGAAATGCAAGACGGGAAGCCTAATCCCACAGGCACATTTGAAGCATGTGCTTGCATTGTACCTGCGCACGTCCCACCTGCAGGCCACATCCAACACCAATGGGGGGGAAGTACCTACCCACATGGAGGCATGAAGGAATGAAGAGTTGCTGAGCCACATCCCGGCCTGGCCACAGGTCTCGAGGGTGGCTGGTGGCGAGGCATGCTGCAGCCGCCTGACCCCAGATCCTGGAGAGTCCCTGAAGAAGTCTGGGTTTCCCCCTTTGTTGTATTAACAGGGTCCCTGGTAAAGATCAGTCCCAGGTAGGGGGACACGGGAAGCCCCCAGCTCCCAAGTCCCAGGTTAGAGCTTCTCACGGGCAGAAGGACTCACAATGGGGATAAATGAATGAACAGGCACACACACCCAGCCTCGGGGTTCATTCGCACTGACCAGGCTGCACCAGGGACCTCCCGGCGACCGGGCCACCTGCTGCTTCTCAGCCCCCATCTGCCTGGACCTGGGTGTGGCCCTGGACAGCCTGCACCCAGCAGTGCGTTAACTGAGTGTTTACTGTGTGCTGGGCGCACCTTCTGGAAGCTTGTGCCCCTCTCAGCCTCAGGTGCCTCCTCCCTCCAGCTCTTTTGCCCCTCCCTCCCCTCCCCAGTTTCCTTTCTGCATCTGAAAGCTCCGTCTGCCCTCCGTCCCCAGCTCCTCCAGTTCGGTCCCACCCTGTCCTCATCTCATTCTGCTTCATGATTCGTGTTATCCGCACCCTACTGCCGATAACCGCTTTGGCACTTAGGAGATTTAAAAAGTGATTTTCATTAAAATCGAAGCCCTTCAGGTATAATGTATAATGAGCAGTGGCTCGGGAGGCTGAGGCAGGAGGATCGTGAGTTCCAAGCCAGCCTTAGCAAAAGCGAGGTGCTAAGCAACTTGGTGAGACCCTGTCTGTATAAAATACAAAATAGGGCTGGGGATGGGGCTCAGTGATTGAGTGCCCCTGAGTTCAATCCCTGGTGCAAAAAAAAAAAAAATACTCTAAACCTAATAGTGAAAAGCTGCACCTTGACCTAGGTCCATCTCAGCCTCTCCCTCCCACCTTCGGCTCACTTTCCTCCTATGTATCTGGGTACACCTGCTCATTGACTGTCCCCGGGGCCGCAGCCTGCTCAACCCATCCTAAGCCGACAAGATCCTAAGTCAAGGTGACTGAGCCCACTCACCTGCTGAACATCTTTGTTGAGCACAAGTCCCTGGGGGGGGTGGCTGCTTCCCCGAGAAACAACTGGAGCCACCTGGGAGCCGAGCTGCGGCCCCTGCCCGCGTCACCAGAGTGTCACAGCACCTACGGCTAGGCTGGGAAGAGATGCAAAAGCAAACTTTGAAGTGTGTTTTTTTTACTGAACGCAGATCGCTGGCGCAGCGTGGTAAAGTTGAGAAATCAGAAATGGAACCGTCAAACTGTCACAAGTGGGGGACCCTCTATGTTTTAAAATAATGCGCTTGTTTTGTTGTTGTTGATCCTTCACTTTTTAATATCCGTTTTCTTACAGCGCCTCCAACATACTTAACCTCTTTGGTCTTCCCAATATTGTCATGGCACAACTTCTGGTGAATCTGGGCAGTGAAGTCATTGGCTCACATTATGGGGACACAGTCAATACACACAATGGAGCCACGTGAAGTGCTGACCGCGTTTCCTCTTAATACGACTCTTCTCGAGATCATATTTGCACAGCTTTCTGGTTTTCATACACTCATTCTCAAGCACTTTCTCTTCCTCTCTGTGTTCCTCCCTCTCTCCCTGACACTCCTATGGTGACTTTGACCTAGGACTATAATTTTGAGGCCCCGCTTTAACATCGTTCTAGAATTTTCTCCCCTCTGTCCTGTTGGCGGCCTGCCTCCTCTACCCCAGCTGGTCCATTGTCTGGTTTACTTTCTCATTTTGGGGGAAAATATCTTCTAGTAGCTTTCCAAGAAAGAGACCATGGCTGATTGCGAGGATTCCTGCAGGAACGTTCGCCCTCATTCCTCGGGCACACTGGACGGTTTAGCTGGGTATAAAAATTCTAGGTTGGAAATGATTTTCTCACAAAACTTGGGAAACGTTAGCCGTTTTCTTGTCTTCCAACTTGTTAAACTCAATGCCTTTCGGATCCTTTTGTGCAACCTATTTTATCTTCTCCTCTCCGGAAGCTTTCAATATTTTATTTTCTGTCCTGCGTTTTTAATTTTCTATTTTTGTTTTCATTTCATCCTGAGATATGGACTCAACTCTGATCTTTCAACTATTCTAATTTTAACATTTCTGCAGTTATATTTTAAATTTTAAGAGCTTTTTTTTTTTTTTCTTGTGATCAGAAGGTTCCTTTATACAGAGTCTCTTGCCTGGGTTTGATGGACAGAATTTCGTCTCAGATTTCTTGAGGGCATTAATCTTTTAAAAGTTTTCTCCTGTATCTTTTAATGTCTCTGTTCTTTCCAAGTTCTTTTGCTTATTTGATTTAAATTTTTGATCTTTTTTTAAAAAATATTGTAATTTCCCCTCACATATCTGATGTATCTATCTAGGAGTGAGGCACCAGGTGCTCTTTGGAAGCTGTAGGTGCCTGGGGGAGAAGACATCTAGTTATTGAGGTGATAAGTCCCCCCTGAAAACAGTCCATCTGGTCCACCCAGTCCCCATCACCAGGCTTTTTCTTGCAGACGGGTCAATTTCCCGGGGAGGAGCCCTCCCATCTCCAGTCTCCGAGCCCAGCCTCCAGAATTCTGGGAACAAAGTCTGCAGAGCACGCTGGAGGACACATCAGTGTCCCCAAACTCATCTGTCACTTAACTTTTGGTTCGCAATTTGGAACTCCTGGAATTCTGTCCCAGGACTGCCCCTCTGTGCAGGTCACCGGCTCCTGCTGTGCCATGCCACCTCTGACCTTTCCATCTCTTAAAACGCTGTTCCCATCTTGTGTCCTCCCCCATCCTCTCTGCCCTGTGGGCTGGTCCTCTGACCCCTCTCCTGTAGTTGTTGGTGGTGTTCAGAGACGGCAGGGACCGTCCCTCAGTTCGGCCTTGTGCTCTATCCCCCTGGTGACGCCCTAGGCCCAGCCGTTCCCTCCTGGCTTCTAGAATCTTCCTCCAGCTGCCTGTTGGGCCCTTCCCCTGGGAAGCCCCAGGTACCACAAACTCAGCTGGTCCACTGTGGAGGTCACCAGGCCTCCTCCTTCCCCACCTCCCCTCCCAGCAGCTGCTCTGTCTCCCGAGCCAGGGCCCAGTGGTCACCCCTCGCTCCTCTTCCTCCTCAGTGCAGTTATTTGACATGGGGAGTTTCTTTCACCTCTCAGGTGGCTTCTGTTTCCGTGCTTGCTAACTACAGCTGAGAGTCTTGTGCAGCCGGCCGTCACGTCCCTCCTGGATGACGAACCTCTTAGCCGGCCTCCCAGACTCCAGGTGCTACCTATAAGGCCCATCAGCATGCAGAGTGGAATACTCTACAGCCCCGAGAATGAACAGTGGCCACCTGCCCACAGCATCATGGGTGACGAGCACATGAGCCATGTTTGAAAAGACACCTGCCACATGTCTCCGTGTACAGGACCCTGGGAAACAGAAGAGCCGCCCCGTCAGGGCATTAGCTGCTCTTGCAGAGGAGGCTGGAGCACGTGAGCTGGAGAGGCCTGGCAGCCGGTGATGCTCACCATCCAGGGGTGTGCTCACCGTCGACGCACTTTCCTGTGTGTGTTACACTTCATTGGAAAGGAGAGAAAACTATTCCCCACACCAAATTTTAAATCATCTTTTTAAGATGAAAATTCATCCTATCAGACCCCTTCCAGGGCTCCCCATTTACACGAGGCGCTTGGAGATGGCGATCCTGGCTCGTCATGGTCTCTGCCTTTTCCACCTGATCCTGCGTCCCTGATGTGAACCCTGTGCCCTGGCTCTGCCGCCATGCTCGCTCTCATCTCCTCTGTCTTGGCGGTTCTCTCTGCCCGACCTGCCTTTACCACTTCAACGAACTTCTATTCATCCTTCAAAACCCAGCGTAGACATGACCCATTATGAAAAGTTGTCCCCCAATGCCTAGAGGTCCTATCAGCACCATCACACTGTATTGAGGTGATCTCTTGCACCAGGATGGACCCTCCCAGAGGACAAGCACCTGACCCTCAACCTTCTCTGTGCCCCTCAAGCTCCAGAAGGAGTTGGTACCGAGAAGGAATTTAGCAAAGGTTTGTTGAATGAATAAAGAAAGGAAGAAATGAACAGAGACCGTGTTATGGGTCCTGGGGGAGGGTCGATTTAAGTCTGGAGACCTGGATCTGGCTTCTGAAGCCTTGGTCTCCTCTGACCCACGGAGGCTGGGCTGGGCTTTAAGTCATCTCTGCTTCTTGCCCCTGTTCCCAGAGAGCCAGGATTTCTTCTAGCCACCAGCCAGCAATTTCTGGGACACAGTCTCCAAAGCTGAGAGGTTCGTTTGTTGAATATCTCAGGGGTGTGGGACGACGTGGTGGCTCCGCGCCCACAGTCCCGAGTCCTGGGTGAGTGATTTCGCACTTGAGCTCCCATAACAGTCTCCTGTTGTTTCCCTCAACCTCTCTGTTCTCCGCCCGAAATCGATTTACAATTCCGCTGCTCACTTAATTTATTTAGTGCATTTTATTGATTTATGTCATAGAACTGAAATGTGCATAGATCAGAACATGCTGGGCAGGGAAGGCAGAGGGAAGCCCACTTCCACGGCTGCACGCGGGGGTCGGCCTGCTGGATGCAGCTGGAGCAGCTGGAGCAGGCCGGCGGCCAGGGCATCCAGGGTCCCCTCCCGCCAACCTCCATCAGCCAGCCCGGAGGTCCTGCCTCTGAGCCCCCCCTGCTCCCAGACTGCAGCAGCTTCTCCTGCCTGGGCTCCCGAGGGACCAGGGACACAGCCGTCATCCACAGCCAGACAGAATAGGAGCTCTGGTTCTTTCCACCCCAACAAGGCAGGCATTTTGAGGCAGAGAGGCAGGAGACTCTCCAGAGGGGTCCATGAGTCCGTGACTTCCCCTCCCCTCCATTTCTAGGTCCCATGGAGAGAACACCAACGGCCCTCGGGCACAGGGTGGGCCTCATTAGCCCTCCGAATGGTCCTGGTCCCTCTGTGGATCATTTTCTGGCCATTCTCAAAAAATGCACAACACAGACAGCAGACCTGGGGCCGTTTACTTCCCAGAGGCAGGGCTTTCAGGAAAGGGCCGCCATGCCCTGCATCCACCTGGCCTTGGAGCCCAGGTCTCATCCCTTGAGCCAGGCTGAGTGTGTGCCAGGAGCTGGGGCACTGAGGAGACCCGCCCCAGCCCCTGCTCCCCAGGGTCTCACCTTCTAGTTGCAGAGAGAGACCCAGGGACAGAGGGCCGCAGGAGGCTGCGTGGAGGAGCGTTAGGGTTGGCTTTCTGTTGCTGTGATAAAATACCTGAGATAAACAACTTAAAAGGAAGCAAGGTTTCTTTTGGCCCTCAGTTTCAGAGGTTTTAGTCCTCGGCCGTTTGCTTGGGTCCCGTGGCGAGGCTGAACATCATGGCAGGGAACATGATGGTGGAGCAAAGCGGCTCACATCATGGTGTCCAGGAGGGGAGAGAGAGAGAGAGAGAGAGAGAGAGAGAGAGAGAGAGAGAGAGAGAGAGAGGGAGGAAGAGCCTGGAGCTCCACATGGCCTTCAAGGCCACGCCCCCAATCACCTAACTTTCTCCCACTAGGCTCCACCTCTTAAAGGTACCACCACCTTCCAATAGCACCACAGGCTGCTGACCAAGCTGTCAACATGTGACCTTTGTGAGACATTCAAGATGCAAACCACATAACAGGTCCCACATGGGAAGGGTCTTGAAGGAGAGGTGCAGACCCTCCTTGTGCATAAGGACATCAGGGGAAACCACACCAGTACGATGAACAGCCTGTGCAATGGTGAAAGGCAGGGCCAGGCAACAGCAGGGCTCAGCAGACATTTGCTGAGTGACTGAAGGACGGAAGGAGGAGAGCCCAGAGAAATTAAGTGTCTCGCTCAAGCAGGTTTAGGTCAGGGTTGGCTCAGCCTCCAGGGTGCTGAGGACTTAGAAGCACACCCAGCTGCCCTGCCACTTCGCCCGTCCGCCCTCAGCTCGGTCTTCTCTCCCCCTCAAACCTCATTTCCACCAGCGTCGCTCCCTCGCGGGTTCAGAAGTGCTGGTTCTGCGGCACTCATCTCTGAAGTCCCGGATCCCTCTAATTATGTGCTGTTATTAAATCCCTGAGCCTGGTGGAGGATTGCTCCCAGAGATCACAACATCGAATAATTGCTTTAGTTGCTCTAATTCCAATTATTCAAGATTATCTTTCCAGGTAATTAGGTATCTGGGCACCCTCGCCTGCTCGCTCTCGCGCCCAGCGTCATATTAACCCCAACCAGTGACCAGCTTTCATGTTTCATAATTGGAAACAGTTTCTCCATGGCGAGCAGCCTGTTAAGTGTAAACAGTGGCAATTTAAATTTCTAAATGGCCCCGTGGTCTTGTCATACTCTAGGGTGAGAAATTGTGCGACTCTGGGGTCATGTTTTGTGGTGGATCTAGATGAGCAGCAGAGGGTTGTGCCGTGTACATCCTGCACAGCTGCACCACGGGGCCAGGGATACACACCGACGGGGTTAACAGGAGACAATGCTCATCCTACAAGTCTGTGCCCGGCAGACCTGCTGAATCACGTTGCTGTGACCTGTTGGTCATCTGTGATTCTATTTTTGTCCTGTGTATTGGCTAGCTTTCTGTGACTATAACAAATACATGAGACAATCAGCTTATAAAGAGAAAAGGTTGATTTTGGCTCTTGGCTTTAGAGGTTCCAATCCATGATCAGTTGACCCTGTTGCTTTAGGCCCAGAGCAGAGGTGTTCACCTCATGACCAGGGAAGAAAAGGGATGGGGATACCACAATCCCTTTCAAGGGCACTTCCCCCCTCTTAGGGACCTCCACATAGCCCGCTTCTCAAAGGCTCCTCCACCTCCCAAATAATAGTGCACAGAGCTGTGCTATGGTCTGAGTCTGGAATGTCCCTCAAGGGCCCAGCCTGTGGTGCTATTGGTGGTGGGACCTGTAGCGGGTGGGGCCTAGTGGGAGGAAGTTAGGTCATTGGGGGCATGGCCTTGGAAGAGTGTTGGCCCCAGCCCCTCCCCTTCCCCTCCCACTTTGCTTCTCTGTAGCTATGACATGAGCCGTTTCCTCTGCCACCAGCTTCCACAAGCCTTCCTCTGCCACCACAGGCCCAACTGCCATGGGGACATGTGACCATGGACTGAAACCTTTGAAACCATGGCTCCAAATAAACCTTCCCTCCTTTAAGTTAATTTACCTCAGGTGCTTTGTCCCAGCAACCGAAAGCTGAGTGACACGGAAGGGCTCAGAGATCTGGTCTCCCTTGTTCCATTTTACAGATGGGGAAACTGAGGCCCCGAGATAAAACCCTCGGTGGCTGCCATGGGCTGACCATAGTAAGTCTTCTTACTGCACACCAGGCCCTGAGAAGGGGGCCTCCCTCAGCCCAGCACACAGTGAGCACTCATTGAGCACCTGCTGAGTACCCGTGCCTTTCAGACATGCTATTCCACTGAGCCCTCTTCCCAGCCAGCCGGATTGCTAACTTGGAGAGTAACTCAATTTGATTTATTTCTACCCAGCCAACCTTCAACTAACCTTTATTGAGTAATGCACAGAACTCTGTTCCCTGCCAGGTACTTTTACACCCCTTGCATCACTGAATTCTTTTGCCAGCTTTTTTGGGGTGGGAGCTATTATCTCTAGTTTATACCAGAGCATCGAGGTTTCTGACTCAGAGAAGTTGAGCTGTTTCCCTGAGGTCACACAGCATAGTAATGGATTCCATGAACCTTTTGCTATTTCTGCCTCACCTCACCGATCTTTCCAACCTGCCCGGGGCCTCCTGGTCCCTCCTCCGCATCTCTAGGAAGTTCTTTGGCCGGCTCTCTGTGTGTTGTGACCCAGCTGGGAGGCCCACGGGGTCACAGCTGTCGGGGTCTGCGTGGAGCGGGAGGGAGGCGGCAGCTGAGGGAATCCGAGGCACCCTCTGCTCCTGACGCATCCCATCTGCTGGCTCCTGCAAGCCTCATCATTCGCAGCCATCTGCCAGGCTCCCGGGAGACGCTGCGAGGGCTGGGACGGAACCCAGAGCCCCCGAACGTGCGCGCTGCGTGGGTGCGCGGGGGTTGCAGCCCGACACCCTGCGCCACGGACTCCAACCAAAGCCTGGTTCGGCCTCCGGGATCCTGCCCGACTCCCCCAGCCTCTGCCTCCTCTGGAAATGGCCTTTGGAATGTCAAAAGCCCATGCTGTCTGGGGGCGGGGGAGCCTGGCTCCCGCAGCATCTCTGGCCTCTTGGGCTTGGGACTTGCAGCCCTTTTAGCCAGAGAGAGAGGGTGAAGGGGCCTGAGGAGGTGGTCAGGGGCTTCTGGAGCAGGAGGGAGGACAAGTGGCTTCTCCAGACTAGTTTCCACCTGGGTGGCCTCTGTCCCCGCCTGCCCATCCTGGGTTTCTGTCTTGGTGGAGCTGGGGAGGGGACCCAGGGCTTCCCATGTGCGAGGCCCGGGCTGCACCATTGAGCCCCAGCCCAGCCCCAGTGTTGAATTAGGGAAATTATCTTGATAATCGCTTTATTGAATTGTTTTTCCCCTTTCCATACAGTTTGCCTTTGGAAAGCGCACAGTTCATTGGTTTCTAGGACCCTCCCAGCGGTGCAGCCACCCCACGATGAATTTTAGAGGGTTTTGACTTTGAGAGGGCCCCTGGGTCCCCGAGCCATCTCCCCACAACCCTCCCATCCCCACGAACATGGTCAACACCGCCTACTTTTCTGTCCCTGTAGATCCACCCGTTTGGACATGTATGAATCGAGTCCTGGGGTGCCAGGACTTTGCCATCCGGCTCTGTGCATTTGGCGTGGGGTTTTCAAGGTTTACCAAGGTTGAAGCGTTTATCTGTGCTGCATGTCACTTGAGTGCCAAATAATATGTTTTAAAAATTTGCCAAGTACTCTTTGTGTTTAGGGACTGTTAGGATTTGATACGACATATAATAATCAAATCAAGGTCACCCGCATGGCTGTCTCAAATATCTGTCATTTCTATGTGCAGGGGTCATTCAAACTCTTCTAGTTACTTTGAACTATCTAATACACTGTCGTAGACGGTCGTCGCCCTACTGTGCTACAGAGGAACAGAACGAATCTTCTCGTCCAGCTCTGGTTTGGAACCCAGGGGTCTGGCTCCCCAGAACCTTGGCTTGGCTTCTGCTGGAAACTTGGTTTTAAGTTTTAAAAGCCCCTCGTGCCTTGGAGAAGATGCCGGGACACCTGTCCTTCATCTGTCCCTCTCTGTTTCCACCCCGCCCCTTCCTCGCCCCCAGGGACCGCTCTTCTACTCCGGTTTCACGTTTCCATTTTTTTTCCCTTGTGTGTATAAACTACTATTATTTACTTGCTTAAACCTATTTAAAACTGGGAAATATAATGCAATTCGGAGAGGCGCATCATGTATAAACACAAAGCTTAACAAGTCTTTATAAAGCAGCTGGGCGCTGTAGCTCAGGCCTGTCATCCCAGGGACTCGGGAGGCCGAGGCAGGAGGACTGCAGGTTTAAAGCCGCCTGGGCAATGTAATGAGGCCCTAAGCAACTTATCAAGAGCCTTCCTCAAAATAAAAACTAAAAAGGGCTGGGGATGTAGCTCATTGGTAAAGCACCCCTGGGTTCAATCCTCAGTACAAAACAAAACAAAACAAAACAAAACAAATTCACTTTTTTTTTTTTGTAAAGCAAAATCTATTTTCCATTGTGGTTTGGAAATTGTCATCGCCAGCCTCCAAAAGGTGCCTTTGTGTCCCCTCCTTGACCTCTACCTTGACCCAGAGCCCAGGGCTGCACCAGGCAAAAACACTGGCCCTCTGTTCCTTCCCAGAAAAGTTGGCTGCCCTGCATTGCTGTCTGACCAAGGATGCAACCTCAGGCACTGTAGTTTTGCTTGTTTTTAACTTTATTTTATTTTATTTTAGCAGGGGTTGGGGTAGTACCAGGGATTGAACTCAGGGACCCTCGACCACTGAGCCCCATCCCCAGCCCTATTCTGTATTTTATTTAGAGACAGGGTCTCACTGAGTTGCTTAGGGTCTTTGATTGAGGCTGGCTTTGAACTCTTGATCCTCCTGCCTCGGCCTCCCGAGCCGCTGGGATGACAGGCACACGTCACCTCGCCGGGCTTGTTTTTAAACTTTTTACATCAACGAGATGGAAGAGCTTTCAGAGTATCTGGTTTCTTGAAGTCCAGGTTGTGAGGATCACAGAACTGTCAGCTGTTGGTGTTGCTGCATGAAGGTCCGAGGCACCCACACCACCTCATCTTTCTGCTTTTCATGGATATTTGGGTCATTTTCAGAGTTTACAATGAATAACGCAGCCCATTCGTCAAGGCGGTCCCTAGACCAGCAGCTTCAGCACCCCACGGGACCTCGTTAGAGAGGCCAGTCCTCAGGCTCGCAGCCGACCTCCAAAACGGAGGCCCTGGGGCCCAGCTGCCCGGGCTTAACAAACCCCTGGGGACGCCCAAGCCTGGTCCAGCCTGCAAACCACCTGCCCGGATTTCACCCCGAGTGGAACTGTGGCTTGGCTCTGCGCATCTCCCACTTCCCGACGCCCTCCCATGTCCCCAAGTGCCCATGCCCATTTATACTCCCACTAATGGGGGGTCTGAAAACTCCCGTCGCTCCCTCCTCGGCAACCCTGGGCACGATCAGGTTTATAAATTTTGCCAATCTGGTGGGTGAGGAATGGCCTCTCCACGGGGTTTACAATTTGCATTTCTCCCACGGCTAATGAGGCCGAGCATCTTTTTATGTTCACGGCTATTTGGATTTTCTCTTGCATGAAGTGCGGGTTTGCATCTTTTTGCCTGTGTTTCCATAAGCTAGTTTGTCTTTTTTCTTATTGATTTATGGGAGTTTTGGGAAAAAAAAATAAACCTACTCCAATCCTTGGTGGCTCATAGGTACTGCAAATATTTTTCCCCTGCTCTGAGGCTGGTCTTGTCTCAGATGCCCTGTGATGAACCGACATTCTTAATTTTTTTGTTGTGGTAAAATACATATAACCTAAAATTTACCGTCTTCGCCATCTTGAATGCACAGTTTGGTGGAATTAAACACACAGGCCTTCTGTGAACCATAGTCCTCTTCCGTCTCCAGGACTGTCACCATTCCAAACTGAAGTCATGGGACAAGAATTTCCCATTTCCCTTCCCTCAGCTCCTGGCAACCAACATGCCCCTTTCTGTCCTTACACATTTGAATACTTGAGGTTCTTCATGTAAGTAGAATCATCGATATTTGACCTCCTGTGTCTGGTTTATGTCAACGTGATGTCTTCAGTGTTCATCGGTCACGTCAGAACTTCCTTTTTATTTTATTTTTTGGTACCATGGATTGAATTCAGGGGAACTTAACCACTGAGCCACCTCCCCAGCCCATTTTTTTTTTGTATTTTATTGAGAGAAAAGAGTGTCACCCAGATGCTCAGGGCCTCACTAAATTGCTGAGGCTGGCTTTGAACTTGAGATTCTCCTGCCTCAGCCTCCTAAGTTTTGAAACTACAGGTGCATGCCACCATGTCCAGCTTCCTTCCTTTTTAAGACTAAATATAGTATTCCACATTTTGTTTATAGACCACATTTTGTTTATCCATTGATCCGGTAAGGGACATTGGGGCAGTTTCCATCTGTCGGCGGTTGACAATAATGCTGCTAGGATCAGAACTGGAATTGCTGGATCACATACTAACTCCATGTTTGGTAGTTTGAGGGGCTGCCATATTGTTTTCCAAAGTGGTTGCACTGTCTTGCATTTCCACTAGCAGTGAAGAAGCATTCCCATTCCTCCAGATCCTGGCTAGCACTTATTACTTATCTCCTTCCTCCCTCCCTCCCTCCCTCTCTCTCTTCCATTTCTTCTTGTAACCCTCCTAACTGGTGCGACGCGGTATCTCACTGTGATCGCGGTTTTCATTTCCCTAATGCTTCATGCTGCTGAGGATCTTCTCATGGTGCTCATGGGCCATTTGTGTGTCTGATTCAGAGAAATGTCCATTCAAGAGGGATTCCTTGGTCATTGCTGTTGTGGAGTTATAGGAGGAGTTATTTATATATTCTGGATATTCACCCCTTATCAGGTATCTGATTCGCAAATATTTCTTCCATTCCATGGGGTTAGCCCCTTGAAGCACAAATTTGAATTTGAGGTAGTTCAGGTTATCTATTTTTTTTTTCTTTTGTGGCCTATGCTTCTGGTTTCCTACCCAAGAAATCATTGCCAAATCCAGTGTCACGAGGCTTTTCCTCTAAGAGTTTTACATGTTCGTTCTTATGTTGAGGTCTTTGATCAGTTTTGAGTTAATTTTTTATATGGCATAAGGTACGGATCCAAAGAAGTTCTTAATTTTAAAGTGGCTAAATTTATCCACCCTTTTCTTTAGGACTGGCACTTTTTCTGTCCTTATCGAAGACGTCCTTCCCTACCCCAAGTTCACGGACACCAGTTACTCTTACTCCTATTTTCATGGAGGTCTCTGCTGTGTATTTATTTGCATGCTTGTCTGCTGGGAGGAAGTATAGAAGGGGGCCACCTCGCACCCCGCACCATCTGCTTTCTGCTTCCCAGTGGAGCTCCACGGGACCCTGGCTCTAGGTCCTGCCCCAGAGCCTGTGTGGCACTGGCCTTGGCTCCAAACACATTCCGTCCCTGTTTGCCACGGACCCCTCCCAGGACCAGGGTTTCTTTCTCTCATTAATTTGACACACACTAAATGTCCATGGGCTTCTTCCAGGAGGCAAAGCAGAAAAGTTAGATGAAAGAAGCAGGTGGGAGGGTCCGGAGCCTAATCAGAGCCAAACACGTAGTAGGTGCTCAGTAAATACGGGAGCTCCAGTTGGAGTGGGCACCCACGCCTGAAGTGGTGATGCAGCTCCGACCAGCTGTGGCCTTGCACGACACTTGGGCTCAAAGATACTGGGTGCCACCAAGAGGACTCAACATCCAGATTGATGGATTGATTGGATTTTTGGCTGAACTTATTCAATCAAAAAAATGCACTAATAGCTAAGTGCTTAGGGTTTGGGAAGCAGGTTTCTTGGGTTCAAATCGTACCACCTCCACTTTCTAGCTATATGATTTAGTAAAATTTATTTAAATCTTATTGGACCTCAGTGGACTTGACTGTGATATGGGAATAATAACAGCATCTACCTGTCTGGGTTGTAGCGAGGCTTAACTGTGGTCATATGAATATGAGGCTGTAGTTGCCATCAGACGAAGACTTTATATTTGCTTTGTTCATAACTTTCTTTCCAGTACTTAGAACAGTGTCAGGTATGCAAATGAGTAAGGACAGGCGCATTCCCAGAATAGGTTCCTCCCTCTATCGGCCCACCCACCCATCCATTCACCCACCTTCCATCCATCTATCTATCTACCCTCAGGTCCACACAGCCATGCATCCACCCATCCATCCTCCATCCACCTTTCCACCCACCCATGCACACATCCACCCTTAGACACATCCAGCCATCCACCCATCCATCCTTGTGGATCCACCGTGTGTCAGTCACTTCTGCAAACCTGCTGCAAACTCATTTGGCATGTTTTGAAGGAACAGCACAGCAGCCCATTCCACCATCCGCAGCTTTCTTTGCTTTCCTTGTATTAGTTCTACTAGCTGCTGTAACAAGCAAGCCCCCTGCTCACATCAATCCGATACAAGCGTCATGCATTCATTCACAGACTCATCATCCTTCCCTTTGGTGGCTTTGCCCCTTTCTGGGCTTTGAGGTCTCCTCCATTCCACCAGTGGTACAGAAAGAGAGCAAGTGGAGGGTGGCGTGGAATTTCCCTGCAGGCTCGGATTGGACATGGCTCATTCCAGTAGCCAGAACTGAGTTATATGGCTGCACCCAACCACAAGGGACATTGGCGAATGTATTTCCATCGTGTGCCCATGAGGAAAAGGAAATGGATTTTGGTGATGCATGGAAATCTGTCATTTCCTGAATTCCCCTTCTTTTCTCCCCAGGCCAGTATGGCACGTTTCTGGCCCGGGGTCATGAGATGGGGGGGGTCAACTCTGACCTTCGTCTCTTCTAAATATATGCAGCACAAATTGTGGCTTTTGAACTTAAAAGCCCAGACTCTTGCAATTCAAAAGTCCTCCTCTCGTGGCCTGAGAACTATCTCTCTGTGTCCCAAGGTGCCATCCTCCCCTGTAGCCAGGATCATGGATGGGAAGGGATAAGAAGTTCCAGGAGGGTGTGGGAAGCCTGTGTCACCATGTATCCCCCCATGGTAACCCAGAATCCCCCAGCTGGTGGGTCTGCACCCTTTAGCTTGCAGAGTCTCGGTTCCTTCTCTTTTGAAATGCTTTATTACAAAATGGAATTTGAAATGCCCCTGCTTTCAGGAGCTCGGTTTCTCACCAGTTCCCCTGAGGTCCCCGCTGCACACGGATCGCTGCGGAGGGTCCCCACCGCGGGTCTGTGTGTGTTCCTGCCGGCAGCTGGAAGGAATGGGCAGGCGCAGACCCGGGCTTTCACTCGGACTTGGGTTCCGCTGTCAGTGCTCACTCTGCCCTTTTCAGTTTAAATTATCCTCTTTCCTGCCAGAAGAGTCGGAGACAATGGAGGACTCGTGGAGATCTGCTGGCTCCTGTCGCACTCTTGACACCGCACCTTTGGGTCTGAGCAGCTCACTCATCCTCACCTTGTTATTTCTGTCCTTAACATGACAGAGGAGCCCTTTCCCGCTCTCCGCAGCACTTTTCGCCGCTCAGCCCCTGGTGACAGGTGCGCGCCCCGCCCGACGGGATCCTGATGTCCCTTGACAACTGCCTGCGCGGAATTCTGAAGTCTCCTCCGCCAGGGCCTCTGCCCATTTCCCCCCAAAGACTCCAGCAAGGCGCCAAAGGACGCGCGCCTCGGAGGACACCTTGGTGGGGTCTAGCAATCCCACGCGCGACCCTCTGCCCTTCCAGGACACCATCTCCTTTGATGACAAGGACATCTACAGGCAGGCCACCATTCACTGCTTGGCCCTCTGGGTGAAGGTGACCTGGTCGTGTCACGGAGTGCTCCCCAAGTCCTCGGCATCACACCTGGACCGGGACTTGGTGGGGTTTTTAGCGCAGGGGAGGGATTGACCGGAAGACCCAGAATCTGCTCAAACGAGCTCAGCTACCAAGGAGGCTGTGAGGGGACACAGGGGACTGTCCCAGGGCCCAGGTGAGAGGCGTCTGAGGATCAGACTCAGAGAGTGAGCAGGAGACCCCCGCTGATGGCCAGGGTCTCGCCCCCAATCCTCTGCACACTGCTGCGTCTTTATCCTCCTTCTGCAAGCTCCACAGGACCACCACAGCTGGGTGTCGTCTGTGTCACCCTCCAGATCCGCAGGGGCCCCCTAACAGGCAGAATTAACCAAATCTCTTGGTCCCATGTTCAAAAACCCAGAGAGAAAGCATCTGATTGGTCCAGGTGGACCCGGGAGCAGCTCAGGTTCAATAAGCTGAGGCCGGGGGCGGGACCACACAGGGCAAGGGGTGTGGCCAGAGGGGCAGTGATTGTCAAGGGGATGGGGCGCCCCACAGTCTGGTGTGTGAGAGATTCTGATGCAGTTGCCAGAGCAGGACTTGACCGTGCTTGTGCTCAGGGTGGGACGCCGTTGTCAGTCGTCCCCAGAGCATCTTGCAGGCTGGGGGTCAGGGTAGGGATAGGCATTCAGGTGGGGGGAACGGCGTGTGCAAATTCCAGGAGGATGAGTGGGCGTGGCCAGTTTGGTCCACAGCGGTTCTCGGTTACATCGACACCCAGGAGCCCGAGGCAGTGAGGAGCCGGACCCCAGGGGTCAGCAGGTCTGGGTCGCAACAGTCTCAGAAGTTACATCAAGCCACAGCCTGGAAGTCACCTGGGGGACAAACTGTGGGCTTCGAGGTGGCATGATCTGATCTGAGCTCTGAAAGCTGACCCCAGGCGGAGGGAGGGGCGACATCTGTGGGAGCTTCCTGATTCCTGTCCGCACCCCTGTCTCCCCAGCAGGCTCCTCCTTAGCTTCCAGCCCACCTCGTGTCCTCCCATCCGAAAGTCCTCCAGACATCCCCAAACAGTCGCCCCTCTCCGATGGCTCCCCTTCCTCCTGCCCGCAGATCGCTGGGGTGATCTTGTTTTATTCATTTACTTGTTTTCTGCCTGGGTCCTGAACACCGCGGGGGCACTGCCTTGCCTGCCTCATTCAGTGCCAAAGCCCTTGCAATGCCTGGCAGCCGGCAGGTGCTCAGCAAATATCTCAGCTACCCGGCTCGTGGCCTGCACCCGGGGCCAGTTACTGTGCATGGACCGTCGTCTCCTCTCATGCATTCTCCTAACATGTGCTATTTTTGCTCCCATTTTGCACATGGAAAAACAGAGGCTCAGAGAGGCCAAGCGCATTACTCAATCTCACACAGCGACACAGCCATGGGGTCAGGATAGAACCCAGGACTGGCAACGCCGGAACCAGAGCTCTGTGGGTGGCTCCCTTCTGCTCTGGGTTTTCCCAGTTTCCCATTCTCTTCTGCGCCCTCCTTTTCCTTGGAAAGAAACTGAACAGCTCACTCCCGTGAAAAGGGATGGCCGCCTGGGGAGCGGGGCCTGGGTCACCTGTCTCTTCAGTGTGTTTCGTTTCTGTCCGGTGGAGTCCCCACCAGCGTCCCCTCAGGACCCAAGCTGACAAATATTCTGGTTGAGATGGTGGGAAGATTGATTTTGGTTCAACTGAGTGTCCTTGATCCTCCCGGTGAGGACAGACGCTGGGCAGGCGGGCTCAGAACAGGGACTTCAGCCTCCAGCAAGTCCTCGTCCCAGGCAGGGTGACACTGAGCCAACCTGGGACCTCCGACCTGTTTCCAAACCTCTCCGACTGGGAGGCAGGGTGGCAGAGACCCCTTGGGGCATTCGGGATTTGTACTTAGACACGACAGTGCCAAATGTCATTCCAGAAGTGAGGTTCTGGGGTTCTGAGAGTCAAGGCTTCTTGAGCCTTGTCTCATCAAGCATTTATTGAGTACCAACTGTGTACCTCCTTGGTACTATTTCTAGGGCCTGATCCTTGAGTACTTGTTTGTGGTGAGACCAAAACTCAGGAGAAGAGAGGGAGCTAATATTGCTGCTCCCATTAAGATCAGGGCCCAGCTGTCCACTCATGTCTCCAACTGACTGATCAGTTCATTGTTCTCTTCCCCCATTATCCTACCTGTCCCCTCCCTCTCAGGCAGCCCTCCTGTTCCATTTAGATCATTTCATTTGTAGGTGTCCTCACAGATATGTTGCTTTTTGCAAGTACTTTAAATGTAAACAAGTAGTATGTGTATTAGTCAGGGATTTCTGCAATCAGGCTGTGTAACAAATCATCCTGAACTAAGTGAGCAGATTGCAAACCCAAGCAGTAGTCTTCTGGCCCCTGGGTCTGTGGGCAGGGGGTGGTGACTGCAGAGGACTTGGGGCTGATGGAGGAGGGAGCGGGGTCCAGGTAGTGGTTTGGATTCATGTCCACTCACCCTCATTTTCCCTGGCATCCTGGACTGGCATCGACCCTAAGCATTTTCTCGTGACAGTGGGAGAAATGGAAGGAGCAGTGAGCAGGGACCTGCAAGACTCGTGAGCCTTGACAGGGAGTGGCACAGGGTCACTTCTGCCCATATCCCACTGGACAAGTCACATAGTCAGGCCCCAAGTTAGTAGGATAGGGAAGCGGCATTTTGGCTAACGACCTGCATATATGACCGTGGTCGCATAAGATCAGACTGCGCTGAAAAATCCCTATTGCCGGGAGACGTCAGAATCCTTGTAAAGTCATGGTATGACACGTCATTACGTTTGTGGTGACATTGATACAAATGGACCTGTGTAAAATGTTGACAGATGTGTAAGTGGGGGAGGCGGTGCCTGCTGTCTGCAGGGCGGTTGATCTCGGGGCGCCGCAGGTCTCACTCTGTGGCTTACGTTCTCCATGCAGAGCCTGCATTTGATACCAACCCACAGGGCGGTGTCTGCGCCCAGCCCAGCCCCCGCCGGATGCCACCTGCCGGCCCCTACGTGCTCTGGCTCAGGTCTTAGCAATGGACACGGAGATGGTTTGCAAGTCCCTGTCACCCCGGATGATGCTGCAAAGAGTGTCCTGAGGAACTGCATGAGAACACCCTTGGGGCGTACGGTCCTGGGGTCTGTCACCTGTGGGCGGAGACACTGTCTGAGAATAGCATCCTGGGACCACCATCTTCTGCGCAGCTTGTCGTTGACGGACTCATCATTCCGTAGCTCACGACTCTGCTTCATCTGCACAATTAGTGGTCGCCCTGCCCGAGGTCCCCACATCTGGACCAACGCTGGGCTTTACCGAGCTTTCTGGGGCGCGCCTGGCCCCCTCACTTGCATCTCTCGGATCAGCAGTGCGGCTGCGTGGCTCCCGCGCACTCCTCAGGTTGGATCTCTGAGTTTGGAGCCTGTCCCTGCTGGGTCTGTGCGTCCTGCTCCTCCTGAGAGGCAGGCTGGCCAGCTGCGGCTGGAGGCAGCGAGGCGGAGGCCGGCCTTTGGATACAGAGGCTTGTGGGCATCGCAGGAAGCCTTGGGCCCCGGGCAGGAGCCGGGAAGAAGTCCAAGCTGGCCTGCTTTGTCCCAGACATTAATTATTTAGCCTTCGTTCGCAGCTCTGAGCTGGGGACCTCGTGGTCCCTTTGATTGGCACCACAAAGAGCCCAAATAAAGGAGCAGATGCTAAATTACGGTTACCCCTTGTGGTACTTGTGGGAGGGGTGCTTCCAGGACCCCCCTTGGACATCTCTGCAGAGGCTCAAGGCCCCTATATTTGCATATTTGAAGTATTTGCAGGTAACTTCTGCACAACCTCACGTAGACTTTAAATCATCTCTAGGTGACTTAAAATACCAAATACAATGTAAATGCTATGTAAATTGTTAGGCCGTTCTGTTTCAGGAATAACAGCAACAGCAAAAAACCTGGACGTGTTTAGTGCAGACACAATTTAAAGAGCGTGTTTTCTCTCTTCATTTGTTTGAACCTTTAGATCTGGGAGTCCTCCCGTGTTGGCTTTGTTATGAGTACGTTGGAGAGAAGGCTAACTGTCCCCTGGTGCCTTTCTTGAGTCGCCCAAATCAAGAAAAGAATATTGAGGACCTACTATGGGCTCAGCATCCCCTACACACCAAACTCTCAGGTCTCACGATGACCTTAGGGATAAGAAGAGCATTTGCCTGTCTGGAGGATTGAATTCCTTCCTTCAGCCAGCACCCAGGTGGGAGGAAATCCAGCCCCCGCCCACCTTGACAAGCTCACGATGGAGCAGACATTATTATGTGTCGGTCAAGACTTTTAAAACCACACATAAGCCAGGCGCAGTGGCACATGCCTGTAATCCCAGTGGCTAAGGCAGGAGGATCAGGAGTTCAAAGCCAGCCTCAGCAACAGCAAGATGCTAAGCAACTCAGTGAGACCCTGTCTCTAAATAAAATACAAAACAGGGCTGGGGATGTGGCTCCGCGGTTGAGTGCCCTTGAGTTTCATCCTTGGTACCAAAACAAACAAACAAAAAACATATAGCAGAAACACAACTCGGATAGTCTGAAGGGGAAAAAGCAAATGTCTGGGCTCAAGGAATTGATTAGCCACCTTCAGGCACGGCTGGATCCAGGACTCAGACTGTCACTGGAATTGGCTCTGGGCTTTGTGGTTCTCCTGTTATGGTTTCAATCTCTGGCAGACTGTCTCCAGGAGGCAGAAAAAAGACATCTGCAGAGTCCATCCATAGCAATCCAAGGAGATAAAGAGCTTTTCCTCCTTGGCAGAACTCACCGAGGCCCTTGGGCTGATTCTCGCTGGTCTGACTTGGGTTCCGGGCTCTTTCTGAATCCATCACTGTCGCCGGGGACATTTGAGACTCTGGCCAAGCCTGGCTTTTGAGACCTCCCTTGGGGCTGTGAGTGAGGCCCGTTCCACAGCACAGGGACAGAAGGTGGGGAGGGCTGGTCCCTGAGGTGAACCAGTCACTGCTGGCCCAGCCCCCAGACTGTGAGCCCACCCTCTGTCACCTGCAGGCGCCACTTTATCCCCAAACGTTCTAATGTTGGACCTGCCCAAATTAGAACCCCCTGGGGGGATTTTAAAAGCCACAGTACCTGGCCTCCCCAGCAGAATCCGTCACAGGAGGTAGGACCCGGGCATCGCTTGTTTTGAAAAGCTCTGGGGCTTCCTACATGTGGATAATGTATATTCTTTTGGGGGAGTACAGGGGATTGAACTCGGGGGCACGTGACCCCTGAGCCACTCCCCAGCTCTATTTTGCATTTTATTTAGAGACAGGGTCTCACTGAGTTGCTTGGTTCCTCGCCATTGCTGAGGCTGGCTCTGAACTCTGATCCTCCTGCCCCAGCCTCCCGAGCCGCTGGGAATATTTATTCTCATGCTCTTATATGACAAGCGCGGCTCTCCCGGGTCTCCAGCTTCCTGAACTCTGTGTTATTGTTCTGTGGTTCAGAAAGCATTGCCCTGAGTTCATCAGGAAGAAAGTGAGGAGGGACCGAGGGTCACAGTGGACTCCCAGCCCCGTGGCCCTTCTCTGGCTTGTAATAAACCGAGCCCTGGCTGGCCCTGGGCTCCGGGGAGGGAGAGTGTAGTTCCTGCCCACATCAAAGCCGTCCAGGTCCAACTCCTGCTCCAGGGCTGGCCACCTCCGACCCGGCCACAGCGGGAGACCAGCAGTGGGCTGAGTGGAGTCCAATTAGCGGCTCTCCCTGGCGGGGGCCAGCCTTCACCTTGTTTTCTTCTCTGTCTACTCCTGAGGATTCTTGTCTTCCTCAGAGCCGGGCTCACAGCCCATCAGAGGGACGGGAGGGGACTGCATCCAACGCACCAGGCTCGCTCCCTGTGGCAGAGAGGCGTCTGCAGGTGGGGGTTGGGTTGGGTTGGGTTTTTTCCCACGGTGTCCATCTGGGGAGGGAGTAAATTCTTCAAGGTGGGTCCTGGACTCTGCAGCACAAAGGCTGGAATCCATGCTCTGCTCCGTGCTTCTCTCTCACCCCCTGGGCCCCAGTTTCCCCTCTGCCCAGTGGGTAGGAGCTCCCCTCTCACAACAGCGAGTGTGAGGCCCTGGGCAGGTGGCCGGGTTATTTGCTGGAGGGGTATTTACCGGATACTTGCTTTCCCGGGCTGGTGGGAGGCCCTGGGGGACAGCCCCCAGCTCCCCTGGTGTCCCTCAGGGGAGACACACCTGAGCCGATTCTTTCAAAGGGTCCCCATGGTGGCGGTGTGGACAGTAGACTAGAGGGAGGCCCTTGGAGACAGGAACCCAGGTGAGCAAAGACAGAGGAGGGGAAGGACCCAGGGAGGTGCTCCATCATGGTCTGGGTCTGGCCTCCACCTCTGAGATGTTCCTCAATAGTCTGAGCCTCTTCTGCAAAGCAGGGAGTGTACCAGGGTCCCCCTCCCCAGCTGCTGGGGTAACTCCACGAGATCTAATCAGATGTCGCCATCCCTGTGGGTGCTTCCCTGGGTGGGCGCTCTCTGCTTCTTTCACGTGGGTGACCCCTCACCCTCATGCACCCTAATGCCATGTCCTCCAGCCGGGTCCTTCTCAGAGCCTCTTCTAGGCCATCTTGCCTCTGCCTGGGTCTCCCACTCTGTGACCGTGAGCTCTGCAGGCCAGGGGCCGTCCTTCCCTTGATCACAGCTCCATTCCCAGCCGGGTGCCTGGTGCACAGCGGGGAGGTGTCCATGGGGACGTGAGTGGACTCCAGAGGGGATCAATCAGCGCAGACTGAACGCCTCCGTCCTTGTCCAGAGCAGGGCCGGGCCCAGGCTGGCTGGTGGTCAGGTGGCCACGGGCTCCAGCAATGGCTTCTCATGCTCCTCATCCAGCGCCCAGGGCCTTTCTCTGGAAAGCGTGGGCCACCAGCACTAGATAAGGCCTTGTCACCCGGTCGATGTTGGTTGGAATCCAGCTGCAGGCCGCTCCTCGGTGCACACGGTGGTCCCGGAGCAGACCCTCCCCGACTCAGCGCACACGTCACTACCTTCCGCCCGTCCCCTCCCCCATGCTGGCATGACTGAATTTCTTTTTGACCACCCCCCACCCCCCGGGCTACTCTCTGCTGTCACCCTGAGAAGTGTGGGCACCTGGTCTGGAAATCCAGGAGTGCACGCACACCCCAGCAGGGCCATATTCTGGATGGGTCTTCTGCCCTCTCCCCTTTGCTGGCTTGGTCCACGATGCCATCAGTCACACTGTCACTCCCCACTCCCCGACCTTCCATTTCTGTCCTATAATTTGGACTCTCATGGGTGCTGTGAGGCCGGACTCCCTGCACGGAGGGGGGGGATTTCTCTGCTCCCCTGTGAACCCCGCCGTGGGAGGAGCCTGGGGTGCAGCGTTTTTCAATCAACATTTAGTTCCTTCCTCCCCCGGTGGCCCTGGGTCTGGCTCACCTGCCACCACTCCTTATTTTCAGCACCTGCCACTCCAGCTTCCCAGGGAAACGCCCCTCAATTTACCGCCTGGCTGCCTCTGCCCGGGACCCGGGTCTGAAGCGTGGCCCCTCCTGCTGTTGACATTTACACGTTCTAGAAAGCCCAGGTCAGGTGCATGCAAGAATTTTAATTCCTTCACTCAGAATTAATTGCTCCACCAAATTGAAGGAAGGAAAATATCCAAACCAGGAGCAAGACAGACGCTGTCTGCCGTCTTCTGCTGTCTCCCCGACTCTCCTGCTTACAAAGAGAATTTGCTCTCCTTCAGCTTCCCGCTCTTGGGGAATGTGACCCCGAGTCTCCGGGAGTGAACCCCCTATGGTCTAAATCAACACGGCTGTCCTGTCCCCTCATGGGGGCTGGCCTAGAAACAGGCGTGTGGCCAGTTCTGCCAGAAGCTGCGAGAAGCTTTGCTTTCTCTTAGGAGGAGAAGAAGAAAGAGCCGGTCTCCCTGTGCTCCCTCCTCAGCCTGGCAGAGGAGGAACAGGACGGCCAACATCAGGACAAACCTCCATCCATCACCCTCAGGTGGCAGAGCACAAATATAGACAGTCCTTATCTGTGACGATACTGCTGAGCTGCTAACGGTCCTTCCGCGGTTTCTTATGCGTGGAGATGAGAAAATCCAGGATTGTTTAAGGGAGTTGAATCAGGACTTCCTCTTACTTGCAGCCTGATGCACCCCCCAGCCAGAAACAAGGACAATGGCTAAGTCAATTCAGGACGGTCCACTCCTTGGCAGATTATAGAGCGACAAAAAGAAGCTCAAAAGTTACAAGGTCATAGGAGACAATGGGTATGATGATATCTAGGCCCCAAACTCCAGATGCAAAGCTGTAGGTCTCCCCCGCTGTAAGAATTCATGCCAATGAACACGATTCAGAAGGAAATCATTTTTGAAATGTGTCAGTTTGTACACACGCTCATGCAAACATACATTATTTTAAATATGCACATTCTATCAAGTATAACAGAGTATACTTCATGATACACACTATTTACTGTATGATTCAATAAGTGTATCATATAATGATACTAAATAATATTATATGTTACATATTGGGTTTATATATATGTCTCTATACATTATGTATATTTATACATATATTTGCAGTTTTTATCTTATTCCTTTTAGAACTTCATAATTATCCCATTTATAGATATTAAGATGAATTAACCCCCACAAACCATTTGAGTAAGTACTATTATTATTCTTGTTTTACTTCAAGGAGAAGGAGACCCAGAGGAGTTAGGTAACTTGATCAAAGTCACAGAATAAGGACAAGATTTCAACACAGGATCTAGAGTTTGTGCCCTTAATGACCATGGTACGCTCTCTATCTGTAATTGATCTTTCTGGCACTTTCTGTAGCATGCCAAGAATCGTGGATTTCTGGTGACGTCTTCCCCTTTGCCATTTAGACCAGGGAGGCCCTGAGGGCAGGACACTGACGATCCATCAGGGATATGGAAATGGTCCTCAGCTGAGAGGTCCCCTGGGGGTCCTGGAGCCCTCCAGGAACACTGGTACAGAGACCTCGGTTGGTGTGTTTCAATGGTGTGAGTCGGAGCAGTTGTCCAGGGTTGGGGGGATGAGGCTCCTGAGCGTCCACCCACGAGGATGCCCCTACCTGTCTGTGCGGGAAGACGGCAGGTGCACAGGTGTGGCTACCACCCATCACTGGACTCTCCACCCAGGGCACAGGGTTCTGGGGAGCTGTCCGGAGGGCAGTGCTGAAATCGGGAGTTTCTCCAGAAAGATGGAGGCAGCGTAGACAGAGGGGAAAGAGAGGGGGAGGGAGTGCCAGCAGGCACTGGGACTCCAGGTCAGCACCTGATTCGGAGAGTCCTGTCCTCCACGGAGGTGACGGGGGTCATTGATTCTGGAGACGATCTATTATAATCGAGTAGGAACACTTATTAAGTCAGGTAGTGAGTACATAAAATGCATTTGGCTGAAGGTATGGGATGGCAGAAGCATGAGTGTATGACCATGCATGTCGGGGAGTGTGTTCTAGGTTTTTTCGGCAGGGGTGTGGGCAGGAGAAAGAGAATAGACCAATACGTTGGGCAGCGAGACGCTGGGAGACTCTGGTGATCAAGAGGAGGAAATTGCAGTTTTGACAGGCTTGTGGCCACAAGAGAGGTGGGGGAACTACAGTGATGCAGAGGAGGGAGACATAAGTCATTTCGGGTGTGGGAGGGGCGGGTGATGGATAAGGAGATGCATATGGCACCGTCAAAACAGGGACGAAGAAATGCACGTTGATGGATTTGCTTATTATGTCGCCTTCACCGGCACAGAGGATGAGGGGACAGGAGTTGGACTGGGGAAGGCAGGCGACCTCCCCTGGTGGTCCTCTGGGGGTTGGCTTGAGTTATTTGCAATGATGACGTCCTGGTCCTTCAGTCTTCCTCCCCGTCTCCTGCTACTGCCAAAAAATATGATGAGCGACCTGTGTGATCAAGGCAGATCCCCATCTTGGGAGGGTGCGACAGCCCTAGGGCACATCACTAAAACAGCAACTTGGTGGTGCGGGGAGAAACGAGACAAAGATCTGGTTACACACAGGACAGTATCCAAGCTGTCAAGCGGGTTTCTTGGGCAGGAAACCCGGTTGGAAGAACCGGGGCACAACTCAAAAGGCTCTGAGGGATAAATAGGAGTTTGGGAGGAAAGATGAGGGAGAGGGAAATCTAATCAGGGAGAATGTGCCTTGCGCTTCTGCTTTTCAGTTAGTGCTGGGAACTCAGTACCTGGAATTCGTGGTGGTTGTGTGGTGGGAGTTGAGCTGCAGAAGTCAACGGGGAGGATGCTATAAAAGAAAATGTTAGCATCGGGATAGTCACAGGCCGCAGTGCAGAAGCACATCGTGGAAGGGGAACCCCTGGGTCTTGGGGAGGCTTGGGGGCCTGGCAGCTGGGCAGGAGCTGCGTACTTAGGGAGGAAGGCATTTCAATATTGGAACCTTCCAATAGGTGTGCAGGTGTGTATCGCTGACCTGAGGCGGGGCAGGGGGATGGTGGCATTGGATTTATGCTTTGAAAACTGGCTCTGGCCACAGCCTGCCGGCTCACCAGGTAGATGGATGGGTCATAGAATTTTAGACCGAGGGGGGACCCGGGCTGATTTCTCTCCACCGTCAGGAAAGGAAGTTTGCAGCCCTTCTCAGCCCGGGCCCCAGCTAGGAATCACCTGCTTCCATCTGGCCCTTCATCCTCCGCACCCTGCGCGTCCCCTGCTTGGGCCACCGTGCTGCCGCCGAGCTGCCTGTCCCTGCCTGGCCGTCTGTGTCTGGACACGCCCGCTGTGTCTTGCTCTTTTCTCCCCTCACCAGCGGGGAGGACTGGCAATCTTCTGGGATTTAATTACAGGTTCCCCCGAGGGCCTTTCAGCCCCATCACAAGGCTCCTGCCGGCTGCCGGCTGGGAGGGTGACAGGCGCATGCCGTGATGAACAGCCACTTCCCGGCATGGCGGCTGTGCCCGGTGGCCGGCCCACGCTCCTGGGGCTGTTCTGCATTTTTTCTGAGCAAAACATGTCTCACTCCCATTTTGCAAGATCAGACAGCGACGGGGAAACACTCGCAGCAGCGGAGAGGATGATAAAAGCCAGAGGGCTGTGCGGACGGGCAGGGGACAGGAAGCACAGCGGGTCCCCTGGCGGTGGCGGTGGCGCTGCCTCCCGAGGCCGCCCGGAAGCTCTTTACCTCCTTAAATAATGACTTGGTAATTCTGCTCACTTTAATTAAGCCAGTCTGGTGTGCTGGCAGCCCGGGGTTGGGTGCGGATCATTTTTGGTCTCAGGAGGTCACACCAGAGTCCAAAAGAGTCCCCAGGTTAGGGGGTCAGCAAGCACCGAAGGCCAGTCCTGCGCCCACGGCTGACATTGCTAATTGGTCATGCACCTCTAAGTCCCAACGTCTCGGGAGCCCGGAAGGAAGCTGTGGCCACTCAGGGCTTGGGGCCAGCTCAAGACGGGACGATAAGAGGGCTTTTGCTGTTGCTGTCTAAAGGACAATGGCTACTCAACAGGAAGGCCATCATGGAGGGTCTCCAGGGTGTCTCCATCCACCACATGTCCTTTCCCCGCAGTCAGGATCCCCAGATCTTTCCCCAGTCTGGCCCCCTGTAGATATGCCATTTGGCATAGGACAGGGTGGACCCTCCCTGGAGAGGTGGAATACGTCCACAAACTTCTGATCCTTTGTCCTTGCCCTTGGGAAAAATAAGCACTGAAAGATCCGGGTCCTTCTAAGCCCTTCGTTTCCCACGTCCCACCTTCCAGATGAAAACCAGGTGATGTGGCCTCTCCGTTATCCAATTAGGGTGCCAGGTGGAGCCCATCCCCCACCCTCTTCAGCACAAGGCGGTTTCCCCCCGGGGTCCCCGCCTCCCCCCGACTCTGCGGCTAAGCTGAGGGGACTCTCCAGGGGCTGGCTCAGGGTCCAGCGTCGCCAGTTGAGTGTCCATCTCGTGGCGGCCGTGGTGGGCACCAGATGCCAGGTGGTCCCACATTCCGCTGCTCTTGCTGAGACGGGGCTCTGTGCCTCCCCGGGGCTCGTGGGCTAAACTGGAGGCACACCAGCCTGGAGGGGCGGGGGCGTGTCCTTGTCACCCCTGGGGAGACCCTGCGAAGGCTCCGAGGTGGGATTGAGCTTGGCGTGTTCTAAGAGACACAGAGAATGGTGGGCCCCCGTGAGCCAGGGTGGAGGAGATGGGGTAGGAGGAGGACAGGGCCTGGGGGAGGGTGGGGGACTCACCCTAACAGCAGGGGAAGCCTGGCCCTTTGGCTGCCCACACACCCTGGAACCTTCTTTGCTCCAAACTCATTTGACTGAGTTGGCAGGCGCTGCGTGTCTGCAGGCCCTGCTGATAACCCGTCCAGTGCCACGGGCCAGCTGTGTCCCTCTCTGGGCCTGCGCAGCCTCTGGTTTCTGATGGAATCTGACTAATTCAAAGGAGAACCAAAGATGGACTCTCCCTTCTCTGTTCAACTGGTAGTGCCTGCCTGGTCAGCTGTGGGCAGAAGGATGCCAAGCATCTCCCGGTCTCTGTGGGGGAGCACCATGATCCACTAGCCATGTCTGCCCTGGGTAAAGAAGAGGAAGGGGTGAATCCTTTATCTCAAGGCCACATGACCTCGAGGTGTCTCCTGTAGCATGGGATGGCACTTTAAGTCTGATGTATCAGGAGCCTGCAGCACCCAGACCAGGAATAAACGTGTGCGGGGAGTTAGAGGATCGGGGCGGGGCTTTGTGCTTCACAAAGACTTTGCTTGACCATTTTCACATCGGATCCTCACACCCTCTGCATTTTCCTCTCACCGGCATCATTTCTTCCCGTAGCCACACTCCAGTTTTTGGGTTTTTGCTGGGTATCAATCCCTTCTCTGCCCAGCCCACGTGCTTTCTGACCGAAGAGACCAAGGCTCACAAGCAACCAAAGTGCCCCTGCCGGAGTGGAGGTTGTGAGAAGCAATCAAGTGTCTGCTGCAACCTCAGGAGAAGGGGACTGTGCCCTGGAGGTGTAGGAGATGGCCTAAGTGTGCCCCGCTGCTTCCCCGTGACTCTGAGAACCAGTTTTGTACATTGCTTCTCAACTTGATGTTCAGCAATATCAGACTGGCAGCTTGACATCAACTTACTAGAAGCTAGGAATTTTTTTGCTCCCTGAGAGCCATTTTGGCTCTTGCTGTTTTCTTATGGCTACACAGAGCCCGAGACCTAAGCCACAAAGAGGAAGATGGAGATGGAGCCAACAGATAGAGAAGGACCGACTCCTGAATCCAGCTGTGCCTGAAGCTGGATCTGCCTTGACACCTTTCAGGAGATAAATTTGTCTATCGTTTAAGCTTGTTTGGGTTGTATTTTCTATCCCCTGCAGCAAAGAGAGGTTTGATATCGGTTTCATATTCAGAAGGTGAAAGAAAAAAATGGATTAATCCTTATGCCTTTCAAATTCTGTGAATGTAGCTCTACACTTTCTTGGAAAGAATGTCCAGATTCTCACTTGGCACCCACGATTTCCCATGGTCTGGCTCCACTTTCTCTCTCTGGCATTATGCTAAGGAATTCTGTGCTCTGGGCTCATCAGACAGCTTAACTTTTTTTTTGGGGGGGGGGGGCGGTGCTGGGGATTGAACCCAGGGCCTTGTGCATGTGAGGCAAGCACTCTACCAACGGAGCTATATCCCCAGCCAGATGGCTTAACTCTTGTCAATAGTCTCCTCCTTTCCCACCTCTGTGCTTTGGCCCATGTTGTCCCATCTGGAATGCCCTTTCTCTTTCCACATCTACATTCCTTTCATCATCTAAGGTCTGGCTTCTCCCCATCTCCACTCCTCCTCCTTTGTCCAAGCTCCCTCAGCTCTCACCTGACCGCCTCCGTCAGTACCTGTCATGTGTCGGTCAGCTTTCTGTTACTCTAACAAAACACCTGAGAAAAATGATTTAGAGGAAAAAAGGTTTATTTTGGCTCAGAGTTTCAGAGGTAGTCAATGGTCACTTTGCTTCAAGCATTATGGTGGGGAGTGCATGGTAGAATCAAGCTGATCATCTCATTGGAAGGAGAGAGGGAGAGGGAGAGAGGGGGAGGGAGGGAGAGAGGAGGGGGCTGGAACAAGGTAGGCCTTTGAGTGACATATGACCTACTTCCTCCAACCAGGTCCCCCTCCTAAGGTTTCCCCACCTCTCAGTAGCACCACCAACTGGAGACCAGGCCTTGGGCACACGAGCCTCTCAGGAACACCCAGATCCCGACTGGAACACGGCTCTGTCTCGATGCCCAGGCGCACTGCCCCTTCTGGATTTGAGCATCTTGTGGTCAGTGACTACATCAAGTTCACCTTCAAATCCTTCAAACACCTATTAAATCACCTTTAAAGAAAAGGGCAGCAGGGGCGTAGGGTGCCTCCGGAAAGGGGCTTGGCAAGGACACGCCTCCCCGGAGTCATCCGTGGGGAGCCCTGGAGCGCAAAGGGACCAGCGTTCCTTGTCTCTTAGGCCAAAGAGGATGAGCCTCTTTCCCTCCATGGCTGCCTCGGGTTGGAAGGGATGGTGGTGACCTTCCAGGCAAGGTGGCTCTGAGAGGTCGTCCACCTGCGGCCAAGGGCCTCCAGGCAGGTCGCCAGAAAGGTTGTCCGCAAAGAGCTGAAACGGCTGGCCCGAGGCCCCCACCTCGTAAGTAGCGCAGCCAGGATTCGAGCCCAGGGTTCTTGGCTCCAGAGTCTGTGCCTCCAGCCACTCTGCAGGGGCTGTCACTGTCAGACAGTGAGCGCTATGTCCCCAGGAGAATGGGTGCATTGACTTTCTTCACAGCTGTGCACCCTGTGTGCACCTGTGGGTGCTCTGCGCTGGTGGAGGGACTGTGGGCGTGGCCTGTGGAGATAGGGGCGTGGCCTGTTTGACTATGGGCGTGGCCTGTTGGGTTGGGGGTGTGGCCTGCAGTCCAAGCGGCCCTCCTGGGCTCTGCAAGCTCAGCGCCCCCCAGAGGCTCCCCACACCGCCTCCTGCTGCTCGTGGGTTTCTTTGCTTTCAAATATTCCTTTTATAACCTAAATGGAAATCTGGCAAACTCCCCCTAAATCACCGGACTCCCTTGGCTGGTCCACCCCACCCTGTCCCTCCTTCCCTGTTTCCTGCGAGTTCTCAAAACGGTGTGAGTGTGTGCGCAGCGTGCGCTCCTGGGCGTGCACACATCCTGCAGGGCAGGTGAGGGAGGCCCCTGTGCGGCTCCGTCCCCTCTGGCAGTGGCCTCTTCTCTGGGCCTGGGTTTGGCCTCCGCTCTGATCAGTACCTGCTTGGTGGCACCTGCACTCTGCGGGCTGTCCAGGGCCACTTGATGACAGGTAGATTCTCATCAAAGCCCACTGGGGATCACAGCCTTTTGAGGGCCACACAAACGACCTGGGGACAGTAGCCTCGGGGCTCCAAAGCAGAGGTAGAAGAACCGCTATCGGCCCCTTGTATGATGGTCCTTCCGGACACTTGTTCTTCTTATTGAGGTGGGGTGTCACCAGAAGTGGTCCTCAGAGCATCCACAGGCTGGTCCAAGGCAGATCTGACCCATCAGCTGGTGACTCCTCTCCTCCCATCAATGTCTACATGATGGATTGATTATTACTTAGTAGTAGAACAGGCAACGCAACCTGTGTCGAGGCTCATTTGTGCTAAGAATCTTCCCCAAATCATCCTCGGACTGGGGGTGCAGCTCCCTGGGAGAGCGCTGGCCAGGCGTACACAGGCCCTGGACTTCCTCCCAGCTCCCCACACACCCCTAAGAGAATCCGGGGAAGCATCGTCCTCACTGAGCCGAAGAGGAAACTGAGGCTCAGAGCGAACCCTTCTCCGATTCTTCACCAGCATCACGTTTAAACCTGCAGAAGATTGTGTCTGATGTTGGCCCACGTTCATGGAATGATTCTCCTAGCTCCAGGCCATTTATATTGTTTCTGGTCTTTTTTGCTGGTATAAATAATGTAGCCGCGACAGTCTTCACATCATTAAAAATTCCTTGAAGAATTCATTTTGGACGACTATCTAATATTTCATAATGTCAACAGAGATGTGTGTACAAGGATACTAATTGCACCATTATTTATAATAGCAAATATGGAATGTAATTAAGTGACACATAAAAATGTTCCTCGGATGATATGAAGGGAGAGCAACAGGGTACAAAAGTGCACAATCAGCTCCTGCTTTTACAGGGGGAAATTTACATATGCATAATAATGGGAAGGAAATAATCCCTTTCACCAATGCTTATAGGGCCGGTGACCTCATAGGGAAAATTGTATTTGTGTGTGTGTGTTTCTATATTTTTCAAATTCTTCACAAGAAGCACATCTTGTTTAAAATTTTAAAATAAGTCGCTAGGTGTGGGGGTGCATTCCTGTAATCCCAGCTGTTCAGAAGGCTGAGGCAGGAAGATTGCAAGTTCAAAGCCAGCCTTAGCAACTTAGTGAGACCCTGTCTCTAAATAAAAAAAAAATTTAAAAGGGCTGGGGATGAGTTCAAGTGGGTAAGCGACCCTGGTACCAAAAAAAAAAAAAAAAAAAAAAAAGATTGGCTTGGCTTTGTGGGCCACGTAGTCACCTTTGACTTGAGCACGTGGATGTGACTGTGTTCCAATAAAATGTGATTTGTTCCAATAAAACTTTATTTACAAAAACAGGAGGCAGGCCAGAATTGGCCCACAGGCTCTACTTTGCTGATCCCTACTCCAGCCTCCACAAATCATGGCTTTCCTTAAAAAAAACAAAAAAAGAACTTTGAAAAATATTTTCACAGATGCAAAAGACATTTATGAAAATAAATTCAAAATGATAGTAGTAAAAAACACAATGAATCACCAACCCAAGTAATTCTCTTATGGCTCTTATCTTTGAATTCCTGGGTCCCCCACCCTCAGATCTCAACCCCTTCCCTCAAGGGGAATTTCCTCCCTGATCTCTGAATTAAGGGTCCTTCCCATTTCTTTAGAGTTTTGCCATCAGTTTACAGTTCTGAATATGTTGTAGAGTTTTGGTTATTTTTGAAGTGTGGGTGGACTGGAATGTGGTTCAGGAGTTATACCGTAAAATACCGTTCACATTGTGTTCTTAGACGTCCTCTGTGCTGTGGTATGTGGCCATAATCTATTTCTTTTCACGGCTGCATAGTGTTCCACAATATGAATACACCATCATGCATGTATCCACATGCTGTGGGTAGCCATTTGGTCATTTCCACTTTTTTTTCCATCTCAAACTGTTCAGTTCTGAACATTCTTGAGCTTGTATTATGATCCAAGAACTTCTTTAACTTGCATTGATAGACTTGGGGTCACTGACCACAGGACATAGACATGCTCCACTAGGTACGGTCAGATTGGTCTCCAGTGGGGGTGCCCCATCCACATTCCCTGCACCATGGATGAGGTTTCCCGAAGTTCCACATTCTTCACTGCCTGTCCTCTTCCACTGAGCCATGTACCCAGCCCTATTTTGTATTTTATTTAGAGACAGGGTCTCACTGAGTTGCTTAGCACCTTGCTTTTGCTGAGGCTGGCTTTGAACCCATGATCCTCCTGCCTCAGCCTCCTGAGCCACTGGGATTACAGCCAATGCACCAATGCACCTGTTACAATGTTTATATTCTCTTACCCACCAAAGCTTTGTGAAATTCAAAGACGTAACAGGCAGATCTTAATGAGCCTTAATGCCAATCTTCTTCCCTCGGACGGGCATGGCCCTGAGGCATGCTGGGACCTTGGGTGCAAGGATGGTTAGATCATGGTGGGAGTCAGACCCTGGAGGGGTTTGTGGGGACTGACCAAGCCTGAACCCCCAAATCAGGTGGCCACTGTCCTTGTAGCTTGAATTCAAAGCTGATAAGCTAATCATTAATTTATTAAAAATATTACCAAATGCCCACCCTGTGCCAGATGTGCGTGGTCCAGGATGGAACGGCAGAGGCGTATAACTGAGATGAAAACCCTGCCTTCATGGAGCTTACACTCTCAAAGATGGAATCTAACTTTCCAAAAAGAAAAAACTCATCCATCCCATGGTGTTATTAGGTAGTGATGAATGTTCAGAAAACAAAGTGGGGGTGGGGGGTAAAGAGCAGCAGGGAGTGAGAGGATGTTGCATTCCTGATGGGGGGCCAGGGTGGGCATCAACGAGAAGGTGACATTGAAGCAAAGGTGCAAAGGAGGCAGGGGAGCAGGCCACGGGAATATTTGGGGGATGAATCTTCTGCACAACATGAACAGCCAGTGCAAAGGCCCTGGGGCAGGAGGAGGTGCAGGGCACAGCTGAACATCAGGGAGACCAGTGTGCCCAGAGTCTGGGGAGAAAGGGGGAGTCAGAGGAGACGAGCTAGAGTGGAAGGGCGGCTGGGTTTTCCCGGTGAGCAGCAGGTTTGATCAGGCTGCAGAGAAGCTCTGGAGGGAGTCGAAGGGGTATGTTGGGGAGACTGAGGCAGCCGCCCGCGTGGGGTAGGCAGGCCGAGCCGGCGTGTGTGCCTGTATCTGTGGTGGGAAGACGGAGGATCATGAAGCAGTGGTTCAAGGTCGGCAGCAAAGAGACTCATGCAGAACTCACGGGCCAGTGGGACAGGAGGAGGGGCAGGGGAAGGGCCGGGAGAGGGCCCCGCCCCAGTCCAAGCTGGGCACAGGCATTCCCCACCCCTTGGACTCTGTCCTCTGCCACCGCCCTTTGCCCACCAGACCTAGAAAGCTTCATGGACAGAGTGGCTTGGCTCAAATCCTGGTTAGGTCACTTAACAGACTGCGTTAAGCAAATCAGTGAATGATCTGTGCTTCCGTTTTCTTGGCTGTCAAATGGGGATAATCCGATACGCACCAAACAGAGGTTTTCGTGAGGATCCAATCAAGCCGAACCGTGTGATTAGAACAGCACCAGCAAAATAGTAAATGCTACGGAAATACAGTCAGTGCTCTGCGCCTGCTGGCCCCGTGTCCCCAGATTCCGCTGACCATGGATCCAAAGTATTCTAGAAGAGCCAGGCGCTGTGATGCACTCCTGTAATCCCAGCAGCTGGAGGCTGAGGCAGGAGGATCAAAAGTTGGAGGCCAGTCTGGGCTACTTAGTGAGAGATCCTGCCTCAAAATAAAAAGGACTGGAAATGTAGCTCAGTGGTAGATCACTCGGGGTTCAATCCCAGTACTAAAAAGAAACATGTTCAGAAACGTCTGTTCTGAATATGCACGGTCTTGTTTTTCTCGTCATTAAGCCCTAAACAAGCAGCATAATGACTCAGAGAGCACTGACATTATCTCAGGTGTCGTAAGTCATCTGCAGAGGATTTAAAGTAGACGGTGTGTGTGTGTGTGTGTGTGTGTGTGTGTGTGTGTGTGTAGGCTGTGGGGCAGGCTACCCCTGAGTCATCTGTGGATCTGATATCCGTGGGGGGGTGGGAACCAACGTCTGTGGACACCGACGGATGACTGTGGGAGGTTTTATTAGTTTTATTGTTTCTCGTGGAGACAATCATTCATGTGTCCTTGTCCCAAAGACGGGTGAGATCAGGAGGGGTGCAGACGGTTGAATATTCTTTCATTGTGACGTGCTCATGGGCACGGGAAGCTGCCCCCTGGACCTTGGTCATCTTAGCAATGCAATGGGACCATTAGTGCCCTCCTCGGAGAATTAGCAGAGCTGGTGAGGAATGGGGTCCTGGTGCCCGAGGGCTGGTTCCTTGACTTCTTCACAGTTCCATTAGGATGGCCCTCTCTGTCCTGGGCGGAGGGCAAGACATGGTGAATAAGATGAGGGTCCTGATGGCTAGAGCCCAGAGTCTCCTAAGGGAGGCCAATAATTGTGTCCCAGTGCAGAGAAGCACCATGGTGATGAGGGTAGCCACTAAGTACCCGGAGGCCTTGCTGTGGACCTGGCCCTCTGTGAATTAACCACAAGGTGGGTGACGTTTCTATGGTCCCATTTTCTGGTAAGGAAACTGAGGTGCAGACCAGTTGAACGATGGGCCCAAAGTCCCCAGAGCCGGCAAGGAATGGTGCCATGACTTGAACCCCCCTATCAGACGCAGCCCGCCTTAACACAGCTGCTGCAAGAACACAAAAAGTGAGCTAATGACCCTTGGGAGGGTGGGAAGAGGGCTGCTGAAGCCCCTGTTGGATGACAAGCTGGGTATTGAAGGATGTGTAGGAGTTCGCCAGGAAGTCGGCTATGGGTTGAATGGTTTTGCTCCCTCCCCAAATTCACAGGCTGGAAACTTCACCCCCAGGGTGACCGTGTTGGGGGGTGGGGCCTCTGGGGAGGTATTTAGGTCATGAGGCCTCTGCCCTCATGAGAGGATGGATGCTCTTATAAAATTGGGGAGTGGGTTGGCTCTGTCTTGACCTTCCCCCTTTCACCATGGGATGATGCACCAGGTGCTGACACCTTGATCCTGGACTTGCCAGCCTCCGGATCTGTGAGAATGGATTTCTCTCTTCTTTATAAATGACCCAGACTCAGGTATTCTGTTCTAGCTGCACAAAATGGGCAAAGGCACAGATCCAAATTGGGCCAGGAAGTGCAGCCAGGCAGATGGAAGACCGAAGCCTGGCGGGATCCAGGGCAAGCGTGGGCCGTGTCCGTGGACCATGGCTACGGCCGTGCTGCACCTGACCACAGCCCTCAGAGGCACGCAAGGACTATCTGTGGTTCTCACAGCTACCAGGTGGCTAGACGGGTCCACTCCGTGTGCCTGGCTGGCTCCATGGTACAGACTGACCAGGCCACCTCCGTTAGGATGCTTGAGCCCTGGTCCTGCCCTGAGGCCCTCGTCCTCAGCACGCTAGCCTGGGCATGGTCTCGGGGTGGGGCCAGGTGCCGGGCAGAAGCGCTGCGCCGGCTCCGCAGGGTGCGGGTGTCTGGTCCATTGGTGCCCCATTGGCCAGAGCGATCACGTGGCTGAGCCGAGCGTCAGGGTGGGCGGGCCCTGCAAAGGGCGCAGCCAAGAAGATTTGGTGGCAGCTTGTATCTGCCACGTGGGGCGTTTGGGAACGTTGAAGGGCGGGGTGGGGGGACCTGGGGGAAGTTGCGGAGGTCTTTGGGGACAGTCTGTGCAGGCTGCGCTGGAGCCGGCTGGCAGAAGTGGGAGGAGTTGGTGAGCGGTGGCAGGCCTGGACCAGGGCAGCAGCAGTGGCGACAGTGGAGATTGATGGCTCTACATTTGTCCTATAAAACCCAAGACAGCCAGGCTGAGGCACCGGGTCTATTTCGCAGATGTCACAGATGGCCCCCGGGATATAATTGGCCTTGGCCTCTGCAGAAAGGTTAATTGCTCAGATCACACAGTCGGAAGCTTCTGGAACTGACAGAGCAGGTCCCCAATTAAGGCCCTGAAGCTGCTGAGCTTTCTGTCTTCTCTGGTCACTTGGCCAGGGCTGTGCAGGGCAGTGGAGGGGCAGAGGGGCCAGGGACCCTGCCCTAAGCCTCAGGGAGCTCATAGGCCTGGGGACTAATCAGTAAGCAAACATCGTAGCGCTGTGACAGACATCCTTACAGGGACAGTGATGCTTTGTCTATAAGAGAGAGAAAAAACCTGCTGCAAACAGGCTTGAGTCTGGAGGAATTTACGGGCCCAGTGACTCAGGGAGCAGTGACAGATCTGGTGCGGCGGCGACAGCGCGCTTCGAATGTAGCTTCTTTGCCTGTCACCTCAGCCTTCACGTGTGGCTTCACTCCCTGGCAGAGTTCCCTGGGACCACTTGGCAATCGCTCACCCGAAGGGAACATCCCTTTGCCAGATATCTCCGCAAAGTCCCAGGACTGCCTCTGATTGGCTCAGCTTGAGTCACGTGCCCAACTCTGAATCAATCACCATGGACTCTGACGATCCAGGCCTGGAGCCACGCCCTATCCTGGAGCCCCGCCCCACAGGCCCACCCTACCCTGGAGCCCCGCCCCACAGCCCTGCCCTACTCTGGAGCCCCGCCCCACCCTGGAGCCCCGCCCCACAGCCCTGCCCTACTCTGGAGCCCTGCCCCACCCTGGAGCCCCGCCCCACCCTGAAGCTCCGCCCCGCCCTGGAGCCCCGCCCCACCCTGAAGCTCCGCCCCGCCCTGGAGCCCCACCCTGTGAGCAGCTGCCCCTCCAAAGGCAGGGAGGACCTGGAAGGTAAAGCCAGTTTCCATCCCCAAAGGGATGTGGCTGGACTGGCCCAGGGTACAGGAGGGGTGGTGGTGGCAGAGACCAGGTCTCGGTCCCCACCAGGGTCTCCGGAATCATCTTGGAGAGAAAAGAGCCCATTTCACAGAGGAAGCTGATGACAAGATCATTTCCAAACCGGAAACCTGCTAGGGAGACACCTGATGTCGTAATGGGCAGTGTCCAGGGGGGGAACCTTCTGGATCTTCCTGAGGAACTGACACTTGGAGATTGGAATGGATAAAAGGAGCCAACCATGTGAGATAAGAGGAAAGAACCTTCTAGAGGGAACAACCGGGGACCGAGGGCCCCAGGCGGAGGGCCACACTCACCTCTCAACAGGTGACCCCACCGCTTGGGCGAGGAGGGGCCACACACCAGCTTCTCCCACCATTGTCCTGAAAGCCACTCCTTGTGTCTGCTCAGAGCCCGGTGGCCAGGGCGAGTCCCACCATGGCCCCGCTCACCTGCAAGGGAGCCTGGGAAACAGGGCCACCGACTTCCAGGTGAGCAGCAGGTCTTCCTTGGAGGAGAATCCTCTTTCCCTTTAGCCTCTCGTAGCTGAGTTCAAGTCTGAAAAATCTTTGCTTTAACATGGCAGCTCAGGAAGCGCCTCCGGGGGATTTAAATCTAAATTTTACAACTAGGGAGGTCGATCTCCTTCTCCATGTGACTTTAGGTTGCTTCCTTCCTTTGTGAACTATCTGGAAACCTAACCTTTCGGGCCTCCTTAAAAAAAACTTTTTTTTTAAAACCTGAAACACGAGGCATTTGAAAGCTCCCTTCTCAAAGGCCTCCATCCAGTTTGCTTACTCCCTTGGATTCTCTGATCTTTAAAAATACCAAAGGAAATGCCATTTATATTGGCAAAAGCTTTGCGGGGGCCTCCCAGATGAGAGAATAAACCCATGAAGTTAGGAGTGCAGATATTTTTAGACTCCTCTGCCAGACGATAAAGCCCAGATCCCTTTGGTCCAGGTGGAGGTCGGGTGGGGGCTGGGGCTTTGGAAAAGATTCTGTCTGAGCCCAGAGTCCTAAGATGGAGACTCGCAGTGCAAGACAGACCCAGGTGAAATGCTGCCTTGCTTCTCCTTCTCTGTCAAGGTGAATGTCTTACTCAGCCCAAGGAAGCCCATCCACTGTGCGGGAGCAGCCTTGCTGACAGCACCCCTCCAGATAAGCCCTTGGAGAGTTCTGCCCCGGAACATTTTTACCCCCATTCTTCGGCCCATGCCTAGAGATCAGCTCTTGTTACTTGTTACCGACCCAGCTTGTTACTGGGCTGTGCTGTTATCTAAGGAGGAAAGCAAGAGGTTTCTTGTATCCATGTTTCTGTCCAAAGTGGTTAAAGCATGTGCAAAGGCCCCGGGGTGAGAATGCATTTTGTACCTTTCTAGATGGAAAGGAGCCTTGGGGAGGCAGGTGAGGAGGCTGGAGAGGAGGGTGGGAGCCAGATCCATTAGGGTCCTGGGAGGAACAACAGGAAGTCATTAGAGCACTGGAGGCCTTTGAGGAGAGCAGATTTGACTGACCTTCTCAAAAGAGCCCTAAACACTAGGGGGAATAAAATAAAGGAAGGGGCTAGAAGTATCAGAAAGGGGTAATCTTAAGTAGTGAGATTAGGGAAGCCATGGTTGAGAAGTGACAAACAAGTGGGGGTTAGATTTCAATAGATTCACCCTTGGGGTCACACTCAGATCATATCCAAGCCACAGCAGACCCTGCAGGAACAGCATTGCCGACAGAGGGAACAGCCGGTGCAAAGCCTCAGGGCAGGCTCGTGCCTGTTGCATGTAAGGATTATCAAGGAGACCTCTGTGACCGCAGGAAGTGAGGGGGGCAGGGGACAAGAGGGGAGGCCATAGGGGAGGACAGTGAAGGGCCACAGTACAGGTGGAGTTGGTCCTTTGTGGCTCATCCTGGCTGCCAGGTGGCTGTCCCTCCACGGGCCCCCAGGGGAGGGGGCATCTCAGCAGCTGGAGCCCCCTCCCTCAGCACCCACGAGGACAGGCTGTGACAGCTGGTGGGGGAGGGGTTAATGGCGTCAGGTGGGAGTCTGCCACCTTGGTGACTTGTCCTGGGGGCGTGGCCTGGAGTGGGCGTGGCCTGGAGCGGGTGTGGCCTGGAGTGGGCGTGGCCTGGAGTGGGCGTGGCCTGGAGTCTGCGGGGTGACCCCTCTGTGCTACCCCCAGGAGGCTCGTCTGGCTGGGAGCCCCCCAACCTTGGTTCCCGCTGCCCAGGAGGCCCCGTTGCTTCCCGGGGTCCCCATGGCCACCCCCCCACAGGACGAGGTGGACCCGCAGGCTCCTCCTCTGCACAGCAGCTGGCAGGGGCTGGGACGGGCACACCCGGCTGTGACCTGGCCACTCCTCTGGCCTCCTCTGCCTGCCCCTGGCCCCCGCGGTTGGTCTCTGGCGGGGCCTCCCCAGCGCCGGGGTCCTGCTTCCTCCTCGGTCTGGTTCACTTTCCCTGGAACCTTCCAGACTCTCGAGGGCTGTCTCCTCCACGAGCCCTGGGGACCCCCAGCCCGGCCAGGCCGCCCCTCCTCTTCCCCTCGTCCCTGCTCGGGGTCCCCGGGGGCTGCCGGGCCTCTCTGCTCTGTGTCCCGGGTCTCTGCGGAGGCCCTAAGGGGGCTTTCCTGCCGCCTCTGGCCCCGGCACCAAAGAGCAATAAGAAGACAAGATGCCACACCTGTCCCTCCCCCCGGGGCCCGCCCCTCCACTCCCCATCAAGCCTCACTTCAGACGGGAGGAGCCCGGCCAGGTCCAGACACCTGCCGCATGGCCCGGCTGGGGGTGCAGGGGGCGGGTGGGATTTGAACCCCCTCTGCCCCCAGAATGAATGGACGAACGAGTCGGTGAGCCCTGCCCCGGCCCCGAGGTCCGCTCCTCTGGCCGTCCGCCTCCCCGGATCATCGGCCTCCCTCCCTGTAAATGTCCATGGAGGGTCTGAACCGCGGACGCCCGTGGCCTGTTCATCTCTGGGTCCTCCTTGCCCTTGACCTTGGCCTTTAGGCGGCCCTCACTCGGGGGCCTCCCACCTCCTCCAAGAAGCTGCTTGGGGTCTCTTTGCGGTGGGTCTGGAACCCCCTCTTCTCGCCACTCGGCAGGTGCAGCGTGTCCCCGGTTCCCGGCCTCAGACTCCACCAGGCGCAGAGCAGAAAGAGGTGGAGAAACTTGGCATCTGCAGAGACACGCACAGGCTTCTCCCAGGGCCCGGCCCGTGGTCCCAGGGCTCGGGAGGCTGAGGCAGGAGGATCGCGAGTTCAAAGTCAGCCTCAGCCAAAGCCAGGCCCTAAGCAACTCAGGGAGACCCTGTCTCTAAATAAAATGCAAAATAGGGCTGGGGAGGGGCTCAGTGGCCGAGTGCCCCTGAGTACCAAAGATTAATAATAATAATGATAATAATAATAATAATAATAATAATAATACAGTGTAGCAGCGGCTCACGTGCCCTCCGCTGTCCTAGGTGTTACAGGTGATGTACTGCAGGCAGGAGGCCGTGCAGGTCACGAACAGACGCTGGCTGTTACCTAAGGGTCTTGAGCATCTGTGGACTTTGGATCTGTGGGGGATTCTGGAACCAGTCCCCCAGGGAAGCCCAGGGACGGCTGAATTTGCTGAGTGTCTCCTGTCACACGGGACACAGCCTGTCCCTGTGGGGTCCTCATGACAGCGGCGGGCAGACCAGACCCAGAGAAACCCACGCCTGTCACCATTTCAAGTGACATTGAGGTGGGGAAAAGACCACAGGGTGCAGGAGGAAGAGTGGCTGGGGGTCACTGTCCCATAAGGCCTCCCTCAGCCCCTTCCCGGACCCGAGGCATCAGACCCCTTGGGGACCAGCCCAGGAACCTGCCACTTAGCACCACGCCTTGGCCAACGGCTGACGAGTGGAGACTCTTCACCTGACACCCCCAGGGGTCGGCGGGCAGGATTCAGGGGACCTAGAACGTGGTGGCAGAACATTCCGTCTCGACAGTGGCAGTTCCCGTTTCCCTCGGGGATGCATGGAGGTGACAGATCTCAGAGGACCTCACTGAGCCCAGGTCCTTGTCACCAACGACAATCGCCGACCTTTCCCGTCGCCTGGAAGGTCTGCAGGTGTCTTGGAATACGGCTCCCGACCTGGCGACTTTGAACCTGCCGTGGTGATTGGACTCGCGGGAGATCTCGTTCTTTCACGCCTTAATAACGAATCGCGAGGATCAGTATTACGCATCTCATTTAAACGTGCTTTGATAGCTCCATTTCAGTTCCATCGGCTCCTTTGCAATTCCATGTGTGCTTGCTCTGTGTGTTTAAAAACAATATCTGGAGGGGGGCTGGGGTTGTGGCTCCGCGGTGGAGCCCTCATCTAGCACCTGCGAGGCACTGGGTTCGATCCTTGGCGGCACTGGGGGAAAAAAAAAAATAAATGTGCAGCTTCAACTAAAAAAAAAATATTTTAAAAAACAATATTTGGAGAACCCCAGGCTTTCCTAGGTGCCAAAGAGAGGTGCAGAGAATGAGAGGATGAGGCTCAGACAGGCCTGGGTGCCGTTCCTGATGCCCCTTGCCGATGCTGTGTGACCTTGGGCAAAAGGTCAACTTCTCTGTGCCTCAGGGTCCTCCCTTATAACACGGAGCCTATTTCTCCTACTTCAAACGCTTGTTGCTGGGAACTAGCCAGAGCCCCCCGCAGGGTCGGTCATGCAGAGGGAGCCCAGTGAGGCTGCCGCTTACCAGCCAGGGCTGGGCGGGCCGCGTGACCTGCCTGGGCCTCGGTTTCTGCTCCTGAGGAGCAGGGAGATCCCAGGAGCACCCAGCTCTGAGGGGGAGTGAAATGAGTTTCCATCCGGGACGCAGCACAGTCCTTGGCACTGCTGGGTGACAGACGACACAGTCGCCGTGGGGTGACCGACCCGTCTCCGACCGCTGGTCAGGACAGTGGGGGTGGGTCAGGATGCAGCTGGAAACCCACGCCGCCCAGGGGGACCAGCTCTGCACACCACCCCCCGCCTGGCTCTTTCAGGCTGGACACACGAGTTTGTTTTTTTTTCTTCCCCAAGCCTCCACATTCTCACCTGCTCAAGGGGAAGCTGGCACTGAGGCTGATCGAGAGCCGAGCCTGGGATGTGCCTCTTTCCATGTCTCTTCTAACCCTCAAAATCACCCTCGGAGATGGAGGAAGAAACGGAAGCTCAGAGAGGTAAGGTATCTTGCTCAGGGCCACACAGCGGGTCAGGAACAAAGCTGGGTTTGGCACTACTACCCCACATCAGGTAGGCACTTCCCTGATTTCTCCCCTCCACGGGGACCAGCCCCTGTCACACCCACTGTGCAGCAGGTGGCAGCCAGACAGGAGCTGGCAGGCTCCAGGACGTGGGGCCTTTCCCAGCTGTGGCCATCTCTGCTCCCTTGACTGCACTGGGCCTGGCGCCTCCTGCCCTCCCGCTGCTGCCTGGCTGCTGTCATTACAGAGGACGCTGCTCAGACTCCGAGGGTCTCTGGGAGGTAGCCCTCAGCCTCTGGGGCGGGACGACAGGGAGGGGTGGAGACTGCGGCCAAGTAGGGACGGGGTAGCTGTCACTGGGCTCCCCCGCTGTCCCCGAGTGGGAACGTGGCGCTGGCCGCCAGGTTGGCAACAGCATCTCCATTTCCATGGGATTTCCCCATTTTTCAACATTGACATGGCACTGAATTCATAGTTTTAAAAGTCCCACATGCGCCGAGAGAGAGAGAGAGAGAGAGAGAGAGAGAGAGAGAGAGAGAGAAGTGGTAGGAGGGGAGAGAGACAGATGGACAGACAGAAAGGAGGAAGGAAACCAGAGAGAGAGAGAAGGCGGGGAGAGGAACAAACATAAGAAAGAACAAAATCAAACAGATTCCACACCCGTCCTCAGCCAGGTGACGGCCCTGGCCATTCCTCTGCCTACAGGGCCGCCCAGGTGCGGCCAGGGAGGGAGGCCAGGGAGGGAGGCCCAGGGAGGGAGGCCCAGGGAGGGAGGCCCAGGGAGGCAGGAGAGGAGCATTGGCCCAGGGTGACCTGGCAGGGCCCGTGTGACAGGAACTCGCCCAGGTCACTCCCCTAAGTCCCCGCCTGACCGCCCCCAGCCCACCTGCAACCCCGGGCTGTGCGGACCACAGCTTATTTTCAAAGTCAGTTTCTGGATCCTGAAAAGAAAGAAAAATTGCTGTCATCCGATGCTGAAGGCCAAGGTCACCACGACACATCTCCCAGGCTGGCGGACCGGACCTTTGGCGGATTCCAGCAGAGCCACCTCTAAAGGGCACGTCTGCCAGAGATGTTCCTGGATGGACAGGGACCAGCGCCTTGTGGAACTCTGGGGGCAAGAATCTGTCCCCATGATTAACGGCCTGTGCAGCTGTGACGGCGGCAGGGAAGGGTCTCCCGTCTCTGGGCCCAGCTCCTTGGCTGGCGAGGCCACGATCCCCAGGGACCTGCCGTGAGCCGAGTCACTCGCCGGGAAACCTGTTAGACTGGCCCTGTTGACCCCAAGTAGACTGAGGCTCAGAGGGGTCAGGCAAGGGTCAAGGTCAAACTCAGATCTGCTTAACCCCAAGTCCAGGCTCTCCCACCACGGGGAGTGGCGGAGGGACTCTCCGGGGACCACACAGGAGCTGGGTGGTCGGGAGAGACTCCCTGGAGGAGGGGCCTTGGATGCAGGGGAGGTGTATTAGTTTCCTGTTGCTGATGTAACAAATGAGCACAAACCTCCTCGTGGCTTAAAACAGCCGATTCAGCTCACCTCCTGGAGGCCAGATCCTGGAGGAATCTTGGGGTGACACGGCAGGGCTTCCTGGCTGTGTTCCTCTCCAGAGGCTGAAGGGAAGACCTGTCTCCTTGCCTTTTCCTGATTCTAAAGATCACCCATGTGACCTTGGCTTACAGCCCCTTGTCCCTTCAACCTCTGCCTCCGTGGCCACGTCTCCATCTCTGACTGTGGCCCTCCGTGGCCCCTCTTATAACCCCGTGTGGTTCCACTGAGCTCCCCAGGTAACCAGGAGGACGTCCCCATCTCACATCGGCACAGTCCTTTCTGCCCTGCGAGGCAGCATGTCACAGACCTGGGGATTAGGACGTGGACGTCTGGGGGGCGCCCCCAGAGGTGGGCATGCTGGACGGCCGCTCTTCCTCAGGTGCCGAGGCTGGGGACCTGCTGTCTGAGGAAGGCCACATGAAGACATCCGAACGCAGTGGCCTCCGGCTGGGCCGGCTGCTGTGTGGGCTGGGGACCTGGCTGGCCGCAGACCGGGAGTCAGCGGGCCTGGGAACGGCTGCACTCCGCTTCTCCCACAGGCCCCGGGGACACTGCTGAGCGTGGTTTGTGGACCTGGCTTTGAGTCCCGAGGCCGTGCATCAGAGGCTGTGAAGAAGATGGAGATGCAGAAAACGGTCACCAGGCCCCACGCTCCTTCCCAAAGAGCCCAGTGCCCTCCATTGGGCTGGCAGTCCCTTCCCGAGTGCTGTGACACCCAGCACTGCCCACACCTCCCGTGATGTGTCCAGCCTTGACCTCCATTAGGACCTCGAGTCAAAGCCTAAAGTTGTTCTCACTTGTTAAAGGAGGACTCTGAGCATTGTGGCTTTGGGAAACTCACTCACCCTCTCTGGGCCTTTGTGGAAGGGACATGGAACAGGGTGGGCAAGATGACTCTCAGGAAGAGCCCTCGGGTCCAACAAGCCACTCGGGGCACCTGAGTCAAACGCCCTTCATGTAACTCTGAAAAGGGACACCCTTGAGCCTGCTGGAACCCCCAGGCTCCGAGTCAGTGGGTGACTCAGAGTGTGATATCAGGGGGACCGTCCGGGTCTTCAGACGTCGCCTGGCTGCAGAGCGTCGTCGGGGGAGACGTGACACCGACGGTTGAGGGGACTGTAAACTCAGATGCTCGTGGGACCCGGCAGGAGCGTGGTCTCCGCGGTGCCCCAGCCCGGCCCCGGAGCAGTCACCGCGTGGGGACACGGGTCCGGTATCGCATCCACTCGTGGCACGCACAGAGTCCAAAAAATCTGGATTTTTATGAGGAGTTTCCTATTTTTAAATGTCGATAATGAATTCAGATATTTTTAAAAGCACCGTGTGGGCGGGATCCAGCCCCCGGCAGCTCGGCGGGAGCCCACGGCCTTCGCGGGGGAAGCTGAGCTGCAGGGCAGGGGGGTCCTGCAGGGGTCTGCGGCTGCAGGGCTCCCCCGGGGACGGCGAGAGCCACCATCTGTGGCTCCCCTGCCCAGCTCTGAAGGAGCCCCGTCCTGGTGACAGCACCAAGGCACCTCCCTCCTCCACTCGCTCCCCGACTTGCTCTGGGGCGTGGGCAGGTCCCAGATTCTCCCTGGAACCGGGGTCCTTCCTCTGCGGGGGGTGGTGGCTCCGAGTCCCCTGAAGTCCCCCTGCGGTTCCCCGGGGCCCTGGCCTTTCCCACCAGCCGCACGCGCATCCCTCGCTGCCTCCGAGCTTCCCGTTGACATTTCACAAACGGCAGCTGTCACCGGGGCCTGGCTCCTGTCATTTACATGATTTAACATGCTCAGGACCAGGGGCGGCTCACCCGTCTCTCCGCCGCCAGCCGCTGCGCCGTGACTTATTGATCTGATGCATTAAACTGATGAATTTTTTTTTTTGAGAAAAAAAAAATATTTCCTTTTGAAATAGCATTGCACCTTGGGACTCCGTGGGACTTGGCCACCGTCCCCTCCGACCCCCTCCATGGCCTCACTTGTCTGACACCTGGCAGGCTCCTGTGGCAGGCACCTGTGGCAGGCCTGGGTCTCCCTGACCTCCTGACTCACCAGTGAGTCCACAGAGTGGACTCCTGGACCCATGTTACGGGTGAGAAAACTGAGGTTCGGTGGGTACAGAGGACATGTCTCCTTGCTAGTCCCTGGCAGGGTCAGGAGCCGCCCCAGATGGAGTGGCCCAGGGCCACCATCTCCACCTCTGTGCCTCACTGCCACGTATAACTGTCTACTACCTGACCCGCACCCCACTGTGGGGCCGAGCTGGGGCTGTCCCTGCAATCAGGGCACACACTAGAGGGTCATCAGAGACCCCCCCACCCCCCAGCTCAGATGCAAAGGCGGCCCCAGACTACGATGAAGTTGATGCTTTCCGGTCGTCCAGCGCTCGTGTGGCCGTCCCAGCATCGCCGTGCGTCACTCACCTGCTTGTGGCAATGCTCGTGTCAACACACCTACTGTGCAGGCTAGTCGTGTAACGTAGATGCACAGCCAGCTGCGGTGGTGCATACCGGTCATCGTGAATGCTTGGGAGGCTGAGGCAGGAGGATCGCAAGTTTGAGGCCAGCCTCAGCAACTTAGCAAGGCCCTAAGCAACTTAGTGAGACCCTGTCTCAAAATAAAACATAAAAAGGGCTGGAGAAGTGGCTCAGTGGTTAAGTGCCCCTGGGTTCAATCCCAGGTATCCCTCAAAAAATAAATACGTAGAAAAAGATGGACGGTATGTCGTGTCTGATCATGAACAGCCACACAACTCTGCTCCTGACGTGGCTTCTATACCCTGCTGCTTTATTGTTAGTTTAGAGAGGACCTTTTCTACCCTTTCTACTCTTATTTATTTTTATGTGGTGCTCAGGGTCGAACCCGGCCCCTCACACGTGCCAGGCAGCCATGAGCCCAGCCCCAGCCCCTTTCTACACTTGAAGCAGAGTTTACTCTGTAAACAACGAGCCTTGTGTGACGGTGGCTGAGGCTCATGCACCCGGTGTTTATGGCCCCTCCGTGGGCACCAGCCCGAGCTCCGTTTGGACCTCGGAGCTCTCCGGTGCCTCCCATAGTCCGTGGTCACCTTTCTGGAACACTCCCCAAGGGTGAGGTGCGTGGCGCTGACAGGTCTTGTCCAGTCCAGTGCTCAGGACGTCTGTGAGGCCCAGGACCCAGGGCTCAGGCCCCAGGCAAGGTCACGCAGCCAGGACTTGTTTCCCGCTCAGCCCAGGAGCCCTGGGGACGCTCTCCTCCAGGGGGGATGGGCGAGGGGGACGGTTCCTGCAAACCCATCAACTCCACCAGGGTCAGGGCTGGCCTCCTGGCCTCCCAGGCCGTTTTTTTTAAAAAGGCAAGAAGTGCAGGCAGCAGGGCAGGCTGTCACCCAGGGGCCCTGCCCCCGGTGACAAATCACTTCACTCCTTCTGCCCCCGGAGGTCACCCATTCTCCTCTGCAAATCGAGCCATTGGTGGCAGGTTTTGGAGACTGGTGACAATCATCTCTGTGATGATGGAACCTTTGCCCCGCTGGCCACGGCGATGAGCCTCCGATGAGCCCTGCATTCCTTCCCATCTCCCCGCCGCTGGCCCTGGGGTGTCCCTTCCCATCTCCGCGTTCACGCATGCGCCTTCCGCTTTAAAAAGAGCCTGAGGTTAGTGGGTCTCGGATCAGAGCTGTGTCCCCACCGCGGGGGGCGGGGCGGGGACTTTAGGACGCAGCAGGGGCTCCGACACTGAGACCCTCCTCCAGCAGGTCCCCGGTGGGTGAAGTCCCCGACATTGCACCACCATGCCCCGGAGACCCTGAGGCTGCTGGTCGGGAGCAACCCTGAAGCACTGGCCTGGACCCTGCTCCATCAGGGGACCGGGATTTATTGCAATGACACGAGATGAGTCAGGGGGGACCCAGCCCGGGTGGCTGGAGTGGAGGCGGCTGATAAACCGAGGAAGGGCGGGGCTCGGATTGGGGGGCCCCAAGGCGAACAATGGGGAGCTGCTACTGCCCAAGGCAGGCGGGGAAGGGTGGGGGCAGTGATCTAGAGCCTGGACCTGGGGTGGGGGACCCCAGGAGTGGAAGTCACAGGCAGGAGGACAAAGTCCAGCCAGGGATGCGCCAGGAGGGTGAGCCCGGCTTCTCCCACCCAGCAGCAGGGAGATGGGCAGGTCAGCGCCCTGGGCACAGAGCAGGGTGGGCACAGAGCGGGGTGCCTGGGTGGGGTGACGGAGGACCTCAGCCCAGGAGGTGGCTGACACGGCCACACTGACTGGCCAGGAAGGTTCTGAGCCGGGGGCCCACGCTCGGCTTAAAAATCATGCCCAAGTGTCAGAAAGTGTTGGGGACACACAGCACCCCGCGCCCCTTCCCACGGAGGAGAGAAGAGGTTCAGACACAGCGGGAAGTGACTGGCTCCTTCGCTCTTTGGCTGTGACAATTTTATGTCATGACTCAGCATTAAGCCATCGTGGGAAGACACAGAGGTGCTGACTGCGTCCCAGTAGGGCCCACCTCAGGGACTTGGGCACCACCTCAGTGCGACACGGAGCCCTCGTGGTGGGCAGAGTGGGCACTGGTGGCCAGGGCGTCCCTGGGCAGAGCGATGCAGGGGCCAGCAAGTGGTGGCGCACCCCAGGGGCTGTGGGCAGCCGGGGCTCCCCGTGGCATCTGCTGGACCTCCCTGGCCCCCGGCCCCTCCCCTTTAGTATTGCTGTCCCCTTGGGTCCCTCCCCACGGGCCTCTCAGAGGCGCCGACTGGCTCCCAGCCTCCAGCCACCATCGCTGTCCACAACAGCAAACACCTCCCCAGAGCCTGGTCCCCGGCTGGGGGACAACTCCGCGGGGTCTTCGGGTTCAGCCGCTGGTGTTCGACTTTATTGTGGCCACAGCCCGTCCCCTGTCACCTTGAGGGCAGGGAGCGGCTAGAGACCCTGGCAGGGCTCCCTGTCACCAAGTTCCTCTGTCCAGCTCTGCTGTCCCCCTGCAGAGACCCTTCAGGGGGCCTCCCTGGCCTGTGCGCCCCAGTCAAGCCCGGCCTTCCCCCAGCCTCCAGGGTGTCCCTCTCTTGACCTCCCGTGTCCCACTGGTGGCCAGCAGGGCTTGGGACTGCTGAGAACCAAAGGGCCACTGCACCACACTCGGGGGCCACCCTGCTCCTCAAATCCTGACCCCTTGGGGGGCCGAGGACACCCGGAACGAGGGCCTTCACCCAGGAAGCCTTGGTCCCCGCTCCCACCCGTCCCCAGCAGCAGGTCTTTGCTGCCAGGGGACACTGGGAGGGAGCTGGGGACGGGAGGGAGGTGGTTCATGGTGGGAACCAGACAGTAACCATCTCCCTGGCACCAGCCAGGCTCGCGTAGCCCCTGGGGACAGAGGCCTGGCTCCAGAACCTAGTTCATTCGCTGTGGCCACACTGGGGGGAGGCAGGGGACCTGCCCAGCTCCAGGATGGCCCAGGGAAAGAACTTGAGCAGGTGGGGCAAGAAACGTGTCATCGAGCCGTCCTGGTCAAACTGTGGCCTGCTGGACGGTCTCCTCGGTCTGTGTCGGCAGGGTCCTGCACGTGCCAGGGAAGACATACTGCTAAGGGGACAGTTTCGGTCCCCTGCACGGTGGTCGGCCCGCGGGGCTCGCTGATTCTGGAACGTGAGATGAGCCGGGGAAGGGAGATGACTCAGAACGGGTTGGAGGGACAAAAGGGAATTAAGGTGGACAACGGCCAGGTCCTCCCTACAGTGTGGGTCACCTCAGAGTTGCCCCAGCCAGAGCCCCAGGACAGGGCCCCACTGGTCACACGCAGGTTGATGACCGCCCAGAGAGGGACATGTAAGTTCCCAGGCACTTTCGGAGCCAAGATGGGCAAAGTGGGGTCCCCTCGCCCCAAAACCATTCTCCAAAGAGTAAAAACATTGAAAAGAGTGTCCAGGAGATCGGTCATGAGCATCGGTCATGGGGACCGGGCACGTCACAATCACCTCCTGTCAAGCTGTATTGTGACCCTGGCTGCTGCCCTCAGCAGAAACCCAGTGATGATCATCATGGCTGCTGTCCTCATGATGCTCGGTGTCTTGGGGACAGGGGTTGGGGACTTTCAAACATGCTCCAGCCTGCAGCCACCAGAAGGCACAGGAACGGATCTAGCCAGGCAGCAGGGCTGAGGAGCCCGATCCTGGCCGACCTGTGACAGGGCAGGGCTCACTGCCCATCCCAGAGAGGAGCTAGAGGGAGAAAGAGGCCACATGGCCACCCTGGGCTCCTGCTGTCCCTGGGCTGCACCCCCCCACCGGTGGCACCCACCCCCTCATCCCATCTGAAAGAGCAGAGCAGGGCCCTACTGTGCGTGCACGTGGGAGGGACGCCTGGCCCAGGGCCGTGTGGGCTGGGACAAGGCCCCCCGGGAGGCTCCCGAGTCAGGGCTGTCACCCGTCCTGGGCAGCCAGCTTCCTGGCACGGCCAGGCTCCCCTCGCCTCCCTGCCTCCCTCCCGCTGCCTGGTGGGCGCTGGGCCAGCCGAGGGCCCCGGAGCTGCGCACCCGTGCCAGGGAGTGTTCCAACCGCGCCCGGCTGCCAAGAGCGCACTATTCTCTCTCAGAAATCCAAGGGACTGCTCAGGAGGCGCGATATTTTTGTAGCAAGACGAGAAAGAGAAAGAGAAAAGTTCTCCCCAAACTCTGAAAGCCCCATTTGTTCGAAAGGATAGTGGGTGTTTCAGAATCTGGATTCTTCTTTCGCAAACAGATGGGGGCCCAGAATTAGCTGTTTGTTTGCTTCGTTTAGTAAACAGGATCCATTGGGTGCTCCCTGGGACGTGTTCCCATGGGAGGGGGCACCACGGGGAGCCGCAGAACACACACAGGAGGGTTTCAGGGGACAGCAACGGAGAGTGGTGTGAGTCCTCCCTCAAGCTTACCTGGGCCTGGCTGGAGCGCGGGACCAGACAGCGTCACCGGGATGCAGCCTCCCGCCCTGCCTCAGCCCGACATCCACCTCACCTTCTGGAAGGTTCTGCTCCCACACAGTTCAGCTGGTTCCCACCTTCCAACCTCCAACCTGGCGAGTTCCTGCAAAAGTCCTGTGGCCCAGGCTCATGAAACGGACGTGGGTCACGGGGCCATCTCTGACCAGTCAGGCCTGGGCCGTGTCCCTTTTCTAAAGCACGGGTCTTGCTTGAACCCCCCGACTCATGGGGCTGGCAGAGTCAGCTACACAGGTGTGGCTACAGTTCCCCCTCCTCGTCTCCCCCTGAGTCTCAGAAATCACGGGCTCCATTTCTCACTCTTGAATCTGACTGTGGGTCTCCATCTCCCTCGGTCAAGGGTCCCCGAGCTCCATGCCCAGCCCACGGGCCGTGTCCCCACCATGTTCTCCCAGAGGACCACTGTGATAATTCACGCGATGCCGGCCCTCTCCGTGTGCTGATCCCGGATCCTTACACTGCGGTATAACAGAAGGCTCACGGGAATACAAATAAATACCCACTTCATAGAAAAAGAAACTGAGGCACAGAGAGAGTCATTCCTGAGCTCAAACTGCAGATTGAGAGACATGGAGCTAGACAGGAGCCCTGTACCCCCAAACTCGGAGCCAAGATGTGGGTTAGCAGCAACTCAACCACCAAGACTGGAAGAAAGGATGTAGGAAGAAAAGGGAAGAATGTGGGGTAGAGGAACAGCAGAAGCCCCCTAAACTAGGGGGCCGTGTGGGGGAAAGGAAGCCATGCTATCTTGGCTAGGGAAGACAAAATTTGAATAGCTAAACCACTAGAAGGCTCAGCGTGGAGCTGGCCTTCAGGAATGGCTGGATCCAGGCGCTCACCTGCTCTGACTCTCTTCTGAGCTCTTTTCTCCTGGTCTGTCTCTGTGGCTCCCTGCTCAGATTCCTAGAAAAGGGCTTTGATTGGTCCGTTCTGGGTCCGATGATCAGACTGGACCAATCATCTGCATCTGGAAGGGCGGGACATAATAGCTGGGAGAATCACCAGGTTGAATAGCAGGGGTGACTTCTAGAAAAAAGCAGGGAAGGACACAGGGCAGGTAAAGATGTAGGTGTCCCTGGAGGGCAGCATGATGTGTGGATGTGACCCGGGATTCTTAGGGCCGCAGGTGACAGAGAACCCTATGCCCGCTGGTCAGCACCGGGGATCTTGTTCAGGCTGCAGACGAAGCCCCCCAGGAAGGCCATCTGCTGGCACCTTTGCAGCTCAGCCCCGGCCCCACCCGAGCCACGCAGCCCAGCCCGGGATAAAGGGGAGAGGCCCTTGGTGGGTCGCACCCCCCTGGCCAGTAGCGGTCAGCGGAGGCGGCCACACTCGGGCTGGCTTGGCTGGGTTCCGATCCGTCCCTGGAGAGGGCGGCGCGGCGGGTCCCTCCATCCGCGGGGACCGTCGGGGAGCCGGCCCTCACCGGGGCCTCTGCTGTCCTCTGCAGGGGTGCTGTGGCTGTCGGTGGTCTCCGAGGTGCTCTACATCCTCCTGCTGGTGGTCGGCTTCAGCCTCATGTGCCTCGAGCTCTTCCACTCGAGCAGCGTCATCGACGGGCTCAAGCTCAACGCCTTCGCCGCCGTCTTCACGGTGCTCTCAGGTAGGGCGCTCGCGGCCAGGGGCGGGCGGGCAGCGCCAGCGGCCAGCAGGGGGCGCAGCCCGGGACCCACGCTGAGGGGCGTGTCCGTCCCGTGCCGCGAGCGGGGCGGAGTCCTGGGGCTACAGAGCCCCGCCCCAGCCCCGCCCCCAGCCCCGCCCCTCGGAGCCTGACAGCTGGGTGAGGGGCGGATCCAGGGCGCAGGCGGAGAGGGTGGTTTACAGAATGGGTGGGTCGTGGTGGCTTTTGTGGGGCTGGGGTGATGGCTCAGTGGTGGAGCATTTGCCCAGGATGCATGAGGCACCCTTGTGTGCTCACACCCATTAGAAAAAGAAGAAGGGCCAGGCCCAGCGAGGCCCTCCTGAAATCCCAGCGATGTGGGAGGCTCGAGCTGGAGGATCACAAGTTGGAGGCCAGCCTCAGCAACTTAGTGAGGCCCTACGCAACTTAGCGAGACCCTGTCTCAAAATTTTAAAAAAAAAAAATAATAATAATAATAATAGAATTTTAAAAAGGGCTGGGGGTGTGGCTTGGTGGTAAAGCGGCTCTGGGTTCAATCTCTGGTACAAAAAAAAAAAAAAGAAGAGGGCACTCACTGGGGTGGAGGACACCCACGTCACCCCTCTGCCTCAGTTTATTCGCCTTTGACCCTTCCACCCGGAGATGCTGAGTAGGACGCAGACGGTCAAACACACAGAAGCTAGAGGGGGGCGTGGGGGGTCAGAGACTGCGGGAAAAGACCTCAGAGGCAAAGATTTCCAGGGTTTCAGGAAGGAGGGGACAGTCACCAGCATCGTGCCACTCAGAGAAGTGCAGCCACAGGGCGCCAAGGAAAGGCCCCTGGATTGGGTGGCCTGCTGCCCAGGGCCTGGGGTGACCCTAGGTGGAGGGTGAGTCAGAGGGAATCCCAGGTGCCCCTGAGCGCCGGCTCCAGGAGGCCCGATGCACGGAGTGACACTTGGCCTTGTGGCCATCCATCCCACTGAGGAGCCGCGTGTGGCCTGAATCTCCACCGCAACACGATGACGGGGCCCTGCCCGGCCAGTCACCAGCTCCTGGAGACTGAGAACCTGTTTCTCATGTGCTCAGCATTTATTGACCGCCTGCTGCACACGGCCACCGGGCGGGGAGGTGGAAGGAGTAGGAGGAAGAAGGCTCAGTCCACTTTGAGCAGGTCTGCGTGCTGTGCGTGGAGCGTCCCCCTCCATCTCTTCTTCAAAGAACCCTCTTGGTGGTCCCAAGCACCCAGCCTTCCCCCTCAACCTGGTGACTCCAGTCACCAACGATGGTAGTGGCCCGGGACCATCGCAGGCTCAGCTCGACAGAAGGTCCTGGTGGCCGGGGAGACAGAGACCCGCCCCTCATCCTCCGAAGGTTTACCAAAGTTTTCACCCTTCAAAAAATGTTTTGAAATCCACTTTTCCTCCCAGTGGAGAGTCTGGCTGCTCCAGTAAATAAGATTGTCTCCATAATTCCACGCAGATGAACAATCCGGGGCTCAGGGAGGTTAATTGACTTGCCCGGGGTCACACAGCTGGCTCATTGTGGAGCTGGGATGAAGCCCCCCTCCAGCCCGCTTCAAAGCCACCGGGCGGAAGGGGGAGGATTTCATTTTTTAAGTCCCGTGGAAAACAGTGACTGAGAAGCAGGCAGCAGGCAGATGAGATATTAAGACCAAAGTGGCACGTGGCGGAGGGGAGGGGCTTGGAATTCACGCCTGGGAGAGAGGTGCGGGGAAGGGAGACCGACTTGGAGGTGGCAGCTGAATGACCCGCAGGGCCAGGAAGCCGGATTCAGGGGCGCCTCAGAGAGCAGGGCACCGGTGCAGAGGGCCCCGGAGGGGGGACCTGGCTTCTGGCCTGTCCGGGAAGGAGTGGGCGGGAGGCGTGGAAGGCAGCCAGCCACGGAGGCCGGCCAGGGAGCGCCTGGCTCCTGCCATCTGCTGGCCCAGCTCAGCCCAAGGTCAGCGGCTCTAGAGCGGAGGAGGACGCCCAGTTTGGGGACAGCCCCTGCTCAGCTGGTGATTAGGATTAATTAGCCAGATCAACCCCTTGGCTGGGTGAGTCACAAAGGCCACCTGCTGAGCTGTGGCAGGGCCTCTCTCATTTGTCCCATTGGAATCAGGCCCCCCTGAGTCCCCTTGTTGACTGGGTCCTAACCTTGGGCTCTGTCCTTCGCTCCGGGAGTCCGGTTTAGCAGGCGCCCTGCCCTTGACACCTGATCCAACGCCCTGTCCCCGACCCTCGCTATGCCCAGGCCTGCCGTCCGCCGGAATCCTGTGCGGTTTTGCCAGAACCCCTCTTAGCCCTGGTGTTTTGTCTTTTTATCCATTTTTTAAAATTTCTGTGGTGCTGGGATTGAACCCAGGGCCTTGCACATGCCAGGCACGTGCCGTGTCCCTGAGCTGCACCCCAGCCCCGAGGTGTCCTTTTCAGTGACATTCCATCCACTGACCCCTGCTCCTTGCCAGACACCTCCTTCTGTGCCCGTGTGGATGCCCCTGAGCTCACCGCGAGTTTCCTCCAGACGCTCGCCCTAAGTCGGAAACGTCCTCCGTGGAGAGTGCATTAAACACACGGACTCTGCCATCCTCCCAGCTCAGCCCCCCAGTGCAATGCAGAGCGTGGCTCATCCTCCCTGTGGTCACTGAGTTGACCGGGAGCCGGGGATGGCCCTGCTGCCCAGAACCGAGACAGAGGATCGGCTGCGCACAGTGGCACACACCTGTGACCCCAGCCGTTCTGGAGGCCGAGGCAGGAGGATGGCAAGTTCAAGGCCAGCCTCAGCAGCGTCGAGAGGCCCTTAGCAACACAGTGAGATCCTGTCTCCAAATAAAATGTTTAAAAAGGGCTGGGGTTGTGGCTCAGGGGTTAAGTCTCCCGTTTACCGGTGGACAGGTTGTTCTGGGGGTTAACTTTTTGGAGCTGTGTCTGGGACATGGCGTGTTCTCCAACCGGGAAGCTCCACTGGGCTCTGGTGTCCAGAGTGTTGATGGGGATTTGGTGGCACACACTGGGTGGGTGGAGACCTTGGCCACCTGGTTGATGGCCGTCTCTAGGGCCCTTTCCTGGGTCAGGCTGGTGCAAAGCCCCAACCTTCTTACAGGGTGATCTCATTAGCATCTCATTAGCATAAACTTCAAGGGGCGTGCTCCCAGGGGCTGGTGGATGACAGATTAGAGTTCCCTTCCCAGGCACCAGGGACAACAGCCAGCCAAATTCTTTTTCATACAACAGGTGGCCTAGCTGGGCCTCTGAGCTGTCCTCTGCTCCCAGCTGAGTTTTCTTTGGGCAGATGGGAGCCATTGATAACATTTGAGGGAGGGAGGGGCCAGGACTGATCTTCCCTCATCTGGGACCAAAGTCTAAATTTGCACGAGGGCTGGGGCCGCTTGGCCAGGTCCCCTGGGGAGTCTCCGTGAGCTCTGGATGCTACAGGTGTCCCCCTGGGCACCAGCCCTTTCCAGCCCCTCACGTGCCCACAGAATCTTTCCAGATCCCAGGTGTGCCGGGGACAGCCCAGCCCTTTCCTGCAGAGTCTCCATCTTAATCCCAGTGTCCATCCCCCTGGGCTCTAGATTTGTCTTCAGAAATCTCCAGGCCTCTGTCCTAATTGTCTTTATCAAGAAAAAAAGCGTATGCTTTCAGAATGTCCTGGAATTGGAGACTGCGGACAAGAAATTGCAGCCCGTAGCTCACATTTATTGAGCACCAACTGTATGCTGGGCACAGCACCTCGGTTTAGCCCTGTGATGGCGGCTGCTGTGATTGTCCTCCTTCTGTAGTTTAGAAAACTGAGGTGCTCTGAGCTGGTCGGTGGCGATTCTGGCTTCAAAGCTCATGTGCTTTGAAATCCCTGGAGCAGTCAGTGTACCACGCTGTGCCTCCACCGCCCGCGCACACAACCCTCCTGGTCCAGGGCTCTGTGTGGCTAGGGACAGACGTGAGACCGGGGCTGGTAACTTTGGCACCTGTGGTCATTGTGGTCTCGAGTCCAACACCCACACGGTCCATGCAGATGACACCAGAGCTGCCCAGGTGTGATACAGCAGGCAGTGTGGGGACTCTGGTAGACTCGGGGACAGCTCACGGTTGCCATGGAGAAGCATGCCTGGCATTCAAGGAGAGCCAGGATCTGGATTTTTATGGAAAAAGTCTCCTGATTTTTTACTTCAGAATGTTTTAAAAATGACTTTATTAAGGTGTAATTTACATACCATAAACTTTGCCCATGGGAAGCATATGATTCAGTGGTTTTTAGTCACCGCCGTCTAATTTTAAAACATTTTCATTGTCCCCCAAGTAAACCCCGTATCCACCAGCAACCACTCCCCATTTTCCACCAATGGGTCCAGCCCTAGGTCACCGCTAATCCACTATCTACTTCCAAAGATTTGCCGATCCTAGCCACTTTATATAAATGAATCACACAGCCAGGCGCGGTGGTGCACAACTGTCATCCCAGCGGCTTGGGAGGCTGAGGCAGGAGGATCGAGAGTTCAAAGCCAGCCTCAGCAAAGGCGAGGCCCTAAGCAACTCAGGGAGACCCTGTCTCTAAATAAAGTACAAAATAGGGCTGGGGGTGGGGCTCAGGGGTCGAGTGCCCCTGAGTGCAATTCCCCGTATCAAAAATGAATAAAGAGAGGGATCATACAATATATGGTGGCATATGACTGGCTTATTTCATGTAGCGTCATGTCTCCAAGGTTCATGATGTGGCAGGATTTCCCGAACTCGACTCCATCCCGTGGCTGTGTCCCCGTCGTCTCTGTGCGCACTGGCGGATAGACGCTTGGGTCGCTTCTGCCTTTGGCTGTCGTGAACAGGCTGCGGTCAGCCTCCCGGGGCTAGAGTTTGTGTGGACGCACGTTTTCTTGTCTCTTGGGCAGATAAAGGGCAGAAATTGCCGGGTCACGAGGTAACTCCGTGTTTAACTTTTTAATTCAAAAATGTTTTGTGCCGGCCAATGAAGCACCACCCAGATCCCCAGCGCGCCCGGCCCCCCCCCCAAGGAAAACGCAACCTCTTTTCACCCTGAAGATTAAAAGACGTCTCGCTCTTTCTCTCTGCTCCTTTGGAGGCCCCAGGCAAAATCTCGTCTGTAAATTAAGGCTTTTGAAGATAGAAACCGCCGTGGGAAGGCTTTTCTAAGAGGGTTTGCTTCCCCTTTCCTGCAAATCTCTGGAGGGAGGCAGTTCTGGGCCTCTGACCTGTTGCATCAAGGGAAGAGAAAGGGGTGTGAGGCAGGGGAGGAGCAGAAATGAACATGGCAAAGGATCGTGGAGTGGCCTGGGGGCCGGTTCACACGCCACCGCTGGACCTGGAGCTGGCCTGCGCCATCGCCGGGTTGCAGCCCCGCGGACGCTGGGCAATAGGTGGAATCCTGTTCTCACGGAGCCTGATTTGACCGTCAGAAGGGCTTGTCTGAAAATCTGATCTTGTCATTTCTACTTGGTATTTATCAAGTGTTCCGTTTGTGGAATAAAGATCCAAACTCCTGGCCATGAGTACAAAATGTGGCCTTTGCCTTCTTGTGTAATGTCACCTGCTACTGCTCATCGCCCTGCCCGGCTGTTGCTCTGGGCCTCCCCGGCCTGGGGCCTCCCCTGCCTGGGCCTCCCCGGCCTGGGCCTCCCCTGACACTGCATCTCCCCTCCTTGACATTCAGGCCTTGCTCACCTCCTTAGGCGCTCTTCCCGCGCCACTCTACCTTCTGGTCCCTTCCGATTTGTTTCCTTAACAGCACTTGCCAGTCTCCAAGCCCATCTGGAATGTGGCGGGCACCCCATACATATTTTGTTTGAGTGGCTGAAAGAGCTTAGGTAGCCACACGTGTCATTGCAGGAACAACACGGCGCGCTCAGGTGCACCCGACCCCGGGGACCTGGCGACGTCTGGGGGTGGGGTGGGGTGGGGCAGAGGGAACCAGAGAGGACGCGCGCGCGAGGCTGCTGCGCGGTGTGGGGCTCTAGGAGTGCGCATGCGCCTGCCACAGCTGACCCGCCGCGCTGTCTCTGCGCTGTGACCAGATGCGGTGTGACCGCGGTGGCCTCCCCCGCTCGGCTTCTGAGTCAGGGACAAAGCTGGGGTGATCACACTGGTATCGCCACGAACGTGAATAACACCTTGGGCTGTGACCTCACACTGCCGCAAGGTCACTAGGTGGTAGGAATCTGGTCATCTTAGGGGTTACTTGTGTACGTGGCCATCATTGACTGAGAGGTCCTGGGCAGCACAGGACTGTATATGACGCCCCGGGGCCAGGGTTCCTCATCCTGGCGACATCTGGGGCTGAATCTTTCTCTGTCACCACCTTGTCCTGCGCCCTGGAGGGTGTTTTGCCCATCTTGGGCCCTCCCACTCTGGATGCTGGTGGCAGTCCCTCCCAAGTCTCCACAGCCCTAGGGGACTTCTCAGCGGGCAGTGTTCCGGGAGGCGGCTCCCCTGCGCTGCGCTGCGCTGGGCTGGACGCCAGGCTAGGACATGTGGGCTCCCTGGGATGGGGTGCAGCGGGGACCCTCGAGGCTCTAATCCAGGAGGGACAGGTCAGGATGGTGAGATTTGCAAAGATAGCTCTTGGGGTGGAGGAGGGGCCAGCACACCTCTGGGGCAGGGGGCAGCGGAGGGGTTACTGCTGATGTCGGGCCACAGGAGCCGGTGACAGTGGGGGACAGGGAGGCAGAGGGATTTGGGAGAAGCAGGTCTTAGGGATCCACACCCCAGAGAGCCAGGACCTCGGGAGGCCTGTGAAGTCCAGTGGCCAGGTGTGGCCACGACTACCTTGTCCCCTCTGCCTGGACACTGTGCTCTGTCCACCCCCCCTCCCCTTAGCCTCACCCCCACTTTGGAAGTTCATGAAGCCCCGGAGGAGGGTGCTGTCTTCGCCCTTCAGGACGCGATAACAAAAGACGCCGAGAACTGGGCGCCTAGAAACCATAGGTGTTTATAGGTGCAGAGGCCGGAAGTCCAAGGCCACGGCCCTGGCTGACTTGGTGTCCCCAGGAGCTTCCTGGTTTATAGTGGGCGCCTTCTGGCTGTGTCCTCGCGTGGCCAAAGAGGAAGGCAGCTCTTTGGCTTCTCTTCTTAGAAGGCCACTAACCCCATTCCTCGGGCTCCACCCACATGACGTCATCACCTCCCAGAGGCCCCGCCCCCAATACCCTTGGGCACGAAACTGGGTCTCAACAGGTGAATTTGGGGGGAAACACGCACATTTAGACCGTGGCAGTTGCCAAGGGGAAAATGTCACTCGGGTGTTGCCAGCATTTCTGATTCTTACAAGAGAAGCCAAAACTCCCATATTTTAATGGAAATCTTCCAGATATTTGAAAAGTTGGCCAACAGGTCCATCAGGTCTGAGGGCCTTGCCAACATCTGCTCCTGGAGTGGCCACGGGCTGCCAGGCTTCGATCGTGGCTGTGCCTACTTCTGTCTTGGGTCTCTGTAGTCATTGATTGTACTTTATGTCTCGATGCTCGTTAGCCCTGGGGCATGGCTGCCGTCTCCCCAGGCTGGTCCCACGCCTGGCATGTCCACGGCGCTTCCTAAATGTTCGCTGCACGACTGAGCTGGAGTCTTGCAGGAAGACAGTGGCCCATGCCCGTTCAGAACGTTCTAGAAGGGAAATCGAACTTGTCAGCTGGGGAGGCTTCTCCAGAAGGCCGGGCCGCGGGGCAGCTGCGTCCTGTCCCGGGTCCCCCCAGGTGGATCATCCGTGATTTAAATTCTGCCACAGTCTTGGCAGGCTCCTGGAAACAGGGTCCGGGGACTCTCCGGGCCGTCGGGCCTTTCATACCGATGAGCCTGGCCTCAGGCCCAGGGCCAGGTGGAAATTGGGCCTTGGGGGTGTGGGGAAAGGCCAGAATTTTAATAAGTCTAATAAAAATTGGAAGGAAGCCCCACGTGGCGGGAGGGACTGCTGGCTTCTGTGGGTTTCAGTGGACTGAGGAGTGGGTGGGGAGCAGGTGCTGGGGCTGGGGCCTGCTCTCCGGGGATTGCCAGGAGACGGGGACTGGCCCCAGGGAGGCTCAGGCACTGGTTCAAGGGGCAGGCTGGACTCGGGGTGCACTTCCCGGAAGCCAAGTCCCTTGGGTGGGGAAGTCAGAAGTCTTGGGTTCGCCGTGCGCCTCTTCCCATGGCCAGGACTCCGTCCAGCAGAGGGCCGTACAGGCGGGGGCTCCAGCCCCAGAGGAGCGAATGGGGTGGACCACCAGCTGGGAAACTGAGGCCAGAACCTGGTGGTAGGGGAAAGCTGGGCTTCTGGAGTCCCTTATGCTCCCTGCAGGCAAGGAGCCAGGCTCTGGGGGACTCCTGGGACAGCCTGAGGGAAGGGGCCCTCTAGTCTGATGAGGGTGTGACTGATCCAAGTAAGAGCCGGCCCACCCTCTGCCTCCTAGAGGGTCCTGCCTTGCCACTGACATGCCAGGTATTTTAGTTGGCATCTCACCTTCACTTTAGAAGGAAAAGCCAGCCCAGAGAGGTTAATTAACATGCCTGAAGTCACACAGCTGTGAGTGGGGGAGGCAGGCCCACAGCCGGGGATGCCTTCCCCTCAGCTCTGCCTCACTCACCGCTTTTCCGGGGTGAGTGTGTGTGTTTCCCCGGGTCTTGTGTGATCCTGTCTCTCCCCACTAGAGTGTGAGCCTCAGGCCAGGTCTCGGTCTCTCGTGGTCGTTCCTGGGTCCTTTGTGCCTGGCCAGGGGCTTGGCGTGGGACAGAGTCCAGGGCTGGCCCAGCAGGACTCCAGGGAGCCTCTGTCAAGGGTCAGGGTGTCTGGACTCCTGTAGTTGTCTGCACGCGGGCTGGGGTCCTTCCTGGTGCAGCCAGCAGGGGGCGGCCTGGCCTTGGAGAGCAGATCTGGGGCCTCAGCTCTGAGGCTCAGAGCTTTCCTGAGCGTCCCACAGGGCTGCGGCCTTCCTTTTGCGTTGTCAGTGCCTTTCCGGTCTCGTTTCCCCTCATCTCATGGTCCAAGGGGCTGAGACTCATTGGATCCGAGGCAGAGCTGCATTTTTCAGGTCACGCTGTCATTCGTCCCTCGGTGCTTTTCTTGGTGGTGGAGCAGAGGGGAGGGACAGCTGCCCTTGAGCAGATGAAGTCCAGCCATGACTTTGGCTTTCGAGGACTCTTCTGAGAGCTGCCGGGGCATGACTGTCCCAGAGAGGAGGCAGCGAAGGGCTGAGCCTCGCTGGCCTCTGTTTCGAGGTCACCAAGTGACAGTGGGTCTCTCTGGTTTCACCCCCACCCACTTGTTCAACTTGCGTCACCGCGATTGTGCCTTGGGATGCCCTTTGCCGTTCTCAGGCCGGGTCGATGGCACCCCATCCTCATCCCAGAGGTGGCCCCCTGGTCACCATGCTGGGTTCATGATGGACATTCAGTCCTGTGATGTTTGTAGCCACTGCCAAGACACCAGAGATGTCTCTTAAGATGAGAAGATGTGACCCCACGTGTGGTTGTTAGTGTCCTGATACAGCTGGGATGGGCTGAGCCACAAAGGAGGGTGAGCCTTCAGCACAGGGAGGGTGGAGGGGCTGGGCCAGGGCCACAGGGACTCCCTGGCTGCTGACTCAGTCTGTCCTGCCCCCATGCAAGGGGCTTGGGCTTTGGGGCTGTCATCACGGAACCACGGTATTCCTGTGAGCGACTGAGGCCTCGGGGCTGGGCCTCTCTGTGGCCTTGCTAGACTGTGCCTCTGGGTTATATTGGTGACACAGTAAGTGGAAAAAAAAATCCAGATTGTAATAAATGTACCTGGGTTAAATTCACCAATTAAAAGGCAGAGTTCTTGGGCTACAGAAATAAGAACAACCAGATCCAACAATGCGAGAAGTGCATTTTAAAAGTTATAGAAAGGTAGAAATGAATGGAATAAGATATACCTGGAAAATACACACCACAGTAATCTGGGTTAATAATATTGTGATCAGAACAAATAGAATCTAAGGGCTGGGGTTGTGGCTCAGTGGCAGAGCGCTTGCCTAGCGTGTGTGAGGCCCTGGGTTCAATTCTCAGCACTGCATATAAATAATTAAAATAAAGGTCCATTGCCAACTAAAAAATATTTTTTAAAAGAATAAATAGAATTTAAGACCAAAAACAAAACCCCAAGGGACAAATAAGGGAAGTCTAGATGTAAAAGAATAAGAAAAGAAAAAAAATGGATTTATTGCAATCACGTATTTACCTACAAAATATCGAGCACTTGTCTAGCCCGGAGCACGGGGGTTGATCCCCAACATGGCAAGGGAAAAAAATCCAGTAGCAACTGTCTGAATAAAATAGATAATAAACCAGCCATGGGGGCAGAGAGGTTGTTTAACCCCAAAACACATCTCAGAAGCTGACAGAGAAATAGACTTAGAGGTTCTGAGCTATGGGAGGCTCATGAACTTGGATTATTAAGTGTATGAAGAACTCTGTGACCCCTGGCCTCCAAATAAACCCCTGGAGAAGACACACTTCTTTCAAGCCCTCACAGAGAGACCATGAACAGACCTGCTGGGGTCAGGGTTTGGAACAGCTTTCTCTGTTTTCAAAACTCTCTGTTGAGGGGCTGGGGCTGTGGCTCAGGGGTAGAGCACTTGCCTACCATGGGTGAGGCCCTGGGTTCAATCCTCAGCATCACATAAAGATAAATCAATAATTAAATAAAGGCATTGGGCCTCTCTGTTGCCTTGCCTGACTATGCCTCTGGGATATATGGGTGACACAGTAAGTGGGAAAAAAATCAGTGGGAAAAAAAATCCAAATTATAATAAATGTAACTGGGTTAAATTCACCAAAACTATATTGATCTGCATTGTGTGGGGTATGTGTGTGTGAGAGAGAGAGGGACAGAGAGGGAGAGAGCCGGTGGAGCCTAGGGGCTGGGAAAGACAGACAGACTGCCTGTGGCTGACCCTGGCTGGGGCTGGAGGAGCGCCCCAAACAGGGCAGTTAGAGGTCTGGACTCTGCCGTCTGTGTTGGGCCGTGAGGGTGGGCCCCTGTAACACCCAGGAGGGGGAACCTTCCCCAACCCCACCAACCCGCTGAGGCTCAGGCTGGAGGGGTCTTGCCTGCCCTGGTCAGGTGTGGCCCGGGCCCCAGCTCTGTCACCTGCTGTGGCCCTGCGTACCCGTTACCTGTGCCTTCCTGGCGACGGTGGCACGAGCTTAGCAACTTGAAACCGAACACAGTTATGAGCTCACAGATCCATGGGTCAGGAGCCTGGGACCAGCCCTTGAGGTGCTCCGCAAGGTCACGGCCAAGGCGTTGGCCAGAGTGGGGTCCTCCCTGGGGCTCGCTGGCCAGAGACCACCCCAAGCCTCCAGAACCTTTGGTTTCTTGTCACGTGGACCCCAACTGACTCCCTCAAGCCACCCTGGGGTGAAAGCCTCCTGCAGGAGAGGTGCGGCAGCCTTACGTCAGGTAGTCTCAACGTGTCTCGCCGACGGTGACAGTTCAGGGGAAACATAAAGTGAGGGCCTGGGGGTGCCCTAGGATCTCCCACCACACCTTCATAAATGGCAGCTTGGCAGACTTGGTAGAGAGCTCCCTGGAACTGAAAGGCGAATGGTGTGTGACGTGTCCATTGGGTTGGGTCCCCTCTGAGACCCTGAGATGTTCTGGGTCACTGGCTACTCTGGGCTGGAGGGTCTCCACAGTGGATGAGTCGGCACTGACATTTCTGAAACATAGTGAACTTGGCCTCCAAAGTCCACAGCCTCGGCCACTGGGGAAGGGCCTGGAATCTGAGCCTGCAGAGAGAAAGAAGTAAAAAGATACGTGAATGTCTAGAGCAGTGGAAACAGTTAGTGCAAAGGCCCTGCGGCAGGAATAAGCTGGGGGCCTCTGGGGAGGAGGAGACCAGTGATTGGCGAGGATGGAAGAGGGCAGAGGGAGGGAGGTGAGGTCAGCAATGGAGGCAGAAATTTCCTTTGCCAGAACTTGAGCTACGGATCCCCTATTGGTGGATTTTAAAGCCGTTCCCCACACTTTCGAATAATAAATACCCTTGTCCATAAGTCTTTGCCCGCAAAAGAAACTGCATATTTCGATAACTCCGAAGAGTCGGCGACCCCCTGGGCCCCTCTGTGGTCCTCTGTCCTTGGTCCCTCCCTGGACTCCGTGTTTCCCACGAGGAGCTGCTGCTGTCCCCCTAGGTGCCTGCCATTCCTCTGTCCCCAGCCCCCTCCCTTCAGAGGGCAGCGGGGGAGTCCAGGGCCCTGGAGGCCCCCTCCCCTTGATGGCAGCCTCCACCGGGGAAGGGTCTCCTGGCTGACAGTGTTTTCTGTGCGCTCCCCAGGGGGCGGGGCCTCTCCCCAGGGGGCGGGGCCTCTCCCCACAGGGGGCGGGGCCTCTCCCCACAGGGGCGGGGCCTCTCCCCCAGGGGGCGGGGACTCTCCCCAGGAGGCGGGGCCTCTCTCCCCAGGGGGCGGGGCCTCTCTCCCGGGGGCGGGGCCTCTCTCCCGGGGGCGGGGCCTCTTCCCCAGGGGGCGGGGACTGCTCCCTGTGGTTATTGCCAGGCGCTGAGTGAGCCTGTGCCTGCCACCACCGTTTGTCTCTGGGAGGTGGCGGCTGGCACCGAGGACAGGGACACCCTGCCCGGAAGGAGGGGCGGCTCTCCTGGTTTTCCTCCCTGTGACAGAGCCAGGCTGCACGCGGCCCCTGACATTGCGGTTCGGCTAATGGGGCCCCTGGAGCAGGGAGGTCCGGGCCCGTTGGCTCCTGGGGCTCCCCAGGCTGGCAGGGGTGAGGAGGGGCCTGAAATCCCAGTCCCCAACCTGTCACGGGTTGCTTTGTGCAGGTCGGGAGCCCCGGCCGCGTGGTCAGACCTCTGGGGAAGGAGAGGGCGGGCAGAACAACAGACCAAGGCAATCAGAGGGACAGAGGGGATTGACACAGCCTCCCTCTCGCTCCACCTGATGGATGTCCCCCGCGATGTCACCCCCTGCACGGGCCCCGCGTGCCCTGTGGACTTAGCCTCGCCTCTAAATCACTCGCGGTTGTTTTTGGAAACTGGAATTTAATCAGAAAGGAAACCTCAGGTCCCTACCAGAAACGAAAGGCCAGTGTCACTTCAATAAAGAGAAGGGGACTATGAAAGCCATCAGGGTCATCAACACGTCTGGGCAGCACCTCGAGCCTGGCTCCGGGGGCCTCTTGGCTGCCTCGCCCGGGGTCCCAAGGACATCGGCAGCACTTGCAGTCACATCTGGATGTCACACCAGGGCTGTGTGTGGCTCCTAATGGGCGGAGGCTGGGGACACTGCTAAGCATCCCTCTGTGCCCAGGGGGTCCCACGGCCAAGGATCTCTGTCCCCAAATGCAGGGAGGGCTGAGGCTTAGAAATGGTGGCTTTAAATAGGCCCAAGCGGCCCAGAGGGGCATCTGGGCTCTGGGCAGCTCTGACCTGGTCAGTCCTGTGTCCTCGGGGCTCTGCTCATCCACCTCCTCACTTCCATTCCACTGTCATTTCGGCCCCTGCCCTCCTGTGGTGCCAAGCTCATTTTGGTTTTTAATCTTTACTCCCAGGAATGGCCTGGGCAGCTAATTCCGTGATTTTACCAGCTCTCAACCGTCCTGGTCGGGGGACCATCGGGAGAGCCAAGAGGGCACCTGAGGCACGGCAGAACCTGTGCAGGGCCCTGTCCCCTGCGCTGCATCTGCAAGACGCCCCCACTCTCCGGATCCCGCTCTTAGTGATGGCACCCGGTGAGCTGCTGCGGTGGTCTGCAACCCAGTGACTCGGGAGGCTGAGGCAGGAGGATCAGAAGTTCGAGGCCAGCCAACCAGGACGCACCGAGTAGGTGCCAGCTCTTTGGGGGACATGGCATCTCCCACCATAGCCCTTGGGATCATCCTGTGTTCCCTTCCCTGCCTGCCCCACCCCCTCCTTCCCTTCGATTTGGGCCACTCCACTGTGAAAGGCAGAGTCCCAACAAGAGGGAGGGGGTGACTCAGGTGGTCTGAGAGGAGACCCTTCTGGACAGGGCAGAGGCTCTGGAAGCAGAAGCTGCCATCCCGCCCGTCCCTGGTCCTCGGAGGCCAGAGCAAGAAATCAGCTGAAATCGGGGCTGGAAGGTGGAGGTTAGGAGTGAGGAGCAACTTTGAAAACCCGAAATACGCTACCCAGAGAGGCTGCGGGTTCTCTGGAGAGTGGCTAAAAATAGCTCCTTCTTTAAAAATAGGTCTGAGCCTTTCAACAGCCCTGGCTCCCGGCTGGGGGAGGGTGTGCAGAGCAGGCCACCGGGTGCACGCCCCGCCAGGCTGAAGGACACCGCCCGTGACAGCGTGACAGCCTGTGCTCTCTGCTGGGGCCAGCAGCCGGGGGCTGGGGCGGTGTGCACAAGGGATTTATCTTATTTTCCCTCCGCCTCCCGCCGACGGCGACACGGGCACTTTCCCTCTCCGGGAGGCTGCGGTGGGGCAGGTGGGAACTGGGTCACTCCAAACAGCCCCCTCCAGCAGCTCCCGTTCCTGACTCTCCAGGTTTGGGGGGTCTGCTGGTACCCAGGCATCCCGGCCGCCCACCTGCCCACCCCTGCTGCACCCCACTCCTTGGGAGGAACGTCCTGTGCTGCCCCTCCTGAGCCCCGGGGCCTCCGCTTCTCTCCAACCCATTCAGCACTCAGCAGCGAGGGTTCCGTCTCCAGTGCCGCAAAAAAAAAAAAAAAAAAAAAAAAAGAAAGAAAGAAAAATGCTCCCAACTTATAGTGGTGTCCTCAGGATGAGGCTAGATGGCTTAGAACTGCCCATCAGGTGCCCTGCTTAGCCCTCCGTGGCCTTTCTCCTCTCCCCCCAGCCCGACTTAACCTCCTCAAGCCAGCCTCCTGCCTCGGCCTCCCCAGTGGCTGGGACCACCACACCCAGCAAGGAGCCTCTCCCGGCCTCCCCAGCCGCATAGACACTAGTGTCACCTTGGCCCAGGGCTCCAACTTGGGACCCGTCCTTCCCTCCTCTGTTTTCTCCTGGAGACACACAGTGTTTTTTGTCATCCCTGAGCTGGTGACTCATGCACTGAAGTCCCCACTCTGGCTACTCCAGGAACCCCGGCTCGTTCGCTCAACTGCTCACTTGATATCTCTGCTTGGATAGAAAACAGCCATTTCAGGCTCATGCAGCTCCCGAAGGATTCCACCCACCCAACCTCCTCCTCTCTCAGCTTCTTAGTAGATGGCACCACCCTCTGCCCAGTTGCTCAACCCAGAACCCTCGAGTCCACCCTAGGTTCTGAGAAGCCCTCACCACCCATCTCAGACCACTGCAAGTCTGTTCATTTCCTGTCCGAGACCTTTTTCTGTTGCTGTAACAAAATGCTGGAGACTGGGTAATTTATAAAAAAAAAAAATAGGAGTTTATTTGGCTCAGGGTTCTGGAGGCTGGGATGTCCAAGGGCATGGAGCGGGCTCTGTGTGCACCTGAGGGACACAGAGGGTATCACATGGTGAGCCAGAGCGAGCAGCTAGTTTGGGCATCTCTTCTTCCTCAAGCCACTGATGCCATCAAGGCCCCCCCCATGACCTCAGCTACCCCTACTTACCATCCAAAGGCCCCACCTCCACACTCACTAGCGTGTGGATCCGCGGCTTACTGTCCTAACACAGGCACTTTGGGGGAACACATTCAAACCAGAGCGCCCAGACTTCAAGAGCTGCCACCAACTCTGGTCCAAGCAGCCCAGCTCAGCCTGGCCTTGCGATGTCCTCTCCTCTGGGTCCCCTCTTCCCTCCTCCCCCATGACCATCCGTCTCCACCCAATGCAACCGATGGTCATTTGTTCATTCAACAAACACATCAACTATCCACTGTGTGCCAGGCACAGGGCGAGGTGCTGGGAGCTAGTGGGAGGCAAAACAGACCAGGGCCGCGGGGGTTGGCGTGCGCCGTGTGTCTCAGCTCCGCGCCTTCACCACTCCAGGACATTTACCAGGGCTCCCGCGTGCCCAGGGCTATTTTAAGTGCAAATACCTGTGTGTAGTAAGAACTGGGATGCATTCTGCTGTCGTTGATTTTTAAAAAATCAATTAAAAAAATAAAGAAGGTCACTTTCTGTGATCCCGGCCCTGACCACAGACTCGGCTCTCCGTCTGGCCAGCGGGGGCAGCTCCTCCTGCTCTGGCCTCCGACTGGCCCCCCACCAGCCCGGCTCTGGGCCCTTGCCCTCATCCTGCACCCCGAGGGTTCTCAGGATCCCACCTCAGGATGAGGCTCAGGTGCCCCAAGGCCGTGGGAAGTCGCCTCCCGATCTGGAGGCCTTGGGAGCGTCCCTCCGGCTGAGGACACTCGGGACAGACTCTGCCGCGGACCCCGCTGGACAGAGCAAACTCCCGTCTCAAAACGTGACCCAGGGCCCATTTTCCGAAGCAGAATCTTTAAGATGCGATCACAGAGTCTCTCCGCGGTGTCTCTGAGTGAATCGTAATTTTCACTTATTGAGTTTTCTTAAAGCCCGGCCTCTCCTGTTGGGGGATGAATGGAATTCAATTTAGGAATCGATGCTTTTCTCCACTAAGACTTTGGGAAATTAATTATTCCGCTGCAGGCTGGGCCTCGCCTCGGGCGTAGCGGGGAGGTGTCACATGAAGATACCGCGGGTCACGTCTCCCCGGTCCTTCCAGGAGGCCGACTCCGCTCAGCCTCGCTTCCCTGCCTCACCGAAGCTCCTTAGATGTCCCTGCCCATGATGCCCATTTCACAGGTGGAAAATCGAAGGAACTGGGAGGTCAGGTAGCTCTCCAAGGAGCTGGACTGGTGGGCACTCCACTGGAGGGGACCTGGGGCAAGTGATGGGCGGGAGAGATGCAGAGGTCCACTGGGGCCACAGGGGCCTCTCTGATATAAAGCAGAACAATGACTCAGGAAACAGGGCTTGGGGAACGCCTGAGGATCTCTTATCCGAAATGCTCGGGACCAGACGTGCTTTGGATTCTGGATTTTTTTCGGATTTGGGGAATATTGACGGACCCGCGGAGAGCCATCTCAGGGGTGGGAGGGAGCCAGGTCTCCACACCAGCTTCTTGCCTGTTTCCTCTGCGCCTGGGACACTCAGCCGGAAGGTGATCTCCTCAGTGTTTTTAACACACCTGCGTCTGGGCTGCAATGTGTCACGTGGGGTCAGGGGGTGGTGTCAACTCAGTGCCCCAAAGATGGTCAGATCCTGGAGTATTTTGGGTTTCCACGTTCTGGATGCCTTCCAACCTGTACCACGGAGTCGTTTAGAATCAGTGAGGAGAGAAGGGACTGTTCTGTAAGAACTCAGAGCAATTTGTTAGTTGAAAAAAAATATGCAAAACTTTAATATGCCTCCCGTCCTCGGCCAGTTCCACCAAGGTAGATTCCTGACGGATGAACATCCACATCTCTGGGTCCGTTAGAAAAATCTAGGAGACTGTGGGAACCGTGTTGGTTTTCTTAAAGTAGCTCCAGGAAGCCAAAACCACAAAGGGAAGGACAGAGAAGATGGAGAGGCGGTGCATCCTGAGAACGGAATTTTTTTTTTTTCTGAAATAAAAAGGAAGGAGCTCTCTGGCCAGAAACCTGAAATTTATGTTGCTAGTTGGAAAAAAAAGTCGATCTGAAAGGCGACATTCTGTGTGATTCCAGCCCGTATGACCCAAACCCTGGGGCAGGAAAAGGATCCGCGGTTGCCAAGGGTTTGGTCGGGGTGGGATGAACAGGTGGGTCCCAGGCGACTTGCCCAAAGTATTCTCTTCTGGATGAGCCTGTCCTGAAGGGCTCAGGTGGATGGATACTTTTGCAAAACCCAGAGAATCCACAGTAGAAAGAAGGAACCGGTTCATGAAGGATGGGTCTCGGTCACCGAGTATCCATGTGCGTCTATCCACCGTTACAGAAGCCAGACGGGATCGGTAAGGGAAAAGTGCACAGGCCCAGAAAGGGGTTTAGGGGAGCTCTGTGCTTCATGCTCAGGTTTTTCAAATGAACCTAAAACTGCTCTTAGGAACGTTTAGCAGGGCCTGGTGGTGCACACCTATAATCTTGGCAGCTCAGGAGGCTGAGGCAGGAGGATCGCACGTTGGAGGTCAGCCTCAGCAACTTAGTGAGACCTTGTTTCAAAAAAAAAAAAAAAAAACCAAAAAACCAAAAAACGACTGGGGATGTGGGGATGTGGCTCAGTGGCAAAACACCCCTGGGACCATCCCTGCTAAAAAAAATAAATAAAGTTTATCAGTTTTTTTTTTTTTTTTTTTAATGTGCGATACAGGAGGAAAGACAAACACTGGGCCATCGACCGTCGGTGCAGAGGTAGGGTCAGTATCCAGCATAGACAGAGTCCTCACCGAGTGAGAAGGAAGGGGGCTTTTCAAAAGCACGTGCCCCGGGGACAGTTGACAAAGGGCACGAGCCGTGCATTCACAGAGACAAAATAAAAACGGTCAAGACGCAGGTGAAGCCGCCTAGACCTGCCTGTCACGAGGGAAATACAAACCCCCGATGCTGGGCTGTCCTTGTCACCGTGCGACTGGCAAAAATGTTCAGGCTTTGTATCCAATGTGGGTGGGGATCTGGGCGAGTCTTTGGGGACCTCGGCACCCGCCATTGTCACCCTCCTCAGTCCCTGGACTTCCTGACCCAGGACGTCCACACGGCCCTGAAAAGGCGCCTCCCTCTGGGGTCAGAGAGCGCCTCGGAGTGACCCTGGCTGAGACGTGGCAAGGTTGAGTCCCCCGTCTGGGCGGGGCCTGGGCAAGTGACGGGCGGGAGAGACACAGAGGTCCACTGGGGCCGGAGGGGCCCCGCTCCCAGGGACTCAGCGTTGGTTGCGTGAGGATCAGCAAATGCTACAGATTAGGGCACGTCCCTCTTTTCCTTTCTATTTTGATTTTTCAGGTTTGCTGAACATTCACCTCGCACCCTGCTGTCCCCCCTCCCCAGGCTGGTTCGGGACTAAAGGCTCTTACCCCCAGGCGAGGGACAGGAGCGTCCCAGGCAGCCCTGGTGTTCAGAGCCATCCCCAGCGCGACCTTGGACCGACTTTACCACCAGGAGCTTTCATTTTCTTTCCTTTGAAACAGGAATGATCATCATCAGAGCCGCCACAGACAGCTCGCAGGTGTGACCGCCTCAGTCAGGGAGTGGCATTCACAGACTGTGAGACGCGCCGCTCCCTGTTGCAATGTGCAGTGGGCAACCTGGACAACGGTGCAGGGGCCCTCATCATGCTCCTGACTTTGGCGGGTTGTTATGAAGATGAGAAGAGAGAACGTGGGAGGTGAAGGCGTTTGATGGAGGGCCTGGCATACAGAGGGCGCACAAGCATGGTGGCTTCCTCACTCTATCACTGCTTCCTAAGCTGAACTCTGTGACTTCGCCACCTGCTGTGGTACCCACGAGGGCTCCAGCCACCCCAGTCCACACACCCGCTTCCCCGCAGAGAAGTGCCCTGCTTTGAAAGAACCCTGGGCCCTGTCATGACTCATGTGCATTTGGCACCAGGCACCGAGGCCTCCTGCCTCTAGTCACTGGTGACCCAGCGCACCTGCCATCATCCGCATTTGGGGGTTGATGGAAAGATCTGAGGCTCAGAGAGGTGAGGTGCCTTGCCCAGGGCCACACAGGAAAAATGCCGATGGAAGACAATTCACATTCGGATCCCCTGAGGCCAAAATTTCTCCAAGCCAGAGCTTCTGAGCCACACAACTCACATTCTAATCACTGCACCCACGGGCACAGACAGGGAACTGAATTTTTTTTAACCAAGTAATATTCCACTCTGCTACAGTCGATGGTACCGGATAGCTCCTCTCCTTTTTTTCTTGGGGGGAGGGTACTGGGGATTAAACTCAGGGGTCCTCACCCACCGAGCCCCCTCCCCAGCCCTACTTGGTATTACAGGGTCTCACGGAGCTGCTTAGCACCTGACTTTGGCTGAGGCTGGCTTTGAACTCGTGATCCTCCTGCCTCAGCCTCCTGAGCCACGTGCGCCATAGGCCCAGCTGCAGTTCGAGGGACACGCCCCAGGCTGCTTGTCCCCGGAGACCTTCCAACACAGGCAGCAGCACACCACGGCTGTGGGCTGAATCTGGCCCCCCGCCTGCTTGTGTAAATAAAGTTTTATTGGGACACAGTCGGGACGCTCACTTGCACAGTGCACAGAGACCAGACCTGAGGGCCAGGTACTCACCAGCCCTTTGCAGAAAGGCTTCCGCCGGTGGCTGACCTGCCTTGGCACACGTCTCCCCAGGGCTGCCCTTGACCTCACCCAGGGGGCGCGTCTGTCCCCGCAGGTGGCTCAGGGCCCTGGGGCTGGGGAGCCAGGTCCCCTCTGGCTCCTCCGGTGCTGACCGCTCTCTGTCCCGCCCACAGGCCTCCTGGGGATGGTTGCCCACATGATGTACACTCAGGTGTTCCAGGTCACCGTGAGCCTCGGCCCTGAAGACTGGAGGCCGCACTCCTGGGACTACGGATGGTCCTTCTGGTGAGTGGCGTCCCCTCCAGGTGACAGCCTGCGAGGCCCAGGGCCCTGGGGGGCTTAGGGGCCTGGCCAGGCGGGCGGGAGCCACGGCCAGGACTCCACGGGCCCCAGAGCCGGGCAGGGTTCCAGACCACAGCCCAGGAGTCACCCCTGGCTCAGCCCAGTCCCCAGGGGCCTGGGGCTCCGGGTGGTGACCCCATTTTTAAGCCCCTGGGAATGAACCGATGAGGAAGGTTCCGGGCCAGTGAGGGTTAAGGATCGAGCGTCTGTGAACAGTCCTCCTGGGAGCGCTGTGGGGTCTCCTCGGTGACCGCTCTCACACGACATCCCCAGCCCCGAGCGTTGTCACGGAGACAAAATGGTCCTCGGTCTAAGATGTCTGCTCTCAGGCCCTGGCCAGCCGCTGCCCTGGGCCAGCTCTGGAGGGGGAGATGGGAGCCGGGGAAGTTTCTGGGTGGTCCCCCAGGGTAGGAGGGGACGCTGGGTGCAGGGGCTGGGCCTCAGAGTTCCACGTGCAGAAAAAGGAAAAGTCAGGGGACCTGCCTGCGGGTGGACACGGGGTGCTTATTCGTTCCTGTAAATGAAGGAGCCGGTGGCCCCTGGACTCTCTGCCCCTGGAATAGGAAACCCACCCGCCCGACTCCAGGCCAGGAGGAGAGGCTGCGCTTCATGGCGCCAGAGGGCTGAGGAGGCTGGTGATGGACGGCCTCACGCCTGCTTCTCCCTCCGAAGGGCTTGGGTCCTTTTCTCTATCGGGGTTTGCCACCAAGGCCAGGGACAATGCCATGAGCTTATGGGCCCGGCCCAGCCAGGCCCGCCTCTGGAGCTAGGAATGAGTCCACATCTCTCAAAAGGCAAAAGAGTGGATCGGATGCTGATGAGCTACCGAAAAGTCTGATTCAGGTGCAGCTGGATCCAGGTGACCGGGTGCTTCCATCCAAAGCTCAGTCTTTCTCCCCCGCCCCCTTTCCTGTTTTGTTCCCTCTGTGTCAGCTTCGTCCTCAAGCAGCTTCCCCCAGGCAGTGACAAAGGTGGCACCTTGTGCATTTCCAGGCTTGCCTTTCACAAATGTAGCGGAACCAGCAGAGAGACGGCTTCTTCCCAGTACGGTCAGAAACACTTCCATGGGCTCAGGGAAGTCACGTGACCCTCCTGGAGCCAATGAGAGAGGCTTGAGTCACTAGTCAAAAGGGATTGGCCTTAAAGGGGCCTTACCTGTCCACACCATCCCCTTCCCACAAGCAGAACCGTCCCAGGGAAGCAGCTTGGCTCTGGCCCCTCCACCTTCCCTTCCCTGAGCAGTTCCTTCTTATGACCTTGACCTTGGAAGACAGTCAGCCTGACCCAGAGAAGTGGGCCAAGGAAGGGGTTAACGTTTTGAGAGTGGACCGTGTGCAAAGATCCCTACATTTATTGAGCACTGAAGTCGTGAATCATCGCGGAGCACAAGGCCCAGAGAAGTCAAGGAGCTGGCCCCAGGTAGCCAGCCTCGGGGTGGGGCTCGAGGCCAGGCCTGTGCTCCGTGCCTCAAGCGCCCCGTAAACAGCGGCTCCTTTTACATCGCCGCTGCTGAAGGTAGATTGAACACAGACAGGAACCTCATGCTCTGGGTGGAAACTGAGGCTCAGAGAGGTCAGGTCACTTGCCCTGGGTCACACAGCTTGGAGGGGCAGAATTTTGAGGCGTCTCTTCTTCTCAGACCTCTCTTTCTGGAAGCCTCTGACTGCAGTCTGGCACTCTGGGTCTCCAACGCAGCCTGCCAGCCTTGGCCACGGGGGTCTTTCGTTCTCCAGGACCCTCCTGCCTGCTCCTTTGCTCCCTCTGCCTCCCAAGTGGCCCACATTCCCACTGGAGTTGTGAAAGCCCGGGCCTGGCGCCTGGCCCCTGTTAGGGCCACCCTGTTTGTCCTTGTCACTGAGCCTGCGAGGTGATCAGCCTCGTTCTTCACCCCTGTGCCTGGGGCCTCGCCGGGGCTGGGTCGTGCTTGGGGGCCTCAAGGTTCTCAGTGGCTGCTGAGCACCAGCTCTCGCTCTGAGAAGCCAGGAAGTCTCCTGAGCAGGAGCCTGACTTCCCTGGCTTCAGAGAGCCCTGCTGGCCACCACTGGTTGCCATGGCAACAAGGGACAGTGGGAGGTGTGTCCTCTGGGATCAAAGAGCCCGCCTCTGACCCTTGGCGGCTGCGGACATGGCCAGGTCACTCACCCCTCTGTGCCTCAGCATCCTGGGCTATAAAATGGGGACAGCCCTGTCCCATGGCTCAGGGCTCTCACAAGCATGCAGCACCCTATAGAGGAGTGGCACGTCACCCCCAGACCCAGTGGCTGGAAGTGGCAGCCCACGGTCACCTGCGCCTCCTGGTCAGTGGGTGTCCCTGGGCTCCGCCGGGCGGCCCTCACCCTGGGACTTCCATGGAGCCTTATCTGTGTCAGCTGGGGCTGGGGTTGGGGCTGTGACAGGCGGCCATCTGAGCCGGCTGGGCCAGCCCTGGCGGTTGGCGCTGGTGGCCGGGGGCCGGTCCCGGGGGCGATCCAAAGACCCAGGCAGGAGCTGCAGGCTCTCCTGTGACGGTGACAGGGCCACCGTGTGGCGTTCTTTGGTCACGGGCATGTGATGGGGCCTGGCGAGCGTGACCCTCAGGAGGGTCTCCTCGGGGGCAGCTGCCACAGGAGGAAGTGGAGTGCGGGGGCCTGCCACGGAGCAGGAGCCTGGTGACACCAGCACGTGACGAGGCCCAGCGCTCAGGGTCACCACTGTCCCCTCCACTGAGGGAGGACAGAACGCGTGTGCAGCCGGGCTGGATGGCCAGGGGGACAGGCTCCTGCTTCATCACAGCGGTGACCACCAGGGACGCTGTGACCTTGAGCCTGGTCAGGCCACCGCACTCGCTGCGAGCCAGGGGACCCACAGGGCCACACCTGGGGAGCCTCCTGCCTGCCCCTCCTCCGCCTCTGCCTGCTGTCCCCAGCACAAGACCTGGCCCCTGGCAGGGGGCAGCGCGTGGCTCAGGGATGGAGGTGGTGGAGCAGCCCCGGTCACAGAGCAGAGTGGCCCAGTGTCCAGCGCGTCCTTCCTCCTCCTGGGCGCCTCTCTGCAGCCGACGCCCAGGCTCTGCGGGGCCCAGGGGCCTCACGGCGGCCTCCCTCCCCTCCAGCCTCCCGGGCCCTGGGGCATGGGCAGGACAGGCTCCCTCCTCCCTGCAGAGCTGAGCTGGCACCAGGCAGCGATCCTTAGTGGGGCAGGGCTGCGGCTGCCCCCAAGGCCTCTGGGGAGACTCACTTTGCTGTGCTGGTCACCGCCGAGTGGCTGCGTGGTCAGCAGGAAGCTGCCTCTACTCCTCCCCCGCGAGGCTCTGGCCTCCTTTTCTCTGGGACCAGGAGGGAGAGGGAGGTGGCTGCCCGAGGGGCCCCTGAAGCCGTGGCCAGGGAGCTGGGCCCTGGGGCCTGTGGGATCCGGCTCCCCGCCTGCTGACTCTTGGGCGAGAAGGGCCGGGCTGGGCGGCAGTGCCCTGCTCCACCTCGGACAGGGAGCCATCCTCCCACCGGGCAGGGCCGGGGGTGCTCGTGTGGATCTGCAGCCGCTCCTCAGCCCCCTCCGCCCCTCCCCTTCTGCTCCTAGAGGGCAGAGCAGGTGGACACCCCCTTCCCCGTCACCCCTCCCCTCTCCTGCCCAGTGTCCACTCTGCCCTCGGCTCCAGAAACCAGGCCGTCCACCCACAGGTCTCATTGCACCAGCTCAGAAATGCAAGCCACAGACACCAGCGCAGGTTCCAGCCTGAGTTTTCAAACTCTGTCCCGTGAGGGTGCCCTCTGGGGCCTGAGGGCGAGAGGGACAGGGGGTCGAGGGCGCGTGGACAGAGCGCGGAGCCCCTCAGCCACGTGGACACCAGAGGGGCATTTCCATACGGGTTTTTGGCCGTTTTCATTGGGTCTGCATTTACTCACTCACCCCTCAGCTATTTATTGAGCACCCACTATGTGCCAGGCACTGTGCTAGGTGCCAAGCTATCGCAGTGAAGCCCACAAGGCTCTCGTTTTCCTAATGCCGACATTTTGGAGTGTGAGAGGAGACGGGATGATCAGAAGGAGAAACGCTCAGGAATTCCACGTCCAGGAAGTCGGAGTCGACATTCTGTCCCCCTCTTCCTCCTGCTCAGGGCAGCCAGAATCCTTGGGTGTGGACACATTAAACAAGAAGACTCTGGGAGGTGGATCAGGGATGACGCTTTGGTGAGTTCCGTCATGATCCCAGACTCGGGCTGAAGTTGGAAACTCCGAGATGCCCAAAGGCACAGAACAAAGCAAACAAGTGGATCCACCTGACCTGGGCCAGCAAGGGATGGGGAACCCATTTTGCTTTAATGAGGCAGCTCAACTCCCTGTTTACCCAAGTGCTGCCAGAGTCGGGGGCCCACCCCCAGTGCAGTGGAGGCCACATGGGGAACGGAGGCTGCAGCCTCCACCAGGCAGCAACTAGGAGAGCCTCCTTCTCCCAGCCCGAACCTGTCAGAGGAGAAGCAGAGGTGAGAGGATTGTTGCCTAACGGTGACGAGACCATGGCTCCTCCCCATGGGTCAGTGGAGGCTGCTTGAGGGGCTGTAATGAAGGACCCTTGCCCCTCCCAGCCAGAGGCCTCGTTGGAGCCAGAACCCAACCCTGCTCAGCATGAACCAGGAATCGCCTCCATCTTAAATGCCAAAGGTAGCCCAGCAGGAAATCCAGACTCCCACCCTTACCTGGGAGTGACGGGCAGAGCACCCCTTCCATTCAGCACGGCGTCAGAGGGAGTCAGCTAATGCAGAAGGTTTACACACCATCCAGAGTCTCACAAAAATACTCAGAATGTCAAGGTTGCCGTTGGAATCACCGACCATCTCAAGAGCCAGGGAGATCTCAACTTGAATAGGAAAAAAAAAAAAAAGGCAGTCAATATGAAAGAACCATCAAGGCTTGCCATCAGAGAAAATGCCCGTTTATTGAGGAACAGCTCTGCCTATTTATAGAGCCAGGGGCGGTTTGACAGTTGGCATGGGGTGCTTTTTGATTGGTGCGTAAGGATCAGGTGAGCCAGCAGGGCTAGTCTGATTGGTGGGTAAGGATCAGGTGAGTCAGCAGGGCTAGTCTGATTGGTGGGTAAGGATCAGGTGAGCCAGCAGGGCTAGTCTGATTGGTGGGTAAGGATCAGGTGAGCCAGCAGGGCTCACCATGGGACAGCAGAATCATGTGAGCCAGTAGGGCTCACCATTGGACGGCTCTTCTTGGGGGACGGGGAAGTTAGTCTTTGGAGCCGGGGTGAATCCCAACACAATAGACCCCAATATGGAAATGAGAGAGATGTTGAAATTATCTGATAAAGGTTTAAGGCACTTAGATAACAATGTATTATCATATTGTGGTAACAATATGCCAACAAGCAATTGCAAACACCCTTGACAAAATATGAAGTCTTCAGAAAGAACTCAAAGACATAAAGAACAATAGAATGGAAAGTATAGAGTTGGAAAGTATAATGACCAAAATAGAAAATAGATTGGGAACAACAGATGAAGGACTTAGTGGAATCAATGAGAGGACAATGTACGTGACCCCATCTCTGAACAAAATACAGAAAATAGACTTAAAACATGAACATACATTGGAGTTCCTGAAGGAGAAGAGAAAGAAGGTAGGACTTAAAAAAGTACCCAAATAAGGGCTGAAAACATCCCAGATTTTATAAGACATGAATCGACAGAGTCACGAGATTAAATAGTAGAACCCAAAGAAATCCATACCAAGACACATCCTAGTCACACTTAAAAACTCAAGTCAAAGAAAAAAAAGGCATTAAAAGTAGTGAGAGAAAACCAACATCTGAAAAATAGTGAAAAGTAATTCAAGTGATAGTTGATTTTGCATCAGAGAGCCGGAAGGAGGTGGCATGACATTTTTCAAGGGCTAAAAGAAAATAACTCTCAACTCAGAATTCTATATGTTGCAAAAATTCACTTCAAGAATGAAAGGTTCATCAAGACATCATCAGATTAAGGAAAACTGAGAAAATCTGTTGCCAGCCAAAGTACCCTAAAAAAAAGAAAATGGCCCAGAGTGAGTTCTTTAATCAGAATAGAAATTTTAAAAATGAAGTTTTGAATGTCAAAAAAGGAAAAATGAAAAGAGAAATTTTAGTTCTCCTTTTGATTTTTCATAATTATGTCTGATGATCGAAGCAAAAAATCATTATATGATCTGATGTAGTTCTAAATAATAAGAGAAGAAAGATTTAAGACAATTATATTATAAATAGAAGAAGATAAAAAGGGACATAAATGGAGCCAAGATTTCTATGGTTCACTCAAATAGCAAAATGTCAACAGCAGTAGACTGTGATTCATTGTGTATATAGAATGTAAGACTTAGAGCACCCAAAACAGATATAGAGAGATACATTCAAAACCAAATCAAAATAATTCTAAAAAGAGTTTGAGTAACCCATAGGGAAACAATCAAAAGAAAAAGAGAAACAATAAATAGAATAAAAAGAAAAAAATAGCAAAAGTAAATTGACAGGCATAAGCTATAATTAATTATACTAAATGTAAACGGTCTAAATACACCAATCAAAAGTCAGAGCTTGGCAGAGTGGATTTAGAAAACATCACCCAACTCCATACTGTAGGCAAGAAACTTACTCTAAGTACAATGAGATAGAGATGTTGAACATAAAAGAATATAACACGTATATCATGCAAATATTAATCTAAAAGAAGCAGGACTGTCTCTATTAATACAAATGCTCCTCATCTTATGGTGGGGTTACATCCTGATAGACACATGGTAAGTTGAAATATTGTAAGTCAAAAATATATTTCATATGCCCAGCCCACCCAACAACATCGGTGGGCCCAGCCTACCTTAAACTTTTTATTCTATTTATTGTTTCTCTTAAATTAGGCTGAAATTGGCAAAAAATCATTGAACGAAAAGCCTATTTTATAATAAAGTGCTGAGTATCTGATGTACACATGGAACTTGGGATTTTGTAGACACAATGGGATGTGAAAACACAAAGCACAATATCCCCCCCAAAAAAAGAAAAATCTGACAACTCAGTAAAACACAGTGTTGGTTGCTTCCCCTTGTGATCACACGGCAGCCTGAGAGCTTGGGCTTGGTGCCACCATCCAGCATCATGAAAGAGTATCACATCACTCCTCACTATTCCAGGAAAAGGTTGAAATTCAAAATTGGGAGTATGATTTCTACCCCGTGAGTCTCTTTTGCAACGCCATAGAATCAAAAAATTTAAAAGTCAAATAATCATGGAACATCTTCCTTAGATCAAGTAGACCAAGGGCAATAATAGAACAACAAAACAAAAGAATAAGCAAAGATATAGAACTCAACCAGACCATCAACCAATAGGAACACTCCATCCAACAACAGCAGGATGCACATTGATTTTTCATACCCACATCACATACATCCAGATCAGTGGACTGGGAGGCTGAGGCAGAAGGATCACAGGTTTGAGGCCAGCCTCAGCAACTTAGCAAGACCCTGTTTCAAAACAAAAAAATTAAAAGGGGCTGGGGGTAGTGCCTCAGTAGTAGTTAAGCACCTTTGGGTTCCATCCCTTGTAAAACAACAAAAACAAATAAAAAAAACACCATATGCCAACACAGATCATATAGAATGTGTTCTCTGACCTTCATGGAGTCTAACCAAGATGCTAGGAAAATCCGAAAATACGTGGAAACTAAACAGTGTGCTTCTGAATTGTACCTGGGCCTTAGAGGAAGCCTCAAGAAAAGAATTTTAATTCCACGAACTGAAGAAATTGAAAATGCGGTGTATCAAAATCTGTGGTGCAGAGCTACAGCAGTGCTAAAAGGGAGATTGATAGCATTGGGTGCTTACGTAGGAAAGAGAAAATGTCTCAAAATTAGCACTAAAAGTTCCCACTTCACAAGTCTAGAAAGAAGAAAGCAAAATAAACATAAGAGCAGAAATCAATAAAATCGAAAACAAACAAAAACAGAGAAAATCAGTGGAGCAAAAGCCGGGCTCTTAGGAAAGATAAATAAAATCGATCGACCTCTGGCAAGGTCAGGAATAAAACACGGTCTGTCACGACAGGCCTCAAACATGTCAACAGGGTAATCAGGAAATGCTAAGAGTGACTCTGTGCTCACGACTTTGACAACTTGGATGACACGGACCAATTCCTCTAAAAGCCCAAACCAACACGATTCACCCAATATGAAGTAGGTGATTTAATATCTCTATGATTACGGAGGACATTAAGTTCCTAACTTCAAAACATTCAGAAATGAACCTTGGCCCACAACGGTTTTACCAGAACATTCCAACTAGGATTTAAATAAGGATGAGCACCTGTTTTCTTTCAGAAATTAGAAGAGAGAACCTTTTACGATTTAAAAGTTGATGAGATGCGTATGATCCTGTGCTTTGGACAAGTGTTTTTGCTGCTGTGACCAAAAGACCTGACATCTTGGTTTCAGAGGTCTCAGCCCAGGGACTGCCAACTCCGTTGCTCCGGGCCAGGGTGAGGACATCATGGCAGAAGGGGGTGGATAAGGAAAGCAGCTTGGGACGCGGCAACCGGGAAGCAGAGAGAGAGCCCGGCTCATCAGGGACAAGAGGCATGCTCCCTGTGACCCGCCCCCTCCAGCTGCACCCCACCTGTCCACGGTCACCCCCCAGTTAGTCCATTCAGGGGGATGAATGTGCAGATGAGGTTGAGGCTCTCCTGACGCAGTCACTTCACTCCGAGACTTGCTTGCACATCACACCTCAGCGCTTGGGGGACACCTCGTATCTGAACCCCAACATCCCGACATCAGAGCAGACAAAGACGGTGCCTGAGAGAGAAACCACCCACTAATGGTTTCTCATGAATATAGATGTTAGAAATCCTTAACGAAATAGTAGCCAACGGGAGTCATGAATATTTATAGAGTGGATTTTATTCTAGGATGAAAGCTGGTTCAATATTTGAAAATCAGTCAGTGTCGGCCACCCTGTTAACAGGCTAAAGGAGGAAAAAAAATCACAAGATCGTATTAATTGATGAAGAAAAAGAATGACACAATTTGACATCTATTGACAACTAGAAAAAAAAAAAAAAAAAACCTCTCCCAGAAAATTAGGAGTAGAGGGAATTTCCTCAATGTGATAACTCACATCTACAAAATACCTATAGTGAACATGGTGCTTAACGTTGAAAGACTGAATGTTTTCTGACGAATGTCGGGCATACCACTGTTATTCAAAATAGTGTGGAAGTTCTAGCTAGTGCAATGAAACATGCAAAGGACATAAGACTCATGCAAGTTGGAAAGGAAGAAATAAACTCTGCCTACGTGTAAATGACAGAAAATGTAGAAAAATCTAAGGAGTCTACCCCCCAAAACATGCTTTGACCTAATCCCAAGCACAATCTTAGGATCTAAGATGAAAATCCAAAATCACTTATATTTCTATAAACTTAACAATGAAAATTTGGACCACACAATTAAAAACATGATACCAAGTGCTAAAAAAAAAAAAATGTGAAATGGGCTTCAATTTAACAAGACATTCATAGGACTTGCATGCTGAAAAAAATCACAAAATACCAACGAAAGAAATAAGTGATCTTATGGAAGATGATATGTCATGAGCTTTGTAATGTTTTGAACAACCAATTAAAAAAAAAAAAAAAGAAGTGATCTTGATAAACGGAGAGACATACCATGTTCACGGACCAAAACACTCCACATAGTGAAGCTATCGATTCATACATTGGCAAACAGGTTTTATACAACGCCTGTCTGTTTTCGGCAAAATTTCCTTTAGAGATAAATCAGAATATTCTAAAAATTATATGGAAAGGCGAGGAAACTCGAATAGCAGAAACAAATTTTGAAAAAGAAGAATGAAATGAGATGGGACAGTTCTACCCAATTTCAAGACTTATTACATACTTCTGGTAATCCAGGCTGAGTGATACTAGAGCAGAATAAGGCACCTAAAAATAGACCCAGGTAAGTTGCCCAACTGATTTTGACAAAGGTGCAAATTAGTTTGGATCTAATTTGCACCTTTCCAACAAATGGTGCTGGAGCTACTAGACACATCTAGGCAGAAAAATCAGCACTGATCTAAATTCCACACCTTCTCCAACAATTAATGCCAAACGGGTCACAGACTTACACAAAAACTATCAAACTTTTAGAAAAGTAGAGGAGAAAATCTTTGGGATCTTGGACGAGGCCAAGAGTTCTGAGACATCAAAAGTGTAAAAGGGAAAAACTGATCAATTAGATTTCCTCAAAATCAAACCCTTTGATTCTGTGAAACAGCCTTTTAGGAAGTTGAAAAGAGCAGCTACTTACGGAGAGGAAATATTTACAAATCACACATCTGACGAAGGACTAAGGGGTAGGCTCTCTGGAGACCTCCCAACACTCAACAGTCAAGAAAAACAAAATCACCCAATTAGAAAATGGGCAAAAGAACACACATGTTGTTAAAGATATGCAGAGAGCATATCAGCAAGGGAAACGATGTTCGATTCCATTAGCAATCGGGGAAATGCAAGCTCAAGTCGCCATGATATTACGGCACATCTATCAGAGTAGCTAAAAATGAAAAACAGCAGCAACAGCAAATGCTGGTGAAGATGTGAAGAAATTCACACATCGCCAGTGAGAATGCTATTCAGCAATGTAAAGAAACTGTGCATCTACACGATAATTTGGATGAGTCACCGGAGGAGTATGCTGACTGGACAAGCCAATCCCAAGCACTCAGACTGTACGATTTCATTTATATAACCATCTTGAAGCAATGAAACTCTATAAATGAAGAACAGATTAATCCTCAGGGATTGATTGGGTGAGGTCACTAATGGATGTGCTTAGCAATAGCAGTAGGAGAGATTCTTTGTGCATATTTAGAATTCCCATCCCCCTCCCCCCAAATAAAGCACTCTGCACTCTCATGATTGACAGGCCTAGGGAGAATGGCTTCCACTCCTCTAAGACCCTGTTTCCTCTTGGTTCAGCTTCAGGATGGGGCTGGGTGATGGCGAGAGGGTCCCTGCTGCTCCGGGGCCACCAGCTTAGCACTCTCGTAGGAAGATGAGCCCTGTTTCCCCAGAGCTCCCGCCGAAGTCCTGAGATTTTTGAGTTTCCTGGGCCTGACCAGGTTCACGTGCCCATCCCTGAACCAGGGGTCGAGGCTGGAGAGAAGCTGCGAGCTCATTGGCCGGGCCTGGGTCACGTGCTCGCCCCCAGGCTCTGGGTGAGTGGCTCTGGGTGCTGGGCTTTTGGTGGACAAGGAAGTTCTTAGAAAGGCCAGGCCCATGTCCCCAAACTGTGTTGCAAACACACGGGGCGCCTGGGAGACCTCAGTGCGCTTCTTACCACAAAGAACCCGGGGGAGCCATGGGCGGGTTTGGCGTTGAAGGAACAGATGACCATTGGCGAGTCCTCTGAGAAAGGCCGAGTCCTGGGTCTTCCCTGGCTCTGTCCTTCTGTGAAGCTGGCCCAAGAGTCTCAGTGGGCGCCGGAGGGGGGCTACCCTGACCTTGGGAAGTGCTGGGGGGTGGTGTCCAGAGACCAGCTTCCCAAGACCACGGTGCTACTCAGGAAATTGGGCAGAAATTGGCGGTCATGATCCCTGACCTCAGAGCAGTGTCAGGTCTGAGTGAGCCGGTCCCCGGGAGCCCCAGGGGCGGGGACAGTGCAGGGCTGGAACAGTCCCAGGGAGCCCCTGGGGTGGAGGAAGCCAGTCCTCCAGACAGAGACTGGAAACAGGGACCAGAAACCAAGTCAGACGGAGCCGGAGCCGGCAGGCCCCCACTCCTGGTACCAAATAACCACGCAGCTCTGGTCACGGGAATCGGCACGAAGCAGTTTCTGGAGTTGACACGTGGCCAGCTGACACCCCGAGCCCACCCCTCCCTTCCCTTTCTGTCCTGGGGGGGACAAGAGACTCCCCAGCTCTGGGCTCAGCACTCCAGCCACCCTGCTACCCTGGGAAAGACACGGAAGAGGGACCAAGCAGGTCCCTGTGACCACAAACCACGTCACGGAGAAGCAGGGAGTGGGAGCGCTGGTGATAGTGACCACAGTGACGAGAGCCACCCTCCCGAGGGCCTCCTCATTCCATTCCAAGATGTGTTCTGTGGGCCATCTGGATCCAGGTGACAACCCTGTGAGGCAGTGCCATCGTTAACGGCCACCAAAGTGACACAAAGAATGTGAGGCCCAGAGACTAGACCTCGTGCCACACGTGAACAAAAGTTCTCATGACAGTCGACCTGTCCCCATCTCCTCCTCCATCATCCCCTCCGGTTAATCCCCATCCTCACGCCAGTGGCCAGTGTCCCCACCTCCCACAGGGAGTGGCCGGTGGTCTGTGGATGCCCGAGGCCGCCTCATGTCTCTGCCTCTGCCCGGCTGTTCCCTTCAGGGATGCCCTGTCCCTTGGCCACCACGCATCCTGCCAGATGCGGGTGTGACCTTCTGATGCCAGCCCCGGGGACAGGATGACTTGCTGTCCTCCTCTCTCCCCCTCGGGAGCGCTGTCCATGGTGCAGTGGACCCTGACTCTCCCCAGACCCGACTGGGAGTGGGCCTCCAGGTCTCGTGCTGTCCTCAGCCGTCTGCTCAGGGTGTGGCCCAGAGGGGACAAGCACGAGGCACCGGTGAATGTGGGTGGGTGCGTGGGTTTCCTGTCCCCTGTGCCCTCACGGTGGCGTGTCCCCATCTCTCGGCAGCCTGGCATGGGGCTCCTTCACCTGCTGCATGGCGGCCTCTGTCACCACGCTCAACTCCTACACCAAGACGGTCATCGAGTTCCGGCACAAGCGCAAGGTGTTTGAGCAGGGCTACCGGGAGGAGCCGACCTTCATCGACCCCGAGGCCATCAAGTACTTCCGCGAGAGGTCGGTGCACACGGGCGCCTCAGGCCACCTTTGGGAAACCGAAGCTCAGGGTCTGGCCTCAGCAGGCGCCGGGGCCATCCAGAATCCGGAGTGACGGACGGGGGGTGGGGGGAGGGGGAGGGCAGGCAGGGGGGAGGGCAGCCGGGGAGGCCTTCTGGATTCCACTGTGTTGAAGTCCTGAGCTGTTTAATCTCTGTGGGCCGTGGAGTCACCTGGGGCTTAAGTGACCAGACCGTGGGAAGCCGCCAGGCGGGCCAGTTGGAGCACTTGCCGTTTGGCCCTGTGCTACTCAATCCCAGGGCCCAACCAAGATTCCTTCCCGGGCTCTGTCCTGGCCACAGGGGGATGGCCCTGAAGATCAGGGACTGCGTCTGGTCACCAGCCTTCGGAAGCCAGACGGGGACAGAGAGGTGACGGTAGAGGGTGGTGAGACGGGTGGACGGGTGGGTGGGTGGCCGAGTGGTCAGTTAGGTCGGGGAGTGGACGGGGTGGGGGTGGCTGACGGGCTGCGGATGGGCAGGTGTGAGGACGTGTGCGGGGTGGCCGGGAGGTGAGGGGTGGGTGGTGGACGGACGGACGGACGGACGGGTGGTTGGATGGGGGATGAGGAGCCAGGCCGAGGATGAGGGAGGGGTGAGTGGAGGGACAGACAGGCAGATGGGGGACGTCAGGGTTTCAGAACCTGGGGCCACCCCCTCGCTCTCCGATGCTCCCTCCTGGCCCCGGGGACAGCTGCCATGGCCACTCCTTGCCCAGTGCCAGCTGCACCCCTCCAGCTGCCCCAGCCCCTCCCCAGAGCACAGCCCCCGGCCTCAGCCTGGGCCACTCTTAGGGCTCTGTCTGCCCCCCGGTCCCCTCCATCAGAGGCCGTGACAGAGCCGCTCGACCCACGTCCTGGCACACGGCCTGTCCTGCCTGGGTCCTGACGCCCTCGGCCTGACCTGTAGGTCCAGGAGGAGCCGAGCTCCCAGTGCTGGGGACGGAGCCCAGGGCCTCCCCGAGCCGCACGCCAGCCCCATGTGTCTCCTCTTCCCCTGAGAGACACAGCTGAGAGCCTAGTCCTGAGCCGCAGTCTGCATCCCGCCTGCCTGCGCCAGGCCCCGGGCGTCACCTGTCCTCCTGTGACCTCCCCGTGCAGTGGGCACTGACTGGGCTTACTGACAGCTGAGGAGAACTGAGGCTCAGAGAAGTGAAGACACCTACTTCAGGTTGCACAGGGATGGGAAGGGATTGGGGTGCCAGGTCTCTCCTCTGTCTCTCTCCAAGATCAAAGAAATTCAGATCGGGCCGTGTCCCCAGGGCAGAGGAGCCAGAGCCAGGACCCACCCAGGTTGCCACTTTTGTGTCCACACATTGGACATATCTGCAGGTGCTGGTGGGTGGCAGGCAGCTGGGGGGCTTCTCACTGCACGCCCACAGGACCCTCACCTGCGGGCTCCCGCACCCGGGATGTGCTTTTGTCCAATGAGTGGGGCTCCCCAGAGTGCTCAGGAGGTGGGTGCTCCCGGAGGCTGGTGGGAACTGCTGGGTGAAGCCCCCAACCTCCCACCCCGGGGGGGAGACAGCTCTGCACCTCCCCCCCCCAGAGGTCCCCACTGGGACTGAGCTGCAGTTGCCCAGAGCAGGAGCCTGGCTCTGAACCCAGTCTTTACTGTCCCCTGCCCTTCCCCGTCCGGCCCGTCTCTCCCCACCTGTGCTTCCTGGGACACCTCCCACAAATCCCTACCCCAGGGTCTACTTCTCGGGCAGCCTGAGGAGAGGTGCCTTTCCGTGCCAGGGAACCAAGCAGGGCCTCAGGGACCAGCCAGCCCGAGTCGGAGCAGGAAGAGAGGAGAGGAGGCTGGGGCCTGGGGGGCTCTGTTCCCTCTGCCAGGCTCGCGGGAGTTTCCCACGGAGGCGCGTGGGCCGCGGCAGGCCCACGGGAAGCCCTCTCTGACTGTTTAGACCTTTCTGGGACCACTGGTTTCTTTCCTCTGCCCCTGGGACCTCCTTCTGTCCCTGGGCTGCACCCAGCTCGTCCTGCCTCTGGGCCTTTCCTTGCTTGGCCTCTGCTTGGACGCTCCGGGGCCTCAGCTCAGCCATCCCCAGTTCAGTGAGGCCCTGTGTCGGGGTCCCAGCAGGAAGATGCGAGGACTTCAGCCCCAGGCCAGGTTAGGCCGGCCCCCAGGCTCACCCTGGCCGAGCCACGGACCTCCCGGGGCCAGAGTCGGTGAATAAGCCCACGTCTGCAGGAGTCCCGCGGGGGCTGTGGCCTGTTTTCACCCGGGCGGTGGGCAGCGCACCCCCTGGCTTGCCTGAGGGCAGTGGCACCAGTCCTGCTGGGGGAGCACCTGGGAGCCGTGTGCACCCCAGCAGCAGGCGCTGCGGCTCTGTGGTGCCCCAGATCTGGCGGCCCCAGCAGCTCAGGCCCAGGCTGGGAGCTGCTCAGCATATGTGCAGAGGAGCCTTTGCACATTCATAACGTGAACATTATGCAGAGGTTCATCAAATTTTATTTCCCTTCCCCTCTGAGGAGAACGTTTCAGCTTAGCTGGGCTGTTCTATTTTTTTCTTTCTTTCTTTCTTTCTCTCTCTCTCTTTTTTTTTTTTTTTTTTTTTGCCTCCTTCCCTGCAAAATGCTCTGCGTGCACAGGTCTCTGTGCAGGTTGGCAGGGGCTACCCAGCAGGCTGAAGGGCTGCCGTGGCCGGCCTCCCTGCAGCCACATCCAGGCGAGGGGGGGGGGATCTCCTGCTCCTTGGGGGACAGAGGTGCTGTGGAAAGAGCCAGGCTCTGGAGGCCCCTCCTGGAGCGTGTTTTCTGGTTCTCTGCCTTGGCTGCGGCTGTGTGACTTGGAGTAAGGTGCTGAGCCTCTCTGGGCCTGTTTCTTGTGGCCCATGACAGGAGATTCCAGGACTTCAGTGTCCCAGGAAGGCTCGTATTTGATACCTCTGTGACACACAGGACAGAGTGCCTAGAACGTGTGTGCGTGAGAGACAGAGAGATAGACAGACAGAAAGACAGATAGACGGACCCTGTCCCTCTGCTCCTCATGCCTGCCTGGCCTGGGTGAGGCAGGAGCTGGGCAGCCATCGGCCGGATGCAGCCGGAGCCGGAGAGGCTCTGAGGTGCTAGCCCTGCTGCCCCCGCCAACCCGCGCCTGGTGCGTCTCTCAATGCCTGAGATGGGACTTTGCTCATTTCCATAGCACAACTGTGAGATGTTGTCATTGTCCCCATTTTACAGATGCAAAATCGAGGCCCAGAGAGGTGACATGACTTATCCAAGGTCACTCAGCTGGTAAGTAGCAGAGCTGGGGTCTGGCCCCAGGCCATGGTCACCGACCTCGCTGTGCAGCACTCGACACTGGTCACGGGCGTCTGTCCAGCACTGAGGGGACCTGGGCTCACCTGAGCGGCTGCGGCCTTACAGCCGGGGCGGAGGGGCTGGGCTGCCGTGTGCTGGGGGTGACCTCCCTGGCGCCCCCAGTCCCCACAGCAGGGGGGAACGCGTGACCCCACCCCAGCCAGGACTCTCTCGCTGTCCTCCTGGGGACTGGGGACAGGGTGGTGGTGGCCTTTGGGGACTGATGGACAGAGGACGAGCTGCCCCTTCCCAGCCCAGCCCTTTGCCACCCAAAGCTGTTGGGTCATTCTCTCAGGGGCCTGCGGTGTGCACTCGGGGCTTGGCAGACTCTGATGGGTCAGCGGCTTTGAAACTGCGCCGGCGTGTGGAAGAAAGGCCGGTGGGCGCGCGTGTGTGCGAGTGTGTGTGTGTCTGTGGGGCTGTCTGTGTATTTGTGTGTGTGAGTGTGTGCGTGTGAGCTCACGTGCACACATGGGGGACCGTGGGCATGTGCTGGCCCTGGGGCAGGGACGGCCAGTCTCGACTCTGAGAAACATGTGGAATTGAACTGTCCTCCTGTCACCCTGCCTGCTGTCCCCAAGGACGCCCTCTTGGCAGGGCCTCTGGCGTGGAGCTGGGTGCGAGGTCTGCAGAGCCGGCTGCCATGGCCCCGTGTCCTCCGTGGCCCAGCGGCTCTGGGAGCCGGGGCGGCACCCCTCAGGCCTGGCCTGGGAGCAGGGCCAGGGGACCTGGGGCAGCCGCCTCGGCCCCGCCCCCGCCCCGCCCCCTCCTGCACCGTCCTGACTCCCTGTCCCTCGGGGTTGCCATCTGCCTCCTTCCTGGGGGTCCCGGGCAGGGGCTGGTCTTTCTTGCCCCCCCATCTCCAGTGCCCAGAGCCAGGGGACCTCAGTGACCTTGGCCCACTGCCGGCACCGCCCAAGTCCCTGCCCGCCATCTGCCCCCAGTCCACGTGGAAAACACCAAGAAACAGACCCGAGGTGGACTCCAGTCCGCTGTCACCAGCAGGGTCCAGCCTCCCGCCCCGGGCAAGTCCCCCCCTCCCCCCACCTTGGGAGTCGTTCTACCTGGAAATGGGCTGATGCGCAGCGGGCAGCCTGGTGGTTAGGGTCCCGAGACCGGAGACTGGACGTCTGGCGCAGAGCCAGGGACCCCTCCTCCCTGACCCCGCGGGATTTCACTCTGGACACATCAGACCCTCCCTGTCCGAGAAAGGGGCCATGGGGTGGCGCAGACCAGTAGCCCTTGGCCAATCCTGCCTGAAGCCGCAGTTCCTTTACTCACTCTGGTGGATTTCAAATGCTTAACTTGTGGCTAAGTTTTAAAATCAGGAGATTTCATATTAAAAACTAAGGGTTTGAGCTGGGCACGGTGGAGCACGCCTGTCATCCCAGTGGCTTGGGAGGCTGAGGCAGGAGGATTGCAAGTTCAAAGCCAGCCTCAGCAACGTGAGGTCCTAAGCAACTCAGTGAGACCCTGTCTCTAAATAAAATACAACATAGGGCTGGGGGTGGGGCCTGAGTGCAATTCTTGGTACCCCGACCCCCCACCCCCAAATTAAGGGTTTTGGCTTCTCATAAGAAAGCAGAGGATCTGGCCACGCTGGCTTACTGTTCCTGAATGGCTGAAGTGTTTGAGTTTGCAGTCCCCTGTCCACAGCTCAGTGAGCACAGCAGGGTTTTGATGGGTGCCCTTAGGAGATCTCCTGGAGAGGACTCCAAGCACCAGGGGTCAGTCCCATCCTGGTGGGAGACTGAGGCTAGAAAAGGCTTCATGCCAGAGATCCTTGAGCCACGATTTTCAAAACCCGTGAATCCTTCACCAGACAGACCCGTGGTGAGGGAAGGGGGGCACTTTAGACGAGGGGAATGACATGAACGAAGGACAAAGGGGGCAAATAAAGCGTTCAGAAAAGTCTCGGCGGTTGGGTGGGATTTGAGAGCCAGGTGTGGGTGGGCGGAGAGCTCAGGTCTGTTCCTTCTCTTATCCTCCCACTGTACTTGGGTGGTGCCTGCTATTTCCCTATTACGGGCTGAATCTGCAGAGAGGACAGAAACTGCCCGATGCCCTGTCCCTCGGTGCTGGTATTCACCAGGGCCAGCCGAGCCTTGGCCTCGGCACAGGGGCGACCAGGGCTCCAGCAGGTGGCCCCGCCCACCCGCAGCACGTGGCCCCGCCCACCCGCAGCACGTGGCCCCGCCCACCGCGCTCCCAGGCCTGTGGGGACTTTGAAGGCTTGTCTCCCCGTCCTCACCTCCCACTCACCACGCCACACGCTCCAATCTGGCGTCCACCCCCTCGCGCCACCAAACGGCTCTCGGCAGTGACACTCAGCCTCCGATGGCTCTTCCCGGGGCCCCACGGCCCCCTCCCGGGTCCGTGCACGGGCGCCCTGTGGTTCCCCCGTCCTCCTCCTCCTCCTCGCAGCTGCCCGGCTTGGCCTCCCCCAGGGAGGGGCCAGCCCATGTCCCCCTCCAGCCTCAGTCCCAGTGGCCACGGGGCCCAGGGGTCCACATGGCACCCAGGGCCACCTCCAGCTGCCCTCTGAAGGTCACCTCAGGTGGACAGTCCATTCCTGGCACTGACCTCCTGCCACGCGCCAGTCTGCAGGAGCCAGGGGCTGCATGTTCCCCTGGGCCACTTTCTTCACCCCCACACCCTTCCCTGGGGACAGGGTGCCTTCTCCCCAGTCACCCTGGTCCCCCTTAACCCTGGTCTCACTTTGCAAAGTTTCAGGGACCCGCCGCCGGCCAGCGTGGGACAGGATGAAGGAAAATTCTAGAAATAAGCAATTCTCAGGTTTCCGACGGCTGGTGGTAACCTGTTGTCCCTGTCCCGTTCTGGGAGTGGCTCCGTGGTGACTCTCTCCTTGTGTCTCCTTGATACACTAAAATTGATCCTGGGAAAAATCAGGGGGTCCTTCTAGAGGGTTCTCCCTGTCCACGGTCCTCGGCATCCGTGGGGGTCCTGGACTGTCTGCCCACGGAGAGGAGGGACATCGGCAGGTCACCTCTGCCTGCTCCTGCCGGCCACTCTGAACCCAGCAGCTCCTGCGTGGCCCTGGTGTCTCCATCCTGGTCCTCGCCCCCCATGTCCTTCCTGTGCTCATGGCCAGGGTCGCCCTGACCCTCCTCCTGTCTCAGACACCCGAGTCCTTTCTCATGGCCTTCGGGACAGTCGAACTCTCCAGCCTCGGGGTTCCCCAGACCCCGCCCCTGTACCCAGGCACCCCCGGGCCTCTGCAGTCACCCAGCCCGGTCATCCTCCTGCCTCGGTGGCTCTGACCCGTCCTCTCCTGCTGGAGCTGTCCCCAGCGTTTCCCCCACTGTTCTATGGTCAAGTTGAGCAGGGTCACCACCCTGCTGTCCCCCACCTCCCTCGGTGACTGCCCACCCCACTGCTTCCTGGTGTCCAGTCTGGGCTGGGGAGGGGGCTTCACGGTGTCGGTGGTGCCCTGGTGTCTGGGGGAGCCCTTTCAGGTTGTCCGAGGGGCCGGGGCTGGAGGGTGCGTGTCTCCATGTCCCCACGTCCCGGCCACCATCATCAGGGCGTTTGCGTTTATGGCCCCCCCCCCCCACTCTGGTGCTGGGGCTTGAGCCCAGGGGGGCTTAACCACCGAGCCCCACCCCCAGCCCTTTTTTATATTTTATTTAGAGACAGGGTCCCGCTGAGTTGCTGAGGCTGTCTGTGAACCTGCAATCCTCCTGCCTCAGCCTCCCGAGCGTCTGGGATCCCAGGCGTGGGCCACTGCGCTGGGCACAGATCTCTCTAAGCCCAGTAGTGCTGGAGGAGGACAGACTGTAGACCGCCACAGAGATCGGCCAGGGCATGGACGCTGGGCACGACTTTATGTCCTTCTCTGTTCTTCTCCAAATGCTATGCACCGCGATATCTCACACATGCACACACACGCAGGAAAAGGCAAAGGAACGAATCGTTTTAAAACCCACGTGTCCCCCACCTCCGAGTGGCCCTTTGGGGGGCTCTGTGGCGTCTTGGTTTGCCACCCGGGGTCACTTACTTGCCAGAGTCCTCTTCATTCCATTGCAAACTGGTCATTGCCAGATCAACGTGTCCCTTGTCCTCGGTGACTGTTTCCTGGGTCTGCACCCTCGGGGGCGGCCCTGTCCCAGCCCCTGGTCCATCAGCTTCGCGGCTGGCCTGTTATCCGGGCAGCACCTGGCCTGGGTTGCTGGCGGGGCCCTGAGAGGGGTCGGCACCCTGAGTGCACCGGTGGCCCCTGGAGACATGGTCCCTGGGTGACCTGCACCGTGAGATAGTGACCAGCGCTGGCCTGGGGAAGGTGGAGGCACAGGGGACCGGCCCGGCCACTAGCCAGCTGCAGGGAGAGAGCCAGCCCCGGCCACCTCCCCGCCCTGTGCCCAGGGACATCAAGGGGACGGCTGCAGGCCACCCATGGAGGGAGTGTTTCTCCCACTGAAGTCCAGGAACACCGGTCATCAGGGCTCCTTTCTGTGTCAGGGAGCCGGGTGTCGCCAGCGCACCACTAAACCCCAGTGAGCCACGAACCCGAGCCTCAGTCTTCACATCTGTAAACGGACGCGCCGTTGGCGTCCCAGCAGCTACCGCCAGTGTCACCTTCTCCTGGGCTCCTTCGCCTCCTGGCACCACCCTTGGCTTTTGCTCTAATCTTGTGCCCCGTTTGGGGGAGACTCCGTCTTCGGTGCTTTACTTGAGGCACTTTGTGCCAAGCGTCATGTCAGCCCCTAGAGACGGACAAACTCCATCTTTCTCCCTGATTTGAAAAGGTGTCGGGAAGGAGCCAGCTTAAAAGTCGTTTAGCAGGTAACGTGTGGAGCCCTTCATCTGTCCCCCGGGTCTCGGTCCTCTGCACAGCCAGCTGGTGGCCCTGGTGGTCATGACGTGATGTCCAGCACTCAGGGAGCACATCAGAAAACCGAGATTCAAGCCAGGTGCCTGGTGCAGCTCGGGAGGCTGAGGCAGGAGGACCACAAGTTGGAGGCCAGCCTCAGCAAGTTAGTGAGGGTGAAAACAAATGTCCGAATTGTCCTCAGTAACTTAGCAAGACTGTCTCAAAATAAAAAAAACTAAAAAGGACTGGGGATGTGGCTCAGAGGTCAAGTGCCCCTGGGCTAAACCAGCAGTACCAAAAAGAGAGGAAGAAGAGAAAACAGATTCGGAGTGGCCAGGTGAGCCATAGAGACCCTGCCAGTGGCTGACAGAGCTGAGCTCAGTCACAGCTCTCCATTCCTCAGGGCCCAGGGTCTCCTGGTGGCCAAAGCCTCCCCTTGGCCCCTGTGGGTTCCCATAGGAAACCCTGCCGTTGGACACTCGGCCCCATGGAAGCCCCTGCCCAGTACCGGGTGGCTAGCAAGCCCCGCAGATTCGGGACCTGGGTTTTCGCGGTGGGAGTGAAGGGGGGAGGCCTGGGTCTGTGTGAGGCCTTGAACACCCTGGCCGCCAGCAATGCAGGGCGCGTGGCCGTGACCGTCCCAAGTGTGAAACCAGCCCCTTCTCCAGATCAGGGGCCCCGCCGGGTCACCCCGTGGCCCCCAGCCCCGCCCGGGCCTGGCCGCGTCGATGCCCGCTAATTGGCGCGTGTGGCTGGATACCACTGAACTTGGGGCTTCTTGGCAGCCAGATTGGGACGGCCAGGGAGGGAAGGGACCTCCTGAGCATCCGCCCCTGGGCTCTGGGTCCCTCCTCCTGGGCCGAGGCTCCAGGCGGAACCCAGGGGGAGGCCCACATGGAGACCTGGAGCGCTCAGGTTGAGGCCGAGAAGCGGAGGCTGGGAAAGCGCTGTCCACGGCCAGGGGCGCCAGACATGGCCCGCAGGTGGCCCCCAGTGAGGGTGCAGCTGTCCCCTGGTCCAGCCTCCCGCCCAGTGTCTGACCCAGCTGCAGCTTCACGATGGGCAGCTCTGGTGGTACCGGGGATGCACCACCTGGACACACACACACACACACACACACACACACCATGCCAGTGGGATTTTGAATCGTCAATTACTTTTTCATTTGCAGCTTCGGGGAGAGGAGACGAGGGGGACCTATTGTGCAGATCCCCAAGTTGGTGGGAGTCTCAGGGTAAACAGAACACAGGGCGCACGGCAGAGTGTCGAGGTTGAGGTTCGGAGGGTGAAAACAAATGTCTGAATTCTCCAAAGACAAGCGCCACAGTGTCCCAGTGCCACAGCGCCGGCCCCACCCGCCGGAGCGTGACGGGAGGAGGACTCTGCTCTCCCTGGGCTGCAGGAGTGCTTTTCCCCAAGCTGGCAATGCCAGGAAATAACAAGCACGCTCCCACTTCAAGAAAAAGAAATGAAATAGAAAATTGAGGACAACCACTTTCCGCCGAACTGAAATTGTTTTCCTATGGCATCAACAAAGGCGTTCTGCCATCTGGACCACCTGGGCCACAGAGCAGGAACCGTGTTCCTACTGTCCCCAGGAAAGTCAGGCCCTGACCCCGGGAGTAGGCAGAGTGGACGGCTGGTGTGCTGCGATTTGGAGTCCACCCTTCTCTACCTCGTGTGCAGGCCGCCTCCCGGCCAGGGCAGAGGCTGTAGAGCAGGCCTGTCCCTCCCCACAGAGCAGGTCCTGGACAAGGAGCCAGGGGAGCCGAGGGTCTCAGAGGACCACATGCCCAGGGTGTGTGCGCTTCCCTCCTGCTTCGGGCACTTCCGCATTCCTGGCTCCTCCTCCCCAGGGTCCCTGCACCTCCTCCAGCAGGAGGTGAAGGGGAGACTGGAGACAGAGCCGGGCTCTGCTGTGGAAAGGGAGGTGACTTCCCGGCAGGAGAGAAAAGAAGGGAGCGGTGGAGAGAAGGGGAGGTGGGAAGGGAGGGGCCGGGGTGCGCTGAGAGAGTCCTCTGGGCAGCTGCAAGGTCAAAGGCAAAGGTGGGCAGGGACGGGGGGCAGGGGCGCTGCTGGGAGACCCCGACGTTCCTGGGGGAGGCGCGGAGGTGACTGGGGTCGTGCCTCCTTCAGGGGACGGTGCACGTCCAGGCTGGACCCCGAGGAGGGGGCATCTATTGGGGTGAAGGAGGAGTGACCAGGTGGCCACGCCCACTGCCCGCGGGGGCGCAGGTGACTCCCGGGCTCCCAGGCTGCCCATCAGCTCCTGGCTGCCCCTGCGCTGCGCTCCTGGGGAGGCCGTGGGGCCTCAGTAGCCTTGATGCCCGGAGGAGACCACGGGGGCAGCCTGGGCGGCAGGGCTCAGGGTCGAGGGTGCCCCCAGCGAGCGCAGGGCCTGGGCTCCACCCCCAGGAGGGAGAGTGGAACTTCCTCTGGAAAGTGCTTTAACTTAGTTAATATTACACAGCGGTACAGAGCCACTGTCCCCTGCTAGGGTGTGCCCCTCGGTGTAGAGTTTTGACAGCAAACAGCACGGTCTCCTGTCACATGCTGCTGTTTGTCATGTGCCTATTGTGGTGCACACAGTTATTGGGGTGCAGCTGGGACCCTCCATCTGTAAGAACGGTGGGGACCCCCGTCCTGCCTCCAGCCCCTCCAGGTGCCTCAATGAAATGCCAGCAGGGACACGGCTGCCGGGCGGAAAAGTGCTTCCAGAATGTTCTCCAAAACGGGGGCTGCGGCCTCGCCCCTGCTCTCGCTGACCCGGCCTCTTATTCCCTCCTCCTCTTTCCAGGATGGAGAAGGGGGACGGGAGCGAGGAGGAGGACTTCCGCTTGGACTGTCACCACGAGAGGTACCCCGCCCGTAAGTACCTCCTGCACAGGCACCTGCCGCCCGGGGACCAGGAGCCCTGGAACGAGCCCGGCCGGCTGCCCTGGGGCCTGCTGCTCCCGGGGCCGTGGTACAGAGGGGGACACTGTGGCTGGCGTCCAGGGTGACAGGCCCGTGGGGACAGTGCACCTGGCGTCCAGGGTGGCAGGCCATTTCTGCACAGTGCCTGTGTCCCTGCCCCCCAGTGGAGTTGGGATGCTAAGAAAGGAGGCGGGGAGCCGAGTGCCACCAGGGCAGGTGGCACATCACAGCTCCCCCAGGCCTGGCGTGGCCATGGGGTGGGGTGCACAGTCCTGGGGAGCACGGCCAGGTTAGGGAGGTGACGTGGACGGGTCTGCCTGCACCGGGATGCTCTTAAAGGTCACGGTGCCTGGGCTTCATGTGCTTCCCGGTGGGGGGACCCCAGAAGAAGAATTGGGGCATCTGTTAGGAAAACCAGCGCCACTCAGCAGATACGGACTGTAAGACCAGAGAGGTGGGGTGATTCGCTCAAGGCCACACAGCTCGGCTAGTCAGTGCCCTGCCCATAGCCTCAGATCTCTGAGGGTGCCCCCGTGAGTTCCATCTGTACAGGTCCCTGACTTGGGGGCTCCCCCACCTCACACACTGCAGGCTGGACGTGCCCCTCCCTCACCACTGGGTGGGCCCTGAGGCCTGGGGTGCTGCAGGAGGAGGAGTCTGGCCCTCCAGCCGAGCAGCCCTCCTGTCCCTGGCCTCCCCTCCACGTCACGTGCTGCCCGGTCTCCTGGTTTGTGTCACCTGCCCCTGACGTCTTCTCCCCTGCTTCTGGGGATCCAAACCAAGAAAGCGAGGGTTGACCCAGGGTGGCCCGAGTCCAGGGGGGTCCTGGAGAGACGGGCAGCTCCCACGCTCTGCACCTGGCCACCACCTGCCGCCTGAGCAGCTGGAAGGAGGAGTCCACGGGGGACGCACTGGCCCCAGGAAGTGGCCAAAACATGCCTGGGGCCAGGGGTGGCCCTGACTGGACCTGGGGCCTCCCTCCCAGCGTCGGGCCAGGTGTCTGAGCCGGGCTGGGGGCTTCGTGGGAGAAGGGGCCGGAGGGAGCCAGGGGTGGAGTGACCGGGCGACCCTTCTCCTGGGGAGACGGAGAGGAGCGTCCACTGGGGAGAGGGCCAGGCCGAGCACCCTGGCCCGGCATTTGTGCTGTTGCCGTGGTTCCTGGGGGACCTGGCGGTGGCCTGAGGTGGCAGTGGAGAGGGAAGGGGTGACCGAGGAGCACTTTGCTGGTAGTTTCCCACGGTGTTGGCCTGGGGTCCCCTGGCAGCAAAGTCCCCGAGACGGGGCCACCACAGACCCCAGAGCAGAGGCAGCCACCTGGGAGGGCGCGGAGGGAGAGGGGCACAGGGCGCAGGGCACAGGCGCCGAGCCACCCCAGCTGTGGCAGGAGCTCCTTGGGGTCACTAAGGGGCCACTGGGACGGCCAGGCGTGTGACCGCTGACACTCCTGGCTCAGGACGGCCGGCTCAGCCCGAGGCCCGCAGGGGCAGGGGAGCCTGAGCCCAGGGCCTGCCCGGGACTCCCCCGTGTGGTCAGGGTGTTGGTGACAGGCGGAGCCCGGGAGAGCAGGGCCTCGGGCCGTGGTGGGTGTGCAGCGGGGGCCACGGGGCGGCGTCCAGCCTGGGGCTCCCGTCCCTGAGGAGCCAGAGGCACAGGGGGAGGCAGAGGGCCATCGGCTGACCCAGGAGGTCCCAAGTCTGGCTTCTGAGGTGCCCCGTGTGCCTCCGTCAGGTGGCCTCGCCCAGGGAGGGCCGCGGACCCCATGTCACACGGCAGGGGACAGACCCGTCACCCTAACAGGGCAGGACAGGCTCCTGGACGCCGGTGAGGCCCCAGGTCTGCAGTGGGCAGAGAGACCCCGCCACGGCTGTGCGGCCATCGCTGCCATGAAGTCGAGGCGGAGGGCGGTGCCCACGCAGCTGGGGACAGCCGGGGGCGGCAGTGAGGACCCTTACTGGGGGCTGGTCCATGGCGTAGTGCTGACCCCTGGACTTGATGGGGAAGCTGCTCAGAGCCGTGTCACTAAACACGCCTGGTGTGCTGGGCGGTGCTCCGCACCTCCGCCCGCTCATCTGACGGCAGGCCCAGCCCAGGTCCTCTTATGGAGGTGGAGGACCCAGCACCAAGAGGCCAGGCGACACTGCTGGGCTCTCTGGGTGTCTGGATTTTCCAGCCGTCCTTGGCCTGAGGCCGCCCCTGCTCACAGCCCCGACCTCACCTCCTCCCAGCTCCTCTGGGTGCTGCTGCTCAGCCAAAAGCCGGAACAGGCACTCCCTGTCCTCTCTGCCCTGGATGCTCTCCCTCTAACCCTTTGCATGGCTCACGCTGTCTCATCTTTAGCATCAGCTGAAAGGCCACTTCCTGTGGAAGGCACCATCCTTGACCTAAACGGTTACATAAGCTTTGGGTTATCTTCTCTGTCCCCAAATTCCCTCCCACCTTCCCCCCTGGGATTTCTGTGATATGGATTCTGCCACCTTTTTATTTTATTTATTTTTTTATTCTTGAGGAAAGATTTTTTTGCCTTTGAAACCCACCTTTGGGGCTCCCCAGTGCCACCAGCTAGCTCACGAGCACATCAGACGTGAGATTTGATGAGGAGACACCGCCGTCCGGGCCAGGTGTCTGCATCTTCCGTTCCGGAGCGGCTGGGTTTTGCAGCTGATTGTGGCTGTCAAGTTCAATGCCAGAGACGAGCCTCTGATTTTTCCAGGTGTGTCTGGGAGGCCCGGCTCAGCGAGAGGCTGTCACTCGGCGGGCACAGAGGTGGCTTCTGGGAGCTCCGTCTAGACGGGTCTCAGCCACAGCAGCCCTCAAAATAGCAGAGGGAATTTCAAGGAAGACTTCTTTCCTGGTCCCCGAGCAACTTGGCATTTTTATTAGATCAAAAGCAAATCCAGCCGAGCCCCTCGTGCGGCCTCCTTTATGAAAACGGAAGCAGACGGTGCTTCTGAGATAAATATCAAGGCCAACGTGCTGGCAGCTGGGGTGGGCGCACAACTGGAAGACGTCGCAGACCCCAGCGCTGGGGCCAAGAGACTCCAGCCACCGTGAGCATTGGAGTCCCGCGGGGCGGGGTGGGGGGGGACTCGTGAGAGGGCTTGATGGACAGCCGGCCCCACCCCGGGAGGTCCCCAGTCAGCTCTGGGCCGGGACCTGGGGTCTGCGTGGCACCAAGGACGCCGAGGCCCCTGGTCCATGCACTCGGCCCTGCGCCAGCCCCGTCCCTCTGCAGCCAGGAGGTCTGGGCGCGGCGCAGCGTTTCCGTGTGACAGGGAAGGCACTTGGTTCCCAGAAGCAGAGCCGCGGGCTCTGGGTCACCAGCCCATGGGCCCCTGCCTCCCTCACCCGGCATTGCTGGGCTCCCCGCACCTCCTGAGACCCCCGCCGGCTGCCAGGAGTCCACCTGGCACCCCGCTCCCTGTGCCCGGGTGGCCCGGCCTCGCTCACCAGGCAGAAAGCAGAACCTACTAGTGGGTCAGGGGCTGCGGCAGGGGCTTGCTTGGCAAGTCCAGCTCAGAAGCCCGGGAATGGCCGCCGGCCCCCTCCAGCCCCTGAAGAGCAGGGTGTCCTTCTCCACGCGTCCCGGCCCCCGGCCCTGGTGTCTGTGAATGTCATCGTGAGTCCGAGCCCCACCTTCGGGGGAGTCTGCCTGGACTCAGATCCCCACGGTGAGACCTTGGGCTGGTGACGGGACCTCTCTGGGCCTCGGTTTCCTCTTCTGTAAAATGGGGCCTCCGCCGACCTGGGTTTTACAAGATCCGAGGAGCTGAGGCTCAGGGGCACGTCGACGGGCTCCCGGCCTTGGTAGGAGCTGCAGGTGTGTGTCCGTCCCCCTCATGCCACCTGAGCACCCAGAGGACAGACGGTGTGTCACTTGGCTCTGAGACCCAGTGCCCAACACGGAGGAAGGCCAGTCATCAGTGACTCTCAGGGAGGTGGCAGGAACACTCCGCCTGATCCCAAATTTGAAAAAGAGACAAAGGGCCCAGAAACAAGGGGTCCCCAGAAGACAGACGCGGGGGAGGGGTGGTGGCCTGCCCCAGGGTAGACCAGAAGGCCCGACCTGCCGTCCCCCGTGGATGCTCACAGACCCGCGTCCACCCTGTGCAGGGCTGGGCAGCCACCCGTCGATGCCAGAGGGGCTCTCGGCCAGCTGAAGAGAGGGCCGTGTCTGGGTATCTGGGTTGGAAGGAAAGAGAGTCCACCCCCTGGGGACACTGCTGCCCTTCTGGACTGTGCTGAGCCTGGGTGGGGCGGCTCCCAGGGACTTCAGAACACGGTGCCTCCACCAGCCTTGGGAGGAGGCTGGGACTTGGAGACCCTCTTCTTTTCCAGGAGCCCGTTTCCCCTTCTGTGTGCAGAGGCCAGGGCCCAGCCCGATCCCAGGACGGGCATGGGGTCCTTTTCCTGTCCATCAGGATCTGAGGTCGTGTGGGGAGGGGCTCCCCGTGGGAGGCCGGCTGGGCCTTTGTACCTCACATGCACTTGCAGGCTCAGAGAGGTGGAGCTGCTGGTCAAAAGCCACACAGCTTGAAAAATTCACATCACTTGTCAGTGGTGGAGCGGGGACTGTTGGACCCCCGAGTTACCCCGCGGGTGGGAGGACCCCATCACCTCAGAGCAGAAGGCCACAGGGACCCCAGGAGCTCAGCCTCCCGCACCCCTCCTCCCCCACCTCAGCCCAGGGTGTGCTCTGGGCCAGGCCAGGGGCTGGGGCCAGGGGGCTGCAGGGAGAGGCCGACCCTGTCCCTGCCCACAGACATCCCGTCCCTGGGTGACAGAGAGAGCCACACGAAACTGGCTCTTACAACACAAAGTGACAAGCACTGGGATCCAGGGCACGGGACAGAGTCTAAGGGACAAACCAGAGGTCACAAAGTGGCCTCGGTGGGCTGAGTGCGCCTGAGGGGTGCGGCGCTCTCCGTGGCCGGAATGTTTAAAAGTCCCGATTGCTGTCATTTAAAGGCCAGGGGCTCTTATTTTGAAATCCACATTTTCAGTGTCTCTGAGGTTTTGGAAGAGCTGTCCCCTGCCTGTGGTGGCACTGGCTAGGGAAGAGCAGGCCGCCTCGGCCCTGTCACCCCTGGTTCACTGTGGCCCAGAGGCTGTTTTGAGTCGGGATCCCCAGTCCCCAGCGCAGGCTCCAAACCAAAAGGGGGGAGAAGGGCAGTGGGCGGGTCCTGGTGCCCTGTGGGTGGAGTCCTGGTGCCCTGTGGGTGGAGTCCTGGTGCCCTGTGGGCGGAGTCCTGGTGCCCTGTGGGCGGGTCCTGGTGCCCTGTGGGCGGGGTCCTGGTGCCCTGTGGGCGGGTCCTGGTGCCCTGTGGGCGGGTCCTGGTGCCCTGTGGGCGGGTCCTGGTGCCCTGTGGGTGGAGTCCTGGTGCCCTGTGGGCGGGTCCTGGTGCCCTGTGTGCGGGTCCTGGTGCCCTGTGGGTGGAGTCCTGGTGCCCTGTGGGCGGGGTCCTGGTGCCCTGTGGGCGGGGTCCTGGTGCCCTGTGGGCGGGGTCCTGGTGCCCTGTGGGCGGGGTCCTGTTGCCCTGTGGGTGGGTCCTGTTGCCCTGTGGGTGGAGTCCTGGTGCCCTGTGGGCGGAGTCCTGGTGCCCTGTGGGCGGAGTCCTGGTGCCCTGTGGGTGGAGTCCTGGTGCCCTGTGGGCGGGGTCCTGGTGCCCTGTGGGCGGGGTCCTGGTGCCCTGTGGGTGGAGTCCTGGTGCCCTGTGGGTGGAGTCCTGGTGCCCTGTGGGTGGAGTCCTGGTGCCCTGTGGGTGGGTCCTGGTGCCCTGTGGGTGGAGTCCTGGTGCCCTGTGGGCGGGGTCCTGGTGCCCTGTGGGCGGGGTCCTGGTGCCCTGTGGGTGGAGTCCTGGTGCCCTGTGGGCGGGTCCTGGTGCCCTGTGGGCGGAGTCCTGGTGCCCTGTGGGTGGGTCCTGGTGCCCTGTGGGTGGGGTCCTGGTGCCCTGTGGGCGGGGTCCTGGTGCCCTGTGGGCGGGGTCCTGGTGCCCTGTGGGTGGGGTCCTGGTGCCCTGTGGGTGGAGTCCTGGTGCCCTGTGGGCGGGTCCTGGTGCCCTGTGTGCGGGTCCTGGTGCCCTGTGGGTGGAGTCCTGGTGCCCTGTGGGCGGGGTTCTGGTGCCCTGTGGGCGGGGTTCTGGTGCCCTGTGGGCGGGGTCCTGGTGCCCTGTGGGCGGTCCTGGTGCCCTGTGGGCGGGTCCTGGTGCCCTGTGGGTGGGGTCCTGGTGCCCTGTGGGCGGGTCCTGGTGCCCTGTGGGCGGGTCCTGGTGCCCTGTGGGCGGGGTCCTGGTGCCCTGTGGGTGGGGTCCTGGTGCCCTGTGGGCGGGTCCTGGTGCCCTGTGGGCGGGTCCTGGTGCCCTGTGGGTGGAGTCCTGGTGCCTTGTGGGTGGGTCCTGGTGCCTTGTGGGTGGAGTCCTGGTGCCCTGTGGGTGGAGTCCTGGTGCCCTGTGGGTGGATCCTGGTGCCCTGTGGGTGGAGTCCTGGTGCCCTGTGGGTGGAGTCCTGGTGCCCTGTGGGCGGGGTCCTGGTGCCCTGTGGGTGGGGTCCTGGTGCCCTGTGGGTGGGGTCCTGGTGCCCTGTGGGCGGGTCCTGGTGCCCTGTGGGCGGGTCCTGGTGCCCTGTGGGCGGGGTCCTGGTGCCCTGTGGGCGGGGTCCTGGTGCCCTGTGGGCGGGTCCTGGTGCCCTGTGGGTGGGGTCCTGGTGCCCTGTGGGTGGGGTCCTGGTGCCCTGTGGGTGGAGTCCTGGTGCCCTGTGGGTGGAGTCCTGGTGCCCTGTGGGTGGGTCCTGGTGCCCTGTGGGCGGGCCCTAGTGCCCTGTGGGCGGGGTCCTGGTGCCCTATGGGCGGGTCCTGGTGCCCTGTGGGTGGGTCTGGTGCCCTTTGGGTGGAGTCCTGGTGCCTTGTGGGTGGGTCCTGGTGCCCTGTGGGTGGAGTCCTGGTGCCCTGTGGGCGGAGTCCTGGTGCCCTGTGGGTGGGTCCTGGTGCCCTGTGGGCGGGGTCCTGGTGCCCTGTGGGTGGAGTCCTGGTGCCCTGTGGGCGGGGTCCTGGTGCCCTGTGGGCGGGGTCCTGGTGCCCTGTGGGTGGAGTCCTGGTGCCCTGTGGGCGGGGTCCTGGTGCCCTGTGGGCGGTCCTGGTGCCCTGTGGGCGGGTCCTGGTGCCCTGTGGGTGGGGTCCTGGTGCCCTGTGGGCGGGTCCTGGTGCCCTGTGGGCGGGTCCTGGTGCCCTGTGGGCGGGGTCCTGGTGCCCTGTGGGCGGGGTCCTGGTGCCCTGTGGGTGGAGTCCTGGTGCCCTGTGGGTGGAGTCCTGGTGCCCTGTGGGCGGGTCCTGGTGCCCTGTGGGTGGAGTCCTGGTGCCTTGTGGGTGGGTCCTGGTGCCTTGTGGGTGGAGTCCTGGTGCCCTGTGGGTGGAGTCCTGGTGCCCTGTGGGTGGATCCTGGTGCCCTGTGGGTGGAGTCCTGGTGCCCTGTGGGTGGAGTCCTGGTGCCCTGTGGGCGGGGTCCTGGTGCCCTGTGGGTGGGGTCCTGGTGCCCTGTGGGCGGGTCCTGGTGCCCTGTGGGCGGGTCCTGGTGCCCTGTGGGCGGGGTCCTGGTGCCCTGTGGGCGGGGTCCTGGTGCCCTGTGGGCGGGTCCTGGTGCCCTGTGGGTGGGGTCCTGGTGCCCTGTGGGTGGGGTCCTGGTGCCCTGTGGGTGGAGTCCTGGTGCCCTGTGGGTGGAGTCCTGGTGCCCTGTGGGTGGGTCCTGGTGCCCTGTGGGCGGGCCCTGGTGCCCTGTGGGCGGGGTCCTGGTGCCCTGTGGGCGGGTCCTGGTGCCCTGTGGGTGGGTCTGGTGCCCTTTGGGTGGAGTCCTGGTGCCTTGTGGGTGGGTCCTGGTGCCCTGTGGGTGGAGTCCTGGTGCCCTGTGGGCGGAGTCCTGGTGCCCTGTGGGTGGGTCCTGGTGCCCTGTGGGTGGGGTCCTGGTGCCCTGTGGGCGGGGTCCTGGTGCCCTGTGGGCGGGGTCCTGGTGCCCTGTGGGCGGGGTCCTGGTGCCCTGTGGGTGGAGTCCTGGTGCCCTGTGGGTGGAGTCCTGGTGCCCTGTGGGCGGGTCCTGGTGCCCTGTGTGCGGGTCCTGGTGCCCTGTGGGTGGAGTCCTGGTGCCCTGTGGGCGGGGTTCTGGTGCCCTGTGGGCGGGGTTCTGGTGCCCTGTGGGCGGGGTCCTGGTGCCCTGTGGGCGGTCCTGGTGCCCTGTGGGCGGGTCCTGGTGCCCTGTGGGTGGGGTCCTGGTGCCCTGTGGGCGGGTCCTGGTGCCCTGTGGGCGGGGTCCTGGTGCCCTGTGGGTGGGGTCCTGGTGCCCTGTGGGTGGAGTCCTGGTGCCCTGTGGGCGGGTCCTGGTGCCCTGTGGGTGGAGTCCTGGTGCCTTGTGGGTGGGTCCTGGTGCCTTGTGGGTGGAGTCCTGGTGCCCTGTGGGTGGAGTCCTGGTGCCCTGTGGGTGGAGTCCTGGTGCCCTGTGGGTGGAGTCCTGGTGCCCTGTGGGCGGGGTCCTGGTGCCCTGTGGGTGGGGTCCTGGTGCCCTGTGGGTGGGGTCCTGGTGCCCTGTGGGCGGGTCCTGGTGCCCTGTGGGTGGGGTCCTGGTGCCCTGTGGGTGGGGTCCTGGTGCCCTGTGGGTGGAGTCCTGGTGCCCTGTGGGTGGAGTCCTGGTGCCCTGTGGGCGGGCCCTGGTGCCCTGTGGGCGGGCCCTGGTGCCCTGTGGGCGGGGTCCTGGTGCCCTATGGGCGGGTCCTGGTGCCCTGTGGGTGGGTCTGGTGCCCTTTGGGTGGAGTCCTGGTGCCTTGTGGGTGGGTCCTGGTGCCCTGTGGGTGGAGTCCTGGTGCCCTGTGGGCGGGTCCTGGTGCCCTGTGGGTGGATCCTGGTGCCCTGTGGGTGGAGTCCTGGTGCCCTGTGGGCGGGGTCCTGGTGCCCTGTGGGTGGGGTCCTGGTGCCCTGTGGGCGGGTCCTGGTGCCCTGTGGGCGGGGTCCTGGTGCCCTGTGGGCGGGTCCTGGTGCCCTGTGGGCGGGTCCTGGTGCCCTGTGGGTGGGGTCCTGGTGCCCTGTGGGTGGGGTCCTGGTGCCCTGTGGGTGGAGTCCTGGTGCCCTGTGGGTGGGTCCTGGTGCCCTGTGGGCGGGCCCTGGTGCCCTGTGGGCGGGGTCCTGGTGCCCTATGGGCGGGTCCTGGTGCCCTGTGGGTGGAGTCCTGGTGCCCTGTGGGCGGGGTCCTGGTGCCCTGTGGGCGGGGTCCTGGTGCCCTGTGGGCGGGTCCTGGTGCCCTGTGGGTGGGGTCCTGGTGCCCTGTGGGTGGGGTCCTGGTGCCCTGTGGGTGGAGCCCTGGTGCCCTGTGGGTGGAGTCCTGGTGCCCTGTGGGTGGAGTCCTGGTGCCCTGTGGGTGGGTCCTGGTGCCCTGTGGGCGGGCCCTGGTGCCCTGTGGGCGGGGTCCTGGTGCCCTATGGGCGGGTCCTGGTGCCCTGTGGGTGGGTCTGGTGCCCTTTGGGTGGAGTCCTGGTGCCTTGTGGGTGGGTCCTGGTGCCCTGTGGGTGGAGTCCTGGTGCCCTGTGGGCGGGTCCTGGTGCCCTGTGGGTGGATCCTGGTGCCCTGTGGGTGGAGTCCTGGTGCCCTGTGGGCGGGGTCCTGGTGCCCTGTGGGCGGGTCCTGGTGCCCTGTGGGCGGGGTCCTGGTGCCCTGTGGGCGGGGTCCTGGTGCCCTATGGGCGGGTCCTGGTGCCCTGTGGGTGGAGTCCTGGTGCCCTGTGGGCGGGTCCTGGTGCCCTGTGGGTGGATCCTGGTGCCCTGTGGGTGGAGTCCTGGTGCCCTGTGGGCGGGGTCCTGGTGCCCTGTGGGCGGGTCCTGGTGCCCTGTGGGCGGGGTCCTGGTGCCCTGTGGGCGGGGTCCTGGTGCCCTGTGGGCGGGTCCTGGTGCCCTGTGGGCGGGTCCTGGTGCCCTGTGGGTGGGGTCCTGGTGCCCTGTGGGTGGGGTCCTGGTGCCCTGTGGGTGGAGTCCTGGTGCCCTGTGGGTGGGTCCTGGTGCCCTGTGGGCGGGCCCTGGTGCCCTGTGGGCGGGGTCCTGGTGCCCTATGGCGGGTCCTGGTGCCCTGTGGGTGGAGTCCTGGTGCCCTGTGGGTGGGTCTGGTGCCCTTTGGGTGGAGTCCTGGTGCCCTGTGGGCGGGGTCCTGGTGCCCTGTGGGCGGGGTCCTGGTGCCCTGTGGGCGGAGTCCTGGTGCCCTGTGGGTGGGGTCCTGGTGCCCTGTGGGTGGGTCCTGGTGCCCTGTGGGCGGGGTCCTGGTGCCCTGTGGGTGGAGTCCTGGTGCCCTGTGGGCGACACGCTCTGTCAATGGCTCTGGGCCCTGAGCCTCTTCCTGGAGGCCAGAGAAGAGGAGGGGAGCCCTGGTGCTCAGCGACCTGGTCTCCAGACCCAGGGACAGAGCGTCCCATTGTGACTCAAGGACGCACAGGGCCCCAGGCTTCTCTTTTTCCTGACAATGTATGTGACCACCAGGCGCGTGGTGCCCGGCTGTCATCCCAGCAACTCAGGAGGCTGAGGCAGGAGGATCCCAAGTTCGAGGCCAGCCTCAGCCACGGAGCCAGACCTTAATTAGTGACACCGTGTCTCAAAATCAGAATAGGAAGGACTGGGCTGTGGCTCGGAGGCAGAGAACCTCTGGGTCCCATCCCCAGCACCCACCCGCCCAAGATCGCTTCCTCAGTGAACTCTCCGCGGTTGTCGATGGCGACTGTCAGAGCAGCTCCCATCGCTCTCAACACTCGTTGAGAAAAACAACCAAACTTTTCCGTGCACCAATTGCTTCTCAATTAAAAAAAAAAAAAATCCAAACACCTTCCTCTTGGCAGCCAGCACTTCTGTTCCACAGGCCGTTCCAGTAGCTGAGGCCAAAACAAACAGTTTATTTCCCCCGAGGCCCCACGGCTCCAGAGCGTTGGCGAATGTCTCCCGCTGCCTAAGAACAGAGACCCACTCGGGGCTCAGGAAGGGCCCACCACGCCGCCCCTCCCTGTGCCTCTCCCTGTGCCATCTCTGCCCCTCCCCACGGGTCTGTCATTGCTCCCTGGGGCTCAGAGTCCTGGGGCGCAGGGGACGGGGCAGGGCCCTCAGGGTGTCCTGAGATGGTGGAGGACAGATGTCAGGTGAGGCCCTCTGCAGGGGCAAAATGGGCGGGTCTGGGGGTTCCGCCCGCCAGGAGGTGTGAGGACGGTGGGGGGGGGTCCTAGCGGGGCGTGGCCTGGGGCGCCAGAGGGACTGGGGGACAGAGGTCGCCTCTGTGGACCTCAGAGTGGACCTACTGGACGGAGGCCGGGCCTCCCCACTCCTCCTCCGGCCCAGGCCTTTAGGAGCAGGAAGCCACTGAGTGGGGGTCAGGCCACCGCTGCCTGGGCACATGGTCACTGGTCAGCATCAGCTTGGGCATGGCCGCCCATGATCACTGTCCCTGGGCAGAGGGTCCTGGGGTCAGGGAGTCCTCCAGTCCTGCTCCTCTCTGGGCCCACGGGGAGCGGGGAGGAGGGTGGACGGGAAGTGGAGAGATGGGCATGATGGTTGGGCTGGGGTGGACGGGGGTGGACGGGGGTGGACGGGGGTGGGAAAGGCGGGAGGGAGCCGGCAGCCTGAGGAGGGCGAGCAACGGGCAGGAGGCCTGTGGGCACGTGGTGGACATCAGAGTGGACTCCTGGGGCCATGCCCGTGAGCCGGGGTGAGGTCGGGGTGGCTGGGGGTGTTGTGTGGGGAAGGGGTCGGTGTGTGGTCTTGGGTGGGCCGTGGGTGCCAGTGGCTGCGTGGAGGGTGGCAGGCGGGGACCGGGGACCGCGGGTGACCTGTGGGGAGAGCCGAGTCGGGGCAGGTGCGTTTCTGGTCCTTGGGTGACGGTGGCAGGGGTGGCCAGTGTGCGTCCCGGCTGGCGAGCCGATGGGTGGCCGTAGGGACTGGGCCGCGGTGGCCGGGGCGGGAGGCCTGGGAGTGGGCGCCCAGCGCTGACCGCCCTTTCTCTCGCAGGACACCAGCCGCACCTGGGGGACTCCTGGCCCCGGAGCGCAGCCCAGGAGGCGCCCGAGCTGAACCGCCAGTGTTGGGTCCTGGGACACTGGGTGTGACCGAGCCCGGCCCAGCCCCAGACGCCCACGAGAGCCTGGTCTGGGGCCTGGAACCTGGTCTGTGTGGACTCGGTGGCCGTGAGGGGACGCCAGGCCTGTCCTGCCACCACCCGGGTCTCGGGCCCCAAGTCGCACCAGGGTGGCCCCAGGGGCCGCTGGCCACACAGAGGGGACGCCAGCTCTGGACTCCTGCCACCACCGCACACAGCGCCCCGCTGGGCACGGCCCGGAGAGACCCAGGACACTGGCCACTGAGTGCTGACCCCCACGAGCAGCCGGGAAGCTGAGGAGGTGCCCGAGGGGCAGAGCCCTGTAGGGACATGGGGTCCTGAAGGACAGGGCAGCGGCTGGCACCGCGGAGGGCCACCCCACAGGCACACAGCAGGAGCTCAATAAATGCTTGTTGAACCTGACGTCTTGTGGAGTGTGGCGGCCACTGGGCGATGGCTGTCCTGTCATTGTCCCCCCGAGGGTCAGTGTCACCTCAAGTGCACTGGGCCAGGGCCCGGCAGAGGGACGCGGGAGCCTGGGGCAGGCGGGAGGGACGGGCCGGAGGGCCGCCGAGGGCTCCAGGTGAGGACAGAGGTGGCCCTGAGCCGGAAGGCGAAGCCCGCGCCCCCTGAGAGCCCAGCGATGTCACCGCCCTGGCCCGAGGGACCCTTCACTGGGGCCACCTCTCTCTGAAACCCCAGGCGCAGACGCCGGCAAAGCGGATCCCCGTCCTCAGAGTGACCGTGGGGGGTCACAGAGACGAAGCCACCTGCCGAGGACTCACTCCAGAGCCCGCCAACGGCCGAGCTGAGTCAGACCAGGGCTCCGTCCCCAAGGGCCCCCAGGGCTGTCGAGAGGTTTCTGCTCAAGAGAACACAGTGTCCACTGTCCCTCGTCCACCACCCGGACTCCTCCACCCACCCGCCTGTCCTCCTGTCCACCTGTCCATCACCCACCCGTCCTCCTGTCCACCCGTCCATCACCCACCCATCCCGCCCACCCTCCGTCCCTCACTGGTTGTCCCCGACACCAGATGTCCCCACCATTCTCCAGGTGTCACCTTCCTTGTCACCCCCCATGGCTCCCCCCGCCCAGGGTGTCGTCCGAGCCTCCAGGGTGACCAGGCCCTGGGGGCGGGCACTCCAGGTGGGCCCTGGGAGAGGCCCTCTGTCATCACTCGGTGCCCACAGACGGCGGGACAGAGGACGAGCCAGGCCGCCCCAGCTCAGTGTCCCCAGGCTGCTTGACCCCTCTGGTCTCAGTTTCCCCTCCACTGAATGGACGTCCTTGTCAGAGGGCCAAGGGGGCGGCGGCCGAGCGTTTGGCACAGACCTTCGCCGCAGGCGCTTCCTTGCCACTTACTGTCACGAGGAGGGACGTTGGGGCCGCGGGAGACCACGGGCGTCCCCTGCTGGGGACAGTCGAGGGAGTGGTCAGGGGGCCTCTTCCAGAAAATGAGGTCCAGGCCCAGGGGCAGGGGATGGAGGCGCGGGCAGCAGGAGAGGGCGGAGGGACAGCTCGGCCGGTCACCCAGGGGCAGGCGTGGGGAGGAGCCGGCCAGAGCTGTGGTGGCTGTCATCGTGGGGGTTGGTGGGGACAGCCAGGGCACTGGCTTCCGGAGGAGCCTGGGCTGAGCCGGGCAGTGGCCACTCCCGCGGAGCAGGTGGGCAGGTGGCGTCCCAGGAAGGCAGCTGCCCGGGAGCGGGACCCTGTCCTCATCCCGCGCCAGTGGCCAGGGGCCAGGGCCTGGTAGGAGGGACGACCCACAGGACCTAGAGGGGACCCGTGGGAGGCGGCCAGCCAGGTGGCCTCCGCTGAGCGCTGGGGAAGGTGGAGATTTCAGTCCTGGACGCCTGGCGTCTCCGTGCCTGGGGACGTGGGGAGGCCTCGGCTGCCCATGCACTCACCGTCCATCATCCTGTGGCCACCAAGCATCCTTCTCCTTCCCTGGTGGACACCGAGGACCCCCGTGGGGGGGAGCCAGGGAGAGACGGGCCAGTGACCACCACCTCGACCGACTGGCAGGACCAGGTCAGACAGAGCCTCCAGGACCGGGGCCCGGCTGGGACGAGTCGGGCAGGAATCTGGCCCAGGTCACCCGGCCCAGGTCACCCAGCGGCTTGATTGTCACCGGGGTCAACGGAAGTCGGCCAAGAGGCCCCAGGAGACCCAGGGTGACACTGGGACCATCTCCGTCTCTTAACAGTCGTGTTTCCGTGAATCTGTGTTAGAAAACAGTGTCTCCAGCCACTTCAGAGCCACCAAGCCACCGCGTCACGGACTTCCCGCTGCGATGAAGCCGAAGGGGCGTCTCAGTAACAGGAAAAGCGTGGGCCCAAAGGGAACATCCAATAAACAACCCTGCACTGGTGTGCGGTCATGGCGTGGGGGCGGCTCACAAGGGTCCCTGTCACCCGGGAAGGGAAGAGGTGGGAGGGTCACGGGGCCCCTGGGACTTCAAGTCCCCCGTCTCCTCCTGAGCACGTCCGGGAAGGGGCTGGAAACTAGCTATTTTCCAGTGTAACAAGAGGGCTGCTGGTTAGATAACCAGGAGCACTTCCAGGATGTTCAGGTGACTGATTCAGGAGCCACTGAGAGTTACTTGGAGGGAACTAAGGCCACCATTGGCTTGGGAGGAGGGGCATGCCACCTGGGGACCCCTGGGGGACACACAGGGGACAGGAGGTCTTCCTCTGCGCCTGCAAAGCGCTTTCCCAGAGAGCAGTCCCCTGTGCTGAGTGGTCTGGTGCTGACCCTGGTGGCCTTGGGTGTGTGCCTGTGGTGTGGACACCACACGGGGCCCGACCCGAGGCCCTGCTCTCCCCTGGGCGCCCGAGCTCAGCCTCTCCGTCCCCACAGGCCTGGCTCCCTGTGCCCGGCTGTGTGCTGAGCCTGGTGGCCCCCCATGTGACCCTCACAGGCCCTGGGCTCCTCTGCCCAGTGGCCCCCCTTCTGCCAGGTGCAGGCGAACCTGGGGCCAGGGTTCACCCTCTGGCGGGAGGTGACGAGTTAACAGGGTTGACGTCTTCCTGGGCTGGTGACAGTGACCAGAATTGTCCCCGCCACCCCCGCTGGAGCCATCCCGTGGCTGGCCACACACTCGTCTCCCGCGGGTAATGGAAACGTCAGCTTGATTCATGGGCAGCGTCTGCAGCGGCCAGGGCTGAGGACGAGGCTGGCCCGGAGCACGTCCACCCAGAAGAGCCGCTGCCGCTGGGCTGACCCCTGCTCGGGAGGAAGCCGGGACCCAGAGAGCCGCCGGGTTGTGGAGTTAGGTGGGCCTGGGCTCAAGTCCTGCGGCCAGCACACCTGCTGCGGCCTCCCTCCTCCAAGGAACACTGACCAAGGGACAAAAGGTGCCAGGAACCGAGCTCAGGCAGGAGCTGCCCTCCTGGATCAGGAAGCTGTCCTTCCTCCTCACGGAGCACCCGGGAGACTCAGATCCTGCACCAAACCTTAAACAGTAGGAGCTCACCTCAAACAGTGACAATGTCCTGCAGGAGGGGCAGAGGGCAGCAGGGCCTGTCCACAGGAGGGTGAGGCAGGAGGAACGGCATGTGCAAAGGTCCTGGGGCTAAGAACAAGCCCCTGTGAACTGTGCAGCGAGGTCAGGACCTGCGGCTACTTCCCACCAGGCCTCTGGGGTCTGAGTCTGGGGTCTCCTGGGCGATGACAAGGGCTATGCTTTCACCCTGAGGGACCCAGGGGGCAGCCGATAGGAGGGGTTTTAAAGGAAGACAGGACCAGCACTGTCCTGAGAGGCTCCTCTGGCTGTGTGGGGTGCAGGCCTGGGAGACGGGGTGCAGGGCAGAAATGGGGCCAGCAGATCAGGGACTGCAGCAGGGCCTGGTGGGAGTGGAGGCAGCCCTGGTGCTGGCCAATGGACGGTAGTGCCCGGGGCCTCCAAGATAGAGACCAACCTCGTCCACGTGGGGTTCACTACATGGTCAGGCAGGAGGCCACTGGACGGGCCCCTGCCTGTCCCCAACTAGCCTGGTTCCCTTTGCTGTCACTTCTTGGGCCACATTTTGCTCTGGACTGACACTCTGGTCCCTACCTTAGACAAAGCTGGGGGCCGTTGACACCTGCGCGCCTGGCAGGGGGCGGCCACGGGGAGGGTGGCTGGGGAAACACGGGTCCTGAGGGCCCTAAGGCCCAGGAGGAGCCAGTCGGGCCTCTGCCTTGTGCTTGAGGCCAACCTGGGGCTCCCTGGGCCTTCGGGGTGCACCTGCAGGGTGGTGGGGAGGGCGCGGGGAGGGTGTGGGGGTCCCCCCCACAGGAGTGGGGAAGGGGCGGGGCCAGTGGAACCACACAGGAGCCGATTGGCAGAGGAGGGGCGGGACATCCATCCCTGATCAGCCAATAGGTCGGCAGCCCTAAGGCCTGAGCCCTTCAGGGACCAATCAGCTGAGCTTGTCCTGGACTTTGGAGAGGGGCCAGGCTGGAGGTGGTGCCCGGCTGCTCTGGGGAAGAGCCCCAGCCCCAAGGTCCCTCTCACCGAGCCTGTCTACACCTGTGGAGTGCAGGGAATCCTGAGACAGAGGGTCGTCGCAACCAGGAGGGCCAGAGCTATGAGGGTCTCATGGTGGCCACGGCGGTGCCGTGAAGCAGGTACCCTTGGTTCACCTGCCACCTGGGTAAGGAAGTCCAGGGTGTAAAGTCACTTGCCAAGGTCACACGGTCCGGAAGTGGTGGAGCCTGGACTTGAACCCAGGCCTGCTGGCCCCAGGACCGTGGCACAGCATCCCCGGTACAGGGAGGAGGACTTTCCTGGAGCCTGCGCACGGGAGGCTGCGAGGAGAGGAGCGGGCAGCTGTCTGTGGGACTCTTATCACCACCCAAGGAGCCGAGGCCGCTTCCTCAGCTGGGGCTGTGAGTGGAAGTCCCCCTGGAGAGCTGGGACACTGGAAAGGGTGTCATGAGTGCCACAGGGAGACGTGGGACACACCTGCAGCAGAGGACACCCCTTGGCCACTTGGGGACACACACAGCATATGGCCAGCCTGGTTTTGTTGCCCAAAGAGATGCCACAGGCTTGAGCCCCAGGCCCCCCAGGGGGTGCCATGCCCACCTGGCCAAGCCCCTGCCTGTGGAGCCACAGCACTGTCCCTGTGTCACATGCCTGGGGCGCTGTGAGCAGGCAGGTGAGGAGCCAGGAGGGCGGCAGGAGGCCCTGTGGCCTGGGGATCTGGAGGGACCACCAGGGGCGGGCCCAGCAGGGAACGCAGGACAAGGGTGACCTCTTTCCAGAGCAGAGGGAGCCTGAGCTCTCCAGTGAGAGGGGCAGCAGCCACACGGCGACTGGACGGCACAGTGGGTACTGTGCAGGCCGAGTCCCCAGAGGGGAGCCCCAGGCAGGGAAGGGGCTGCCTGGCCCGGGGAGGTGGCAGGTGGCCCCGGGCGTCTTGGCACACGTGCCTGAGCAGGGCCTCCCGGGTCCTCCTGAGGTGGCATGGGTGACCTGCAAGACACACCAGCCGTCCCCAAAGAGGAGCTGCCACAGCTGGACTGAGGGGCCGAGCCCAGGGACAGGGCCTGCGCCATTCCTCTGGGAGCCCTGCCAGCTGTCCCTCGGCTGTAGCCAAGATCCGTTTCCAGTAACCCAGGCCTGGGTGCCAACAAACCCGGCTCTGAGGCTCCAGCGGGTCACATCCGCCCTGGGGTGGGAGTGGGAAGCCCAGATGGAGACACGCAGGCTGTGAGGGAGGGGACCCTCACCCAGGAGGGCCGGGGTGGGGATGTCACCTCTGGGACCCAAAGGACTAATCTCTGTCTGTCCCTGAGTAACAGGGACCCAGCCCAGAGACCTGGCCAGTGGGGGTGGGGAGCGGTCAAGACTGAGGTGGCCTTGGTCAAGAGCCCCCTGAGCTGCTGCCAGTGTTGTGTTGGCCCCTGAGCTGCAGTGTGTCCCCCTGCCCTCTCCGCACCCTGCCCCCACGCCCCTCCACGCCCCTCCACACCACGCCACGCCCCTCCACACCACGCCACGCCCCTCCACACCACGCCACGCCCCTCCACGCCACGCCCCTCCACACCATGCCACGCCCCTCCACGCCACGCCCCTCCTAACGGCACCATCATCCCACTCGGAAGCCAGGAGTCTGACAGAATCGGGAATCAGGAGAGCGGCAGGGAGGGGGCCTGGGAATCGGGCACCTGGGAATCGGGCACCTGGGTGCTGGAGGAGCCACACCTGGTGGGAAACCAGCCAGATTCACAGGAATGCCACCCGCCTCTGCTGCCCAGTGGTCATCTCAGATCTGCATGTTGACCAACAGCTTCTGAAGCTGTGTGTCCTGGGGAGGTTGCACAGCCTCTCTGTGAAATCATGACAGAGCCTAACCCAAGGACTGTGACATGAGCAGCCAGGCGTATAATAACGGCGACATTCTGTTGAGTAGGCGAGCCAGGATCGTGACCGGTGGGTGAGGGCGCATGCCCCTGTGCTCGGCCAGTTTCAGGTGGACTCTTGCCCAGGGCCTTGGAGGCGGCACGGGCTCCCCCGTCTGACCCAAGTGCAGTGCGCCGGACTCCATTCTTAATAACATCTTTTATTGATTTTGCAAGAGAAAAAAATAGACATTTATTTTCCAGTTAATGCCTCCACAGCTCCTTTCCTCCCCCCTGCATTGCAGGGTGCACACGACGGTTGTGACACCCACCGGTTCCTGGCAGCCAGTGTGCAGCGTCTCCAGTGCCTGGGGCGGGATGGGGGTCCCTTCAGGGCAATGGCACTGTCTGGGTGACCAGTCCGGCTCCGGGGGCAGCTCTCGAGTGGGAGCTGGAGGCCGGGTGGGCTCGGCACATCCGGAGCTGCAGAGGAGTGGCCGGAGCTGGCGATGATGGATCTTCTCCGGGGAAGCGGTTCCTACCTCTGCATCAGCCGGGCTCCCAACGCAAAGCGCATCTGCGTGGCCCCGCGCGCGGCCTGCAGAGCCCGTAAAGCCTGGCCGCGGTTGCGCAGGAAAGTGCGAGAGAACCGCACCGCGCAGGCTGGGCCAGGCGCCAGGAAGGCAGCGGATTAACATGGGAACCAATTAGGTGCCCGATCTGAGCTGGCTACAGGGATGGGAACAGCCGCGGGGGTCCCGCTCGGCCGGGGGCGCAGGCACCCGTCCAGGCGCGACCACCCGGGAGGGAGGAGGGCAGGGCCTGGGCTCCCTGTAACTCCAGGGGCCGACAGCGGCACAGGCAGGGATGGGCAGGAAGAGGCCAGGGGGCAGGAGGCAGGGCCAGGGCAGGGAGCAGCCAGGCCAAGTTCAAGTGCAAGGGGGAGGTGCTGCGCCTGGCCCCAGGGTGGTGGTCCTCACTCCCCCAGGCCATGTCCAGAGCCCTGGTGGGCCCAGCTCCCCTTTCCCTCAGCAGGACACACGCCACAGCCAGTCCTGTCCCAGGCTCTGCAAGAGGCCAGAGGTCCTGCAGGCTCACCCCTGAAGGGCCTGGGGGACCCTGGATACACGAGGGGACGGTGGCAGTCCGGGCAGACCTGAGGGGCCGACCCGCATCCTGTGGGCTCCGCCAGCTCCCAGGGGGACTGGCATACGGGGGAGTGGGGCCACCACAGCTGGGCTGGCCTCCCCTCAACCCTGTCCTGGCCTAAGAAGCTGGATGGACGGACCAGACGGACGCCCCGCACACCGCACCCAGGCGTGAGGCAGGGTCAGTGGGTCCGAGCGGTCACGGGCCACGCCTTGCTGGAGAGGCAAAGCAGGCGTCCCTGGCTCTCTGCAGCAGCCCGCGTTGCAGGGCACTGCCACCCTCCACAGCGGCAGCCTGTCCCCCAGCGGTTTCCAGGGCTGTCGCCCCAGAGTCGCCCGTCCCTCTGTGCCGTGTTCTCCAGCCTCGGGACCCTGGCTGGTGACACTGAGGGCGGGGCTCCGCACGTCAGCACCGCCACCGCCTGGCTGGCTCCTTCTCACTTATGCAGGTTTTGGGGCGCAGAGCTGTGGAAGCAGAGCAGAGGGGCGGTGTCCCCAGCTTTACACCTCGGGAGTCCCACACCCGGGAGGCCCCACCAGGGGGCTGCCCTCCAGGTCCCTGAGGCCTGGCCCCGCCTGCAGCTCCAACAGGCCAGTCCCCCGCGCCCCAGGGCAGGGGAACCTGTGCCCACAGGGCTTCCGCTGCCTGTGACCTCTCCCCTCTGCACAGGGTTAGGGCTAGGTCCCTGTCACCCCAGGGTCTGCCTCAGGGACTCCTCCAGGTGCCCGAGGTGCGCAGGGGCGTAGGTGTGGGGTGTCAGCCCCTCCCCGGGGGCCACTCTGGGCAGACCGTGGCTGACCTGGGTCGGCCGCGCTCGGCTTCCTTCTGCAGCTGGTGACGGCCTGGTTGTCGTTTGTCATCTGGACGTCCTGGTCCTCTGCCTGGTTACTGTGTGGAGGAGGAGGCAGCAGGTCCCATGGGGCCCGGGGCCAAGTGTCCCTACCATCCATCCTCGTGAGGGCCACAGGGAGGGGGCGGGGCCAGGGACACACCTGATGGCCGTGTATTTCTCCTGGTGACAGATGTCCGTGTCCTCGGTGAAGAGGATGGTGTGGTAGGGCACCGTGGGCTCGCACGTCGGCAGGATGCCCCCGACCAGGTGGCTCACCATGGCCAGGACCCCGTGGTACACCAACAGGTCGTCCACCAGGAGCTGGGCAGGGACGGGGGCTGAGCGACCCGCTCTCCCACACGGTCCCCACAGAGCCCCCCTGAGGCTTCTAGAGACGGTGTCACCAGCCAGGGCCCCTGTGTGCCTGCACTGTGACTCCAGACCTCCACCCCCACAGGAGAGGCTGCAGGGGACTCGAAGGGGGGGACAGCACCCAGGAGAGAGCCCTGGACTCAGTGGGGCTGGTGGGGCTCTGGCCCCTGTGCCCACTGTTCTGTCCCCGTGGGGCCTGCTTTTCAGTGTCGGGTGACGACCCACATGTCAGGCGTGTGAAGGCCTGGCCGGTGACCAGCGTCCCTGCCTCTGGGACCAGGCCCCGCGTCTCAGGTGGCCACGGAGGGAGGCACATCAAGGGGCGACACATGATCAGAGCCGGCAGCTGAGCCCCAGTGAGCACCATCACCCCAAGCCCAGCCGGGGGGACTCACACCAAACTCCTTCACCCCGCGATGCGGCGTCTTGGCGTAGTTCCACAGCTTGACCATGGACACGGTGGTGGGCAGGTCGAAGATCACGTACACGCGGTTCACCTGGGGGAGCGGCCGGTGAGAGGTGCTCGGCTGGGCCGCTGCCCGGCCTATGGCTGGGCTTGGCGGTGCCCGAGGAGGCCCCTGCCCCCCAGAGGCCTGCAGTCCACCCGCCTCCTCCCCCGCCCATCTTGAGTCAGGTCACGTGTGGCTGCGCTTGCAACAAACCGCTGAGCTGGCTCTTGCAGGGCCTCGCTCCTGGGCTGGGGGCCCTCATCTCCACACGGGCAGAGCCTGGTGGCCCTCATCTCCACACGGGCAGAGCCTGGTGGCCCTCATCTCCACACGGGCAGAGCCTGGTGGCCCTCATCTCCACACGGGCAGAGCCTGGTGGCCCTCATCTCCACGCGGGCAGAGCCTGGTGGCCCTCATCTCCACGCGGGCAGAGCCTGGTGGCCCTCATCTCCACGCGGGCAGAGCCTGGGGGCCCTCATCTCCACGCGGGCAGAGCCTCGGGCCTCCCCAGATGGGCCCAGAAGTGGTACAGGCTCCCTGGGCCAGGACCCGTTTGTCCTTTCCCCCAGGGCATGGCCACCCAGCAGGTGTCCCTGGAGCTCCTGGGCAGGGAGGGGGGGCTGCTGGGTCAGGGGCAGGAAGCAGCCAGGTGGCCCCGACCTTCCCGCCCACCCAACAGCCACTCCCAAGGTCAAATAAGGAAGCCGGGGTCCCTGGCCGGCAGGGGCCAGCCTGCAGCACTCGGGAGGACGTGGGGCTGGCTGTGGGGGACCAAGGTCCACGGGGTCCTGCCCCTCAGTGCCCAGGGGCTCCAGGAGACACAGCGGGAGAGGTGGCCTGACACCAGGTGTGGCACCCACCTGCTGGCCACGTCCCATGTGCAACGGCAGGTGGGGGCTGAGGGGCTCTCGAGGGGCTGACCACTGGGCCCATTTGGGGTGGCTTTGGAGGACATCAGCACGGCACTGATGCTGCCACCCCTCCCTGTGGCAATCTGAGAGGACAATGTCCCCTGGCCTCCCACCCAGTCTTAGGGGTGGAAAAGGGACAGTGGGCCAGGGACCCAAGGTTGCCGGAGACCCACCCCCTGTGCCCTGGGTGCTCCTGGCCCCCGGGAGGGGTGCGGACCCACGGCCCACCCCAGGCTCCCTCCCTCCACTATGACTGACAGGTGGAGAAGCCACCTCCAGGCGTCCTGTCGGGCCCGAGGGCTGGGAACAGTCCTGGCCAGAAGGCTGACCAGGCGGTTTGGGGACAGAGAGGACGGGGTCCAGAGGATCAAGTGCCCTGAGGGTCAGGGAGGCACAGGAGCACCTGGGGGGGGGGGCTGGGGAGGGGCAGAGGAGGGGCGGAGACCAGGACCAGTGGAGGCCGCACCCTCTGTCCTGCCCAGGGGCCGATCCTCCTGGTGCCACCTCTGCCAGCTCCCAGGCTTCCTGCTGTGTCCCCAGCCCAGGACACCAAGCTCCCCCACCAGCCCCGCGCGCTGACCCACCAGGCCGGGCAGGATGGGGGCCAGCCACATGTGCCGGCCGTCGCTGGTGTTGTTCACTTGGTCCACCAGCTTGTCCGGCGTCCGCACGTCCCCGCTCACGCCCTCCAGCGAGTTCACGCTGTCGGGGAAGGCCGCGATGTCTGAGGAGGCGCTAAGCTGCCATAACACGGGGCTGGGCCTGTGCTCGGGGTGACAGCTGAGTGACCCGGGGGAGCGGCTGTGGGGAGGGACTGGGGCTGCGGGAAAGGGGGCCACAGGACTGTGGGGCCGGAGCAGCCCAGATGCGGCTGTTGGGACAGCGGGACTGGGCGATGGCGGGTTCTGCCTCGGCCTACGAGGGCTGTTGGGGACGGTCCCCTGGCCACAGGGGCGGGATGGGGAGGCCTGGCCACCCCCTGACACTGGAGCTGCAGACCCGGCTTCCCTCTTGGGCTCTACCACCGACCAGGCAAGCCAGGACAGAGGTGGACCCAGGCCTGCGGCAGATGGCGCGGCAGATGGCTCTGCAGTTGGCCTTCGGGTGTCGGGGCGTGGGCAGAGGCTGGTCCCACAGAGGCGGGCAGCTCAGTGGTCAGGGGCTGGCTCTAGAGCCAGGCTCACTGGCTGTGTGACCTGAGGCAAGTTACTCAGTCTCTCTGTGTCTCAGGGTGGGGACTGAGGAGAACTGGAAGGGGTGCTGGGGACAAGGGCAGCAGACGGGGAGGTTCAGCGTCACCGCTGTGCTTGGCCCCGGGCCTGGCAGGGCCGGTTTCTCCAGAGCAGCCACAGACTGGGCTCTCCTTTAGCCCCAGTGCAGGCGGATCTCTGGGACGGGGCTGTGGTGGGGCCTGTCCCCACCCACCTGGCCACAGGCCGGCTGCCTTTGGGAAGGATACTGCTCTCCGACAGGGGGATGCGCTCCCCGCGCTCATCGTACAGCTCCAGCCCCGTGAGCCCGATGTAGTAGGGGTCGCCCCAGCTGGTCAGCAGCTGGAACTGGAAGATGACTGCGCATCTCACTCAGGAAAGCAGCCAAGAGGGCAGTTCGGGGTGTGCGTCCAGGAGGGCGGGACGCCATCAAGGTCTGTGTGGCCTCCGTCCAGGGGCAGGCAGGGTGCGGAGGCTGTGTCCCCAGCTTGTCCCCTGGTGCTGAGTGGCACCCCCATGCCTCCGGCCTCAGTCTCCCTGGTTGTGGGATGACGGCACAGAGCACCTGTCCCCTCCTGTCCCTTTTGGGTGCCTGGGTGAGGGGCCAGGGCTGGACAGCACGGGGCAGGACGCCTGGGCAGGTGGCCTGCCACTGCTAGTCTCGTGCACAGAGGGACGGACGGGGGCCACCCAGCCCTCCTCAGCCTGCTTCCCGCTGGCTCCCCCGCCCCAGGCACAGGGAGGGTGGCTCCCGGGGACGGCCCAGCCAGAGCGGCCCAGGAGGGCAGGGCACCCACGGGCTCGGGGGCGGGAGGCCCCGCTGTGCCGGTTCCCCAGCTGGGCTCAGGCTGCCGTGGGGCCCAGTGCGTCCAGGCAGCGAGGTCGGCTCCCTCCGGCCGGGTTCCAAGGCCAGTCCAGGGTCCAGCCCCGGGTCACTTTCTGCTGCCCAAGCCCCTCCCAGCTGGGTCCCCAGCCTCCTGCCACCTCAGGGGACCTGCAGCCAGTGTGGCTGTCCTGCCCCTGCAGTGCCCACCTGCCAGAGGGCGGGAGTCCTGCCCAGGGCTGGGGGGAGGGGGAGGGGGAGGGGAGGAGGAGGAGGAGGACGAGGACAAGGACGAGGGGCACGAGGGCAGGATACAGCCGCAGGGCATCAGCGGGGCCTCGTAGTCCATGCTGGCGCGCTCCAGGGTCCTCGCGCTGAGCCTGAAACCAAACCGCACCGTGAGGAAGACTCCCGTGGCCAGCATCTTGCCAGCCGTCGTCCAGGACGGTCCCGCATTCCCACCTCCCAGGGGAGACTGTCCCCTATTCAAGGTGGCGTGTGACTCGGCCAAGGGCAGGGCCACCCCAGCAGCTGTGCCCCTGGCTCCTGGCTCAGTGGGCACGAGGCCAGCACAAGGCCAGCGTGGGGCTCCAGGAGCGTCCAGGAGCGTCTCCTGACAGAGTCCAAACGCCCCAGGAGCAGGCACCGTCGTCCTGGGTTGAGGACCCTGGAACTCAGAGATGACGTGCTCAGGGCCACGCAGCTAGTGGGTGGTGGAGGCAGGAAGTGCCTGAGGTGTCCAGGGCCTCTGCCCACTCTCAGCCGCCCCTCTCCTGCCTTCCCTGGACAAGCAGAGGCCACCCTGTGCCGAGCGCTGGCCAGGACCCAGGGAGACGTCTGGGAGGGGATGTGGGCAGGACAGGCAGAGGGCAGGTCCCACCTCTGGGGCACGGGCGTGGCCCTCCCTCAAGGCTGGCGGGGCCCGGGCACCAGTACCAGGCCTGCGGCCGCTCGGCACCCCCCCACCTCCCACCCACTGGGTCCTCTGCCCCCTGCAGGGCCGCCCTGCCCAGGACTGGCCGTCTCCCTTTCAAGGCAACGCTACCATGAAGTGACCGTCCCCAGCCACAGGCCCAAGCAACGATGGGTGCTGAGGAGGGACCTGGGGACTCTGAGTGTGGCCTTTACAGATGGCCTTGAGCTCAGCGCAGCTGAGATGGGCGACGTCCCAGCGAGTCCACGAACTGCGTGGCCCGTGTCCCCCTGAATCTTTAAACCCGAGCGCAGAAGCCAGAGGACAGCCCCCGCACTGGCCGATGGGCGGCTGCGGCCTCTTCCCAGCGGGACGCGCAGCGAGGCATTTAAAGCCGTCAGCCCTGCAGCCTGGAAACCCGGTGTCCCCAGACAGGGACGTCCCCAGACGGGCATCGCGGCCCCAGGTTTCGGGGAGGCTCAGCCGAGCTTTAGAAAACGGCCAAGCGTCGCCTGTGGTCATGTTTCAAGACCCTGAAGGACGGCTCCAGAGTGACGGGCGGGCAGTGGTGGGCGTCCCCGGCCCTCACCTCCTGGCCGGCTGTGGCTGCGGCCGAGCCTGCAGGTGGTCCACGAAGAGGATTTCTTGAGCAAAATCGAAGTGACAGTTGCCTGGCCCCTTCCGGAGGAGGAAGCCCTCGGGGGGTGACACACACAAGCCGTCCAGGGACACGTGGGCGATTTTGGCCTGGTGGACAGAGACAACCTGAAGCTGGGAGCCTGTGGGGACAGGTGCATGCTGGCGGCCAGCAGCTCTGGGCACGGGCAGCAGCTGGGCACGACCCTTCCCCCACACCAGGCCCCAGCTGGGGCCCGCCCAGTGTCCCTTGGCCCACCCTATGCCAGGCCCTGGGCACGGGGCGCTGGAGGACAGGTGGGTGACACCCCTGCTGCTGCACCCAGAGACGTGCTCTCTGGTCCCAGGTTTCAGAGGTACACGTGACTTGGCCACGGGGCCATCCAGGGCACTGCTGTGGTGGCCTGCACTGGCATGGGCACGGGTGGGGGACGGCCACCATGCAGTGGTGCCGGTGGCTGAGCCTCCCCAGGCCTCGCTCCCCTCAGCTGCCAGGTGGGCACGGCGAGGAGTTCAGGGGTGTGACGTGCCCACAATGCCCAGCACGACGTGCCCATCAGGTGGCCTGGGCTGCCATCCCCACAGCCCTGGCCAGGCCACCCTGGGTCAGGAGAGGCCCCTCCCGGTCCCTCTCCAGCCTGAGCTCGTCTTCTGCAGGCTCTCGCTGCCTGGCAGTGTCCCTGGCTGTTTCTGGGTCCCTCCTGATGGCAGAGACCCCAGCGGGCCCCACTTTACCTGCCCCGAGGCCTGTACGCAGTAGGTGCATACTAAGAGCTTGCTGAGGGTGTGGATTGGGCCAACACATCCCCTGGCTCTGGACCAGAATTCTCCAGCTAAATGCCCGGATCCGCCAGCCACTCTCCGGTCCCCACTGGCAGAGTGGGAGGCGGCTGGGCCAGGGCCCCCCGCCAGCGCCCGCTGCCTGGCCACGGGGTCTGGAAGCCGGTCCCCTCCCACCCCAGGACTGGGGCGCAGCTGCTGGAATCTCCTTTTGGGAGACGCAGAGGGAGAAGGGGGAGCCCTGCCTGGTCTCAGGGACAGTGCCCAGGCCCCTCGTCTGCGCCAGGCACCCCCAGGCGGGTGACCTGCGTGTGCAGCAGAGGGCTCTGCGGCCGCCTGGGGCCTGCCTGGGCCTGCCTGGGTCTCCTGTCCTCTGCCTCCCTCAGGCCCATCCCCGGCCCGGCCTCGGAGCTCCAGGACCCGCGGGACCACCACCCCCGGGTCTGCTGGCCGGTCTCTGGGAGGGACCTGTCCTCTGGCTTGGGGCCGGCAGGACGGAGGCCTGCATCTCCTCCTGGGCAGGGCCACCGAGTGAACCCGGGAGCAGGACCGGGTCGAGCCCCAGGAAGCGCCGCCGACTCCCCCGGCTGCAGTGGCCTGTCCTCTCTGCCCTCCTCTGACGTCTGTTGTTCGGGGGGAGGGAGGCAGAGCCGTGTGTCCCCCCGCAGGAGCCCACGGCCGGCCTGCCACCCACAACTGGGGTGTCCCCTGGGGTGGGGGGGGACTAGAGTCATAGGGTCTGTCCCTCTGCAGCTGGGACCTGCCCCTCATGCCCACAGGGCCCCGTGGCCACTTGTGCCAAGGCTGGGGGCCGACCTGGGGGCAGGGACTCGGGCCCAGTTCCCTGGGGAAGCCACAGAAGCTCATGTGGAGGGACCGTGATCTGCTCAGGGGGACCCAAAGGCCCAAAGGTCAGCCTGAGGGAAAGGCCTTTATTTCCTTGTTTTGGGGGATCGCGATGGACCCGAGGTGCTGACCCTGTTCTTGTGTTATAGAGACGGGGTTTGGCTGCGTTGCTGAGGGCCTCGCCAAGTTGCTGAGGCGGCTTTGAACTCGGGGTCCTCCTGCCTCAGCCTCCCGAGCGGCCGGGCTCACGGGCGTGCGTCCCTGGGCCTGGCAGGGAGCCCGTCTTCCGAGGCCGGCGCATCTGGCTTTCCCAACGTGCTGAGCGTGAGAGGCGCTACCCAGAAGCGGGGCCACGGGGAGGGTCTGTGCCTCCTGCCCCAGGAGCCCTGGCCCCAGAGGGCCCAGCTCGCTCAGCCCCAGCCGGGCCAGGAGGGCCAGGCCGCCGCCCCAGCCTGGTGACCACGCCCCTGCAGGGTCCATGGGAGAAGGTGCGTGGCCTGGCACAGGGTGGGGACCCAGATCTGGGGACCACAGGACTGGGGTCGAGTCCTGGCCTTGCCAAATGCAGTGTGGGAAGGGGACGCGCCCTGCCCAAGGCCGATGGCAGCCCCTTCCCTGTCCTCCAGCCCAGGGAGAGCAGGACACACAGCTGGTCAGGGCAGGGCCGAGGTTCAGCCCCAGGCCTCTCTGCACTGCTGTCTTTTGGGACCTGACAGCTTTGTGCCACGGGAGGGTGACTGTCCCCCGGTTCGGTCACCTCAGGTCGGACGGCCTGTGGAAAGGGGCTCTGTTGCCCCTTCCCTTGCCCCAATAGAGGCTCGTCTTAGACCCCTGCGTTCTCACCCACAGCAGGAGAACAGCGCCAAAGTCAGGCCCTGTGGGCTCCTACTCCGACTTGGACGGGGAGCCTCGCTGTGTGACCTGGGGCAAGAGACTGAACCTCTCTGAACCTCAGTTTAACACCCTGGGAGACAGCATTAACAGCTGTCCCAGAGCCTGGGGTAAGGATCTAACACGGGAAGCCCCAGCATAGGCCTGGTCCTGGGGCTCAGTGGACATCAGGCCATAACTGTTCACTGTGAACGGAGGCCAGGCCTGCCGAGCCCTCGCCTCAGCACCAGAAGGAAGGAGGCCCCGCTGTCCCCGAGGCTGCCCTGGGCTCCTGGCTGCAGCTGCTGTCTGCAGGGGGAAGCAGCAGCCGCGCTCTCCCTGGAGGCCGCCGCCAGCTCCATTTGGAAAGTTCTGGAGGATTTATGATCCTCCCCCTGGTGGGGGGGCAGCCATTCATCAAGTGCCGTCCCCTGGCAGTGGGCTGAGCGCCCGGCTCCGGCTTACCCCTCGGTAGGTGTCCTCGGGAGATTTATTGTAGTTCCAGAACCGCAGGCCCGCGATGCTTTCGGCTCTGTCGAAGCGGATCGTGACCACGTGGTCCAGCCCCGGCGAGAAGGGGACCAGCCACATGTGCTCGTCCTCCATGGTGATGTTGACGCCGTCGATCAACCTGCAGCGACGGGACGGGGGCAGGTGGGCGGCCCAGCGGGGACCAAGCCCTCCTCTGCACCCTGCCTGGCCCTGGCCCAGCCGGACGGGCTCCTGGGTGAGGGGGGACGGCGAGCCCAGCAGTGAGGCGTCACCGTCATCTGTGGCCTTGGGTGAAACTATTTTTAATATCTTCATATTCACTGATTTGCTTATTTTTAAATGTGCTGAGGCTGGAACCCCGGGCCTCACACACGAGGGGCAAGTGCTCTGTCCCTGAGCCCCAGCCCCAGCCCCAGAGGAAATGTCAAAAACAGAAAAAATAAGCAAAAGCAGCCCAGACCGTGCAGGGCACAGTAAGGCAATCACCACGGTTTAAACAAGACGGGAGCATGTGTCGGCTCCGGATCCCGAGCAGCGACCCCATTCCTGGAGGCACCCTCCATCTTCCTGAGCACCCCCCCCCCCCAGGTCCCTGTGACCTTGGGGCTGCTACGCTGGGGACAGGCCCAGGCTGCCACTGTGTTTCCTGAATTTGAAAATAAACTTATTTTTTCTTTCACATTTTAAAGTTTAGGTTTGGAATAAATCTCGCGCTCTAAGTGTGCATCCAAGGAGGTGATTTTTTTTTCTCTCTAAAAGGCTGTTATTAAGTTGATGGATGGCGTGTCGTGCGACTGCTGGCATTTAGAGCTGAGGAGACACAGCCGCGACGCTGGGTGTGGGGGGCTGAGCTGACGGAGGACGGCCACCCGAGAACCTTCTACTTCCTTCCAAAAGCAATTATTTGCCTGTCCTAGAAATCGGAAACCACTGCCCACGTCAGAAGCACCAGATGACAGAGACGGGGGGCTTCCAGAGACCCCCGGGGGCTTCAATGAGTCCCAGCTCTGTTCTTGATCAGGCCTGGAAAGGGGCAGGGTCAACCCGGTGGCATGAGCACCCTGGTGGCCCAGCTCTGGTGTCTAGGCACCACTCTCCAGCACAGGGACCACGGCCAGGTGGGACCCAGGACCAGAGCCACCCAAGAGGAGCCGGGGACGTTCTGTCCCATGAGGAAGCAGGGACGCTGTCAGGGGTGACGGTGTTAAAGCACTCAGGTGGCGGGGCGGGGGCTCAGCGGAAGGGCTCGCCTGGCACGAGCAAGGCCCTGGTCCCGCCCCGAACCACGAAAATGAGGCCAATAAAAATACAAGTCAATAAATAAACGGGCTCGGGAGTCCTTGGTGTCCCAGAAGGGGACAACCTGACAGTAGTGAGGACAACACGGTGGACGGCTGAAACCCTCCATGGCCGGCCGACACGTGGGTCTGAGATGCTCAGGGCATCCGTGCTTCAGAGAAAGCCTGCTGTTCTGAAACGTTTAGGGAACCGTGGGGAGGACTCCACCCTCCCGAGGTTTCCTCTGACTTGTGCCCAGTCACCAGGAGCTGGGGACCACAGTCACTCCAGGAAACCAGAGAGAGAGAGAGAGAGGGAGAGGGAAGGAGGGAGGGAGGGGGAGGGAGGGAGAGGGAGGACGAGAGGCAGACGCCCAGTCTCCCCGCCCCACAGACGAAGGGCCCAGGGGCTGAGCGAGACTGGCTGCCGGCCTTGGGGCTGCTGGACGGGTAGTCAGGGGGACAGTGAGGGGGACAGTGAGGGGGACGTCCCCACGGCACACAGTAACGCCGCTTGGCCGTCTTGCCCCTGTGGCCACCTGCACCCGACCGGCCTCCAGGACTAATCAACAGTCTGCAGAGGCGCGGGACCCGGGAACGGGCTCAGGACCCCACGGAGAGGTAAGGTCCAGGCGCTGGCAGACAGGAACCCTGCTCCTGCCCCCGGTGACTGCAGGAGAAGAGGACGAAGACAGAGGGACCTGGAGATGACAGGGAGCGGGGAGACCAGCTGGACGAACGAGAGGCCCAGGTGGCTGGGATCTGGAGGTCCGAGTGGCCCAGGGCCGTCAGCGCCAGCAGAGGACGGCCGGGAACAACGGCCACTCTGCAGAGCAGCAAGCAGGAGCCACGATGACCCCACGCTCGCTCGCTCTGGCCGGGCCTGGGGTGCGGCTGTTCCCATGGACAGTCCCCTCCAGGCCCCATTCTGCCGACAAGGAGCCAGGCAGGCGGCCTTGCTCAGGGCGGGGCTCGGAGCCTGGATCCCCTGGGCCTGTGTCCAAGTCACCACGGCCCTCAACGAGCCTGACCACCTCTCGGTATCCGTTTCTATCTGCAAAGGCAGCGGGGACAGTGACAGTCCGTATCACCCTAAGTCAGGACCTAACTGGACGAGGCCTGTGGCCCTCGGCTCACCCTGTGCTCCCCTGGGAAGCTCCCAGACGGCAGCTCCAACTCAGTTACCGCATCGTCACCGCTGTCATTGCTGAGAGGTGGCAGAGGGCAGAGGGGCACCTCAAGTGCTCCCCACCTCCCCGCCGCTCCAGGCAGTGCCCGGGGTCCGAGCAGGCGCTGGCCTGTGGCACAGGTCCCCGTGGGGGATGGGGCCTGTGAGGCCGGGCCCTCCTGGACCTGCCCTGCCCCTGGCTCACGCAGTTGGACAAGTGGGGGGCAAGTGGGGCCGGGGCCACCTGTGGCGTCTTCCCAGGCACCACCTCCAGCTGCTGCCCGAGACGTGGACCCGGCAGGTCCGCAGACAGCCCCGGCTCCCGTCCTGCCCAGCCCTCCCCGCTGTGTGGCCCCGGGAGCGTCCCCTCCCTTTCTGAGCCCCAGTTTTCCTGCAAGCACAGGACCCCAGAGGCAGGGTGGCTCTGGGGAGGTGACATGGGGCCGCTAGGCGATGCTGAAGTCTAACATGCAGAACAGGCTCCGGACGCCTGCTGACCCGAGTGGGGGTCAGGGGGCACTTACTTGTCCAGGGTGCTCGAGTCCTCCGTGTGCTCAGGGAGGTCATTCAGGTCCCTGGGGGAGGCGGACACCTGGCGCAGGAGGATGGGCAGAGCTTGGCCGTCCCTGCCCACCACCTCCAGGCCCGTGAGCCCCAGGTAGTGCGGGTCTCCCCAGGAGGCCGTGAAATTCAGCCGAAGGCCTGCAACAGGGACAAGAGTGGCCATCAACGCCTGAGGCTCTGGGGGAGGGTCAAGGGTGGAGATGATGGGAAGGGGATGCCCTGAGCTGCCGCAGGTGGCCACACTGAGTCAGATGGCCCTGTCCTTTCCTTGGGCCCAAGAGAGGTGTGCGGCTGCTCATGCTGTTCGGCCCACCGGCTTTCCCCGTGGGGCTTCTTCGTGGGCCAGTGGCCTCCCAGTAGCCCATACCTCTAGTCCCCTCTTCCACCTCAGGGCCTTTGCACGTGCTGCTCCAGCCTTGGAACACACATGGCCCAGGTAACTTGTGCTTGCCCCTCAGGTCCCAGCCCACTTCCTCCTGCCGTCTTGGGCCAAGCCAGGCCTTCCCCACTGGCCTGCCCCACTGTGCGCTCCTCTTCCAACCCTGGTGGGCCCCTGGGGTCTCGAAATCACTTGGTACGTATCCACCTGGCTGCCAGGGGTCTTTGTGGACCACGGGATCGTGTCCCAGTGAGGCAGTGACTTAGGGAAATTGACATTTTATGCAAATTGGCCACTCGAAGGACCCACGCGGCTTCGGGATAAAGGAAGTGACCTCTGGTGACACCGCCACCCTCTTGCCTGTCCCATCCCGACTCCATCAGAGACCCTCAGATGTGCCCTGGCCCTGGGGCGGCACAGCGCAGGTGACTCACTGGCTTGTCCAGAAAGCTCCCGAGGAAGCTCTTGGTCACGCTCTGGCAGGGACCTGCTCAGAGGAGGGACTGGATGCCCGGGAGGACACGGCGCCCCCGGCCAGGCTGTGCCCAGCCCCCTCAGCTGGCGTGCTCCCCAGGCCCTGCTCTTCCCCAGCACGGCTTCTGTGACTCAGCCCTCAGACTCTTCTGCCCAAGCTGCCAAGGTCCCCTCGTCACCTCGGGGCCACCTGCGGCCAGCCCGGCACTGGGCATGTCAGTTCTCACCCTGCTGGGCTGCGAGAGGCCACCTTCCTCTGCCCCCTCCCTGCCCCTTTGCAATGTGGCTCTGCAGAGCCTGCTGCCCCCTGCATCCAGGCCACGGGACCTGCTGGTCAACAGGCAGGACCGACAGGGGCTGGGGCACAGGCTCTCTGTCCCTGGGTCCTCGAGCCTGCCCTGTAGAGGGCCAGGCCAGCCCAGTCACTGTCTCGCTGGCCACCAGCTGGGCCCAGGGCAGTCAGCCTGGCCCACTCAGCTGCTGGTCCCGTGCTGGGTGGCGGCTGAGAAGGACGGCACAGGAAGGCCACCGGATCAGGAGCAAATCAGACCAGACAGGCGGTGGCTGTGTTAAGCGACTAGATTTTGGGTTGGTTTGTTCCACAGCAAAAGTTGACAGACTCTTCTCCTGGGTCTATGTTCCAAGGTCACCTTCTGAGGGGCCTTTCCTGAACCATGTCACTCTCTACACCCTCACCCTGAGGGTCTTGGTGATAACAAGCTACGTTTACTCACAGCCCATTTCCACTAGTTTCCCCATTTCAAATGGAGGCCCCCTGGGGCCAGGACTTGGTTTTGCTCATTGCTGTCTCCACAGAGCCTAGAACAGTGCCTGACAAATACATGCTCAATAAATATTTATTTAAAAAACCCTCAAGATTGATTGAAAAGTAGGTATTCAGTATCTGTCTGCTAGCAAATGAGGCCACGTACAACTCCCGGGTCTCACCAAATTCAGAGTGAATAGTAAATAAATATTTATTGATCATCGACTATGAACCAGGTCCTGGTGTGGGCAGGGACTCTCACCAGCGAGACCTCAGAGGGGCTTTCCCTCTGGCAGAGATGATCAATACCTAACAGATAAACCAATGCACAGCTCCTCGATGGTCCTGGCACAGAAAAAATAAAGGGCAGCGGGGTCACCAGGAGGGAGAGACGGCAGGGGTCACCAGGAGGGAGAGACGGCGGGGTGGTCAGGGGCTGGGTGTGGAGGAGGAGACCTGCTGTGTTTGTGCATTTCTGGAACATTCTAGGCTGAGAGGAGGACAAAGAGGACCCACAACTGGAAGCAGGCAGCCAGGGGCGAGCAGAGGAAGACGAGGTCAAGCTGGGCAGGGGCCAGACCTCAGGAGGCAGCTTGGATGTCCCTGGCCTTGCTACGGGGTACCTGGGGGACACACTTTAGGCGGGTGACTGGTCTGTCTGGCATCTCAGAAAGCTGTCCTGTGGGCCTGGCCGGGAGACCAGCGGGGAGGAGGCTGGGGGCCTCTGTGCGGCAGACGGAGACCAGCGGGGAGGAGGCTGGGGGCCTCTGTGCGGCAGACGGAGCCCAGCGCTCTCCAGGGCCTGGGGTGGAAGGGAGGGCAAGCAACCTCTGGTCCTCGTGAAGAAGGCTGGGACAGAGAGGGACATCTGGGGAGGAATAGCGCCTCCCCCTGTGAGACCCCAGAGCCTGGCTGGCCTTCCTGCTGCGTCCGGCTGGCCAGGTGCCCGCAGTGCGTCCGCCCGGCTGCTCTGGCCTCCCTGCTCTGCTTCTGAGCGCAGAGCCCCACTCCTCATCCGTCCTCCTCGGTGTATCAATTAGTATTTATACAAATGGAAATTAATTTTGCTTTTCTCTCCGTGTTTCAACCCTCTCTGCTGCTTTCCTATTTATCGCTGCTGATATTTGCCAAACTTCCAAAATTAGTGTCGTTTGCAAATTAGCAAGTCACACATTCCCTTTCAAGCCATTAATAGGATTTGGCCGTATTTACCAACCCGATACGTCCCCCGGGCCCCTTTATTAAAGTGCTCGCCGTTTGCACAGACGGGCAAGGCCGGCTGAGGGTTCAGAGCCTCAGAGAGGAGTTCAGAGGGCCCCAGCCTCGACGCAAATGCCCAGGTACAAGGCCAGCGGCCTTCCCGCTGAGGACGGAGGCAGAGGAACCCCACTGTCCTGGCCACCAAGGTCTCCGAGCTCCGCCCACGGTACTGCTCTGCCATCTGCGGGAAAGGCCAGGAGCCGCGTTCAGAGACACCAGCAGAGGAAGGGGACAGTGGCCGCTCAGCCTGGCCAGCGCCCCTGCCCTCCTTCCTCCTCTGCCTAGGCCACCCCCTGGCCTCCCCCAGGGAGCCCTGCAGAGCTCAGTCCCTGCTGCGTGGGCGGCTTGGGGCGGGGCTATGGGCGGAGCCTGGCCAATCCCTGCCCTCGTCGCCCACCCCCCTCCCCATGGCGAGCCACGTGATTGGCTTATGGGTGGGCACGTGACCAGCTGGACCCGGAGGCTTAACTCTGGGAGGCTGTGGGCCTTTGGGAAGCAGCAGGCCCCTCGCAGGCCCCTCGCGCCGGGGATTGCTGGGTGGAAGGTGGCTAAGAGGCCAGCGCCCAGGAGCCCCACGGGGACAGTCTGAACGTAGGACGGGGCAGGAAACAGGCCAAGAGACAGAGGGCCACCGAGTCTTGATGGTACCGTCCTTGAGTCCTGATCCACTTCTCAGGAAGCTAGTGACCCCTAACCTTTTAGTTGCATAAACCACCAAATCCCCATTTTTGCTGAACTCAGCTTGAATTCAGTTTCTATTGTTGGTAAAAAGAAAGAAAAAAAAAGAATCGTGACCAATGCAGGGAGACCAAACTAAGAAATGACTGCTGTCTTGTGGGACTTCCCAGCTTCATGGGGGACGTTGACTTTGTGGGGACCTCTGATGTGAGGTGGCCTGACAAAACTGTGAGGTAATGTGGCAGTGCGGTGGGACATTCTGTGTGACCTTGAGTGGGTTACTCAACCTCTCTGTGCCTTGGTTGCCTGATCTAATCTGGAAAATGGGGATGGATAGGAAGAGCTGGGGGCGGGCAGAGGGATGAAGCAGAAGCCCGGCACAGTGCCTGGGAGAGATGGAACCGGGTCTTAAGCCAGGCTCCTGCCTGACGTTAGGTTGGCTTTTCACACTCGTCCATTACTCTAAAGTCCTTGAGAGGGGCTCAGCATTTTAGGGGCTGGAGACTGGCAAGTCTCATCACAGCGGCCCTCACGTCTCCTGTGGGTTCATTGCTTGGCAGTTTATTGTGGGATGTGCCTGTCAATTATAGCGTCCAATGCTGTTTTCAAACTGTGGGCCAGCAGCGCGTAAAAATGTGGCGGTCCTGCGCTGTGACCTTTGACCCTGCTGTGTCAGTGTCTGGGAGGCTCCTTGGTGTTTCCGACAGGTCATCCTAACACCCGTCCTCTGCCAGGAGGTGACTTCCACCCTGGGGCGGGAGGGGGCTTTCTCTGGACAGTGGGGGAGACCTGGGCAGGACATGGGGCTGCAGCCGGTGTTTCAGGACCCGGGGTGACACCGATGGTGACACCGATGCCCCTCCCAGCCCCGGACCGAGGAGCAGGGAGGGCCAGGGCTGCCAGCCCCTGAGTCTGCAAGAGCCACGTCCCTCCCCAGCACAGCCCTGTCCAGGGACATGAGGGGCAGGCATGGGGACACCTGGCCCCCAGTCACCCGGGGTCAGCTCCAGCTCCGGAGCCCCCAAGGAGCAGCTTGGGTCTGGCCTGGCCTGGCCCCCCCCCCCGCCCCCTCCTGCCCCGCCCTGGCCTGTTCCAGCTGAGGTCCACGGGCAGCCCCCCGGGCCACCACCTGGGGGCATCCCTCTGGGGACCCCTGAGGACAGCTGGGCTGCAGCTGGCTGGCAGAGGGATGGGCCCAGGCCAGGGCTGGCAGTGAGGGCCGGGTGAGCCCTCGGGAGGGGCAGAGGGCGGAGGCCAGAGCCCGGGTGCTACCTGCATCCTGAGACGAGGAGGGGGCGGGCACAGTGTCACAGCTCCTGTCTTCAGGACATAAACTGGAAGCATGTGACACATACAGGGACCAAGGAAGAGCCGGCAGCCCGGAGCTTGGCCAGCGCCTGCTGACTGTGGGGAGGGGAGGTCACAGCTGGCTGCAACCTCAGCCTGAAGGCTCCGGGTGGCCAAGGCGCCACCGTGGACAGAGAGGACCTGGCTGGAGGGGGACAGGGAGGGGATCAGGGAAGCCAGATGGGATTCGTTCAGAGGTCACCGGCTGGCCGCGGGCGGGCTCTGGCCATTCGGCATGTTTTCTGCCGCTCACGCGGTCTCCAAACGTCACAAAATGTGTCAACACTTAGCAATCTGGAGAGTCACCCAGGACCTGGATTTCCGGCCCTGAGGAGTGAGAGGACCCGGCCCTGGGCTGTGTCTGCTGTCCCTCCTGGAGCAGGGACAAGGGCTGCCGTGCACTCGCTCTGCAGCGAGGGAGGAGGCCCAGCCACTGAACCGGGGTCCCCAGGTCCTGGGCCCCAGGTCCTGCCTCACCCTTGCTGGGCGCCCACCGCAGCCTCGGGTCAGAGCCCCTGGCACACGGAGGGTCACAGCTAATGCAAACATGCCTCTCGCAACCCGCAGGGAGGGGCCTGGGCCTGCCCTGAGCCGAGCCTGGGCTTCAGCCCTGACCCACTGGCCTGGCGTCTCCGCAGGGTGCCACCTGCCTGAGGACCCCCGGGAGCCCTGTCCCAGGTGGCCGCCCGCCCGCCCCGCAGGGTACTCACAGATCCCGTGGTAGATGCCGGGCTCTGGCGTGCTGACCTCGACAACAGGGGTGACCGGGGGGCTGGGCGGCAGCTCTGGCCCGGGGACCTGCACGGCCGTCGGGGAGAAGCAGAGGGAAGGGGTCAGTCTCAGTGGCCTCCACACAGCCCATGGCTTTTCCCAGAGCGCACTGCGCACCCTGGGCCCTGGGAGGCTGCCCTGTAAGCCGTGGTTAGCGGGACAGTGACCAGGAGCCCCGGGATCCTGGTCCTGGCCAGCAGCAGGTGCCCCCTAGGTGTCCAGACCTGCTGAGCAGAGAGTGACCCACAGGCTCATCCCGAGGGTGGACGGAGGGGCAGGAAGGGGGAAGGACCCGCAGCTCAGAGAGGCCCCTGAAGGTCCAAGCAGGCCACTGTGTGGCTCCCCGGGCCTCCGGGGGACCTGGGCCCCATTTCCCTGGGAAAGTTGGGGCCAAAGGGCCTCCACTGCTTCACCATGGGGACAGCAGGTGCAAAGCAGGCAGAGTCACCGTCACCAGCAAGAGGAGCCCTGCGGCCTCGCCAGGGGATCCACCCGCAGCCCCTGAGAGCCTGGAACTGTCTGGAAGCCCTCAAGGTCACTCCCAGCTGGAGGCCGTGGCTCAAGGTCACCTCACGCTTTGGTGGCCCACGGAAAGGTTGAAATAGTTGCCTTTTTATGCCCCCCCATGGTGCAGGGACTGAACCCAGGGCCCGGGCTGGGCAGGCGCTCTGCCAACTGAGCTGTCCCCAGAGCTCAGAGCTGCCATTGTTTTAATTGAGACTTGACATGAAATTCAGATTTTTGCTTCTCTTGAAAAAAATGAGGAGAAAGAGCAAATGTCACCTGGGAGGAGCGGCAGCTGCTTTCCTCAGAAGCGGGGAGGGGTCCCCAGTGGCAGGGGACAGGGTCTCCCCATCCCCGTCTGCCCAGCCCTCAGCCTGCAGCCCCCTCCCCACCCAGGCCTGCAGCCAGCCTGGCCGTGTCCTCCCTCCTTCCCCCGGTGGCATCTGCGTCCCCTCCTCCCACCTCCTCCACCAGGTCCCCCCATGTGTGCAAGGACACCCTCAGAGGCCCAGAGGGGTCTCCTCTCCTGACGTGGCTGGTCCCTGCTGTCAAGCTTATCTTTTATTTTTTTAAAAATTAGTTTATGGATGAAAAACACAAGGTTAGGAGTGGCCCGCTCCAGCCCCAGCCCCGATCCCCTGTCACTTCACCCGCCCCATGGGACCCAAGCAGGTCTTCCCGAGGGTCCTCGTGCGTGGGCAGCTGCTCACGGTACCCACCTGGACCCTGACGGTGCCCCAGGTGTCCCAGCTGGGCCACCCGCTACGGCAATGTTGAGGTCACCGTGAAAGGCCTTCCCTGTCCTTCCACCCAAACAGCCACCAGTGATCCCACCCGCGCCCAGCAGGAGTCCCCAGCACGGCCGGCCTCTGCGTCCCCCACACGACAGCCTGTTCCTCCTGCTTTGATGAAAACCTGGGGACTTTCTCCACTTCAGTTAAAGGAAATTAAAAAACAGTAATGAAGGAATGAAAGATGACTTGAAGGACAAAAAATGAAGTGGAAAACGGGGACGTCCCAGCAGCCGCGGCGGCTCGCGGCACCTGTCCCGATTCTGGCCGCGCACCTGGTCGTCTGCGCCGGAGCCGGCCTGGGTGAAGGGGCGCTCGTGGCCCTCGCCGTCGGCCGTGCTGGGCCTCCCCGGCGCCTCCTCCAGCTGCAGGCTGCCCGGGGCCTCCACGTCCACCTCGAACGTCTCGTCGCAGCAGAAGATGGCCTCCAGGATGTCGTCGTCAGTGGTGAACAAGATGGTGTCCCCAAAGTGCTCCGGGGCTACAGGCGTCATGGGAGACAGGGTCAGCCCGCCCGCCACCCGGACCCCAAGCCCTCGGCCCTTCTGCTCAGCCACCTCTGCCACCCCCGGCTCCTGTCGCCCTGCGGCCGAGGGCTTCCAGAACGTTCCGACAGACACACTGTACCTCCCGTCAGCGTCCCCGAGGCCTTGGCGATCTCTCCGTCGAAGATGCGCTGGGCGTCCAGCCACATCACCACGTCCTTCACGCCGCGGAAGGAGTGGATCCGGGACTTGTTGTAGTTCCACACGCGGATCAGCGCCACGTGGCAGGGCTGCGCGAAGTCCACGGAGATGGCGTGGGGCTTGCCGGGCGTGAAGGGGGCCAGCCAGACGTGCATGTCATCCTGGGTCCGGTTCACGCCGTCGATGAGGTTGGCCACCACGCGGGGGTCCGTCCCGTAGGCCGGGAGGACGTTGATGTCGGGGGGCTCGGCCCGGATGCTCAGGACCTGCACGGGCTCGCCCTTGGCGCTGAAGATCTCGATCCCGTTGAGGCCCACGTAGTGTCTGTCCCCCCAGGTGGACTTGATGTCGATGACCAGGTGCTGTCCGTAAGGCAACACGGGGATCTTGAAGTCACCGTCGCCCTCGGTGTCCACAGAGCAGTCGCCCTGCCCCCTGGGGGCCCCCGGCTGCTCCTCCCTCCAGGGCGGCGGCTGGTCCCCGAGCCGGCCACTCCTCTGCTGCTGCAGGAACTCGTCCAGGACGTCGCCCTGGACGTCCAGGTGGGAGATGCGGCCGCGGTGGGCGCGGTCGAAGGCGCCGAGGGAGTCCCAGGAGAGGTCCTGCTCGCTGCGCCAGCGCGCCCGGGCTGCCCGCGCGTCTTCTGTAAGAGAGGACACGGGAGGGGACCTCAGAGACTGACTCAGCGTGGCCTCGGCCTGAGGGACAGCTCAGGTGTCACCTTCCTGCACTCGGTGCCACGGCCCCAGCACAGAGCAAGGCCTCCCAGGCACAGAACCTGGGACCGTCCGTGGGACACTGGACCTGCACAACACTGTCCTCCGTCACCCGAGTCTAGAACACCCCCCCCCCCGTCCCTTGATTGGTGTGACTGTGGCATTCTTTGAGTTTTCTAAGAAGGTGACTGTCACACCAATCAAGGGAAGGGCGTACTTGGTCCTGAATGTCCTCTGAAGACCCGTGAGTTAGAGGCTTGGTCCCGCCCCACGGGGCTCCTGGGGGGTGGTGGAACCTCCTGGGGCAGGGTCTGTGGAGGAAGCCAGGTCACTGGGTCGCCCTGGGGTCCTTAGCACCCCAGCCCCTCCTTCCTCTGCCTGCTCCCTGCCACCAGGAGGTGACAGCTTCCTCCACCAGGGGGCCCAAGGCAGCAGTGCCAAGCACAGACAGGAAAGCCTCCAGACGTGAGCCCCGAGAACCCTTTCTTCCTCGTCAGTGGCTCACCTCAGGTATCCTGTCACAGTGGCGGAGAGCTGGCACAGGGAGACCGGGCACTTAGGAACCCTGCCAGAGCGGCCCCCTTGATGAGCCCTCAAGGCTGGGGGACGCTGCTGTCTAGGGGTCTGAGTTGGCCCTTGGGGGAGGGGGACTATATTTGAGGCTGCGTAGCCGCAGGACTCCAACAGTGTCCCCAAAGACTATGTCACGGCAGGTGGGAGGCTCGTCACGAACAATCAATGGGAAAAAGCCGGACAAGCAGTTTAGATGTGACCCGGCAAGGGCAAGGCAAGGCGCACCAGTGTTGGCAGTGAGGCTTCTGGGGGTGAGTGCGAAGGACGTCTGTTTTCTCCTGTGCACCTTCATGTTCTAAGCCCTGGTATTACTTTTAGAAGCAGGAAAACAATGCTATTCTACAAGGCGGACACAGTGGTGATGGTGGGCACGCCTGCAATCCCAAGGCTCAGGAGGCTGAGGCAGGAGGGTCACGAGTTCGAGGCCAGCCTGAGCAATTCAGTGAGACCCTAAGCAACTCAGTGAGGCCCTGACTCTAAATAAAATATAAGAAGGGCTTGGGGGGGGGGCTCGGTGGTGAAGCGCCCTGGGCTCAACCCCTGGTCCCAAGAACTAAAGAAAGTAAGCAAGCCGAGAAGCACCTGTGTCACAAGGGCTCGGCTGCCACACGTGGCTCTCGCCTGTGTCCTGAGCGCGTCGAGGACACCGGCAGCCCTCAGGGCGCGCTGACAGATCAAGGCCCTGACACCTGTCTCACGCAGTGGCCGGTCCCCAGAGCCCTGCGGCGGCCAAGCACCATCTCCAGGTGTCACTCTGGGAAAACAGTGTCCCGTGACACTGACGTGGCCTCTCCCCTTTCCTGTGCGCTGGGCCCCGGGCCCGGCCTCCGAGGGGTGCTGCGGTCAGTGGTGTCCTCCTCCTAGACTCAGACAGCCCGCCTCACTGCCACACAGGATGGGGGCAGCGCCTGAGCCCTCCCTCCAGGCCTGGCCTGCTGTCCCTCCACCCCCGGCCACCTGGTCCTGTTTGTGCTGCTGTCTGGCCGGCCCCAGCAGCCTCCCCTTCTTCTGGAAACAACTTCTGACTGTCCTTTGGAGAGTCCCCCACCTTCAGGCCATCCCGACTGGGTGGATCCTGACAGCATCCCCTTTCCAGCAGAGCTCAAAGATGGGCTGTCTTTGAACTGGCCACTGGAGGCTGGTGGGGGAGGGGTTGCCAGGGACCATTTTGCTACATGGCAGGGGAACCTGCCTGAGGAGGGAATGACACAGGGAGCATGAGCTGAGGGGTGGGGAGGAGGACAGGATGACAGCTGAGCTCCTGGATCCAGCCGTGCCTGAAGCCAAACCCTGGCAGCCTTCTGTCCTTTATATCAATGGGAACCCACCGTTCCCAGAACTCACAGCCTTCTCCAGGGGACCATGACTCCCGCCTCTCCTCAGTCTTCGGCTCATGCCTAATACCCTCCTCCACTGTAGAGACACACCACTCTCTAGCGGCCAGCTCCTCCGTCACACCAGGGCCACCTGCTACATCCTACTGGGAGTGTCCCCAGGCCAGGTCCCAGCTCCCTGGTCCTCTCCTGATGCCGCCTCCTGTCCCAGCCCCTGGGCCCACAGAGGTGCAGCTCTGCCTCATACCTCCAGGTCCGGCTCCCTCCTCCGCCAACATCGTCCAGCTCTGGTGACCGCTCGGCAGGCCCAGCCCTGTCCACACTGTGTCCTCAACTTCCGCGGAGCTGCCATCCACCGCTCTAATGGGCACTGTGTGTCCTATGCCGAGAAGGAGACCATCTACCCTCAGTGCCCACAGGTTGGACTGTGCCCAGCAGGACCCGCCAGCCCCGTCCCTCCCAGTCCTCTGCGGCCAGGCCGCCCTCTGCCCAGCGAGTCTCCTCCTGCCTCCGGGCCTTTGCCCTTGCTGTGCCCTCTGCCGGGACTGCCCTTCCCGTCCCCTCCTGGGACAGGCCCTCTCTGCGGCTCCCCCTTGCTCCAGGGATGCGCTGGGCTCAGCTCAGCCCCAGTGCCAGGAAGGGCCTGGGAGGTGGCCGCCCGTCCCTGCCCCGTCCCCAGAGCAGGCCTGGAGGCCGAGGGTGCCCTCCTCTGCCGCCCCCCAGCTCCCGCCTCCTCCCCTCCCTCGTCTTCCGGGGGAGAGCCTGGGCGGAGGCCTGTGCCCTCCAGCAGCGAGGCTGGACATCTGCAGGAGTCCGTGTGGACCGTGGAGACTCGGCTTCAGGTGACCCGTCTCCGTGAACCGGAGGAACGGCCTGGCTGCCTGCGAGCGCACCGGGGAGACGGCGCCCGAGGGCACTGGGTCCAAGTGACGCAGGGACCCTGGGCACAGCCCGCCCCCCCCACAGGGACCCTGGGCACAGCCCGTCCCCCCCACACACCCACAGGGACCCTGCGCACAGCCCGCCCCCCCCCCCACAGGGACCCTGCGCACAGCCCGCCCCCCCCCACAGGGACCCTGGGCACAGCCCGCCCCCCCCCACAGGGACCCTGCGCACAGCCCGTCCCCCCCCCCCACAGGGACCCTGCGCACAGCCCGCCCCCCCCCCCACAGGGACCCTGGGCACAGCCCGCCCCCCCCCCACAGGGACCCTGCGCACAGCCCCCCCCCCCCACAGGGACCCTGCGCACAGCCCGTCCCCCCCCCCCACAGGGACCCTGGGCACAGCCCGTCCCCCCCCCCCACAGGGACCCTGCGCACAGCCCGCCCCCCCCCCACAGGGACCCTGCGCACAGCCCGCCCCCCCCCCCCACAGGGACCCTGCGCACAGCCCGCCCCCACCCTCGTCTGAGTCCCACATGCTGGGTACAGAAGCAGAGGAGTGGGGACTGTCTCCTGGGCCACTGGGAGACGCCAGCTGCCAGCCCCCGCCCCAGGCTGCGCGTCCCTCCGCCTGCAGGACACGGTGGCGGGGGACAGACAGGAGCTGCCCAGCTCCGCACTTGGGTGGAGAGGGTCGAGGGCAGCACGAGACGCTCGGTCACGGCCACTCACACACCTGATGGCCACCCAGACAGGGAACAGAGACGCACCAGGGACCCCAGACAGCCACGTCCCTGCCAGCCCGTGGTGCCTCAGCCCTGCTGACCCGACAGGAGTGGACGCCTGACCCCGAGCCTCTGGGATTGCTGCTGGAACCAGAGCCAGGACATGGTCACTGAGAGCCGTGAGGCCACTGGTGACAGAGCAGAGGGAGCCGGTCTCGGGAAGGGGAGGACACGGGCCACAGAGAGGCCGAGCGGCCCGCGGCCCTGGGAGCACAGGGAGCTGGGGCCGGGGTTCCTGCCTCCTTCCTGGTCCTGGTTCCCAGGGGTGGCCTTCCTGCCCTGGGCCAGGTGCTCTTTGAACGTCCCCCAACAGCACCCCCGTCCTGCTCAAGCTGGGTGGACGGACGTGTCACCTGCAGCCACCTGGCCTGGCCTGGGTGCTCCTCCGAGGCCAATGTCGTCACAGTAAGGAGCTCTGGGGACTGGCCTGGGGACTGGCCTCTCAGGCATCCCTCACGGTGGCCGCACCATTGCAGTCCCCGGGGGCTCGGGCAGCCAGCTCTGTGGGGGGCTCGGGCGGCACGTCCCCTGGCTCTGGGTGGTGGGGCAACCCTCCAACACGAGCAGCTTAACAAGCGCCAAATCCCACGGGCTCGACGTCACTGCGTCACTGAGCCAAGCAGCGGGGGCCCGGGGAGGTGGGGTCTCCATGCTGGGCCTTCACCTTGGGACTCCCGGGGCCCGAGGTCTGCCAGGAAGGCTCAGAGCTGCCTGGCTCTCCTGGGGCGGGGGCCAACGGTGGCTGTGGCAACAGGGCACGGGAGTCAGCGGCTCCGAGTGTGGACGCAGGGGCCACTCCACCTGGGGTCAGCGGCTGTGACCCAGGAGCACACCTGAAACCTCACACAAAGTGGGGCTCACGTGGGGCTTCAAGGTCACCCGGGAAGGTGCTTGGGCTAGAGGCTGGCAGCTAAGAGGCCACGGATCCAGCCCTCCCTGCTCCGTCCCCACATTGTCCCTCCCTCACTGCATGAGCCGGGGACCTGCCTCGGTCTCTCCCTCTTTTTCGATGCTGGGAATTTAACTCTGGGTTGCTCTACCATGGAGCCATGTCCCCAGCCCTTTTTATTTTGAGACAGGGTCTCACTAAGTCGCTTAGGGCCTTGCTAACTTGCTGAGGCTGGCCTTGATCTTGAGATCCTCCTGCCCCAGCCTCCAGAGCTGCTGAAGTTACAGGTGTGGGCACCACGCGCGGCTCAAAGAGCTCCCGACTCTTCCCTTCCACTCGGCTCCTGACCCCCAGGCTCAGCGGGGGGGGGGGGGGGGCAGGGAGGTCTGAGGGACCAGAGAGGGACCACAGGGCAGCTCTGCTCAGGCAGGGCTCAGAGCCCGAGGGACTTGCTCTGGTGTCTGGAGTGACGGCTCAGGGCCACTAAACACTAAGGCAGGGGATGCCGATGTGACCCAGAGAGCGACGAGCCACCCAGAGGCAGAATCAGAGCAGGCAGGTGGCTGAGCGTGCGGGGAGCGGGGAGCGCAGCTGCTGCTGTCTGCGGGGCGCCCCTGGTGCCAAGCCGTGGATCCCCCCGGAATGCGTGTGGGTACGGCCCAGCGTCCTCTAAAGACGGGAAACGGAGGCTGCCCAGGATGTGGGTGGCGGGTGCAGGAACTGGGGGACACACACCCTGCAGCCTGACTCCACGTGCCCCCACACGGTGCAGGGAAGCACCTGGGGTGAGCGCGATGTGGCAGGTGGGACGCTTGGTGGATGGGAAGGACGCACGAGCCTATCCAAACCTGGCTGCCGCTGGCGTGGCCCTGTGGCCCTGCTCTGAGGCCACCCATCATCCCACTGGCTTCTTGCAGCACTGGGGGGTTCAGCCCATTTTACAGATGGAGACACGGAGGCTCGGTGGCGGAGTGCTGGCCAGGGCCAGGTGGCTGGGCAGCGCTGAGAGCCCCAGGGACGGTGTGCGGCAGAGCCCAGCCGCTTCCCGTGAGCCCGGCCAACGCATGGCGCTTTCCTGGGACACACAGTGGCTTAGGGACACTCTCCATCAGTCACCAGTGTGGGAAGTACGCCTCCTCCTCAGCCCTGCTTCTCGAGAAAAAGGAAGGGCCAGCGGCGCCCTGTGGGGCCTCCCAGGCGGGCCACCGCAGTCCCCGCCACTCCCTGAGGTCCCTCCCAGGCCCAGGCCAGCCTCGACTGGGAGCAGCGCAGGGGGTACTGTCCAGGGCAAGGTGAAGGAGCCAGAGGCCAGCACGTCCACCAAAGGTGGAACTAACCCAGGCGATGCTGGAGAACACGGCCAAGGGACGCGTCTTGGGGACAATGACACGTACGTGTATGACTTCAACAGAGCGCCCGCCCGCTTCCCTCATTGGCACCGCCTCTCTGGACCCTGAGGCAGTGGAACTGCGGCCACCAGTGGCCACCAATCCCCTCATTTTGCAGGTAGAGAAACTGAGGTCCAGGGAGCTAATGGCTTCTGCCACGGTAGGTGCAGGACGGTGGCACCGAGCCGGATACCCCGGGGCTCACCTCGGCTGGCTGCCTGGTCGTCTGCGTGCCCACTGCTGGGGGCCTCCTTCCTCGGGCCCCTCCGCCCACTGGCAGGGCGCCCCCTGGTGGGGGGCTGGCCAAACAAGTCCAGGTCGTCACCGGGGACTTTGGGTGACCCCCTCTGGGGCCTCTCCCTGGCGATGGCAGTCCCGCTGGCCGCCTGCCCTTGGTCGCACTGGGGGCCTTTGTCCTCGGCCCCGGGCTCTCCAGGGGTCTCCCCCGCGGTGTCCTCGGATGGGGGACGGCCTTCCCGGCCCAGCGGCTCCCCAGGGCCGAGCCACGGGGGCCGGGGCTTCCCCGCTGCCTTCTGCCCGGCCTCGCCCGCGGGAGAGGGCCGCAGCCAGCAGGGCGTCCTCCCGGGAGCCTCAGAGGACCCCCTGCCCGTGAGGCCTCCCGGCTGCTGGGGCGGCGGGGGCTCCCTGTCCAGAGGGGGCGGGCAGGGAGGGGCGCGGGCTGCCAACACCCTCAGATCCTCCTCCGACCTGGACAGGTCACCTCTGGTGCCACCAGGGGGACTCGCCCTTCCACCAGGTGGATTTCCTGGTGGGGAAAACCTGGCGTCCATCAAGGCCTCAGCGGGCTGTGAGCCTGTGGGGCTGAGCTCCTTGTCCCCGTCCCTGCCGGCCGCCTGGGGGGCATCTCTGCCTTCGTCACGGCGAGTGGCGTCCAGGGCGCCCTCGCTCCGCTCGGGCTCCAGGTCCACGGGGAAGGTGTGGCCAGCCGGCGCCGCCCCGTCTCCTTTCTCCAACGTGCCCTCGAAGATGAGGCTCTCGTTGACATAGAGCTTCAGGTTCCTGACACCAACGTCCAGGTCCTGGAAACACAGGATTTAACAAGGTGAGGACGCGCGTCCCCTCCCCGGGTCAGGAAAAGGAAATCGTGGGCTGGTGAAGGGGACTTGGCGGGCTTCAGCCGGGTGTCACCCAAGGCCCTGCCTCATCTCTGTGCAGAGTGCCATGGACTCTGTGAATCAAAGGACTTCCCCAAAGCCATGCCGCCACTGTCTTTGTCATCGTCACCTCCTGTGGGGACATCTGTAACAGGCTACTAATTGGCCTCCCTGCTCCCCGTCTCCCGCTGCTCCAGCCTGACTTCACGTTGCCACCGGAGCTGATTCTCTACAGTCGCCCGCTCGGCGAACCCGTCACGGTTTCTTCACGGGCGCTGATGGGGTCCTAGTGCGGGCTTCCGAGCCCCGGGGCCACCGCCTGCGCAGGACGCAGCGCCCTGGGCTCCCCAGCAGCCCCCTGGGTGTCTCGAGAGCAGCACCCGAGACAGGGCCTGAGGCACATGTGGTGGATGATCCCAGGGAAGGGGACCCCCAGGAGTGTCTGAGCTGGTCACTCTGTGGGCCGCCGGGCCCCTCCTAAGGCTGGAGTCGGGGCCCTCACACGGCTTGAAGTCTGTGCCTCCCAGGGCACAGCGCTGTCACTACACGGCAAACGTCCCACTCGGGAGGGCTGGGGGGATGCGCACTGGGCTGGGTCACGGTTTCCGCGGGGTCTCTGTCCTGACAAGTTTCCAGATGATTCCTTGCACAGGGAAGGAGGGAACGTGGGCCGATGGGATGATCCCGGCCACTCAGCTGGCACTGACCCTCACTGAAGGGCGCGCCCGCTTCCTGGGCTCCTTCTCCTCCTGTCCCCCCCTCCCTGGCTCCTGCTGCACCTGCCTCAGGGTGTCGCGGGACCGAGCGTCCAGTACAGCAGGCGGACGCGTTCCAGGAACCACGTGAGGAGTCTCCACGCGCAGGATAAGGGACGTGCCCGTCACCCACGGCCCCCTCCTGCCCTCCGCATGCCTCCCCCCGTCCTGGGCAACCACCTGTCCCCCTGCCACCCCGGTTGGTGCTCCGTGTTGTCCAGAGTGTAATGTAAAAGGAATCGGGCGGCACGGACCCCTCTTGCCTGGCTCCTTTCATGCCACATTGTCACTCTCCAAGTCAAGTGAAATCAGCACCTCCCCGGCCCCTGGCCCCTGGGTCTCTAGCAGGCGTCTCAGCAGGACACTCCGATCAGAGCTCTCCATCTGCTTTTCCCAGACCTGACCGTCCCCTGGTCACAGCTCCCCACTCGGCCTCTCGCTCATGTCCAGCTGTCGGCGAGCCCCGCTCTCTCCAAACTGCCCCGAATCTGACCTCTTCCGCAAGATGCGGCTGCCCCAGCGCAGGCCACTGTCATCTCTCCTGGGGACACTGCCGTCTCCTCCTAATTGGTCTCTCTGCTTCCACTCAGCACCGTCACCCGCCTGCCCCCATGCTCCCTCGCTCCCTGCCATCATGGCCACTCCCGCTGGGAACTGCCAGCGGAGGGCTGCCCTGCCTCCCGCCCAAACCCAAGGCCCCAGACCAGAGCCCCGAGTGTGACCTGGTGTGACCCGGCCTCCGTGACCTCTGGCCACTCCCCAGACCCTGGTGGCTCCCAGAGGCCCCTAACTGCCCCAGGCTCTGTCTTGGGGAATTTCCTGGCCACCTCCTGGCTTCTCTGTCCCTCCCTGTCCCTCCTTAATTTCCTTTCTGTCCCTGAAATGGTCTCGCTCCCTCCCTCCTCCCGGCTCCAAGTGAAGCTCCAGGACATCAGAGGTCCTGCTCTTCATGTCCTGGGACCCAGCGCACAGTAGGCCCTCGGCAGCGACTTTGGGGTCGTGAGTGACTGAACAGGGCTCTTCTCCAGAGGTGCATCGGGCGGGTGGCCGCTGCTGGCTGCACCCCGGGGTGCGCCCACCTGGCTTTGGCTCCCGGTCCACCTGGCCTGGGATCTGAGACCCACTCCGCCCGCTCTGCCAGGGTGAGCAGCCCTGACTGAGCCTAGATCCCGAGGTGAGGTCCCCAGAGTGACGGGAGCCAGCGCTGGAGCGCGCCTCAGCCACGGGACCAGGCGTCAATCATCCAATCGCGGGCGGCGGCTGCTATTTGCCGCCTGTCAGAAAAGTGGGCTCTCCCTCGGGTCCCTAGGGAGGTGCCTTCTGTGGGCGGAGGCACGGGGCCGCGCACCCGAGAGTGGTCAGGAGGCTCCTGGCGAAGGACAGCGCGGGCAGCTCTCAACGACTAGTTCTGCAAAATCGCCACCGGGAAACCTCTGGAGAGACACGCACCCATCTCAGGAGGCGGCGGGTGGCCTTTCTGTCCAGTGCAGGCTCCAGGTGGGCCTCCCGGCTTTCCTTACGGGATGTCTGCTACCAAGACGTGTCACCTCCCTTCCCCGGGCGGTCCGGGGCCCACCTGACCTCCAGCCGTCTGCTGCCCGCGCAGTCCTTGGAACAGCTCTGCAAGGTGGGCTTCAGGACACCCATGTCACACGGCCAGCTGTGGGAGGCCACTCTGGCTGACGTGCCCGAGGTGCTGAGTGCCACCTCCCTTTGGGTCAAGGCAACGTCATCTTGGCTTGTGCCAACCTGTCCCCGGGCGGAGTCACCTGGTGGAACTCTGAGCCCCACGTTGAAAATCAAGTCCCCGTGGACCTTCTCCCTCTAGAGGGTCGCCGAGCGCAGTGAGGTGGACGTGGTGTCCACGCCTCCTCCTGGTGTCACTTCTCGGGGCCTGCGTGGATTTATGCCAGGACTCCTGTGGCTCCAGCCTAGGGGCTCCCGCCCTCACACGACCTCCGCACACCTTCGCGGGCTCTTCCCGTCACCTCCAGGCTGACCACGACACCGACACCCTGTGAATGCTCTGGGAATAACTGGGACGCTGTGCGAACGGAATTCCTTCCTGGACCTTCTCCATCCAGGGGGGGGGTTCCAGATGTGGGACCTGCAGGAAGGGGAGGCCACCGTCTTGCGTGGATGTCCAGGCGGCCACCTCCAGGGCCGTGCCAGGAAGCCGTGTGGGACGGCACCTGCGACGTGGAGGAGCGGGGGCGGGTCTGGCAGGTCACGCCTCGGCCTCTTCTCGGTGACGCTCTGGGCCAGCGGTGTCTCTGGGGTGGATCTGGGGGACGTCTCTCGTTCTCAAGGACCAGCCTGCGTCCTCCCTGGTGTCACCAGGCTCCACCTGCAGGCCCTGTCCTCCTTGCCCTAGTGTCCAAGAACCCAGGGGCCCCACTCGCCTCGCCTTCGGGGCCCGTGTGCCCGGCCCTCTGCTGTCCCCGGTGAGGGCCTTTCCTCGTCGTTGACCGGGACACTCGCACCTTCTGATGTGCCTGGAGGCCCCTGAGTGGGGTTCTGAAGGACATTCTGGAGCTCCGCGGCTGGCACGCGGCTCACGGGCGCCCTTCCCCCGCCCCCACGACGGCCTTACCCTCCTTCAGCCTCACGAGAACCGCGCTGGGACGACCCTGTCCTAATACCGCGACACGCGTGTCGCCTCCGTCTCAGTGACCTCACGAGCGCCCAGGCCCCTCCTGCCCTGGCCCGGGGGCACGTGGCCCGCTTCCCAGAACAGACCAGCTGCTCAGCCTGATGGACGCCCGCGGTTCCACAGGACAAGACCCCAAGCCAAGCCCTGGGCTGTGACACTCAGGCACGTGTCACTTCTCCCGGGGACGACACCTGCCTTCAGGGCCGCCAGCCCAGCTGCTTTGGGGCAGTGCCGGGGCTAAGCCTCAGTCCCGCGTGCAGGTGCCCGTCCCGTCCAGCCCGGGCCCACGCTGAAGGCGCCCCACACCTGGCCCAGGACACCCCCTCACGACACCAGGCCCACGACATCCAACACCCGGAACACGGGCTGCCCCTCTCGCTCTGCCCTGAAGCCAGCTCCAGACCTGAGGCTGGGCCCCAGGTCCCCTCCTAGGCCCACCTGACCCTGGGTTACGGGGGTGCCGAGGGCTCTGGAGGGCGCCTGTCTGGTCACCGGCCACCCTGGGACTGGCTCAGGGCAGATCCTCCCGGAGCCCCGGCCCGCCCTGCCCCCGCCTCCCTGACTCACTGCCTGAGCCACAGGAGCAGCTGTCCCCATAGGGCAGGAGGACTGCGGGCACAGGCTGGGCCATGTCTGTCCAGTGCGCCCAGCACTGGGGCTGAACCCGCCCCCCTGCAGCTCCGGTTCTGCTGGGAGGAGGACTCAGTGGCCTCTCTGTGTCACTTGGGAGGAAGTCCAAGGCAAACTGTCCTTCATGACATGGACATTTTGTTTTCTTGAAAGGGGACAAAATGAGGGGACACTGTGACACTCAATAAGCACTGACATGCCAGGCTCCGGGCAGATCATTCTGGACCCTGCCCAACATTATGGACCCCAAGGATGATGTACAGGGGCGGGACCAGACAGATGAGGTCACACGCTGGTGGCCCTGTGGCTGACACTTGCTGGTGTGGCCCTCAGCATTTACTAACTGCAGAATGAGCCGAGGGTCCGTGAGACGGGGACTTCCACCCACTCTGCCTCGAGGGGAAATCTGGGCCACCTGCCCGCGGGGCCAGAGCTGGAGTGCCGAGTCACCGCTGCCCTGGGCCTGGCACAGCGCTCGCTCTCTCAAGGGGCCCTGTGGTGGGCGCCACCTGCTGGTCATCGTGTGGCCCCCAGCAGGTGTCCTGCGTTCTGGGCCTCGGTGTCCCCATCTGTGGAATGGAGCTGGTGGCTGTGGCCCCTTCTCACAGGATCTTTGGCAGAACCAACAGGCTGGCACCGGCAGAGTGCCCGAATGCCCCCTGCAGCACACACAGGCGCAGGAGACGAGCGGCCGTCAGTCCTGCCCCAGGCCGCTGCCTGGCTGTGCGCACCTGCTGGCTGCGGGGCCAGCGCGGCCCAGAGCAGCACCCGCCCTCCTGGCAGAGGCTGGCACAGGAGGGGGCCCGTCTGCCCTGGGGGCGCCCACAGTTTTTTTTTTCTGGTCCCAGGGATTGAACCCAAGGGCACTTACCACTGGGCTACATCCTCAGCCCTTTTCATTTTTTATTTTGAGGCAGAGCCTCACTAAGTTACTTAGAGCCTCACCAAATTGCCAAATCTGGCCTCAAACCTGCAGTTCTCCTGCCTCAGCCTCCCGAGCCGCTGGGATGCCGGGTGCGCACGTCACCTCTGTGGGCTAGAATTCTTGCTACGTCACCTGTGCAGGTGCGGCCCAGGCCCCCGAGGTCCCCCGCGCAGTTGGGGATGCTATTCAATCCAGCACTGCACGGGGCCTGCCGGGCCCTGGCCAGAGAAGGCCTCAACGGCGGAAGTGGGGAGGTCCCATCCGGCTGTGGGCGAGGGTGGCAGGCCCAGTGGGCAGAGCGCCCTGGGGCCTGGCAGCTGGGGACACATGCCCACAGGGTCCAGGGGGAAATGCCACCAGCTCTTGCAAAGCCAATTTCCAGAGGCTGTCGGTGACTCACAGGCTGTGGAGCACGAGGACCATGCAGAAGGAGCAGCAGCAGGCGCTGGCGTGGGACACCCGGGGCTCAGGACCCAGGAACACCCGAGGGCGGCTGGGGGTGGGCGGGACGGCCAGAGGGCCTAGGGCAGGCGGGCGGGAGGCCCAGGCAAAGCCGGGCACTGTGAGGCAGGGCTGTCCCCAGGAGGCGGCGTCCAGGCAGCCCAGGCCTGGGCAGAGGAGAGCTTGGGGCCCGGCTGGAAGGGCCAGGGAGCCAGGTTCGGGGTCCAGGAGGGGAAGAGGCCACCAAGGCAGATGCACCCCAGGCCCAGGCAAACGCCACAAAGGACAGGCAGCGGGGCATAAGGACAACGGTGCCACCGTGAAGGGACATGGGGGACACTCGCCTTCACCAGAGCCTGTGGCGTGCGGCCAGGGACCCAGGTTCTCATGCAGAACCTCACGACTGAAATGAACCACGGGGACGCGACCTGAGAGCTGTGCCCGGGCTGCTGGCACCGCCTGGCCCCGCGGCGGGGTGGCACGGCCACAGCGGACCTCTGCTCCCGAGGGCCCTGCAGCCGGAGGCCCTGGCTCACCCCCTCAGCAGCCTGGCTCCACTGACCCCCGGGCTGGCCCTGCCCTGGTGAGAGGGAGCAGGGCTGGGCCTGCACAGAGCCTGCGCACAGGCGCCCAGGACCTCTGACCACCAGACCGAGCCAGGAGCACATGCAGGGGGTCGGGGACGAGGTCCTGGGCACGTGGGCAGACGGGGAAGGACGAGCTGGACTGGGAAGGAGAGTTCCAGAAGGAAATGGCAGGACTCTGAGGTGGCCAAGAGGGCAGGGGACGGTGCAGGTGGAGGCAGGCCTTGGGAGTCAGGAAGGAACCCCAGGAGGGAGGCCCGCAGCGGGTGGGTGGCAGGCCAGGTCCAGGTGGGCCAGGGAGGGTCCAGTGCACGCCCAGGGAGAAGCACAGCAAGTGTCGGGGCCGATGCCCGGATGAGCAGCTGAGGCCCAGGGAGGCTGAGGGCTGGGGAGGACGCACAGGCTCAGCCGCGCGACCAGCGGGTGTGAAGAAAGGAGGAAGGGCCAGGCGTGGGGCAGCGCGGGAGGCTGAGGCAGGAGGACGGTAAGTTCAACACGAGCCTCAGCAACTCAGTGAGACCCAGTTTCAAAATATAGTCTAAGGAAGGCTGGGGCGGGGCTCCTGGTTCAACGCCGGGCTCCATCCCCAGGCCCCCCCCAAAAAAAAGGAAGAAAAGGAGGGGGGACCCGGCTTCCTGGCCTGGGCATTGCTTTCCGGCCTCCCTGGTGAGGCCCCGCGGAGCCGGCCCAGAGGTCCCACTGGCACCCACCCCCACCTCCATGGCCCTTCTAAGGAGGCCTCAGCCCACACAGCGGCCAGGCAGCCAGCGGGGGGCTCTGGGCTTTTCTGCAGGAGCCTGAGGTGAGCAATGGGGGTGACGTCATCAGGTGCTGGTGCTGGGGACCGGGGACGAGGCCAACTCAGAGCACACAGGGAGGCAGGTTCCTGGAGGCCTCCTGGGAGCGCCTGGATGCCGCCAGACCTGAAGCCAGCCGCTCAGACTCTCTGAGAGCGAGGCCAGCAGTTCTCTGTGCGTGACCCAGTTTTACTGGGCTTTCTGCCCTTTGCTACCAGGAGCCCTGGCCGACTCCCCAGTCAGTCACCAGGAACTTTCATCAAGAGACGCAGCCACCACACGGGTCCTGGCCAAGGCTGGCAGAGGCCGGCGGGAGGCCACCCAGGACACCCTGGCTCTACTGCCGCCCTGGGCCAGCACCCCGCCTCAACAGGTGGCCCTCCAGGTCAGCACCTGTGTGGCCAGGGCTGTCCCTTCCAGCCACCCTGCTGTGACGGCGTCAGGCCTCCCAAGCCTGGAAGAGGCCAGAGCCCCGAGGCCTCCTGACAAAGCTGACCACATGAAGGTCACGGCTTCAAAGTCATCGCCACAGTGGGCCTCGGCGTGTGCGCCGACTCAAGCCAACCAGGCGTCAAGACGATTAGGAGAATTAAGACAGAGCGGGTGACACAAAACCACGACCGGCCTCGGGCAGCAGACGGGCGGGGGTTAGTGACCGTCAGAGGCACCGCGCACAGTCCTGAGGGACATGGGACGAGGGCCGCGGCTGGCGTCACGTGTCTGGGTGGAGACCGAACAGGAGGCAGGACCTTGGTAATGGCAGAGGCTGAGGGGGGCCTGTGGTGACTGTCACACTGTCCCCTTGCACTGAGGCTGAGGGGGGCCTGTGGGGACTGTCACACTGTCCCCTTGCACTGAGGCTGAGGGGGGCCTGTGGTGACTGTCACACTATCCCCTTGCACTGAGGCTGAGGGGGGCCTGTGGTGACTGTCACACTGTCCCCTTGCACTGAGGCTGAGGGGGGCCTGTGGTCACTGTCACACTGGCCTCCAGCGCTGCCTCCCGGCACGGCCTCTAGTACGGCTGCCCTCAGCCAGGCCAGAGCCTCCTCTCCAGGCTCCCCGTCCCTCCGCCCACTGGAAGCGACAGCTTGGTGGCCTCTTAAACCCCTCAGCCAGGTCTTGTCCCCGATGACCAAAGCCCTCCAGTAAGGACGCCAACCGCGGGCACCTGTGTGGAGCGCGTAGGCCAGGGATGGTGCCAGGTGCTCTGCACGTGGTCACGGGGCAACATCTGCCCACGCCACAGATGGACCCTGCACAGGGACGTCGGGTAACATGACTGTGGCGCGTGGACCTGGCCAGGTGGGCGGGCTCTGACGGGCACCCCTGCTCTGACCACCCCCAGTTCTGCTTCTCTCCTAATAAGATCCAGACCTTCAGGGGCCCCCAACCTGGGCCTGCCTCCCTGCAGCCAGCCCTCCAGCTCCCCGCCCACCACGCTCCTGCCCCCACCTCAGCCTGCCCTGGAAGTGGCCACACACACAGTGCCTCAGGGCCTTTGCTCCTGCCAGGCAGGGCCAGGAACGCCCTCCCCACAGACACCCAAGTGGAGCCTCCTCCTCCTCAGGTCAGGGAAGGCCACCACCTGCAGAGCCCTGCCTCGCCCCCAGGCCTCCCACTCATGGTCCCAGTCACGCAGCCCTGCCTTGGCCACACCATCCCACGCGTCCCACCAGCAGGGACAGGCTTGCGGTGGGACCCTGGCCTCTGCTCACCATCACCCGGTCCCCTGCCCCGCGTGGCGACTTAGGAAATGGAAGTTGACTAGGATCTACCGGCCGTTCTCCAGGCACACTGACCGCAGTTCGAGTTTGTGGTAGCACCTGTGCCCAGCGGCCACCGTGCTCTGAAGACATGGCACATTCCCATCACTGCAGAAAGCCCTGGTGGGCAGTGGCCTGGACCACAGCAGGGCCCAGAAACACACCCGCGGGAAAGGCCGTGCGGGTTCGTTCGTAAGCTGCAGCACACACACGGTCCTGAGCACAAGATATGCCCTCGGTGCGAGTCCTGCTTACGTGCCACTGTCACCCCACTTCCTGTGATGACCAGGCTGGAGCTGGCATTTGTGTGGCGGGCTGTGGGTGCAGATGGCGATGGTGCGTGTCTGTGGCGAGGGTGGTGCCTTTGAGCAGGGGACCATAAGGCTGTTATAGAGGTAGACAGGGAACGAGGAGCTGGCAGAAGCAAATTTTGGGGTGGTGTATCCGTCTGTTTTCTGTTACTGTAACAAAATACCTGAGGTTGGGTAACTTTATAAGGAAGAGAGGTCTATTCAGCTCACAGGTCTGGAGGTCGAGGGCAAGGCAGTGTCATAAGGTACCTCAGCAGGAGTGTGTGTGACAGCGAGAGATCACGTCGCAGAGACAAAAAGTCAGAGGCCAGGGAGAGGCCTGGCTTGTTCTCTAGCCACCTTCATAAGAGCTCAAACCGACTTCAGTCCCTTCAGGGCTCAGTGTCCCCCGCATCCCCTACGCCCTCCCGCTAGGCCCCGCCTCAGCAGGCCACCCCCACAGTGCTCTTCACTGCACCCAGCCCAGGGACCCGGGGGGCGGGCCATGCCACACCAGACCACAGCAGACGGCAGCTGCCTCTACAGAGGGAGGCCCGGGTCCCCTCCTCCCCTCGGATGTCACCTGCAGGGGAGAAGGGTGGAGAAAACCCACAGCGCTCACGTCACCTCCCAGCGCCACCCCTGCACCCTCCGGCTGGGCCAGTCATCTGGGGACGTGGAAGACCTGGCAGCCCCCTGTCACCGTGCCCCGAGTCCCAGGCAGGCGGGCAGGTCGGTGTGGCTTCCCCTCCTCCAGGGCCTGAGGAAGGTTCCAGATCCCCTCGAGGCAGCACCCGGCGGCCCTGCCCATCAGAGTCGGCAGCGAGAGTCTACCTGCCGCGGGCCCCACTGTCCTGGCCCAGCTTGCCCCTCCAGGGAAGGCCACTGCCCGCAGGGACCACGGGGCTTGGAGGAGAGGACCCCTGCTTGTCATCAAGGCGCCTCGAGGTGCGGACACCTGCCACCTTCCCCAGACGGCAGCTGTCAGGGCAAAGTGGCCATGCCCACCTTTGGATGAGGTTCGTGCAGATGGAGGCCAGCCTCTGCCTCCGCCTCCCTCCCCAGCTGTCCCCTGGCCAGCTCGCTCGCACTGTGCCACCGACCGAGGGCGAAGGAAAGCCTACACCTGGGACCTAACCTGCAGGGAGCTGTGTCCTGAAGCAGCCGGGGCCATCAGCTCCCCTGACCTCGTCCTCAGACCCCCCCACGGCCCTGGCCGCCGGCTCCCACTGCCGTCAACTCCCATTCTGCCTCTCGGGAGGGGATTAGATCAAACCCACCTGCAGCTGCCCGGTAATGCTGGCGACAGATGGCCAGGGTGCCCGCCGGGCCCAGCGCCCTCTGCGCTCCCCACCCAGGGCCACGGGGGCCCCACAGCGGCTGCAGACCGCGGCTCCTGCTCCGTGAGCTGCCCACACGAGGAGGGCCGAGCGCAGGGCGAAGCAGAGAGGCCACCGTGGCCTGGGGGAGCTCATCCTCGCCGTGATCCACCCCAGACCTGCCTCCTCGGCCGAGACGGGGGCCACGGGGCCTCAGGAGGCCTCGCGCCTGCACCTGGACGCCTCTGCAGCCCTCCACCAGGACCACGGCTCCTCTTCTGCTCATGGGAGCGGCAGCCTCTCTGCGCCCCAGCCCAGAACCTTCCAGAACCCGCCCCGATCCCCGTGTTCCATGCGGTCAGGGCGGCCAGCTCCAGCCCGGAGAGGGGTTCCATTGGAGCCGCGTCGTGGTTTAAAAGTCCCTGACTCACTCCTGGCATCTCCGCCTCAGGAAGGCTCGGCGACACTCCATCTCCTGCCCCAGGCGGGTCCACCCAGCACCACTGCCCAGGCCCCCCCTCACCCGGCCACAGGCTGCCGCAGTCCCCACCGCTCCCCAGAGTCCCTCTGATAAGACCAAGGCTGAGGACGGTCCCTGTCCCTCACCGGGGGGAGGACAAGATGGCAGACTGCACCCTGCCCTCCTCCCGCACTCAGCTCCCTGCCAAATCCCGGGGCTCCGGTTCCCCTGAGGCCTTGGGCACTTGGGACAGCTCCACACTCGCTGCCCCCGGCCTCCAGAGCAGGGCACCCAGGCCGCTGCCCTCCTCGTCAGCACCCCGACGGCCGCTGGCCTGGGCCCGCAACAGGGTCTGGTGCAGGCAGGTATGAGGGAGGACGGGAGGCCGGGCCTTAGCCAGAGGGCCCTGCAGCCTGCGGTGACCACTCAGCACGACTCCACCCACCCGGGAGCGGGCTGGACACAGGGACTCTCGGGCGTCACTGTAGGTTAACACGTGAGAGAATGGGCCTGGGTCTGAGGATGCGGCTCACACTCATGCTGAGGCTGGCTGGCTGTGTGACTCGGGCAGGTTACATAACCTCTCTGTTTCCTTAACTGTAAAACCGAATCTCAGTTTCTATTTTCCCAGTCTCCCCAAAGTGGCAGGGTGTGGGGGTGCTAGTGACATCACTTCTGGAAGCTGGTTCCCCTGGCTCTGACGGAGGCAGGTGTGAAGGCTCTAGCAGGCTCACAGTGGCACCCATGAGGAAGAGCAGCTGAGCCCCTGGGACCCCTCAGAACCTCAGAAATCAGGTGACGACAAACTGCCAGACACTTCCACCACCAGGTGCCCGCGAGGAGCCAGGGCCGTTACTCACGCCATCCTCTGTCCAGTAGTTCACCACCTTGACCTTGGCCAGACGGAAGTCGGGGTGCCGCCTCGGGTTCCGGACGACAAAACGCAGCTGGAGTGGCGGGCGGAAGGGGCAGGTCCACACAGGGGGGTCCCTCTCGCTCTGGAAGGCCAGCAAGGGGGACTCGTGAGGCGGGTCTCTGCCTCTCTCCCAGGCACCCCACAGTGACCCTCAGGACCCCAGGGCTGGGTGGCTCTCCAGACCTGCCTCACCTGGCCTGCGCCTCCCCATGGGCCCGGCCTGTCCCTGCGCCTCCCCATGGGCCCGGCCTGTCCCTGCACAGAGCTGCCACCCGGCCAGGGTCTGCCCGCCAGATGGAATTTGAAATGCAGCGGGCTTTACTTAATCAGCTTAATCGGCTTTGAGGAGGACGCTGGGGAGGGACAGGCGCTGGGGAGGGACAGGCGCTGGGGAGGGACTGGCAGAGCCACCACCTGCGGCCCTGGGGCCACTGGCCAGCGTGCCGGCACCTCTGGCACCTGTGGGGATGGGGACATGGCGGGAGCCTGGGGTTTTCTGTCCACCCGGGGGCAGAGGACAGGGCTCAGGTCATCTCCGCTGGCACCAACAGGACGTCAGGTCGTGGGGGCTTTGGTGGCAGATGGAGACAGTCACTCAGGGGACCTCCTCAGCTGTTGTCAGCACCCCGTCTCTCTGGACGTCGACAGTCCAGGGAACAAAACCCCAAACTGCAGCCAAAGGTGTCCAGGCCGAGCCTCTGCAGCTGGCCACACCCTCCCGTCCTGGGGGAGCCAGCAGCAGGAGGCAGGCCCCGCCGTCACCCCTCCCTGACACAGGGCTCTCCTGGGGCATCTGGGCTCCTTGAGTCCCCGAGCCGAGCGCAGCTGCCCAGCGGCTCGCGGGCACTGCTCTCCCGCCCGGTCAGCGCCTCTCAGCCTGCGCCACACTCTCTCCAGAACCTTCAGCCCTTGGCAGGGTCCTCGGCTCACGGCCAACCACAAGGACAAAATGGAGACGTGACCCAGGGAGCGGAAGAGTCAGATGTGCCTCTGACACACAGGTGTCCTCCGTCCAGCCTCGCAGGAGGCAGCGCCCGCTGGGCCGGGCCGGCAGAGGTGCGGGATGGCTCAGGGAATGTGACGGGACAAACCTCATCTCCAGTTCTTAAAAAGGGGGACATTTTCGGGAGGCTGAAGCAGGAGGATCTCAAGTTCAAGGCCAGACTAGACAATCTGGGGAGGCCCTAAGCAACTCGGGGAGACCCTGCCTCTACATAAAAAAGATTTAAAAGGGCTGGGGACGGGGCTCAGTGGGTAAGCACCCCCCGGGTTCTATTCTAGGTACCAGAAAATAGACGGGGAGTTTCCCCAAGAGCCACAACCCACTTCTCTGCAGACTTGGGCTGGGTGGTAGCTCAGGCCACCGCCAGGACCGTGCACGCCCTGGAGCCAGGACTCCGCCACAGTCCCCATCACTCCCTACTGCCCACTGCCCTCCTGTGTCCTGCGGGGCCCTCAGGCACCGGGCTGGAGTCCTGGTTTAGAGGCTGAGCGGATCCAGCAGGTCCTGTTGGAGCCCTCGGCCTCCTGACACCGCCTGGGTCCCTCTTCCTAAGAGGAGCATCGCCCTGCATGGGGACCATCTCCCAGAGTCCCCACCACCGGGGACGGGCCTGCGGCTGGACAGGGCCAGGCAGGAGGACAGCGGGTCCTGGGGCCTTGTTGCCCCCAGGAGACGGAGGCCCGGGCTCCAGCTGTGGGGCAGACACAGGGGACTTGTTTTGGTGACAGTGGTGCCCTTCAGGAGGGAGGAGGTGGCCTTTGCTAAGGGGAGAGACGAGTTCTTCTGATTTTGAGAGAGGGTCTTGCTAAATTGTTGAGGCTGGCCTCAAATTTGTGATCCTCCTGCCTCAGCCTCCCAAATTGCTGGGAGTACAGGTGTGTGCCGTCCAGCCCAAACTCACAATTTAAAAGTGTAGAATTCAGGTGTTTTGTTTTTGTTTGTTTGTTTTAGCATATTCACAAGGTTGTGCAACCATCACCACCATCTTTCCCCAGCACATTTTCAGCACTAGAAAAAGAAAATCCGTCCCCATTAGGAGTCACTTTCCACTCTGGCCTCTCCAGTCCCTGGCGATCACTCACGGCTTTCTGTCTTTATGGATTTGCCTGTTGTGGCCACTTTGTGTAAGTAGAATCACGCGTGGCCTCCACATCTGGATTCTTTCACTTGGTGAGCAGGCGAGGCTCAGCCACATTACAGCCTGTGTTAACATTCCACTCCTTTTATGGCTGCATAATATTCCACTGTAGTGACAAACCATGTTTTACCATCTGTCCATCGGTCGATGTTGGTTTGGGTTGTTTCTCTATTTTGGCTATTATGAACAATTCCACTAATTAACATTCATGCTCAAGTTTTTTAAATGAATACGTTCATTTAAAATATTTTTTGCCAGATGCAGTGGTGCACACCTGTAATCCCAGCGGCTCAGGAGGCTCAGGCAGGAGGATCAAAGTTCAAAGCCAGCCTCAGCAACTTAGTGAAGCCCTAAGCAACCCAGAAAGGCCCTTCTCTAAATAGAATATTTTAAAGGCAGGGGACGTGGCTCAGTGGTTAAGCGACCCTGGGTTCAATCTCTGGGTTAAAAGACCACAAAACTCTTTATTTGGAAATAAACACAGACTCATAGGACATCTGCGTATTTGAAGGCTCTGGGTGGTGGGCCTGGGGACCTGGGTGGACAGAGATGCCATTTACTGAGCACAGGAACAGTGGGGGGGACAAGACGGGGGACATGTGCAGAGGAACTGGAACTTAGGTTCTGATCTCAGAGTCTGAGGCCTAACAGCTGCCCCGAGGAGCTGCCCGCTGGTGGGGGACGTCCATGCTGGGCACTCAGAGGGGTCAGGCTGGGGCACAGATTTGGAGTCACCCTGAAGCCGTGGGTCAGGTGTGGCCAGGGAGAGGTGAGGCGCAGAGGGAGGGGCCTCCTGGGCCTGGCTGCCCAGGGCTGCAGCACGCCCGGCCCCTCCCCCCAGACTCTGCCGCGCCTGGGCAGGTCGCTCCTCCCCGGGGCTCCTCACGGTACCCGGGGGCCACTGTCAGGCTCATGGGGGGTCACCAGGCTGTGGTGGCACACGCCAGTGAGACACGTTCCTGATGGCCCAGGCCTGGCAGGCCTCTAGCTCCGGGGACAGCAGGAAGGACCAGCCCCCACAGCGGGTCCAGAGGGCCAGCAGTCAGGCTGGCACAGCTGCCCGTGTTCCAGCCTCAGTGACCCCGACAAATAACCCAAACCTATCGAGGCCACAGACCAGCGTCCCCTCGGCCACCACATGGCAAAGCCCATCGCCTCTGGGGACAGAGGGGCAGGACAGTGGGGGCCAGAACTGGTCCCATCAAGCCCAGCCGTGCGGCTCATGGCCCGGGTGCAGTCTGGGCCAGCTGCAGGCTTCCAGGGCCTGCTGCCTGCTGCCCAGGGGCGTGGGGACGGGGCGTGGGGACCAGCCAGGGCTGCTCCAGGCCCAGCAGCTGCCCCCTCCCTGCTGCTGGTCTGGAGGGGCTCGAAGGCTCGACCCCCACCCCCCGCAGCTGTGCCCAGCTACGCACAGCTGTCCACCTGTCCCAGGGTCCCCCCGCCCTGCAGGCATCTGGCTGGAGCTGAGCCCAAGCACCTGCCTCTGGCCTGGGCAGTCCACTGGTGTCCCTCTGGGTCTTGGACACCTCCACAGAGCAACCTGGGGACAAGCTAACAGCCCACCCAGCCACCCTCCCCAGCACCCCTTTGTGACTGTGTGTCCCCCCAGGCCAGGCTGGAGACACAGGACTGCTCTACCCAGAGGCCGAGGCAGGACAGTCTCCCTGGGGACACCAGGACTTCCCAGCAAGCCCTCAGGTCTGGGCACCTCTCTAGCTGAACCTCGTTTGCTGCTGTCCACCCCCTAAAGACCAGACCCCCGTGCTCAGTGTCTCAGATACCACGGGGGCCCTGGCATGACCAGGAGGGCGCCCCTTCGGCCTTGGCACTCACAAGACGTGAAATGAACTTGCTTTTACATATTGGCCTAGGGCTGGGGCTGGGCTCAGGGGCCAGGCCTGCCGAGCCCTCGTGGGCGCTGGGTTCCGCCCTCAGCACCACAAAAAACATGAATAAAGACACTGAGCCACCACCACGGAAAGTGAGCACTGGGAAAATGACAATCAGGGGAGGGGACTCACGCTCACGGAGGGAATTCACACCCGTCCCCTCCACACCCAGCCCCCGCCCGTGGGGAACTCTGTTTCTCAGGACTCCCCCGGACACCATCACGAAGGACGCTGAGGGACGGCAGGGGGACAGCGGGGGGCGACACGGCTGTCGTCCAGCTCAGCTCAGCTCAGGTCCCTCCGCCCTCTGTCCACCTCTCGTGTTTGGACAGGGTCCCACCGTGCTGCCCGGGCTGCCCCCACCTCCCAGGCTCATGCCATCCTGTGCCTCTCCTCCCAGGCGCTGGGACCGCCAGCGAGGGCCACTGTGTCGGCTCTCGTCTCGTGTCCCAGCGTGGAAGTGACGGGACGGGGAAAGGCCAGTGCTCAAACCACAGCTCTCCAAGGGACAGGAAGGCGCTGAGCGCCGGGTGTGAGTCAGTGCACACCCCAGGACTAGGGGGGCGAACCTGGGGGGAGTGGGGCACCCCAGGACTAGGGGCAGGACCTAGGGGTGTGGGGCACCCCAGGACTAGGGGGGCAAACTTGGGGGTGTGGGGCACCCCAGGACTAGGGGGGGCGAACCTGGGGGGAGTGGGGCACCCCAGGACTAGGGGGGCGAACCTGGGGGAGTGGGGCACCCCAGGACTAGGGGCAGGACCTGGGGGTGTGGGGCACCCCAGGACTAGGGGGGCGAACCTGGGGGTGTGGGGCACCCCAGGACTAGGGGGCGAACCTGGGGGGAGTGGGGCACCCCAGGACTAGGGGGGCGAACCTGGGGGGAGTGGGGCACCCCAGGACTAGGGGGGCGAACCTGGGGGGAGTGGGGCACCCCAGGACTAGGGGCAGGACCTGGGGGTGTGGGGCACCCCAGGATTAGGGGGGCGAACCTGGGGGGAGTGGGGCACCCCAGGACTAGGGGGGCAAACCTGGGGGTGTGGGGCACCCCAGGACTAGGGGGGCGAACCTGGGGGGAGTGGGGCACCCCAGGACTAGGGGGGCGAACCTGGGGGTGTGGGGCACCCCAGGACTAGGGGGGCGAACCTGGGGGGAGTGGGGCACCCCAGGACTAGGGGCAGGACCTGGGGGTGTGGGGCACCCAGGACTAGGGGGGCGAACCTGGGGGGAGTGGGGCACCCCAGGACTAGGGGGGGCGAACCTGGGGTGTGGGGCACCCCAGGACTAGGGGGGCGAACCTGGGGGGAGTGGGGCACCCCAGGACTAGGGGGGCGAACCTGGGGGGAGTGGGGCACCCCAGGACTAGGGGCAGGACCTGGGGGTGTGGGGCACCCCAGGACTAGGGGGGCGAACCTGGGGGGAGTGGGGCACCCCAGGACTAGGGGGCCGAACCTGGGGGGAGTGGGGCACCCCAGGATTAGGGGGGCGAACCTGGGGGGAGTGGGGCACCCCAGGACTAGGGGCAGGACCTGGGGTGTGGGGCACCCCAGGACTAGGGGGGCGAACCTGGGGGGAGTGGGGCACCCCAGGACTAGGGGGGCGAACCTGGGGGGAGTGGGGCACCCCAGGACTAGGGGCAGGACCTGGGGGTGTGGGGCACCCCAGGACTAGGGGGGCGAACCTGGGGGTGTGGGGCACCCCAGGACTAGGGGGGCGAACCTGGGGGGAGTGGGGCACCCCAGGACTAGGGGGCGAACCTGGGGGTGTGGGGCACCCAGGACTAGGGGGGCGAACCTGGGAGAGTGGGGCACCCCAGGACTAGGGGGGCGAACCTGGGGGTGTGGGGCATCCCAGGACTAGGGGGGCGAACCTGGGGGTGTGGGGCACCCCAGGACTAGGGGGGCAGGACCTGGGGGTGTGGGGCACCCCAGGACTAGGGGGGCAGGACCTGGGGGTGTGGGGCACCCCAGGACTAGGGGGGCGAACCTGGGGTGTGGGGCACCCCAGGACTAGGGGGGCAGGACCTGGGGGTGTGGGGCACCCAGGACTAGGGGGGCGAACCTGGGGGGAGTGGGGCATCCCAGGACTAGGGGGCGAACCTGGGGGGAGTGGGGCACCCCAGGACTAGGGGGGCAGGACTTGGGGGTGTGGGGCATCCCAGGACTAGGGGGGCGAACCTGGGGGTGTGGGGCACCCAGGACTAGGGGGGCGAACCTGGGGGGAGTGGGGCACCCCAGGACTAGGGGGGAGAACCTGGGGGTGTGGGGCACCCCAGGACTAGGGGGGCGAACCTGGGAGAGTGGGGCACCCCAGGACTAGGGGGGCGAACCTGGGGGTGTGGGGCACCCCAGGACTAGGGGTCGAACCTGGGGGTGTGGGGCACCCCAGGACTAGGGGGGCAGGACCTGGGGGTGTGGGGCACCCCAGGACTAGGGGGGCAGGACCTGGGGGTGTGGGGCACCCCAGGACTAGGGGGGCGAACCTGGGGGTGTGGGGCACCCCAGGACTAGGGGGGCAGGACCTGGGGGTGTGGGGCACCCCAGGACTAGGGGGGCAGGACCTGGGGGTGTGGGGCACCCCAGGACTAGGGGGGCGAACCTGGGGGGAGTGGGGCATCCCAGGACTAGGGGGGCGAACCTGGGGGTGTGGGGCACCCCAGGACTAGGGGGGCAGGACCTGGGGGTGTGGGGCACCCCAGGACTAGGGGGGCAGGACCTGGGGGTGTGGGGCACCCCAGGACTAGGGGGGCAGGACCTGGGGGTGTGGGGCATCCCAGGACTGAGGGGCAGGACCAGGGGAGCGGGGTACCCCAGGACAGGGGGCAGGACCTAGGGGTGTGGGGCACCCCAGGACTAGGGGGCAGGACCTGGGGGTGTGGGGCACCCCAGGACTAGGGGGGCGAACCTGGGGGTGTGGGGCACCCCAGGACTAGGGGGGCGAACCTGGGGGTGTGGGGCACCCCAGGACTAGGGGGGCGAACCTGGGGTGTGGGGCACCCCAGGACTAGGGGGGCGAACCTGGGGGTGTGGGGCATCCCAGGACTAGGGGGGCAGGACCTGGGGGTGTGGGGCACCCCAGGACTAGGGGGGCGAACCTGGGGGTGTGGGGCACCCCAGGACTAGGGGGGCAGGACCTGGGGGTGTGGGGCATCCCAGGACTAGGGGGGCGAACCTGGGGGTGTGGGGCACCCCAGGACTAGGGGGGCGAACCTGGGGGTGTGGGGCATCCCAGGACTAGGGGGGCAGGACCTGGGGGTGTGGGGCACCCCAGGACTAGGGGGGCGAACCTGGGGGTGTGGGGCACCCCAGGACTAGGGGGGCGAACTGGGGGTGTGGGGCACCCCAGGACTAGGGGGCAGGACCTGGGGGTGTGGGGCATCCCAGGACTAGGGGGGCGAACCTGGGGGTGTGGGGCACCCCAGGACTAGGGGGGCGAACCTGGGGGTGTGGGGCACCCCAGGACTAGGGGGGTGAACCTGGGGGTGTGGGCATCCCAGGACTAGGGGGGCGAACCTGGGGGTGTGGGGCATCCCAGGACTAGGGGGGCGAACCTGGGGGTGTGGCGCATCCCAGGACTAGGGGGGCAGGACCTGGGGGTGTGGGGCATCCCAGGACTAGGGGGGCGAACCTGGGGGTGTGGCGCATCCCAGGACTAGGGGGGCGAACCTGGGGGGAGTGGGGCACCCCAGGACTAGGGGGGCGAACCTGGGGGTGTGGGGCATCCCAGGACTAGGGGGGCAGGACCTGGGGGAGTGGGGCACCCCAGGACTAGGGGGGCGAACCTGGGGGTGTGGGGCATCCCAGGACTAGGGGGGCGAACCTGGGGGTGTGGGGCATCCCAGGACTAGGGGGGCAGGACCTGGGGGTGTGGGGCATCCCAGGACTAGGGGGGCAGGACCTGGGGGTGTGGGGCATCCCAGGACTGAGGGGCAGGACCTGGGGGTGTGGGGCATCCCAGGACTAGGGGGGCGAACCTGGGGGGTGTGGGGCATCCCAGGACTAGGGGGGCGAACCTGGGGGGAGTGGGGCACCCCAGGACTAGGGGGGCGAACCTGAGGGTGTGGGGCATCCCAGGACTAGGGGGGCGAACCTGGGGGGAGTGGGGCACCCCAGGACTAGGGGGCGAACCTGGGGGTGTGGGGGCATCCCAGGACTGAGGGGCAGGACCTGGGGGTGTGGGGCATCCCAGGACTGAGGGGCAGGACCTGGGGGTGTGGGGCATCCCAGGACTGAGGGGCAGGACCTAGGGGTGTGGGGCACCCCTGGCCTGGGGGCAGGACCTGGGGGGTGGGGTACCCTAGAACTAGGGGAGCAGGACCTGGGGGCAGGCCCTGGGGGACTGGACCTGGGGGGCGGGTCTGCAGGAGGTGGGCCTGGTTCCCCCCCACACACTGTCTGCCTGGGGCCCCGTCCAGGCCCCCTCTAAGCCACAGCTCTTTATCCACAACATCAGGACACTAATGACCCCGAGGCCCTGAGCTTGGTGGTGACTGGGGACCACAGGAGGAGGATGAAAGGGCTCAGTGTCTCCCAGGGAAACCGAGGCAGGGTGGGCGGGGCCAGGAGGTGCCAGGGAGGACACCCAGCCCAGTCACGAGGGCAGAGGAAACCCCAAACCCACAGCCAGGCGCCGACCCCGGTGGCGTCCACTTACGGCTAAGTTCCTGTTGACCAGACTGCCCAGATCCCCTGGGGAGCCGGAGCTCTGGAGGGCCACGTCGTGAGGGGACACGTAGAGCTTTGTGTTGCTCACGTCAAAGAACTCGACCTCCGTGAGGCCCACCAGGGACACGCTGCCCCAGGTGGACAGGATCTCCATGGTCACGCAGACGGCATCGCCCATGTCCCCTGGCGCCATCCTCCAGTTGTCCTTCAGGAAGAGAAAGAGACCAGCAAAGGCTCAGACACCGCGGCCCGCGTCCATCTGCCCCTCGGGAGGGCCTCGGCAAGGACACTGACCTCAGGGTCTCGGTTCCCCGTCTTTACCGCGAGGACAGCACCCCGGGGCAGGGCTGGGCTGAGGGTCAGTGGCAGAGCGCTGGCCTCCCACGTGCGAGGCCCCGGGTTGGATCCTCAGCGCCACATAACAATAAACAAATAAAATAAAGGTCTCGCGTCCCTCTAAGACTAAAATCATGATGGTGGCGGTCTGCTACCCCGGCTGTTAGGCAGGGGACATGAACTGGATTTGCACGGCATTTAAAATGCAGGGACAGGGCCAGGCTGCGGCTCAGTGGTCCAGCACTTGCCTAGCACATGTGCGTCCCCAGGCTCCATGCCCAACAGGGCCCCAAACTAAAACAGCAGAATAAAAGATGACGAAGTGTTCCCCGCGCTTGGTGAGCACCGTGTGTAAGGTTTGCCAATAAGTAGAAATGTTCTGAACCATCCCTGTCGGCCGGGCACAGGGGACCAGGCCTGTAATTCCAGTGACTCGGGAGGCTGAGGCAGGAGGACTGCAGGTCAAGGCCAGCCTCCGCCACTTAGTGAGGCCCTCGGCCAATAAGCAAAACTCAGTCTCCTGATCAAGAGCAGGAAGGACTGGGAATGGAGGTCAGTGGTGGGGTCCCCGCTCCTGCTGAGTCCAAAGGCCACTCGTCTGCCCCAGGCGCGTCTCCCCGTCCCGAGGCAGGCTCGCGGATCTCAGAAGGACTCTCTACTTGGAGAAAGGGGCGGAATTAAACCAAAATGGGGCCGTGAGGGTGGGCCCAGCCCAGTGTGACTGCTGTCCTCATAAGGGGAGGGATCTGGCCGGGTCACATGGCGGTGGCCGTGAGGACAGTGAGAAGGGGCCAGCTGCACCCACCGAGCCAAGCCCTGCCCATGCCTTGACCTTGGACCTGTGGTCTCCGGAAACGCGAGACAATCAGCTACTGTGGAAGCCACCGCGTCCGTGCCTTGCCCTGGTGGCCTGGGCAGGCGGCTTAGGGAGCAGCCCCAAAGCTGCCTCAGACCAGCCTCTCGAGGCCCAGGTGGCCAGGAGAGCGGGGCCCACAGGAGGCTGAGCAGGACACCACGGCACGGGGCCCGGCCCCCCTTCCTCACACTGTCCCCCGGGCAGGCTGAGGGCCGCCATCTGCGTGAGCGCCACCCACAGCGGGCAGCCGGGGGGCTCTCCTGGCCCTCGGGCCGACTGCAGCGCTGGTCGCCCGGGATCTGCCCTCTGTTAATTGGCACCGAGTCTTTCGCGGCCCCTCGAGCAGGATGCAGCCAGGGACCGGCGGCTGCCCCCCACTTGTGTTTTTAATTAATAGCCAGCGAGACGTGCTAGGGCTCCCGGCATGGGCTTGGCCGCCGAGCGCCACGCGGCAGGAAGGGGAAAGCAGATGGAGACGGGAAGGTCAGCTCGAGCTCCCAGGGGGACGAGGCCGTCTGGGTCAGCTGGGCGGTCAGCCACAGCGCTCCTCAGCCTCCTTCTCCCCTGCCTGGGGCCGGGGCCTGGGCTTGCAGGGTGGCCCAGCTGAGGGCTGGCTGACTGGGGGACTGGCAGGGCATGAGCCTGGAGCCGTCCAGGGCCCTGTGAGCGGTCTGGGAGGTGCTGGTGGCAGAGAGCGGGGCCAGATGGAAGGACGGCTGCCCGCAGAGGGGCTGCTGGACCTCCCGCCTGGAGCCGTCTAGAAGGTGCCAACTCCAGAGCTGAGCTTCTGAGCGAGGCTGCCGGAGGGTCTGTTAATTAGGGAGGCGTCACCACCCGTCAGTCTGGCACCTGGGCCTTCTGTTGTCTGATGCAGGATCCCTCCTGGGGGAGCCGTGGGGACAGCAGCCGGGAAGCGCTGGCCCCTGCCGTCCGCTGCCCTCTCGCGAAGACCACCCGATTTTCCTGTGGAAAAGTCACCCTCTCTTTACTCAGCCATGAAGGACACAGGGACTGACCCTTTCTGATCCCTACGGGCCCAGAGAATCAGTGTGTGCTGTCCTCTGGGCCACCCAGGAGGGAGCGGCTCAGGGGGGCACATGGCCAGTGTCAGGCCACCTGCCAGGCTCAGCTCTGAGGAGGGCGCGCTCCTGACAGTGGGTCGGAGAGGGTGGGGGCGCTGTCCCACTATCCATGGACCTCGGGGACAGCAGAGCTGGGACTGGCACCGTGGGGGTGGAGCTCAGAGGTGCAGAGGACGTGTGGGGACGAGGGGACACATACAGGGGCCCTGCAGTTCCGGCCCCACCAACCCTGCCCATGCACCTTCCATGACAAGTTAAGCCCAGGGGCAGAGGGACGTGGCGGGACGTGCACCTTCTGCACAGAAGAGAAAGAATCCTGCGCTATCTGCCACCCTGTGCTTCGCTGTCCTGCTGTGGACCTGGCCAGGCTCCAGCCTGGGCTCACATCGAACTTGGTGAGGATGACCGTCACCTGCTGCGGTGAACTTAACCGCTTAATATGTCCACCTGAGGTTCCTGACCACAGCTTGTCCTGGGGCCTGGCATCGTGTGGATAACATACTCTCCTGGTGAGCCGCAGCCTCAGGAGACACAGGTTATTTCTGTGCGTTTCCCTAAACCCTAACCCTAACCCTCACCCTCACCCTAACCGTAAACCCTAACCCCTAACCTAACCCCTAACCCAAAACCCTAACCCTAACCCTCACCCTCACCGTAAACCCTAACCCCTAACCCTAACCCCTAACCCAAAACCCTAACCCTCACCCTCACCCTAACCGTAAACCCTAACCCCTAACCCTAACCCCTATCCCTAAACCCTAACCCTAAACCCTCACCCTCACACTAATCCTTACCCCCACCCTAACCCTAAACCTAACCCTCCCCCTAAACCCTCACCCTCACCCTAACCCTAAACCTAACCCCTAACCCTAAACCCTAACCCAAAACCCTCATCCTCACACTAATCCTTACCCCCACCCTCACCCTCACTCTAACCCCTAACCCTAAACCTAACCCTAACCCCTAAACTCTCACTCTAACTCTAACCCTAACCCTAAACCTAACCTGAATCCTAAACCCTAACCCTAACCCTAACCCTCACCCTCACTCTCACCCTAAACCTCACACTCACTCTAACCCTAACCCTATAACCCTCACTCCAACCCTAACTCTAACCTTCACCCTAACCCTAACCCTAATCCCTAACCCTAATCCTAAACCCTAACCTCTAACCCTAACCCTCACTCTAACCCTCACCCTAACCCAAACCCCTAACCCTAACCCTCACCCTATGATGGTTCTCTGAAGACAGCTCTGCGCCAGGCTCGCTCTTTCTTTTTTTTTTGGGGGGGGAGGGGGTACCAGGGATTGCACTCAGGGCACTCGACCACTGAGCCCAGGCCCCGGCCCTATTCTGTATTTTATTTAGAGATGGGGTCTCACTGACTGGCTTAGTGCCTCGCTGTTGCTGAGGCTGGCCTTGAACTCGAGATCCTCCTGCCTCAGCCTCCCGAGCTGCTAGGATGACAGGCGTGGGCCCCCACACCCAGCCCGGCTCTTCATTTCTGTTGGGTGGTCTCCTCGGGGGAGCAGGTGGGCTTGCTGGGCTTTCCAAGGCTCTCCCTGCACCTGGCCGCTCTGCTGTTTGGGAGATGCCATCCATGCACACAGCCATCAGCAAGGCACGGCAGGCGGGGCTCAGTGTCACCTTGGGGGCCCTGGAGATCACCTGTCATCAACAATAACTGGCCAGTGCAGCCACCAGATGGGTGCTGGGGTGGCTCTAATTGCACGTCTTGATCACTGGCAGCGCGGGGCATTTTCCTGGGGCTCACGGGCTCTCTATATTTCCTCCTGCACAGACAGACTTCCTTCCAGAAACTTCTGGCCCACACCTTGCTTTCTCTGCTTCCACTGCCCAGTCATGCGTAGGACTGTGCTGGGGAGGAGGGGACAGGGGGACTCGGGCAGAGATGCTCAGTGGCCACCAGCAGAGGAATCCCACCGCCTAGGAACGAGTGGTCTCTGGGCTCCCCCAGCCTTCAGGGGGGCAGTGATAGTCTCTGCCCGGCTCTCACCTCTGGGTCCTGGGCTCGCTCCTTGCTTGAAACAACAATCCCGCTGAAATGGGCGGAGTCACTCTCTATGGCCTGCAGGACTTCCAGAAGCTTCTGCTGTTGTCTGAAATGGGATTTGTTTTGGCGTAGGCAGGGACAGAGACACACAGAGCACATCCCTGTCTCTTCCTTTGTAACAGCTCCATGATCAGCGAGGACATATGAGCCCAGCTGGAGACGCCGTTTGGAGCAGAGCTGTGCAGCCAGCTAGCCTCCTGAGCTGGCCTCCCTGAGCTGGCCTCCTGAGCAGGCCTCCTGAGCTGGCCTCCTGAGCTGGCCTCCTGGGCTGACCTCCTGAGCTGGCCTCCTGGGCTGACCTCCTGAGCAGGCCTCCTGAGCAGGCCTCCTGAGCTGGCCTCCTGAGCCGGCCTCCTGAGCCGACAGGGAACTCACTAAGACTCAAGAGCAGGGTTTAGCTGAACTCAGGTGTGGCCTGTTTCGTGTGACCCACTAGCTAAGGAAGGTTTCATGCTTTCAGTGTCATTAAAGCAAACCACACAACGCCAAAACAACGGCCAGGTCACAGGCCTTTTCGTCTAGCCCTTTACAGAGACCGCTCTGCTCCTCTCATCTCGGAGGACAAAGGTGACCCAGCAGATGGGGCCGGTCACTCCCCACTGAGCTGTTGAAGGCCAAGCACCCCCAAGTCCGGGCAGCAAGGAGGGTCTTGTGGTGGAGAAGACACTCGGGGTGCGTGGCCGCCACCTTGGACCGCCAGTGCCCCCAGCCTCGCGGCCAGGCCTCTGCGCGGGCAGACTCAGCTCTTATTTATGGCCGCCACAGAGCACAGCCAGGATTCCATCCGGGTCCACAGAAGCTCGCAGGAAGGGACGGCTCTGCCCTGAGCCTCTTCCGTTTTTTGACAAGTTATAAACAGGAGCCCCCTGGGCATGCGCAGACCTGGGCCACACAGCTTTGCTAATAAATTCCTCCTTCGAAAAGAGGAAGCGCCCCCTCCACTTTCTGCACGGACGCAGTCTCAGCTCGGGGCAGCTTGGTGACCGGCATGCAGGCGGGATTTAGGCATCCTCTGCCCCTCAGCCTGGCTTTTGTACAGTCTGCAACACACACAACCCTACAGGACAGCCCTGGGTGCGTGCCTGTGTGCCACGGCTGTGCCAGGCCCCAGGGGGTGCATCTTTCTGAAGATGGAGGGAAGCCTTTGTTTTGATAATGAAACATGACAATTTCAGAACCTGACGCTACAAGATAAGGGGCAAATGCTCTACCTGAATAAACTTGAACAGAGAAAAGGAGTGTCCAAGGACACTGCTTTGGGCCACCTTGGCCCCGTGGCAACCTTGAGAAGGCTGTTTACACAGCTGGGGACCAGGGGAGCAGGCTGAGAGTCACCTGCCTGAAAGAAGTCAGGCCAGTTTGGGGCTTTGGGCTGGATGGGTGCAGAAGGAGGGTAGGGTCTGAAGTGTCACTTTCAAATGACCTGGCATGACAGGGAGTGGCAAGGAGGACCAGGGCGGTAAGTCCTGGGGCCGCCCCCCTCTGTACCTGCTTCCCCAGAGGCCGATTCTGTCAATGGCTTGGTCCACGGCTCTGGCTCCCGCTGCCGTCCCCGGGGGCTTGGGACTGCTGGTCACCAGGGCCTTGGGAGGCGGCTGAGGAGGGAAACAGTCGATTAACAGACGTCCACGCAACACTCCTGGCCGAGACCACCAGCCACTGTCAAAGGCACATGCCCCTCAGGCCATCGTTTTGCCCTGGAGACAGGAAAAAGGCCTGCAAGAGTGACAGTGGCCCGGGCTGGCCATCCCAGAGCCACCCCCACGAGCCCCGTGTTCCTATCTGGGGGTTCCTGGGGCAACTGCTTCAGTGAGCTACTGGAAACTTTCTCACATCAAATATTTCTATTTCAGCAGCTAGGGAGGCTGAGGCAGGAGGATCATAATTCAAATCCAGCCTCAGTCATGGTGAGGCCCTAAGCAACTCAGTGAGACCTTGTCTCTAAGTAAAACACAAATAGGGCTGGGGGTGTGGCTCCGTGGCCAAATGCCCCTGAGTTCAACCCCCTCAAAAAAACCAAAAACCTTTCTATCTCAATGGAACTGCAGCTGTGTCCAGGGCAAAGCAGGCGGAGTCCAGTGGGACCCTGGATCCGCCCCTCCAGGCCCAGACCCCAACTGTGGAGTGGGCAGGGTGCAGAGGCCCTGCTGGCCGTGGGAGGGAAGGCCCTGAGCCCCGGCCCCGAGCTTTGGCTCGGCTCACCCACTGACCTCAGCGGCCTCCTCCTTGGCGGTCAGCAGACTGCTCCACGGTTTTGCTGGTGGCCCCTCGGCATCCTGGGAAGATGCCATCACACGACGTGAGGTCAGAACAAAGTCGTCACCAGACACTTCCCTCACAGAAGGGGGCAGAGGCCCCAGACCCCCAGACACAGTGTGGGCGGAGCACAGCCCCAGGAAGGGACAACAGTGTCCCCTGACGGCTGGAGGGAGCCTGGGCAGCAGTGGTGGTGGGTAAAGCCAGGCAGACCTGGGCCACCATCTGAGCAGGCCACCTTGCTCCGCCAGGGGCCAGTGGCCACCAGGGCTAAGCGACTGCCCTGCCTGTTTCAGGGTCACTGTGGGCACCAAGTGGGACAAGGCTCTTGGTGGAAGAGACAGAAACGGGCTTTGAGCAGGGACATGCGCATTGAGGACCCCCATGGCCCTCCTGTCAGCAGCTCAGGCCAGGGAGGCTCGTGAACAAGGGGAGCGGGGAGGACCCTGGGAGCCTGTGGGGCTCAGACTCGGGGGGCAGAGATCTGCAGAGAGCCGGAGCTTGGTGGCCGACGTCCTTTCACCGACTGCGCTGTTTGCAACCCTGGTCCCGGGTAGCAAGGGCTTGCAAGGAAATCAGCCACAACGAAGGCAGATCTGCCCCCGGGGCTTCCAGAAATGGGCAAAAAGCTGCAAGAACTTGGTAAACTGGGGCCTGGAGGGGCGGGGAGGACTGTCCACGAGCAGGGAACCCGGCTGCTCTGAGGTCAGGGAGGCCGCGGGCCTCTCTCCCCACAGCTCTTCCAGCTGCCGCTCAGACCCCGCCCGGCCCCGCCCCCTCGCAGGCACCTGCGGGCCGGTGGGCGGGGCCTTCCCGGTGGGCGGGGCCTTCCTGCCCTGCAGCGCCCTCTGCAGGGCGGCGTTCTCCACCTGGATGGCGCGCAGCACCTCGGAGGCGGCCTCCTCGGGGTCCGCGGAGGTGCACACGGGTTTGCGGGTTGCTGACAGCGGTCGCTCTCGCCGGCTGCTGGGTCCTGGGGAAAGAAAACAGGAGGGCGCGGCTTTGGATCAGGTTCTCAGCTCGGAATGGAATCTATTAGACCCGACTCAGGAAGATTCTCTGAATGACTGGCTGGTCCTCTCCAAAAATGTCAAGGTCGCCAGAGTCAAAGCCAGCCGGAGAACCATCCTCAGCAAAGGGGACCAGGAGGTAGACAGGCACGTGGTGCAGCGGTGGCCCTGGGTGGGAACGCGGTGGGAACAAGATTGCTGTAAAGAATGTTCTCGAGGCAGCTCCGTGGAGGCACCTGAGGTGGGTGGCGCGGGTCACAGTGTCTTGCGAATGTTAAACACTGAATTTCCTAAGCAGACTGTGGCAATGGGACACTTTCCCGGAGAGACAGACTGCAGTGTTCAGGGATGAGCGGGAATGATGGCTACACTTAAACTCAGATGATCAGAAAAAAATTATAAACAAGTAAATTTGAAAAAATGTCCACATACATTAGAAAATCTGCGCATGTGCCAGCCCAGTGCGGAAAGGGCAGTGTCTGCATATGACTCCCTGACCTTCCCATGTACTCCCAGTTACCTCTAGAGGACTGACAAGACCTGGTACAGTGCACATGCTGTTTGGCATTGCGGGGGGCATGTCCCGGGACCAGCTCCCCCGACTGTGTGTACTGAGCTGGTACAGAGTGAGCTGAGGACGCTGTCCTCGGTGTCCAGCTCCGCACACCACTGGCTGCTGATGAGAGGGTTCCCTGGAAGCACCCGACTCCCCCGCTGCACCCTGGTTAGGACCTGCATCTGAGGGAGGGTTCAAGGAGCAACATCAAGAATGACATAGGGGCCTGGCACGGTGGCACACACCTGTCATCCCAGCAGCTCAGGAGGCTGAGGCAGGAGGATCTCGAGTTCAAAGCCAGCCTCAGCAACGTACTGAGGCCCTAAGCAACTCAGGGAGACCCTGTCTCTAGCTAAAGTACAAACAAGGGCTGGGAATGAGGCCCAGGGGTTGAGAGCCCTGGGTTCAATCCCCAGCACCAAAGCAAAAACAAAAACAGAACACCCCCAATAAGTTGTCCCCTCACCCGTCAGAACGACCACAAATGACCACACAAGAATGAAGGGCAGCACGGATTTGGGGAGGGGCAGCTTGTACAGACCGTGGGTGGGAACGTAAATGACCCCAGCCATCAGACAACAGCAGAGTGGCCCTTAGTCCACTCACAGCACAGCTCGGCTCGACCAGCGTCCCTGTCTGGATCCCCCCAAAGCCCGTGGCAGCCTCATGGCAGAGACGCCTGCAGCCACAGCAGCCACGGCCAGAGCCAACGCAGGCCACCAACCACACGGGTCACCAAATACGCGGTGTCCACTGAGGGACGCACGGATTTAAAAAAAATGTGTTGACACAACAGACTGTGGTTCAGCCATCAGAAAGGACACGTCCTGTCGTTTGTGGCAACATGGATGGGACAGAGGGCATCGTGCCAAGTGACATAAGCCAGGCGCATACAGAAAGGCCACCCGTCTTCACTCATTTGTGGAAACTAAAAAGACTGGTCACACGGAAGTAGAGGGTAGACTAGAGGTGACTGGGGGGGGGCAGAGAGAGGCGGGAAAACGGGGACCGAATACCACTGGGCGCTCCAGCTGACGACGGCCTGTCACACACGCCACATGGCTGGGAGCCGAGGTCGCACACACAGACAGGAGGCGCGGTGTGAAGCCGCAGGCGTGTGTCTGAGTGCAGACCGCAGTGCTCACCACCGGCCTGCGCGTGACCGAGTGGCCACCTGCGCCCCGTCAGGAAGTCCATGTCGATCATGAAAGCCGAGTGGCACTGGTCGAGGCACTGATGGCGTCTGTGTCCCAGGCAGGAGGCACACAGGCCATGTCCAGGCTGGCTCCAGGACAGCAGGGCAGGGCTTCACGGGGACAGGGGCTCTTGTGGACAGCTGAGCGAGTGTCCCAGCACCCAGGAGCGGGCATGAGGACGAGTCGCCCAGGGACCTGAGGCAGGAGCCATAGGCGCAGGACACGTGCCACCCCCCAGCTGTGGCCGGTCACACCCAGCTCCGACCTCCCCCACTGCCCGGTGTTTTTCGTTTTCCAAGAAAAGCTAGAATTTGAAATCTGTGCGGGGTCATCATCTCGAGGGGAGCCTGGGGGTGGTCGGTGGTGAGGGCCACACGGGGACCTTGTCCCTCGTGGGGAAAGGACCAGGTCCCTGAAGGAGCTGGGAGGACAGGATGAGCTGGGAGAGAAGCTGAGGCCACAACCTTGACCTTCTCTGGGGCGAGAGGCGCAAAGCCCTGAAGCCTAAACTCACCTTGGCCCAGGGAGGCCAAGACAGAGACGGGGTCCCCGAAAGGAAGAGGCCCTCCATGTGCACCCCCATGCACTTCCTGGATGGGGGAGACACTGTGCTGGGTGTGGGTGACAGAGGTGGCAGCAGGTACATGACTTTACAGAGACAGGGTCAAGGGCTAGAGATGATGGGCGAGGACGCATCCATCATCCGAGACGCCTGGTCAGGGAGGAGGACAGCCAAGTGGAGACCCAGAGGCAGCCAGCCTGTGAGTACACACGTGGGGAGGCTGCTCCACCCCTAGAGCAGAGCAGGTGCCAAGGCCCTGAGGCCAGCAGAGCTCGCATGCGGGGGCGGGGAAGCCAGGGCAAGGAAGGCTGGCAACCAGAGTGGGGCTCAGATTGTGGCTTGGTTCTCGGGGAGCCTTGAAGTCCATCGGCGCCCCCAGGCAAAGCACGTCATGAGGTCACACCCGTCTTCTTACTGTCCTATCCCTGGCATCTGGCATTAGAGCTTTTGCCAAATGCAAGGAGGGGAAATGACTTCTGTTCCAGGGATTGTAAATCTGAGACCTGTGACCACCTCGGAAGTAGGCTGCCCCTTCAGGCCCGGCCCCGGCAGGCCTGCAGAGGTTGCCGTCAGAAGGGACGGAGCTCGCGTACCCCGCTGAGCGAAGCCAGCGCCCCGACGTGGGTGGCGCAGACGCCGGCGCTGGAGGGAAGCTCGCAGCGCCAGGACCAGCAGGTCCGAAAGGCAGAGCTCCTTGCCCATTTCCTGCAGGAACGCTGATAAAACCGGCCCCCACATCGCCACGTGGCCCCCAGCACTGGCCAAGGCGCGAGCCCTGGGGCTGGGAGCCACAGTGTGCCCAGGTGGGTGGAGGCCCACTGTGGGGACCCGGTAGGGGTGCTGTCCTGCGCTACCGAGGCCTGGGCCCAGCTCCGCCTGGAAAGCATGCTCTGGGGACATCTCCCCGGGGACCGTTTCACCTGCTCAAGCCCCTGTGCCCCAGGCGTCTTTCACGTGGGGGACACTCCTCCCCAGTGACGGAGTCATCGGTGCTGCCCGTGCCCTCTGAGTCCTATGATGCTAAGAAAACACTAAAAATCAAATCATCCTTCCTCCCAGTGAAGGTCAGCTCTGCAGCCGGGCCCTGTGCTCCCCCCTGCTGGCTGCCCAGAAGCCTCCATGCGCGGGGCCCAGTTCCCAGATTCCATTCTGCCTGGCGGCTGGCGCTTCCCGCACGCCCCCTCCCACGGCGCCAGGGTGACCTCCTTTTAACTCTTTTTGAAGGTCTCATCGCTCACTGGTGAGGCTGGCCTGAGCGCCCGTGGCGGGGATTTATTCTCACCATAGATCTCGAGGATGGAGGACTGACTCACCCTGTGAACGTGAGCCCAGCAGAAGCCAAACTGCACGTTTAATTTATCCCAAGCTGCTCCTTTCTGGCCAGAGCTCCCCTTCCCATAACCCACCTTCCCCGCTTCCCTGGCGCCTGCCCCTTTCTGTCTCGCAGAGAACCAGAAGCCCCGTCACCTCGGGAGACTTACCAGGGACAGGATGCACGAGGCCACAGGCAGCCTGCGGCTCCCCAGCCAGTGACCTGCTCCCTGGCCAGCCGTGACTCCAAAGCTCAATTCAGAGTCACTGCAAAGTCATGTTTTACCACATGCAAGGGACCCTGGGGGTCACTGGAAACCCACTGAAATAGCCAATGTTAAACCTGGGAACAAGGCTCAACTGCAGTGACCACAGACCCACGGCCCGCGGCAGAAACCGCCTCCAGATGTGGCGCGACTTTTGTTTGATTGACGGATGGATCGATTGATGGGTTCTGGGATCCGGGGGCTCTACCCCTGAGCTCCCTCCCCAGCCCTTTTTATTTTGGGACGGGGTCTCGCCGAGTTGCCCAGGCTGGTATTGAGGGGCTCCTCCTGCCTCAGCCTCCTGGGTCGCTGGGTACAGGTGCGCCACCCTGGCTGCCTTTTACTGCTTTTGTAAGAAACTGGAAATAGATGCCGAGCTTTTTTTTAAATACAGAAGCAAATCCACCTGAAAATCTCTTGGAGAGCTGTGTGCCTGGCCTGCCTGGCCCGGCACTCCAATTGGCAACCGTGGCCAGGGTGCGGTGGCATGCCCAGTTACACAGGTGCCCGTGTCCAGCTTCCCCAGGGCGCCCTCCTCGGTGGCCCTCGACTGCTGGCCCAAGAAACCACCCTGCTCTGCGCGGCAGGAGGTCCAGGAAGACAGCTGTCGGCCTGGGACGTCGCATTCACCTCCGAACCCACGGGGGGGCGGGAAGGGAAGGTGCACCCAGGGGCCATGATGACGCCCCAAGACCCCGAGGCTCAGCACTGGTGGGCGCCCTGCTCCCAAGGTGGAACAGATCCTGGGAACAGATGGCCCCAGCTCCTCCCCGCCGCGCGCCACGTCGCCACGGGATTCCCTGTCAAGGCAGGAATCCTAGCTGGACTTGGCCTGCTGATTCTCCTTGTGGCCACACATTAGCCATCAGGGCCAAGCAGAGAACAAAGGCGCCCACACCCTGGGGCCTGTCCTCCGCCGCTGCCCGGGGACGGTCCCTGCTGAGGTCCTCAGGCCACACCAGCTGCCAGGCCCGGGGTGAGGGGAGGCCACGGGCCCACCCAGCCCAGCCACCTGCCTGTGCTGCAGAACCTGCCTGCAGACCCTTGCGTGGTCATCAACGGCTGCGGCTTGAAGCCAGGGCTCTCGGTGACGGTGAGGGGACTCCCTGGCTTGTCAAGGCTGTGTCTCTGTCGCCTCTGAATCGTGTTCTGGGCTCTCCGTGGCAGGCCTGTCCTGTGCCTTGGCTACTCTTTACCTCTCTGTTTATCTATTCTGTGGTGCTGGGGATGGAACCCAGGGTCTCCCGCACACTGGACAGATGTACCCCAGCCCGCGCTGGCCCTTCTTGAGCCCGGGATTGCTCCTGATTTTCAGGGAAGACCACCAAGGCCCCTGGTCGAAGTGGCTCCTGTTCCTCCTGGATGTGACAGTCCTTTGGCTCCCCAGCCTGGCTCTGAGATCGAGGACTGCACGACCTTGACAGTGTCCTTCCCTGAAGTATCCACGTGCAGCTGCTCGAGCAGCCAGACACCAGGAGCGGCCCACGTCAACCTGACTGCTGTGACGGACCAGGGACTTCTCCACCACAGTGGCCGGGAGCTCAGGTCCCCATTGTGACTCCTCACAGCAAAGCCCCCTGGGGTGGATGCTGGGGGAAACGGGGACCCTGTGGGGAAGCGCTCCGGGCCCACTCGGCTGGGTCTCTGGGTGGGTCTGATCTGACCTCCCCTCTGGCCAGGCCTGGGTCAGGACAGACCCACATCCCTGCTCTGGTCTGGAGGTGAGGGGTCCCCCAGAGCTCACGTGTGAGACACTGCGAGAAGGTTCAGAGGAGAAAGGACTGGGCTCTGAGTCTCAGCCAGTTAGTGGGCTGGTCCCCATGGGGTGACCCGAGTGGTAGCTGAAGGGCGGGGGAGGCAGGGGGAGGCGGGCCTTGGGGACGTGGCCTGGGGTACATATTTGTATCTGGCGAGTGGAGTCTCTCTTTGCTACCTGATCGCCATGGGAGCTGCTCCCTCTGCCACACTCTTCCTCCAACATGTCCCCTGCCTCCCTCGAGCCCCGAGGAACGGAGCTGCTCTCTATGGACTGAGACCTCGGAAACTGTGACCCTTAAACGCACTCCTCCTCCTCTCCACTTGTGCTGGCCGGTCCTTGAGTCACAGGGAAGAGCTGTCTAACAGTCTCGCTGACGACGGGGCTGGAAATGGGGAGAGACTCTTCCCCACCTGGGCTGCAGAGGGACAGGGAAGCCCGGGTGTCTTGGCCACAGTGAAATACCGGCTGACCGTGACCCCAGATATGGCTCCCGAACATCAGGGTCAATAAGAACTGGCTAGGAGTTAAAATGCTAGTCTTTGCCCCAGCCCCACTGAGTCAGAAACTGGGACTCGGGCCCAAGGACCCACAAGTGACTCCGATGCAGTTCAGGCCTGAGAACCTCTGGACTGGAGGAGAACAGGTCAGTGATGAAGGAACCGTCCTGGCCATATTTTCTGAGCACTGGATCCCACCGTGCCTGAGGCGAGATCTATAGTCCTGGCCTTTTTAGGTCTGCGGGCAATGCATCTTTCTTTGTGACTTAGGCCAGTTTGTCACTTGCTGTTAATGAACATTGACTAACATGAGACTCTGGATCTGATACAACCGTCTTCCTGCGGCAGGTTTTCCAACTGAACACCAACTACAACCTGCCTGCTTCATCTGATCCACTCGCACTAAGAGGCTACTTCATTTCTGTGGCTGGCAGCTTGTCGGGGAACAGTGGTTCAGACACATTGCCTCCCTGGGACCCTGAAACCCCGACAGTCAACTTTCTGCATTAAACACTAAGATTCCTGCACCTTCCAGAAGCCACGGGGTCTCTGGAAGGAGATGATATTTGTTTCCTGGAAGGCTGATGGCTGGAGACGGGACAATATGGGACAAGAGGCCCTTTCATTACAATGACACAGTCACACTGAACAAGGGGAAGGCCACCATGGACTGGCAGCACAACACAAGATCAATCGTGTGGCACCGGCCAGGGAAAAGGGGCAGGGGAGAAGCGGCTCTTTGGAGAGGACGGGCCACAGGTTAGACTTCTGGAACGGGAGGCACCTGATTCAAACGCATCCTTCTACCCCTAGAAAAGGTGGGCCGGCAGGTTGTGGTGGTGCTCACCTGCAATCCCAGCGACCTGGAGGCCGAGGCAGGAGGATCGCAAGTTTGAGGCCAGCCTCAGCAACTTAGCAAGACCCTAAACAGCTTAGTGAAACCCTGACTCAAAGTAAAAGGTAAAAAGGGCTGGGGACGTGGCTCAGTGGTAAAGCACCCCTGGGTCCAAACCTCAGTACAAAAAAACCCCCAAACAAACAAACAGCAGCAACAGAAAACTGGACCAAATAACATACAGATATGTTGGGGAAAAAGAGACCTGATGACACGGGGTGAAGAGGGCTGTGAAGAGTGACCGGGTCAAGAGCTGCGAGAACGAGGGACCAGAGAGGTGAGCCGACCCCAGGCCTCCCCTCCAGGAGCTGATGATCCTGAGCAAGAGAGCCAGGAGGCTGGGGAGAAAGGTCACCAGTGTGGGCAAATCCAGTCACCACCGACTGCATGAAGTAATGACAATGACAATGACGAGGTCTCGTGGGTTGAAACCTAGGTGGCATGAGAATGCACAAGGACACCATCCACATGGAGGGAGCAGGTGGAGCTGAGCCGGGCCTCGTGGGGGGTGGGGGAGGGGAGGGGCAAACTCGCTGATCAGAACCGACTCAGCAAGTCAGGAACACGCTGTGGTCTCTGTAATGACCGGAAAGATAATGAAAGGCTTGTAACTCACAAGCTAATGATGGGAGAAGAGGAATAACACAAGGCAATTGGCTCAAAGGAAGGTGAGAAAGGAGAAAAAGACAAACATAAAACAAGTGGAACAAATAAACAGTAGACAATAAGACAGGAGATTTAAACTCAATACATCAGCAATTACATTAAACGTAAATGGACTAAACGCTCCCATTAAAACACACAGACTGTTAGAAGATAAAAGTAAAAACCAATTACAGGCTGTTTACAAGAGACAAACCTTAACATAAAGATGCAGAACGTCAGAAACTGAAAGGGTGGAAAAAGACAGACTACGTAAACAGTAACCTAAAGAAAGCTGTAATATGTCTGTATCGGATGAAGTTAACTTTAAGGCAAAAAGCATTCCTAGAGTAATAAGAGAGGACATATAATGAGAAAATGTTCAATTTACTAGGAAGATAGAAAAAAGTCTAGCTTTACACACACCAGAAAAAGACAGCTGGCTGGGCATGGTAGTGTACACCTGCAATCTCAGGGACTGGGGAGGCTGAGGCAGGAGGATCACAGATTTGAGGCTAGCCTCAGCAACTCAGTGAGACCCCTGCTCATAATAAAAAATAAAGAGAACTAGGGACACAGCTTACTGGTAAAGCCCTCCTGGTTTCCATCCCCAATACTCCTCCAAAAGACTTTTCCAAATAAGGCCGCCTCACCCAGGTCAAAGCACGGCAGGTTACGTTTGCCTGCAGGAGGGTGAATCTGTTTGGGATTCTCTGAAGATGCCTCCGTTCCTTGTGCCTCTGGTGTGACCACCCTGGGACGCTCAGCAGGACACCAGGGTTTAAAAACACGTCTTCCCCACAACCCAGACTCTGGCCAAGGCCAAATGCTCCGTCCGGCTTGGCCAGGGAGCCGAGACCCTTCCCACCCCAGAGGAGCGGCTGGCTCTGGGGCCTCTGGGTGGAGTAGGCTCTGCAAAGCATCTCGCTGCCCTTGACCTCCCGTCTGAGGGACCCCAGGGTGGCTCTGGCCCCTGCCCGTGTGGCTGCCCTTGGAACCTGCTCTCTGCAACCCCGTTTTCAGTGAGGGAGGTGACAGTGCAGGGACCTCGGCGATCCTCTCAGTGACCCAGCTCTCCAGACCTGGCCAAGTGTATTTCAGAGACAAATGCTGGGCCCCAAAGGTGCTCGGGGGGAGGGTCCACCACCTCCCACGGCGGCCTCTTGAAAGACAGACGGGACAAGCCACTCTCCCACCAAAGGCCAGCAGGAGCCGGTGACCGCTGCCTCCCAGGTGCACCCAGGGACGCACACGTCCCTGTCCTAGCACAAGCGTCTCCACCGTGGGGCAGGAAGGTCATGGTCACCACTGTGACCTTGGACTGTCACCCTTCACCAGGCCTCTCTGCTCTTCCCACTCTTGTTCCCGTCACCCTGATCTCACCACCTGCTTTTACTCATCTGACGGAGTTTTCAGTGTGCACCGTGGGCACACGACAGCGGGCGCATTGTGACGGGTTCAGAAAGGCAGATGACGAAGCCCTGTCCATTCGGATGCTCAGCTCGGTCCACGTCCCCCTCCCCCTTCTGGACTCTGCTGGTCGACCTGTTACTCCTTCATTCATTCTGGGGGTTGGACGGGGGGAGGGCTGACCCACTGGGCCCCACCCCCAGCCTCTTTTGTTTTTCTTTTTGAGACAGGGTCTCACAGAGTCGCTTAGGGCCTCCCTAAATTGCTGAGTATGGCCTTGAACTCACGATCCTCCTGCCTCAGCCTCCCGAGTGCGGGGATCACAGGCGTGTGCCACCGCGCCCAGCTGTGCTTCTATTTCTTTTAACAGGTGCATCGTAGGCACATACAAAACTGTCCTCACATATTTTTAAAGTTTCGCACTTATGCTAACTGTGACTTGTCAGACCGTCTGAGAGCTTTCTAGAGAAAGGACTCATCCTGATTAGCTGAGCTCTGCTTCTCACGGGGCTGGGTGAGGGCCGGTGTCACCGGGTGGGCCGAGTCTCCTAAGCAGATGTTAGACCCTCACCCTGTTTCCTGGGAAGGTGGCCTTGTTGGAAATAGGGTCTCTGCAGATGATCAAGGTAAGATAAGGTCATCAGGGGCACGTGCATGGCGCACACCTGTGATCCCAGCAACTCGGGGGCTGAGGCGGGAGGATTGCAAGTTCAAAGCCAGCCTCAGCAACCTAGCAGGACCCTGTCTCAAAGTAAAACTAGAAGGGCTGGGGACGTGGCTCAAGGGGAGTGCACTCCTGGGTCGTCACTGGACATGGCCGGTGTCGTCATGACTAAAGTGTCTGGACACGGACACTCGTGCACCCTGGGGGGAGGCCACGGGGACAGGGCTGTGCTGTAGGAGCTCAGGGAGGGACCTGGGACGGGCCTCCCCCGGGATCTTCTGTGGACGGCCCTCGACACTGGAACTTGGCCTTCCAGCTGCAGGAACTGCAAGACGACGTGCCTGGTACTGAAGTCACACAGCCCTGGAAACCAACCCAGGTGCAAGGTGGCAGAGACGGTGCAGGCAGAGCAGGTGGGAGCGGTCAGCTGGGCAGGCTCAGTGACCACATGGGACTGCCCCGTTCCCAGCCCTGGTGCAGCCGGAGGGCCGACGGCCGCGCACCCAGCCTGGGGTCCTTCCCCTCTTTCCTTCCCAGACCCTCCGGGGGCCAAGCCAGGACCCACCAGCGGCTCTCACGGCAGCTTCCTGTCCCCAGTCCTACTGCTGACGCAACAGATTTTCTCACAGTGGACCGCTCCCCAAGGTGACTCCATGTGGCCCCGCCACTGCAGGACCTTGACGGGCTGACCGTGGCTGCCGCCCAGGTCTACCTTCCTCGGGGCCCAGACAGGCCTCCTCCCAGGCTCCAGGCCTTTCCAAGAAGCCACCTCTGCCCCTTGGGGTCTGGCTGCTGCAGTCCCTGGGCCACTCCCCATGGAAGTGGAACCCAGGGCAGAGCCCAGAGCCCTCCTCTGGGGGCTGAGACCTGGGTGGCTTGTCCATGCACAGATCCCAGCTCTGGGGACCTGGCTGCCCAGTCTCCTTCACAGCTGGAGCAGACCTGGCCCCATCCCATCCACATGAGGAGCCCCCGCCCCATGACGCAGCTGATTCCCAGCTTCCCCATCCCATTCCGCAGGCAGGCTCTGGCCTCCCAAATCGCTTTACTTCTTTGGGCCTTTCATTCTCAGGCACTTAGCAAGGGAGAGAGGAAGACGGCGGATCTGTTTTAGCTGCCTGGATCCAGCTGTGCCTGAAGGCCACCGTCCTTTGTCCTTCTCGGTTACATAGCTGACATTCTCCTTCACATAAAGTCACTCTTTATAGCTGTCATCTAGACTGTCCTGTCTGACGTTGGCAGCCTTCCCACGTAGTCGGGTTCTGGGCTTTGGTAGGGTTAACTAGCAGCACCTGGGTGCCATCCTTCACACACCCTCAGCCACCCTGGAGACAGGACTTACAACTCCCTCATCTACCCACCCGGGCCCTTCTCCTCCCCGTCACGGGGAAGTTCTCTGGAGACCCCGACTGACGAGCCCTGGCAGGGAGAACAGGGAGAACAGGGAGGTCCCCCGGTGGAACCCCATGGGGCGCACCCCGCTCCCGCCCGGCTCCTGCGCAGGGGCCCCAGCTCTTACGGGAGCAGGCCGGCTCCTGGTCTGGGGCCACCGCGGGCGGCTGGCGGTTCCGGTTCAGGTCAGGTTTGGTGGGAATGAAGACCTCGGGGTTGTCCTTCCGCTTGGCTGACAGACTCCTCTCCCTCTGGTGACCTGCAGGAGGCAGGTCACAGTCAGACTCCAGCTGGTGGGCTGGGCTGGGCGGCCACAGACCACGGTCAGCCAGACGGCCACCTCAGAGGGAAACAGCTGCTGCCCTCGGGATCTCGGCTGGAGGGAGGACGGCGAGGGGACGCCAGAGCAGGGCGTGACAGGGGCTGGCCCAGGTCAGGAGGCGCGTGCCGCCAGAGGGCGAGGGACCGTGTGGGGCCTGTGGCAGTGAAGAGGCCCTGGGCTGACCCTGGGCACCTCGCTGGCACTCTGGACTTGGGAACAGTGTGTGCAGAGGCGTGGGGCGGGCTGACGGCTGCTGAGTGCGAGGGGACGCGGGGCACTGGGCCGCGAGTGGGCAGACGGTGCTGGGCCCCACCGGGAGGCAGGTGAGAGTCCCAGCTGGGGAGGACGGAAAACTGGACCTGGGCAGTGAAGGTTCCAGAAGGTGAACTCACTTTAATGACACTGAATGGACTGGGAAATGGTTCACAGGGGACACTTCATGTCACCTGTCCACTGACAATAACCCGCACCATGTGCGTGCCCACACGGGGCGGGGGAAGCGGGATGGGGCGGGGGAGCAGCCTGGGAGATGCGAGGTCAGTTCCTGGCTGTGAAGCCGGGCGTGCCAAGCTGAGCAGCTGGACGTGCTGGACGAGGCCTGGACACAGGGTCCCACAGCCTCCCCTGGGTGCCGTCCTGCCGACACCCTGACCTTGCTCCAGCGGGACTCAACCACACTCTGCACCTGCAGATCTGCAGGATGACAAACCTGTGCTGTTTGAATTCTCCGAGTTTGTGCTCACTCGTTACAGCAGCAGGAGGAAACTGATACAGCCTACTAGAGGGGAGGACTCTGGGGTCCAGGTCATTTGACCAAGGTCACAGAGCTTGGTGATGGAATTGGGGTTTGGCCAGGCCTGCCTGGCTCCAGGTGCAGCCCTGAGTCCCTGGGCTCACTGGGTACCAGCCCCTCCTCTCCACATGGAGGACGTCCAGAAATGGTAGCTGGAGGTCCACCAGGGCCATCAACAGTTTAGAAAGGATATCTTCTAAGGTCCCAAAGTCCAGACTTTGTTACTGCAACCCTAGGCCCCCCGGTTCTTCAGGGACCTGGCCCAGAACCTCCACCGGCCTCCTCTGCTTAGCTCCATGGCTCACTCGGTCCTTGTCCTGGGCACACCACACCCAACCTCCTCCAACCCTGGGCTCGCGGAGCCCTGCACCTGAGAGCTGGGCCCCAGCTGATCCCTCCTGTCCCAGCTTCAATACACCTCCTCTGAGGTGTCCCTGACCACTCCAGCTACAGTGGCCCCAAGCCCATTCCCCACCAGCATCTTGTTATAATCTTGGTGGCTTTTGAGACCAAGCGGTCCCTGTCTCTCCTCCTTGACGTCCCAACTTGACCCTGACACCTGGCCCTCCCCTTTCCATGTCTTAGAAAAACAACTCTACCTTCCGGAGTCCCATGCCTACCTCTCATTTGTTTCCCACCCTTGGAGGTGACAAAGCCCAACTACTGCTTTATGACTTTGTTTGGCCTGTTTGTTTAGCCTAGTGGTTAACAGCTCAGGCTCTAGTCTCAGACTTTTGGAGTTTTGATTCCAGCTCTGCTTCTTCTTACTGTGTGACCTTAGGCAAGTTACATGACCGCTCTGTGCCTTGGTTTCCCTTCTTGTGAAACAAGTAGAATGACAGTATTTTCCTTGGGGCTGTGGTGGGGATTAAAGGAGGGACTCCAGGGGAAGCTCTTAGAATGGTGTCTGCCACATATCAACAGGATAAATGCTGGCGTTGTTCCTGTTTATGTATTGATGTGCATGTCTCCTGTCCCCCTTGATGACATGGAGTGCCACCGGAGAGGACTGCCCTGCCCTGGGGGGTGATGTGCATGAGAATGAACAGCGGGACCAACTGGCTTCTCAGGTCTGCAGCTCAGTCCCACGATGGGGTCTGGGGAGACCCCCAGAGGCCCTGGGGCTGCCGGGCCACTCCTTTCTTGGGAGCCCGTCTCCTGCTAGGGCTAAACCCACCAGAGGCTGCAGATGGAAGGGGACAGAGGGGCATGGCCGCACTCACAGCCCTGCGCAGGGCCACCGTCAGCCCCAGCCCATGAGAGGGGACTGCCGAACAACCCACGTGTTCAAAGACAAAGTGCCTGGAGATTCGGGCCCGTCCTTCCTCCCTGTGCCCAGAGACGGAGTCGCCACTGCTCTGTGGCCTGGTCCTTCACACCCAGAAATGGCTGGACCCGTGTCCAGGCAGGATTTGGGGACCTCCTGGAAGCCCTCCCCTGCCTCCCGGCTCTGGCAGAGGAGCACATTCACACTGCCCTGGCCACTCGCTGCCCCAGCAGGTGGGCACGCACCTCTGTGGACTTGGAGTGACCTCCCGCAGCGCATGGGCCAGCTGGGTACCACAGGGGAGGCCCGCGCTGGCCCGTGGCCTGGCAGAGCGTCACAGGCTGGGGGACAGAGGCAACTGGGCTGGTGAGACAAGGCACCCCAGTGACAATTTGGGAGCACAGCGGGGGCCTGGCCAGCGGGTCCTGGTGGAAGTGCAAAGTGACTTGGCAGAGAAGGTCGCCCTGAGCAGAGGCCGGGGAGGGGCAGGGCCGGCGTCGGGCTCAGGCTCAGGCGCCGAGGGCACTGGGGATCCTGGGGGGCGCAGACGCGCAGGGCAGGAGGGGACAGGACACGGGAGCAGGTCTGAGGGACAAGGGTCCTCGCTGGAGACACAGGCCACGGGTGTGGCCTTCCCAGGACTGCCCACTACGGACGCGGTGATGGCCCCAGTCCACCCTCAAGGTGGCCATATTTGGAGACGGGATAAGTCAGTTAACATGAGGCCATTAGGTGGGGCCAATCCCAGACCTGTCCTTGGGAGAAGAGAATGGGCCCGGTGACAGAGGAAGCCCTTGGAGAAGCACAGAGACGCCATCTCCAAGCTGAGGACAGGGACTCGGCAGACGCTGACCCCCGCCCTGGACTTACTCCTGCGTGTGAGCTCCCAGGGCCACCCAGCCCCTAAGGCCCCGCCCACTGCACAGGGCCCTGGTGTCCCTTCCCGACATTCAGGTCAGCTCAGGAAACACGACCTGCTCTTTGCTGGCTCACGGCTTTGGGGACGCTCTTGGGATGGAAAGAGGGGCAGCAGGGCTCAGCCCTGAGCCAGAGCTCGGGGTCCACAGCCCTGGGTGGGCCCCCCGATGTGGTCTGGAGAGCCAGCTCTGGGAGTTTGCTAAAGCTTTTAGGAAAGAAAAATTCACTTCCCAATGGAACTGTCAAGCCAACATCTCACAGGAAGGCCCAGCGGTGGCTCCGCACCGTGGACACTGCCTGAGAGTGACACCGAGTCACTGCAAAGGGGAGGGGAGGGAGGGGTCAGGGGAGGAGAGGGGAGAGGACAGGGGAGGAGAGGGAGGGGAGAGGGGAAGGGAGGAAGAGAGAGGGGAGGGGAGAGGAAGGGAGGAGAGGGGAAGAGAGGGGAGGGGAAGGGAGGGAGGGGAGAGGGGAGGGGAGGGAGCTGAGTGGGACCCACAGCTCTCCATTTTCAGCTCAGAGCCAATGAACAGCCTCTTCTGCAGAAGCCACTGGGCGTTAGCCAACTGGATGCTGCTCGCCCCCCCCATGCTTAGGGACGCCCCAGGCCTCCCTGCCAGCACCTAGGACCTGAATTCCAGGGCCATGTGGACCCTCATGACCTCTGCCTCTTGCAAACAACAGAGACCTGGTGGACGGCCTCCCGGGCCTCGGCCGTCTACGAGACGGGAATTCAGAGCAGAGCTGCTCAGGTTCAAGTCCTAGGGTCAGATCATCAACGCCTGGGGGGGGGGGGCGGCTCACTTTTGGAGGCCGGGTTGAACTCCAGCACCACGAGGGGCTCCGGGCGCTGGGGAGGCCGTGCTGCCTCCGGGTCCTTGGACACGTCCGTCGGTTCTGGGACCCCACTGGACGGAGCGGGGTCGTCTCTGGGGCATCCCCCGGGGGCCGGGTCCCCAGGCTCGGGCTCAGGGAGCACGTCCTCCTCGATGGAATCGTCCTCGTCGCTGGAACAGTCCTCCTGGGCCCTCTGCCAGCCGACGCGCGCTTCCAGACTCTTCCTTAGTTCCTGCCGAGAGCCGAGAAGACACGTGGAGGGCGAGGCCGGTGCCGGGAGGGAGCCTCACTTGACAGACAGGTCACCCCAGGAGCCGCCCCCCCAGCTGACGTCTACTAACAACACATCTGTGTGTGTCACCGCTCCCCAAGTTCAGGAGGGAGCAGGGTCTACGGCAGGGATCGGCAGGGATGGAGACGCCACCAGAACACAGAGGGGAGAGGGAGCCGAAGAGAGGACACGGGGTGCGGGGCTCGTCACAACAGGCCCCGGGCCACACCCAGACTTTCTGAGCCAGCGGGTCTGTGACGGGGCCTGAGAATTCACATTCCTGATCAGGCAACCCTGACGCTGAAGGGAAAATCATGGTGAATACGAACTTCCAGGGCCCTCCACACCACCTGGAAGTCCAGAGGTAAAACGTGGCAGAGCAGGCCATCCCCACGTGGCAGGACGCTTTGGCAGAGCCCCAAAGTGTCCCGACGGTGAGCACTTAGCTGCATCTGCCTGGGGATCTTCCCGGGCTTCCTTTGTCTCCCTGGGACCAGGCCACGCGTCAGGACCCCCACTTTAGCACTTATTCTAAGGCCTGAAAATTCTTATAGGTTTCTTTTGTCCCCATGAGACAGTAGGCTGAGCATTAAATTCTATATTTAGAGCGACCAGAAACCCATCAGCCAAACCACGACACTTCTGAAAGGGGAAAAAAGGGCGCTTTACATTTTATTCTGGGACCAAAAAAGACACACTAGACCTGGGGACAAACCGGTACACGGGGCCAACCTCGCTCCGCCACCCTGCGTCCTCAGAGCACCCACACGGCCCTGAGAAAGGGAGAAGCCATCGATGGAGGTTTGATGACTGACTAATAAACTGAGCGGCGTGGTAGGTGGATGACGGCTCCCAAGGATGTCCCCGTCCTAGTCCCAGTGCCTGGGAACGAGCAGGGCTGAGGGGGAGGGAGGCTGCGTAGGCAGCTTTGGTCATCCTGGAGAAAACACCCTAGACAGACGGATGGTGGGAAGACGGGCATCAAGGTGCTGCGGTTGGGAACTCTGGCAATGAGGGGGTCTGACTGTCACAGCAGGATCTTGGCTGAACTGTGACCTGGGTGGGCGGGACTCAGAGTTAGTTCAGGAGGCTTCCGAGTGCAGAGCTGAAGGTGCGCTCTGGCTTCCCCAGGAGGACACTGGCCGGGAGCTGTGAGGGACAGAGGAACCTGGACGGAGGCTGGGGAGGGTCTCGGCCCGGCTGCCATAGATGCTGAGAGAGGAGGTCGGGGACACCACCAGGACTGGCCGAGGGGCCTCTGCTGCAGCCTGAAGTGACTCAGGTGCCACCGGGGAGAAGAAGCCCTCTCCTCTCAGAAGCCCACAGTGTCGGAGGCGGAGTTGCAGATGGCACCCCGGGGCCAAGTCTGACCGGCAGGTTCACTCCACTCAGTCCCCAGAAAACTGTGAACTGGTTATTAATTAACAAAAAAATTGGGAGGAAATCAAATACCAAGAAACGCAGGCACCTGACAAGGATCTGTCTGTCTCTCCCCATGGCCGCGTTGGCTGTGACTGTCCCCCAGGGTCCCCGCCACTCCCTACCAGGGCACTTGCTGTGGCTGGGGACATCTCCCTGCCTCACGTGCAACTTAGAACATTCTTTGGAATGAAGGCCAGGGCCAGAGGTCCCAGGACCACCCCACGTGGGGCCCAAACGGGCACCTCAACCCTGAGCAGCACAAGGATTTTTTTTCGTCAGATTCTGTGACCTGATCCATACTCTGGGAAACACTGTCCCCGTGATGTGACGACTGGACGCAGCCTGTGTGGCCCGCACTGACTCTGTCCCTCGATTATTCGACTCACTTCTTCACAATGATTCACTCACAGCTAACTCCAGATGAGGCCCTCCTCTAGGGACCAGAGGCACAGTGGGGACGGGACAGGGTGTGTCTGCTGTCCCCAAGCTTGATGGGGAAGGGGGACGCCTGCTCCGAGTGGTGACTGTATAACTCACAAGACGGCCAAGGCAGTCCGGGGACAAGAGGGGCCGTGGGCTACGTGTGGACGGGTTTCCCTGAAACCTGACCCAGGACTCCCAGTCTCAGTGCTGGCGGCGACAGACATGGCCACCTTCTAGCTGGAGCAGGAAATGGGGCTGCCAGGGGGATTCAGCCCGGGCTCCGTTAAGGGAGCTGTAGTGTCACTCAGGAGGGCCTGGGGGCCACCACAAACACGAGGCACACGCTCAGATTACATTTTCCAGTTCAGAATAAATCAGTGACAACGGTGAGCGCGGCCTGGACGGCCACCACACACACCCGGGCCCAGCTGCCTCCTGGTCCCGGCCCAGCCTCCCCCGCGGCCAAGCCCCTCCCACCAGCACAGTCCCGTCCACCCTGACAGCCAACCAGGAGACTCTGCTCCACACCTCTACCTTCTCTGCACTGTTCTCCCAAGTGTGAGCCACACACACACACACACACACACACACCCCACACACCCCTGCACTGGGCTGATCTCAGGGTGCTCTGCACTGAGCTGACCCCAGCTTCTGTCATTATGAATCAGGGCCTCACTGAACTGCCCACACCAATCTCAATCCATATGCAAATGACCGGTGGCCTCTCGACTGTGGATTTGGTCTTTAAAACACCTTAAGACCTGTCAGACCCCGGAGCGCGTCAGTCGGCCTGGGCCGGCGAGTTCTCAGTCGTGACTGATCAGTCCAAGTAAACTCCGTTCCTGATCAATGTGCCTCAGTCTCACGGGGATCAATGGCCTTGTATGATCGGCAGAGCCTTTGATCAGACCGTTCAGACTTTCAAACCACAGAGTACACAGCATCTCGAGGGAAAAAAAAAACACAGAAAACCCAAACCCTCCCTCGTCCACCGAGGCATCCAGGACCCTCAGGTCGCTCCGACGAGCGGAGTCCGTCCTACACACAGATCCTGTGGCTTCAAACTCAGCCCCGACACATTTAGACAACTCCCCTACGTGTTCTTGCGTGTACCAGATTCTGAGAACCGCCGCCTCCTTCCCCTTTAACTGTGGTTTTCAGACTTGGCCACAATCATAGTCACAGGGAAACTGAGAAGGAGCCCAGGATCAGAACTGCAGGGGGGAGCGCATTTGTGGGGGTCTGTGTGTCTGTCCGTCTCTTTGCTATTTATCTTGAGCTGATCGTAGATCCCACCTGCGATCTGTGGGGAACAAAATGGAGAGATCCCCTGTCCCGCCCCCAGCTGCCCGAGGGGTGACGTCCTGGAGAGGAGGAGCGGAAACTCAGTGGGGACCTGAGCTGGACACGGTGGCCGGCCAGGCTTTGTCCCTAGGCCTGTTTCCCGTCATCTCCCCCCCTGCTGAGCTCAGCGCGGTTCTGCTGACGAGGCTCTTTCGCTCCGTAACGTATCAGCTCTTTTTTTAACTTATAATTTTGAAAAATGGAACACCCATAGAAAATTGGCCACAGTGTGTGACGGACACCAGCTGTGGCCTCCTGACGATGGCCAGTCCCTGGCCTCCTGCTCATCTCTCCTCCTGATCGTCGCGAGCGCTCGACATTCTGGCCCCCACAGACACTGGTTTCTGACACTGTCACCTGGCCTCACCCTTGGGGACGGTCTCCTGAGAACAGGGAGCTCTCCTGCATGGCCACCACATGGACCTCACACTCAGGCCACCGAGCACCTCTGTGGCATCACACGGATGGAGTCCGCCCGCTGCCCCAGGCCATCTGGATCAGCACCCCTCCTCACGGTGCACGACGGCCACCTCTCTTTGCCACCCTTTAATCCGGGACAGCCCCTGGCCTTCCTGGTCTCTCGTGCCGCTGACGTTGGTGAAGGCCCTAGGCCAGTGTCTGGGAGACTGTCCCTCCGCTGGGGATTGTCTGGTTATTTCTCATTTGTTCTGTTTCTGCAGAACACTTTCCACTGACGGGCGCCGCTAAGGGGTCACCGGGAGGCGTCAGCTCAGGGGCTCCTCCCTGTCACTGTTCAGAACACTATTAAGCGTGACTGATGGACGGCCACCCCGGACACCCTGCTCCCAGGGACGGCATCAGTCACGGTCACCGCAGACAGTGGCCGGCAGTCGGGGAGCCTGGGCTCCGGTGTCGGCTCCCCTCCGACCCAGGTGAGTGACATCATTTCTCTGCCCCTCAATGTCCTCAAGCCGTAACAGGGAATGGGGACTCCCAGCCTGAACGCAACCACGGGGTGACCTGGCCATGGACGTGACGAGCTCAACGGGGTTCTCAGCACTTAGTAGGTGCTCACTTAACGTGGACGCCCACCACTAAGAAATGTCATTCAGGTGCTGGGGCTGGGCTCAGTGGCAGAGCGCTTGCCTTGCACGTCTGAGACACTGGGCTCGATCCTCAGCACCACATAAAAGTAAATCAGTAAACAAAGACTGTGTCCACCACAACTAAAAAAGTTAAAAATCATAAAAAAATAAGCCAACGCCTCTGAGAATCTGGACATTTCCCAGAACCACTCAGGGCACCCAGGACCCCGCGGCCTCACGGCTGGACTGAAACCCGACCTTGACCTTGACCTACCGTCACATCCTGAATCGTGAGGAGGATCCGGTCCTTGTCGGTGCCGCCCGGAGGCTCGGGGTGCTCACGCGCCTTCAGGAGGGAGAACCTGAAGTCACAGTGTGTGGTGCGCGGGGGAGACTTGGAATCCTGGGGACGAGCAGAGAGGACCGGTGTGTTACAAGCGACGTCCCATACTGACCCTGGAGGCCGCCGGCACCTGGCTCTCCTGTGGGCCTCCCTGCCCTCTGTCCTCCTCCTTAGTACGCCACCCCCCACCCCAGAGCTGGTCCCCCTCGCCTTCCCTGCTGGCCCAGTGCCACCGCAGGCGCACAGCGGGTGAGGGCACCAGGAGTCACATCCGGGGCCCAGCGCCGGCCCTGTGCCCTCAGCCCTGGGCTACAGGAGGTCGGGAGAGCTGGCCTGGGGACGTGGCCGTGGGGCTACCGAGTTAACAGTGAGCTCATCAAGGGGACAGACGGAGTTGTCCCTGTTACACGGCTGTCACAGGGTCGTCCCACACCTCAGGGGCACCCGAGCCAGGGAACTGCGCTTCGAGTGACCCTGTGGTTTTCCAGGTCCACTGTTGGAGTCAAAGAGTCCAGGGAGGGGACACACCCAGAGCCCTTCAGGGGCCAGTGCGCACTGGGACGCTGGCCAGGATGGCCTTCCCACGCCCAGATGGGCCCGTGGTCACAGCAGCCATGGGGGGTGGACATCCCCATGGGAAGTCCCGCGTCCCCTGGCTGATTTACCGTTAGGATTTTTATATCAGTTGTGCATTATCTGCGAAATAAGACATTTTAATAGGGGAAAAAGTCCTTTGTCTCATTCCCGACATGTGATCAGAGCTGCTCCTGTGCGTGGAAATGACGCCCCCCATCGCGGCACACTGCCAGGGTTCCAAGGGAAGGGGACAGCAGACCCAGCACCTGGTGGAACTCTCTGGAAAAGGTACTTCTCTTCACCGGTTGTACAACTGCTCAAATCCCTGTCATGGCTTCCTGTCTGACATAAGGAAAATCCCACATCTTTACCGCAGCCCTCAGGCCCTCTGCCATCTGACCCTCCTCCTCTTCCTCACCCCTCCCTCCCCACTGGCTCCCTGCCTCAGGGCCTTTGCACCTGCTACCCCTGGGCCTAGAAGTCTCTGCTCCACCTGGCTCACTCCCTCACTCCCTGGAAGTCTCCATGGAGCTGTCACCTGTCAAAGCGAAGTCCCTGCCCAGGCACTTACTCCGTGTAAATCAGCAGCCTGCCTGTCTATCCGAGCCCCTCCTGACATGTTGTTCACTTCTCTTGTGTCTGCTGCCTCCAGCATGTGGCCTGGGGACGCCTGGGGCCTGCACACCTGTCCAGCGGGACAGCTGCTGCCCGGCTCCAGTCTTGGTTCTCATGCAGGAATGTGGAGCCCAGACCTTCCCACAGTTCAAGAGAAGACCCTGACTCAGACTGTCACACGGAACCTTCTGCTCTAATGTCACCCAGTCATCTGCATTTTAAGAATCACCGAGCAGGGGACGAGGTGGAGGCCAACGGGCCACGCCCGAGCACCGTGAGCGCAGGGCCGCCCAGAAGCCGGAGTTCCCGGGGCTGGGAGCGAGGCCAGGAGGCCCCTCCAGGTGGCGGGGGCAGGAGAGAGGACACAATCAGACGCTCTGGGGGGGGGAATGAAGGGCCCCCCCGGGCTGTGCCCAGGAAGGCTGGGGGGGCTGGCGCTGCGGCCACGCCGCCCTGTGTGGCATGGAGCGCTAAGCTGGCAGAGGACGTCGCGCTGTTCACACAGCTGGGGGGTCAGGGGACCTGGGGGGGCTGGGTGAGCCCGGCCATAATCCCGCCCCAGGCCAGCCAGAGGGACAGCCGGGGACCCTAACGCAGCGAGTGTGGGGAGGGTGTTCTGATGGCGGGCACAGCGCCACCTGCTTGACCCCGCTCTGTGGACTGCGTCAGGAGACAAGGTCACTGACAGGGTCGTGGGACAGAAAATGGCTCTTTTTTTTGCAACCAGGATGTGAACAAGGTGACCCCTGGCCCCTACCTGCCCCTCTCCCAGAGCCAACGAGGAGACCCAAACACAGGCACAGAACCAGGGGTGTCTCCGGGACCACACCCCCTGTCCTTTAGGGGCCACTTTCATTTTGTAAAAGCAGTTTTGGGAACAGAGGCGACAAGCAGAAGCAAGACTGTGCCCAGGGTGAGGCTGTGGGACCTGCAGCCAGATCCGCGGCCGATAAAGCTGCTCGGGCTAAGGTGGCAGGTCCTGCTCAGAAGGCAGCTCTCGAGGGCCACCTCTAGGTGAGCTGGCTTCGTGTCACCTTGGAGGTACCCGCCCCGTTCCTTTTAACTATAAAAGCAACAACCTTAGAAGAAGTCCCGACTGTTCCATCCCCACTTCCACGTGCCAGCCCAAGCCTGCTGCTGGCTGCCTGGTCGGCCCCACTGCCCCTCCGACCTCAGTCTGTTCCCCTTGATCAAGCCATGCCTGCACACTGCCCCTGAACAAGCCCAGCCTCAGCGCATCTGTGCTAGCTGTTCCCTCTGCCTGACTTGCTTTTCCCATGCTTCTTCTTACCTACCAGGTGTCAACCGAAGTGCCACACCTGAGGCCTCCTTCCCCTCTGTCCTGTCTAATGTCACTCTGTCCCCACAGGTCCCCCTTGCTCTGCCAGGCCCCCTCACCCCACAGCTCCCTCGTGCGTGTGGGGACTGATGCCCTGGCCCCGTCTACACCAGCCCTGCCGACCGCTGACCCCAGATGCCTCTGGACACTGGTCTCTAGCTGCCAGGCGTCCAGCCCTGCTCTGTGTGGAGACGGACGTCAGAATGAGGGACGGCGGAGGTGAGGGACGGGACCCCAGGACGCGGCACCCCTCACATAGGACGAGGCAGCCCCTACCTGTGGACGGTCCCCAGAAGGGTCCTTTGCCTCCACAGTCACATCCTCCAAGGGCTCAAAGTCTTCGGAATAGTCCAGAGGAGGCTGGAGGTGGAGCCGGGAGCCAGCTTCTGTCCGGATCTGCACCGATTTCTGTGCCGAGAAATTCAGACCGTCAGACCCCGGGATACGCACCTTCAGCCCGCTCGGGGACAAGGACGGGTGCTGGGGCCGACCCCGGGGATCAGACCTAGTGCTACTGTGCCCTGGTGCCACGGTGGTGCGTCCCGGTGGACACTGACCCCTGGGCCAGCCTGGACCTCGCACAGGCCAGCGCAGCCAGGTCGGGCCACCTCGGCTCAAAGGCCCATCGTCTCTGGCCCGGCAGCGCAGGCCTGGGGGCCCAGCCCCTCAGGAGGCGGAGGCAGGGGGATCACAGGTTTGGGGCCTGCCTGGACGACGAGTGAGGCCCCGTCTCAAAGTCAAATACAAAATGCGAGGGGCGTGGCCCAGTGGCAGAGCCCTGGGTTCAATCCCCAGAACAGAGAAAGAAAGAGTCGACCATTTCCAACTGGAACTTGTGAAGAGTGAGTGTTCAAGAGTGTCCAGCCAGACTTTTTAAATAGCTTTTTTTTGGTACCAGGGCTTGAGGGACGCTCAACCACAGAGTCCCATCCCAGCCCTATTCTGTATTTTATTTAGAGACAGGGTCTCACGGAGTTGCTTAGCACCTCAGTAAATTGCTGAGGCTAGCTTTGAACTCACCATCCTCCTGCCTCAGCCTCCTGAGCCCCTGGGATCACAGGGGTGCGCCACGGTGCCGGGCTAAACAACTTATTGATGTGAACCTAGCAGTAGACCTTTAATATCGGCACTCAGCTTCTCCAACAGGCTTTGTGCTGACCCACACGGGACACCCCGTGAATGTCCTAGGGTGACCTAGGGCGTGTGACATTTCCCAGGCTTCTCAAGACTGTGGGAGCCCCTGGGGGACCCCATCTTCCCTGTGGTGTCCCACAGACCCCTTGGCCGGGCTGGCAGGCTGTGGCAGCCCCCGTGCCCGTTTCCGTTTCCTGAAGCAAGACTGCAGACGTGCGGGTTGCAGGTCCAGCCTCCCTGCTCCGGGAGGGACACGGGGACACGGCGGGGCAGTGAGGTGTGGTTGGCAGAGGACGTGTGCCTGAAGGGCAGGGCCAGGCTGGAGGGTGGGTGGGCGAGCTCCTGGGGCGACCAGGAGGGGACAGTGTGACACAGCAGTGCCCTGGAGCAGAGCTGGTGCTCCTTCCTGCCTCGGCCACAGCAGCCCTCACCGCCCCCACCCGTCAAGCCATCGTCACCCGGGTCCCTGGAGAGAGCAGCCCAAGCCGGACCTGGACTGAACCCCGGCCTCCAGAGTCCTCTGTGTGTGGACGAGACCGTCCTCCTATTCAGGTTCTCGCGGTAAGATCACACACCTGACGTCCAGGCCAAAGAGCGCTGCCCCCAGGGCCCAGGACCTGCAGCTCCGCCCGCCAGGCTACGCCAAGCACGTCCACCTCGGCCCTCCCTGGTTCTTCTCTGGGGCCCGTCTCCCTCCGCACACTGGGTCCACGTGTGGCTCCAGGGTGGGAATGTGAGTCAGGCCTGGCCAACTGGCTCATTCTGACCCCTCACAACATGCCCTGGCCAGCTGGTTCAGGGACAGAGATGACCTCAGCCAAGAAGAAGAGCCTGGGGTCCTGCTAGAACTAGGGAGAGAAGGGGTTTTCTAGTTCATTTCCCAGGGGAGACTGACTAAGGCATCCTGCTGCTAACAGAGAGAAAGGAATCTGAGAGGCCAAAGCAGAGTCCTGATGGATGTATTTAGAACTCCTGGATCCAGCCACACCTGAAGCAAGAACCAGTGAAACTTTCACCTTTTTGCTACTGTGAACATGATTTGTTATTAGTGATGGTGTCTGACCTTCACCTTGGCCCTGAATTCTCCTGTCCTGGGCTCATGCTGTTCTTCCAATCTCAATGTCACCTTTCCAGTTTCTCCATGAACCTGGCTTTGGAGACACTTTTCTGTCTACCTAACATCTGTCCTCTGACTGATTCTACAATGTGCCCTGATGGTCACCTCCCTGCAGGTCCTGGCAGCTAGGGGTGATGAGCCCCAGGTGTGACAGAGAGGGTGGGGCTTCAGAAAACAGGCTTATTTCCCTGGTGATCACCACAGATTCAGGAGATGCAGGACTCTGCCTTCACTCTTCCTGAGTGGACTGTGGACGGGATGTTGGGAGAGGGCAGCCACCTTGCAAGAGCAAGAAAGATGGTCCAGTGGGAAAAGAGGAGGAGCCTGGCTTCCTGATGGCGTCACCCACCGGCCCCCCCAGCTGCCTGCCTCCCCAGGCCTGGTTTACAGGAGACAAGAGTGACCACAGGCCCAGCTTCCACTGCGTGCAGCTGCGCCAACCCAGCTGACGCGCCTCCTTCAGGCCCTTGTCACTGGGGGCAGCACAAGGGACTGAGCCCAGGGGAGCTTGGCCCCTGAGCCGCATCCCCAGCACCTGGTTTTCTTTGGGGAAATCCTCTTCACTCCCAAGCCTAGTGTTTCATGTGGAACTGGGTCCCACGGGGGAAAGGGAGCATGGGACCCAGCAGGGTCCATAGAGCAGGAGACGCCCTGGCCCACTGTGACTGGGTGTTCATTCTGGGGAGCGGATGGGGGGCGATAGCAGGGTGACAGGATGTAAGTGGGCAGCTGCTGGTGGCCTTGTGGTATCCCATGGGGCACAGGGGAAAGCAAAGCTGAGAGATGGAGAGGACTCCTGTTTGTGGTCTGAGCTCCTGGACCAAGCCGCACCTGAATGTAAGCTGGCAAGTAAGGGAGTCAGACGACACAGCTCAGTGGCCTCAGATTTGAATCCAAAACCAGCAGAGGCGCAGGAGAGCCAGCTCCCCCCTCTGCGGACCCCAGCCTCCAGCCCAGCGGCTCTCCACGCTGCTCATTTCAGGGGCTCCAAGCTGCAGGCACAGGTCAGCATGGCCTTAAAGCACTCAGTCAGCAGGTTCTTAGCAAGCTCTGCCCACAGGGCTCCGGAACGTGGGAAGATTCAACAAGGGAAAAACCAAACACTTAAAAACCAACGCCCCAACCTCGGGGAGGTCACAGTGGAGAGCGTGCTTAGGAAGCAGCAGTGACAAAGCAGTGCTCCTGTTAGAGTTTCTCACACCAGGGCTGGGGTTGCGGCTCAGCGGTAGAGCGCTGCCTGCCATGTGCAAGACCCTGGGTTCCATCCTCAGCACCACATAAAACTAAATAAATAACAAATAAAGATATCATGTCCAACTACAACTGAAAAATAAATAAATATTGTTTTTAAAAAAGGATTTCTCATACCAAGTGGCTCAGGGGTAACAAACAGGCCTGGCCTCTGCCTGCGCTCCGCCCCCAGACCCGGGGAGCCGCCCCTGCCCCCCAGTGGGAGGAGACTGGAGCAGCCCCGCCCACACCCAGGCCAGCAGCTCTGCCCCGCCCAGGCCTCGCACCCATGCTCCCTGCCTCCCACCCGCTGACCGGTTCCGGATGAGGCGGCACTCTGGGCCGGGGGTTCTGGGCTGGGGGTTCGCAGCTGCTCTCTCCTGCCCGCTGCGTGCCAGGCCTGGGTAGACTGGCCGTGTATACCCCGGGGAGGACTGAAAACCCTTGACCCCCAAGCCCCCTGTTCTGGTCACCAGCCCAAGGCCAGCTTGTCTGAGCCCCAGCCCACTCAGCCCGTCCAGGCGCAGTTATAGGGATCGAGAGGCGTCCGTTCAAGCTCATGGTCAGGTACAGAAAACAGCAGCGCAGGGCTGCCCCGAAGGGTTGTGCAGGTTGTGCGGTATGTCAGCGGCTCCCTCTAGAGGCTGGTTGGGGGTGCCGGTCTGCCTGCCTGCGGGGACTTCTTCTTTCCAGATTTGTCTCACCTCAAAAAAAAATATCTTGACACTAGCACAGTCTAGGCCGTGAAGTCCCGGGGGCTGAAAGCCCGAGGCTCTGTGGGTGGTCTCCCCTTGGGTCCTCACTCAGGTGTTCAGAGCCCAGATCCAGGGGACCCAGGGAGACGGGAAGCCAGCCGTGGCGGCTGGGGGGAGGCAAGCCCTGCCTTCAGTGCAGGGAGCCTGCTGCGGGGACCTCTAAGGAGAGCCCACCCCGCGGTGGAGCTGCAGGCCGTCCCGTCACTACCGATTTAATGCCGCGAGGCTGACGTTCATCAAACCTGACAGCGTTTTGGTAAACGACGGCTCTGTTGATTAGGCCGCTGTCCACCCAAGTATCACAAGGCCGAGGGAGCCATAAATCTTAATCCACTGATGGCGGCAGAAAGATCCAGGGCCCAGGAGCAGAGGGGGGAAGGACAGTAGGAACAAGAGCCCATCTATCACCGCCGGCCCCTGGCAGCCAGGCCGCGGGTCACAGCCCACAGCCGTCACCGCGGACTCCAGGCGCCAGAGCTGGGGTCTCGGGGAGGGTCTTGGGAGAGCTGTGGGCTCTTGGGCAGCGTGGACGCCTCTGACCTCTGCCCGGGAAGCCTCCTGGGGGGCAGCTTTGCCCACGGTGCGTCCTGATGCTGGGCGAGATCAGGGGAAGGGGCGAGTGTCCCCGGCTGGTCAGCGGGCCTGGGCGGGGGTTGGGAGGGTTTGTGAGGCTGCTGAGGAGACCTAGCAGCAGAGGGTGCAGGGGACCAGGTGGGGAGCGAAAGGGGCAGTCACCAGGCCTGGGGTGGCACTGGGACGACACGGGGTCCCTGCTGACCAGCCACGGCTAGGTGGCCGTGTGGCCCCAGCCCCTCCTGGCAGGCCCTGCTATTTAGGACAACCCAGGGCAGGCACAGGGCTTGGTCCCTCCCCAGTGGGGTGGCCCCTGAGCACTGGGGACTCTGTCACCCTGACCACTCCGCCTACCCATGGCTGCCAAGGGCGTCAGGACAGACTGCCTGTCCCCAAGACTCTGTCTCGAGGACTTCATTCCATGGAACTTCCCCCATCCCTCCACTACTCAGGGCTGGAGGACACGGATCCCGTGCTCTCCTCCTGGTGGCGACGACATGCAGCTGGGCACAGTCCCCACCAGCCACGCCCAGCCTCCTCCAGGAGAAGCTTCGGGGCCCACGGGCTGCTCCAGGGCCGCCAGGGCAGGACCTGCAGGGGACAGCCTGGCCCTGCCTGAGTCCCGCGGGCACCTGGTGCAGGCTGCCCAGCCGCAGCCCAGGCCTCGCCCCGAGCAGCCGGCGAGCCAGGAACACTGAGGCAGTGGGTGTGATGGAGGTGGCCGCTCAGGGGAAGCCAGGGGACAGGGGGACAGGGGACAGGGTGCACACAGGGGCTGTGGGGACCAGCAAGGAGAAAGAGTGGCTTCCAAGCCTCCCGCGGGGCTCTCCTGCTACCCCCTGTCCCCTCCTGTGTCCACTTGGGGATTCCTCACATCCAAGCCTCTAAGGCTGGGGGGGGTGGCGGGGGGGGGGGTTAAGTGCCGCAGTCTGGCTGGGCACAAAATAACCGGGAGGTCACGAGCCACTTCTAGGTTCAAACAGCAACTACTTTATTCCCCGAACCCAATGGGAACTCTCCAGAACTCCATGGAAAAACCTGGAGAACCAACGGGAACTCATAAGTAGCGGGCACCTGAGGTAGCAGGAGCCGCCGTATTGCTGGATAGCAGAGGTTTATATACAACTGAATACACAGCATGTTCCAATTTAGCATCATCCAGTTACAGCAATCAGTCACCATCCCAATAACCATGCACAGCTTAACTTGATTATCATCATCCTCATGGCTCACCAGCTCACCTCTAAACCACTCCTTCTGGCAAAATGCCAGGCGCCATCCTGACTCGGCCGTGGCTCCCAACACTTAAGGCCTTTTGTGAGCCTGACACCATCTGCCACCACACACTGGCTACCCTGCCTCGTCCACCCAGTGCCCGTGTCCCTACTGTGCCCTTCACCAGGGACACTCTCCCCAGATCCTCCAGGGCCACCTCTGCTGGACGCGCAGGCCTCCACTGCCTGCCCCACTCACGTGGTCTCCGGGCGCCGCCTGCCTCCCTGTGCCCTCCCCCAGCACCGCCTGGCTCCTGGCTGGCTCTCCTGCACCTCCCCACCGGATCCTGGGAACAGCCTGGGAGAGCAGGCCGGCCTCGTTCCTGCCCCGGCCCGGCCCCCAGGAGGCCCAACACTTCACAGGTGCTCCACAAACAGTCCCAGAATGAGTGGGGACTGGCAGGCTACAGGGACATACCAGAAGGAAGAGTCCAAGGTCCCCAAGAGGAGTGCCCCTTGCCCTCTGCCCCTCTGTCCACTGCAGCAAAGCTCGGTACTATTTACTGGCCCTTCTCGAATTTCCGCAGACCCCGGCTCGGCTGATGGGCTGACTAGCTGTGAGGAGGGCACTGGTACCACTCCCACCACAGTGACCAGGAAGCAAGTCCTCGGTGCCACCAGGAAGCCCAGAGCTGCGCTCTTCCCACTTCTCTGGATCCATCTGTCACCTGTCACCAGGTCCTCCTAGCTGAAGAGGCAGAGTCCCTGCCGCGGGACCCCTGTGACACCACTGCCCACATTCATTCCCAGCAGCCATGAGAAGGTTCCTGCACGACAGAACCAGGGCTCAGAGAGGACACAGCAGGGAAGCGGACCACCGACCCCCGACTCTCCAGGGCCACAGACTCTGAGCCAGGTGGGCAGCGGACCTGGGGCTGGAGAAACACTGGCCCAGGCACGAGGAAGAACCGCAGGTCCCCTGCTGCCCTGACTGGAGTGGCGGCACCCAACAGAAGGGGCAAGGCCCAGAGTCGGGGCCAGGTCTTCCTGTTTTTCAGGGAAATAGGAATCTAGATTTTTATATATAAAGTCTTTTGAATTAAAAGATTAGCAAGGGACTAAGGCTTCTTTTAAAATTGTGGGGGTGCAGAAAGGTTACCTGAGGCAAGCTGGCCCAAGGGGTTTGAGGACACGGTCCCTACACAGCCATCGACAGGCACTGGGCCTGCTTTGGTTCATTAAACCCCAGGACCCTGCACACGCCCGGGCCCTGGCGGGTGCCCAGAAGTGTCATTAAGTCACGGATGATTTCGTACACGTGTGCCTCCTGGCCCACTCTGCTCCCCTAGGTCTCAGAGGGTGGTACTCTCGGGACCACAGGTGGGCAGAGTGGTCTGCTGGGGAGGGACTGGCGCCCGCCCGACCCCTTCAGTCTGGTAGAGGCCAAGGAGCCAAGTCCCGGGTCCACAGGTCCCTTTGGCTCTGGTTCCAGGTGCGACTTAGGTTCAGCCAATCAGAGCCTCCCAGGACACAGCAGGAGGGGACAGGGACAGATGCTGGTGCTTCTCTGCTGAGCACAGCATGCGGGTGACAGGTCTTTCACCCGTGTCCCACCCTGGACAGGCCCCAGGGCCCTCTGGGCCCACGGTGGTGTGGTGGCTTCCTGATCCCAGGCCGGGTGGTGCACTGATCCCAGGCCAGGTGTCGGTCCCTCCTGCCCGACTGTGTCTGGCCACGGGTCTCCTGGCAGGCCAGGGAGGGGCAGCTGCGCTTGCTGGACCTTGTTCCCAGAGCCTCGCTCAGAGCCACCGGCACCAGGCCCAAGCTGGGCCCTGCATTCCACCGAGCAGGCTGAGCCCGACTGAGAACAGTGCAGAGGGACAATGACTGCCCCCCCCCCCATTCAGGAAGCCAGGAATCAGCCGAGATCCGGCCTGTGAAGTGGGGCCACAGGGGAGACTGGGGCTAATGACTCTCAGGCCAAGTCTTTTAAATTGCACAGACTCTGGGGCCAGCTGTTAAGTCACAGTCTCAGACACAAATACGGCTCTGGGTAATAGAAGGCACTCGAAACAACAGGAGAGCGACTTGAGTGGGAAGAGGAGAAAGGCCTCATTAATGAGAAATTAACAGTCATTGCTGGGGACAAAGGGAGTCTCCAGGCTGCTGCCCTGCGCCTGCGCGTTAGCCCTGAGCCAGGCCGAACGCCCCTCCACAGGGCCCCTGAGGGGCAGGTGGAGAACCAGGGTCCACTGCCCTGCTGCCCTCTCCCCTTAGTGGCCACGAGGCTCCTACATCTCTGGGCCTCAGTTTCTGCCGAGGCTGTGCAGACAGGCTGAGCCGACGGAGCCCCCATGCACCTTTGCCACGGGCTCATCCACTTGGTCCAGTGTGGGAGGCGGCCACCCATCTTGGTGAGCGCGAGATGAACACAGTAACAAGGAAACCAGGCCGGAGCCCACCCGGGCAGCCTCGCCGGGGTGGAGCCTGACCATTTGTATCTTAACCCCCAGGCGATCTGCACATGCACCCTGTACCTGGGGCTGAGGAAGGGGTCCTGGTCCCAGGTAAGGTGTGTGGGACCTGCAGGGAGGTGTCGAGGATGACGTGGACAGAACAGAACGTGGAGGAATGTTGTGAGTTTGTGTCTCAGTTCTGCCACTTCCTACCTGTTGACCTGGGAAAGCTCTCTGAGCCTCTGTCTCCCTCACTCCCTAAGAGGAGGGATGACACTGCAACCCACCTGTAGGTCCTCTGTGGGTGCAAAGAGGAGAAGTCACGCAGGACCTCAGGCCAAGCCTGCATCCGGGGCTAGGTGCTCAGCAATGCAGACCGCTGTCTGAGGGGTGGGGGATCAGCAGCACCCAAGTGGCACTTACTTCTAAGGGGCAGGGGCTTTGTCAATATATCCCTGGCATCTAAGACCATGCGTGGCACATAGTAGGTGCTCAATTTAATAAAAAACTGGACGAATGAGTCTTCAATGAAGGGGCTGTGTCTACCCTTCCGTCCTCCCAGTGGGGCCCAGTGCAGAGGGAGGACATGCAGCAGAGGGGACCCCATGCTGGGGGAGGGCACCCCTGCCGTGCCCAGCACACCCACCCACTGCCCAAGGGCTTCTAAACCCTTGACTATGTTCTGTCCCACCACGGCCCTGCTCCAGATTCTAAGACATGAGGCCAAAGTCGGGATCTGCCTGCGTCCACAGACCTGGTGCCATCCTCGGCGCTGGGCCTTGCGTCTTACGATGTCTTCAGCTTCTCGAAGTGGGAGTCTCCGTCCATGATCTGCACCAGAGAAGGGGATGGAGGCTGGTGAGACACCGGCCACCACTGTGAGACTCCATGGGAGGCCGAGGAGCGTCTCCGTGGGCGAGGCCTCCGACTGCGCATATGCCCAGCGGCCTGTCTGGGGCCGTGAGCCGGAGACCACAGGCCAGGTGCCGGGGGCAAGGGCACATCTCACCATGGAGTGACGGGACAGCGTCCAGCCAGGCAGGCACTGTGACCCATGTAAAGAACAATGGCCAAGATGGAGAGGCTAGGGACAGGGACGGAGCGTGGGTGGGACAGATTCCCAGTGTGCGAGGGGGAGAGCGCGGCAGGTTTGCTGAATGACTGAATGACTGCGCGTGCGGCTAGGGCACAGAGCAGCGGGCTGTGACCTGTGCGTCCTCTTTTTTGCCTGCTGCTGTCCTCCCTGCCGCCCGGGAGAGTCCCAGCTCCCCTCTCTGCCCGGGGGCCTAGGAAGCTCAAGGGCAGGGTTTTCCCCGGGAACCTCCTGGGACCTGACTTCCCCTCTCTCTCCTTTCCTGTGGACGGTGGCTGGAGAGAGCGCCGTGTCCAGGAGGCAAAGAGTCAGAATATCACAAACCAAGGCCACTGCGTGCCAGGCACTTCGCATTTTTTAAACATGTCATTAAATCCCTCTGGCAAGCCTACAAGTGGGCGGGATTAATTCCCGTTGTAAAGAAGAAGAAACTGAGGATCAGAGAGCTCGCAAGTTGCCTGAGAAATCAAAGCTGGAGATTGCAGAACAGGCCTCGTTCAAGTCTCGCTTTGTCTTGTGCCAAATCCTCTTCTTAAAACCTGGTAGTATCCTGGCCTCTCAGAGGGGGCTTTCCTTTTTAAATTTTTTCCCTTTGGTACCAGGGACTGAACCTAGGGACGCTGTAGCTCTGAGCTACATTCTCCGTCTTTTTTGTTTTTTTATTTTATTTATTTTTTTAGTTGTAGTTGGACACAATACCTTTAATTTTTTCATTTATTTTTATGTGATGCTGAGGATCGAACCCAGGGCCTCGCACAACCCCAGTCCCCTTTTTTTTTTTTTTTGAGACAGTGTTTTGCTAAGTTGTTTACGGCCTCGATAAATTGCTGAGGCTGGCCTTGAACTCGCAATCCTCCTGTCTCAGCCTCCTGAGTTGCTGGGTTATAGGCCTGCCCAGCAAGCTGCCTGGCTTGAGGGCACTTTGGCACCGGGGGTAGGCACCTGTGTTACGTGGGCCCTGCCGATCCACTGAGTCAACCCCACACCATCTCGGTGCCTGTGCTGAGCCAGTCACAGGACAGGGAGCTTTGCCGTTACTCAAGGCATCTCGGGCTTTTTAAAAATAGGGCAGACAAAATCCACTTAAAGTATGAGGGGTATGGAACGGTGGCATCGGGTATTAGACAGGGGTCCGGGACTAGCGCTAAGAAATATCAAGTAAAAACCAGGTATCATCAAAGTCACCCGGACACCTAGACGTGTCCTTAAACTTCTGACACCTGTGTCCCAGGAAACGTAACTAGGAATGCTTGCCCTGGCCGTGTCCGCTCCGGGGACGGGGCTGAGACCAGTTAAACAGGAAGGAGGACCCCTGGCAGGGGGGGCGCAGCGGTGGGGCAGGCACAGGCACAGCAGGGTGAGGCCCGGTTCCTGCCGCCCACTGCTGGGGAAGAGGGAAGAGGAGGAAAGGGATATCTCTCTCTCTCTCTCTCTCTCTCTCTCTCTCTCTGATAGTCTCTCTGGCCTAGGGCCATGGTCAACTCGGCGTGTTAACTAGTTGTGGCGGGCACAGAGCAGGCCCCCACTCCCTGATCTTCCTTTTCTTCCTTCTCTCTCCTTTTGCCCTCGTGGTGCTGCTGGGTGGCACCCAGGCCTCATGCATGCCGCCAGCCTGGACCCTGGGCTCCCCGCCAGCCCTGCTGCCCGGCCCGGGGCTGTGCTCACCAAGCGGGCCCTCGGTGTGCGCGGCCTTCCGCGGGGACGTCCTGGGCGCCGAGTTGGCCCCGTTGACGTAGACGGAGAAGCCCTGCTCCAGGTGCTCCAGCCTCAGCTGCACGGGGTCCTTGGCTCTCAGCTGCCTCAGGATCCTGCAGGAGAGATGGTCGCGGGACCTCTGAGCCCCACCGCCCCAGGCCAGAGGTGAGCTGCTTCAGGAACGGGGACCGAGGGGACGCTGATGGGGGGCTGTGCCCAGCTGGTCACCTACAACAGCCCCTGAGGCCGTTGCACACGCGGGGAAGCAGTGTGGGGCCTGCAGGGGACGTTCTGCCAGGGTTCTGGGGCTCAAATGCACGTCAGCGACACTGAGCACACGCAGCCCCCGCCCTGGTGGCTGACACATACAGCTGGGTCTCAGAGACCACCACTTTTGTGCCCGTTTACGTCCTGTGAAGAGCAACGTGATCAGACAAGTGACTAAACGGGCCTAGGGTGGAGGCCCCTGTGGGAGGCCTCTCATGTGACACGGCTCATCAGGAAACAGCCTTTACAGACGGGGCCGCCTAGGTTTTTTTCTTGAGTGAATATATGTGTTCGCAGTCACCCCCGATATCTCAGGTGCCACCATTTCATGCCCCAGTGAGTCTGAAATACATCAGCGGGGGTGCTGGCTCATAATGGATGATATGATGTCACACCCCTTGGCACGAGTGTGGCCAGGTCTCCGGGTGAGCTATCCCTGGGCCCCGCCTCCCATTTCACACCTGGCCTTGACACGCTCCTGACACTGCATTGCCACCAACCACACAGTGTCCTTGTCAGCCCTGCCAGAACTGCGGCCATGGGAGGCCAGACTCTGCAGAGCCTACACAAGCACCTCCACACGCCCGCAGCTTGGCCAGATTGGCATAGAAAACCAACGTTCAGACTGCAAATATGGACCTGCCAAGTCAGAAAAAGGTACATTTTCAAAAATAACTGCCATCAGACAGGTGTGGTGGCGCACACTTGTAATCCCGGCAGCTTGGGAGGCTGAGGCAGGAGGATTGCAAGTTCAAGGCCTCAGCAACTTAGTAAGATCCCAAGCAACTTAGTGAGACCCTGTCTCAAAATAAAACATAAGAAGGGCTGGGGGTGTGGCTCAGTGGTTAAATGCCCCTGGGTTCAAGCCCTGGCACCAAAATAATTAATAATAAATAATAATAATAATAATAATAATAATAGCAATCACATAAAAGGTGAGCACTGCGGGGATCTGGTCAGCCAGGCAGGGAGCCGCCCCACTTCCCTCCCCTGGGTCCCCTCATGGCCTCAAGCCTCCAGAGACCCTGCGGAGGCCCAGGGGAGGGAAGCGGGGCAGCTCAAGATGCCCATCTGTGCAGCAGCACTCCTGGGTGTCACTTTGTCACCCTCACTTAACAGGTGAAAAACTGAGGTCCAGAGAGGGCCAGCAACCGGCCCAACATCACCCAGCTGGTTGGTGGCGGGGTTCGGATACAAGTTTAGGCGATGGCTAAATCAGAGTTGTTACCCAAACAAAGACCTCTTCTAAGGTGAGGAGACGAGGCTGAGACGGGCAAACTTAGCCATTGCTGGAAACCCACAGAAGGTTCTTGGAAGAAAGACGGAATGTCATACACCTGTGCTGCCCGGCAAGCTCCCGCCAGCCAGTCACTCCCGAGAGCCACCCTGGGCAAGGAGACGGCTTCAGACAGAGCCCTGAAGACCGCCCAAACTTCCAACCCGGGGAGGGAGACGGGGCTTTCTGTGACCTCTCTACAGGCTGGGGGAGGGGGACGGCAAGATACAAAGGGCCTAGGTACAAGTGTAAATTTGGGGGCCCAGAGAGGACGGTGACAGACGGAGACTTCAGTGGAGGGGAGGCAGGCGTGGCGCTGGGGCGATGCCTTTGTTTTCTGTTTAAGTCCCCGTAGCGGGTCACACATCCATCTTGTCACCACGGTGGCAGGGGCATTTATTAGGACTCTTATCTCCTGCCAGCTGGGAGCCTGGGAGGCGCCTGATTGTTAGGCAACAACAGAAACAGAGGCAAACACAAGTCACCGGGAGACGCGTCCCCAGACGCCAGGCAGCTCGGGAGCAAGGGATCAAGGGATGCTGGCCCTGCGCCGTGGAGGGAGCAGCCCACTGCCCTCCCTGGGCCCAGGGCCTCGGACGCTGCGGCTGCAAGCCTCCCGTCCCGGGACCAGGGCTGGGCTGCACCGCGTCTCTGCGCAGGCAGGATGATTTATGAAAACCTGGATCACGAAGCTGATAAATTAGGAGACGATTATTCAGACGGTGAAAGGAATTGCTAAAGGAACGTCCCACCCCCTGTAGCCAGCGACAGTCAGGTGGCATCAGGGAAAAGGACTTTCTCAAAAATTGATGGGCTGCTTTGCATAAAAAGCTGTCCAAGGTGGGGGATTTGGATAAATCTGATCATTTCCCGCCCCGTCCAACACCCAGCCCCGGGCTGGCACGCCTGTGATCAGCAGCTCAGGAGGCAGGAGGATCCCGAGTTCAAGGCCAGCCTCAGCCAAAGCGAGGCCCTAAGCAGCTCAGTGAGACCCTGTGTCTAAATAAAACACAAAATAGGGCTGGGGACGGGGCTCGGTGCAGAGTGGCCCTGAGTTCAATGCCCAGGATCAAAAAAAATCCCAGGCCTGCCCACCAGCTGGCCACGGCCTCGAGGCTCTCCCACGACCCTGTCACTACGGACATGTGCTGCGGCTTCGTCTGCATGCTTGGCTCTGGTCCCTCCTCTCCCACCGAAGGCAAACGCCGGGGCACGGGCCTCGTCCCGCCAGCGGTGCTGCCTACAGTGAGGACCGCACAGGAGCACCCGACCCACAGCTGCCACCCACTGTGGGCACACCACAGCCGCGGGTCCCACCTCATGCTCATGGTGGCCTCTGGGTCACCGCCACCCAGGGCTCCAGTGCCCAGGGGGGAGGTGCAGGCCCCAAGTTGAGAGTGCAGGGCCCAGGGAGGTGGGGGAGCAGGGCTCGGCCCGGGCACTGCCGGAGCTGGGGGCTTGGGGAGCGTCCCCTCCTCAGAGGCCAGCAGTGCAGGGACATGGTGAGGACACAGAAGCACAAAGGACAGCTGCACTGTTGTTCCTGGGACCGCAGCGTGGGGGATGAGGCTCCTGACTGAACTGTGGTCCCTGGGCCATTCGAGGCCAAGGACTGAGGTCCAGCCACATGGCTCTCGGGACCTTTGTGACCTCAAGGGTGGACCTGAGGGACCCTCCAAGGGCCAGCTCTCTGCCTGTGGCCTGGGGAGAAGGCGAGTTTGAGATGAGGAGCGTGGAGAACAGCCAACGGTGACATGGGCACAGGCTGCCCAGCCTCCCAGCACCCGTCCTTCAGTGGATGAGTTTAAGGGTCATCCTGCCTGAGACCCAGGGCCAGGGAAGCCACCCGCGTTTGCACGCCCCGACCCCACTCTGCCTCCACTGCAGGGCTCAGGGGACTCGGGAGGGGGCAATGAGCCCAGCGCTGAAGGACAAAGGGGGGGCCTGGGTCCTGCAGGCCTGTGTGTCCTAGATGCCACCTCAGAGCAAGTGCTGGGCCGGGTGGGGAGCCCAGGCTGCAGGCGCTGCCAGGCTCCGTCTCCCCTTCCCACCAGGGCCCAGTCCCTCCTCTGGGCACCTAGAGTCCATGCTGACACCTTCCTGGCCGGGCTGAGGACACCACAGGGTCAGTGAGGCTGCACCTGGGGCTGGCCCGAGGCCCTGGGCAGGTCCCGCCTCCCTTCCTCCTGCCTGACCTCCTCTCGGGCACCGGGTCCCCTCCGCCCTGGGCACGCTTTCCTCTGACAACCCTTCCCCAGGACCAGACGGTACCATCGCTGTCCACCGGGTCTGGTGAACACAGCTGGGTCCCCCATGACCCCCGGCAGCCCCTCTGCCGTCCCCTCTTCAATGCAAGTGACGTGACCTTTCCAGCCACCCAGAGCTTAGCCCTTGGGTCACTCTGATGGCTCTTTCACGACTCCCGCTGGGCGTGATGACACCCTGCACGCGGCTGGATGACCAGGGTCACTAGGGCGGCTGGGAGGGTGGGGAGCAGTGGTCACTCTACGCCTCCTCCCCACCTAAGTCCCCTCCTGGGGCACAGGACGACTTTCTGCTGCTTCTGGCATGGTGACAGGTGCTCACCCTGTCCCTCCCCAGGGAGTGCCCCAGGGCAAGGGCTGGGGGACACCTGCTGTCCTGCCTGGCAGGGGCTCTCCCACACACAGACCTGGACTCCTCTTGCTCCAGTGGCCTGGGGGGGACTGACTCTGCGCCCGCCTCAGTGACCCCTGCCCAGACGTGGGGCTGGTCGCTCTAGTGGGGACTGGAGCCAAGCCGAGCCCGTGGCAGCCTCAGCACTTTGGCTAAGAGAACTGGGGAAGAAATGCCGTCTTCCTTCCGAGGTGGGAGGTAAACTGAGGCTTCACTGGTGGCCTGAGCCTTGGCCAGGGAAGTCCCCACCTGAGAATGACCCACAAGGGGAAAGAGAGGAAGAGCTGGAGAATGACCGACTGCAGTGACATAGGGCCAGCCCCTGGATGCAGCCATACCTGAAACCTTGATTTCATGAGCTAGACGTTTCCTAGTTGTTAAATCCACTTCACCTTGGCTTCCGCCCTTTACCACCTAGAGTCTGGGTGTCCTCTCTGTGCCAGGTAATGCCAGGCCCTGGGAGGGGCTCGCGAACATCTTGCTGAGTGACTGTCAGAACAAGGTCACCTGGTGCCTGCTCGCTCCCTTCTGGGGTTCCAGGCCACCCTGCTGAGCAGCGGGGTGTCATCTCCCCGAGGCCTGAGTAAGGCTCAGACGCTGGTTTTCTGCCGTCCATGGACCTGGCCTCCAGGTAAATTGGTTTAGTCCCTGTTTAGTAACGCAGGGGGCTGGCAGCCGGGGGGTTCCCTCCCTGCGGTTATGTATGACAACAGAGTGCGGCCAGCTGCACTACCTCCCGGCTTGCGAGAGACCGTGGTGTCCCCTCTGTGGCGCCCACTTGGTCCCCTGTACAATGGGCGTCATCACCCGTCTGCCTGGCTGGTTGGACGTGTCGGGCTGCGGTGCTGGCCACGGGGTTGGACTCGGCAAAGTGCCCCCAGGCCCCCACCCACAGCCGGGGCTCCCCCTCCCCACGGGTCGCAAGACCTTCCACCCAGCTCCGCTTCTCGCTTCCTGCCACCAGACGCTCCCTCCTGTAGCAGCCCCAGGTGGCCGTGCTCAGTGCCCACGGGCTCCGGCTGCCTGTGGCGCTGACCTTGGTTCTGGGAACCCTCCTGCGGGCTCGGGTCGGCACCTCTTTGGTGGCACATATTGATCCCCTGATTAATGAGGCACAGTTTGCTCATAGGGAACTGTGACACTGTCCCCACGAGTCCCCTGGAGATGATGAAGCCATCACCCCGTGTCCATGGCCCCTCCCGCCTGGCGAACCTGGGTGAGAACACCCACCCCACCCGCCAGTGACCCTGGGAGCCACCGCGGCCTCACAGGGGGCCTTCCGCTGTTCCAGTCGAGGTCGCCCTGGATGGGGGAGATGAGGGCGCCACCTGGGCACCAGGACACTGCCTGGCACCTCTGGCTGGACCTGGAGAGTTCACCCAGACGCTCTCCACAGAGAGGCGCCATCACTGGGGGCATCTGGATGCGAGGGCGGGCGCTGCCATAGAGACAGGGCTCTTACTGGACGCCAAACTAGGACGCAGGGACTCCCCCGGGCCACGAGAACTTGCTCCACACAGCGCGCCACAGGGGTCCTGGTGACACACACCGGAGTGCAGCCAGCCCGACGAGACCTAGAGCCACCTGCAGGAGGACAGCCTCCCGGCCTCCCCTGCCTACCCCCAGGGCACAGAGGCCCATGTGCCCTGCCCTCCTGGCCCGACTGGCCTGGGCACTCTCCCGTGGGCACTGTAATGTGGACACGTCACCAACCCCTGAAGCCCAGGGGATTGCACACAGATTCTGGCAAACCTGGAGGACCTGGACCCCGTGTCCCGTGTCCCCACAGAGGACAGTTGGCCTGAGCTGAGCAGCGTGGGTGGGACAGCTCCCGGTGCCACTGTCACCTCCAGTCAGCCTCACCTCCGCCTGGCCCAGACCCACACGGTGCTTGGCTCTGCGGAGGGACCAAGGAGGGACACGCGCAGGCCACCACAGCTCTTCAGGCCCACCACCCGCTCTGACCTTGACCTGAGAGGTTTCTCAGGAAGCAGAACCGAGGCGTCAACCTCGGCCCCACTGACGCTCAACACAGACAGAACCCAGTCCACCTTGACCTAACACAGCTCAGGTGTCACGGGCAGTCACAGCCTGTGCGGTGGTAGCCTGGGCTGCTGAGGTGACTGTGGCACAGTCCCTGCGGCCTTCTCCTGACTCACGGTCCCCAGAACAGAGGCCCATGGCAGCCCCCCTCCCCCACCCAGCAGGCTGCCCAGGCTCCGTCACAAGATGCAGTGGCCCCAGCGAGGGGAGGGACAGGGCTGGGGCTGCAGGGGTCGTCCAGCCCTGAGCGGGGACACGGCCGCCCTCCCTGGCTGACACAGACCCGAGTGCGCTGACAAACCTGAACGGTTTCTATGGGTTTCTGTGTGGCTGGACCAGGGCCGCCGGGGGCTGCACTTACCGGTTCCTCTGCTGAAGCAATATTAGATACTCATCGTGCCTCTCATCAAAGTCTGTCACCATGTCCTTAGTGTCACCCTGAAAGGAAGAAACAGAGCCGTGTGACAGCGGAATGCAGGGACGCCTTCACTGAGACCAGCGCTGGCTGCAGCACCACCTGGGAGGCCGAGAGGCAGAGGCTGAGAGGCAGAGGCCGGGCTCCCTGGGCGCGTCGCTCGGGCGACCCAGGGCCCCAGAGACAGTCTGAGGGCCCAGAGGCCTTCGGCGCGCAACTTCCACCGTCGACCAAGGGGGCAGGTTCCCGGGCTGGCTCCTGTCCATTGCTCGTGTGCCTCTAAAGCCAGGGGCCTGCCCCGCCCTGGGCCTGAGCCGTCTCTTCTCTCAGTGCCCATGACGTAGGGGCCTGGACTCCGCGTCCAGGTGCAGCCCAGGCCAGCTGTTCAAAGGGGACCTCGTGCTCTCTCGGCCACTGCAAGAGGAACGCTGCTCACCACACACACCGTGGCCGTTACAGAAACAGACGCCCTGAGAGCGAGGGCCGTGGGGACAGCGGCCACCTGCACCTCCCCTTCTGGGGACAGGGCTCTGTGGGAAACCACTCGGTCCCCTGCTTCCTTCCGTGCCTCTGAAGTTCTCTGTGCTCCTCTTGGGTCACGTGTTCTCAGCTCAGAAGCCCACCAACATGGAGCTGCCCTTGGCCACAGCCGAGTCCTGGTTTAGGGGTGGAAATGACCAAGTCCGCCTGGGACTTTGATGATCTCTAAGGAAGGAGCTTCCCTCTTTCCCCTGGGGAGCTGGGCAGGTGACGTGCAGCACTGGAACAGCCTGAGAATAAAGCCCATTAAGAAGACAGCAGATCCAAGAGACAGAGAGACACAGGTTCCTAACGACATCATTTGAGTCCCTGGATCCACCCAGGCCTGAAGAATGATCTGGACGATACATTCGTGGCTTTAAAACTCCAGCTGAGCCTCTGTCCTCTCTTACAGATTTTAAGTAATGAACCATGATCTGACCACCAGAGACAAGCCCTGATACAATTATCACTGCTTTATGGAGGAACGATTAATGTGTGATGCCTAGATACATGTCAAGGGACACACGCATGCGCGAGTCAAGCCTTGGTTATCATCTGATGATATTCCTCTGGATGCTCTCCTTTGCTCACAGCATACACAGACGTCTGCACACACACACAGACACACACACGCACACACACACATGTTCTTGTAAACAAAAAGGAGGTCACACTACAAACATATAATCTATAAACAGCTTTGTGATTTGCTGCTGCTTAAATAACTTTTTGACAAGAGATGGATTAAACATACAGTAGTGTCAACTTGGCGTTGGTCACAGTGACAGAGATCAAGATCTCTGTAATTGGCAAAGACGGCATTTGTTTGTGTGGGAATCCTTCTCATCATCAGGGGAAGGAGAAAAAGAAAGGAATTTCCACCATCCTCTTCTTATAGTCCCCAAATCTGTTTTAACCCTATTAGTCTACAGGAACCCTCTCTCAGGGGGACCTGGGGCCACCTCAGATGGTCCCCACCCTGTGATGGTTTGGCTTTAGCGATGCACAACTGTTCCGTCTCTCAATTTCAGTTCAGTGGTCAATGAATTCCTCGAGACACTCAGCGCCTGGTTAGGAACCAGGTTTTACAGATGGGGTGAGATGGTCTCACCCAGACGAAGGCCGGTGTTCCACGTCCCAGCAGGCTCACGGCAGGCGGGGCTAAGTCCTGGTGGTTGCTGGGTTAGGCGTATCAGATGCATTTCCTTTTTCTTTCTTTTTGGTACCAGGGATTGAACCCGGGGTGGGGGGGGGCTTAACCTCTGAGCCACATCCCCTGGCCTTTTTAATATTTTATTTAGAGACAGGGTCTCATTAAGTTGCCTAGGGCCTCACTAAACTGCTGGGGCTGGCTTTGAACTCACGATCCTCCTGCCTCAGCCTCCTGAGCTGCTGGGATTCCGGGCCAGCGCCAGCGTGCCCAGCCTAAGTGCGTTTTCAATAATGGTATTTTCAACTTTGATGGACTTATTGGGGTGTAGCCCCCTGTGAGTGGGGGCGCCCTGTGTAATGCTCTTCTCTCCTCCTCCTCGGTGGCTCTGGGCTGTGGGGACTTACTGCTGACCTTGGTGCTGCTTCTGGTGGCCCTTTGCCTGACCTCTGCTGTGCACGGTCAGTGTCTGTCTGTCTCCCTCTGCCTTCACTTCTCCCTCCAGTTACAAAAAGTAGGGTCCTCTGGTGGGGATCCCAGAGTCCTCCTAGGGCAGCTGATGGCCCGATGCCCCTTCTCCTCCCACGTGCTGTAGGCCCCGGACGCTGCCATCTGCTTGTCTTTCCTGTCTGCCTCTCCCCTGACCCCCTCTCCCCAGAGCCACGGGGAGCAGGACGCACTGCGGCCCCCTCTCCTGACGTCTGTGGCTCCTCTGGGTCTCCCTGGGCCCTGCCAGCTAACCTGGCCAACAGGACCGTGCCATCGTAAGACAGTTCCAGAGTCGTTTAAAGACAACTGGCCATAGTCGTGGGCTCCCTGGCCTCCTGAGGTGCCCACGCAGGCTGCTCTGTCCTCCCTGGCTCTGGGAATCCGCCTCGTCCCAGGTGTTTGGAAGGCACAGGGGCCTCAGCCCTCGGGAACGGCGGCTGCAGGACGCTGGCTCTGGGGAGAAGGCTCAGCGCCATCCAGAAGGACAACGTGTGTGACGAGGACCCTTCACGGGGCATTTCCATAGACATGAGTCTCCTCTGATCTCCACGGCGACTCTCGCAGTGGTCATTATTGCTCCATTTAGGGGACAAGGAAATGCAGCTGTGCGTCTTCCCAGAACACAGATCCCTCCACTGCAATTTACATGACCATTTTGAAACACCGAAATGACCGCGGATACATTATGGAGCGGAATGAAACATTTGATGGCATTTTTAGAAGAAATAGGGACTTCAAAGAGTCCAAGTGTGTGCTGGGCTGGCCTGGCTCCCTCCCCACCCGCCAGGGTGAGCATCTCAGTCTCCTGCGCCAGGAGGGAGATGTCATCAGGAAGACTGGAGGGACAAGGCCAGCCAGCCAGCCTTGCTGCTCCTCGAATGCTGATGTGACAGAGCACCTGGGCCTGGGATCCGACTCCGCGGGCCTGGGAGGGGCCCCAGGGCACAGCTCAGACGAGCTCCTGGTCCGGCCTGGGGACCACACTCAGAGGAGTGAGGCCCGCACTAGCCAGCGTGACCGCTCGCTCTTCTCCTGACCACCACCCGGTCAGCTGGTCTCTAAGCTGGCCTGGGGAACATGAGCTCCGAGTGCCCGCCCGGCTCCACGTCACAGTGCGGCCACCTCGCTTCTCTGTCGACACAGTAGGGTGACGTGGGACCTGCCTGCTGTGGTTTGGGAACGCATGGCTCAGGCTGATACCTGGGCCCCGGGTAACAGCGCTGGGAGGTGGTGGGACCCCACGAGGTGTCTGGGTCCCGAGGGCCCCTCCTGCTTGCGGAGATGGTGAGGCTGGGTGGGCCACGCTGCAGGAGTGACATGCTCTCATTCTCCCGAGACCGGTCAGCTTCTGTGAAGTAGGTTGTCACACAGCCAGGCTGTCCCTGGGATCTGTGTCTTTCTCCCAGGCACGTGCTTGCCCTTCTGCTTTCTACCATGTTCTATTCTCTTCCTCCTGGCTCCTGGGCTGAGGGCCAAACCCACGGCGTGTGTATGAGGCCAGAGCTCTGCCGCTGAGCCACATCCCAGCCCCCCACTCCACTGTCCACCATGTTCTGCTGTTCCTTGCCGGGAGCTGTGGCCATGCCCTTTGGATTCCCATGCTCCAGAACCAGAAGCCACATAAATTTCTTTTCTTTATACATTACCCAGACACAGGTATTCCACTAGAGCAACAGAAGACAGACTAAGACAGGGTTAAATGTAGAGTGGAGGTCGTAACAGTGGGGAGGACTTAGTAAAGCACCCATCACTTATAAAGTTCTCGCGATGACCCCTCATTAGTCCCATGGACACTTACAGAACTTTCTTACTGAGAGAGTATGTTTTTTTATTTTTAGTTTTCGGCGGACACAACATCTTTGTATGTGGTGCAGAGGATCGAACCCAGGCCGCACACATGCCAGGCGAGCGCGCTACCGCTTGAGCCACATCCCCAGTCCCCTTACTGAGAGAGTATGAATCCCAGCCCCTGCCACCCCACCTGGTGCTCGCCCCTGACCTGCCTCCTGAATGACCTTCCAGTCTCCAAAGATTCTCCAAGGGCCAGCTCAGTTCCAAAGTCCCCAGGACCCCTCCCTTGCCACCCTCACCCCCACTCCCTGAAGTTCATCCCCAAACCCTTCAATTAGTGGTAAATGATATACAATGCACTGGGAAATGGCATATAATTAAGTGAAGATTGTTAGCATCTAACTACATAAACTGCTCACTGAGTATCTGGGGATTTGGAGACGTGTGTGTGTGTGTGTGTGTGTGTGTGTGTGTGGAGGGGGGGATCCTGAATTCTATTTACCTCTCCCGAGCCTCAGTTTCCTTATCTGCAAAAAGGGGATATTCACACTGTCTACCTCACAGGGCTGCAATTGAATCAACTAGAATAAAAATGAAAGTAGTTTAGGATCCTTTTCCTTCTTGTTTTTCTCCCTTTTTAAAACTTAGTTTTCTTTACTTTTGATTTCTTGGTACTGGGAGTTGAACCACAGGTGCCCAACCACTGAGCCACATCCCAGCCCTTCTTATTTTTATTTTTTATTGTACTTTTTTATTTTGAAACAGGATCTCAGTAATTTGCTTAGGGCCTCACTAAGTTGCTGAGGCTGGCCTTGAACCTGTGATCCTCAGGCCTCAGCCTCTAGAGTGGCTGGGATTAGAGGCGTGGGCCACTGCACTGGCTCTGGTTCTTCTTCTTAATTCCCAGCTTGGATCACGGATTCCTGGAGGGCAGCCTGCAGCATGGGGGAGGGACAGTGCAAGGGGAGGCTGGGCTTCACCGTGGCTGAAGTTGATCAAGCACTTTCCATGGGCCAGGCCAGGCCCCCTCTAACCCTTTCCGTGCCTGACTTAGTTCACCATCGCCTGGCGCCTGGTGGGGCTCAGCTCCACCTCCCTCGCAGGGCGCTGCATTTTGCTGAGGCTTTAGTTCCTTGCTTATAGAATGAAGGTAGGAAAACCTAAGCCATCAGCAAAGGCGTCACCTCCCTGCAGAGGGCCCAGTTCATCTCACTGTCTTCCATGGACATTTATCAGGTGCTTGCTGTGTACCTAGGTGACCAGTTCCCTTATCCTGCCCTGCCCTGCCCTGCCCTGCCCTGCTCTATTGTACCCTATCCTGTCCTGTCAACCAGGGCCCCATGCCCACGAGGCTCTGCTCTACCACTGAGCTAAATTCCTGGTCTACAAATAGGTCAGCAAGAGCTCTGGCCTAGTGGACATTTGCGCATGCAGAGGCCACGCGGCGTAGCTGTTGATCGGGTTGTGTGGCGCGTTAGCGGTATCCCCAGTGTCGTAGAACACAGTACTGAGCCCTGGACAGACAGCACTTTACATCTTTTCTTTGTTAGCATCACTGCTCTTGCACTTTGGGACCTTTATTAAATAAAATAAGGACTATCTGAAGACGAGCGTGTGGTGCTGTCAGAGCCCATCAGATAACCAGATGGCTTCTGAGTCTCCAACGGGCAGGCAGTGCACACAGTGTGGACACACTGCACAGAGGAAAGATGGACGTTCCAGGCAGGAAGGAGCGGGGCATGGGGTTTAATCCTGCTACTCTGGATGACATGTGATTTGAAACTTATTGTTCATTTCTGCAATTTTCCACTTAATATTTTTGAACTGTAGCTGACTGCAGATGATTGAAACCACAGGAAGAAAACTTCAGATAACGGGGAACCACTGTACCCCAAGTTGGACTGCTTCTTCCCCATCTCCTCTCCCAGGCTGGGCCACACCCCCGTGGGCCTTCTGAGGCTGCCCTCATCCCTGCAGGCTGCTCCCCGACACAGCTGGGGACCTGATGGAGGTGAGTGGAATCACACTGTCCCTTTGCTTGTATCTCACGTGGGCTCCTCACCAGGACAAGGCCCACCCGACAGCACTGAGCCTCTGCTCCCACCTCTGACACACTCCCCCCGCCCGGGCTCCAGGACCGTAACACCCACCTGCCCCACCCCAGGGCTCCTGACCCTCCTTCCCTCCACCTGGAATGTTCTCCTCCCAGGAAAATGCCCAGATCCCTCCCTCCTTCAAGCCTGGCCAGTCTCTTCCTCCTCAGCGAGGTCTTCCTTGGCCACCTGTTTAATCTGTCAGCCTGAGCGCGTGACGACCGCTGATTCCCAGTGCCGGCTGTCTCAGTGGCTAGCGACCCACCAACTACGACTTTCATTTACTGGGATGACCTGCACCAGAGTGGAAGTTCTAGGAGGGCAGAGAACAGCGCCGGCAGACAACGGTGCCCTCGTAAGTATCGACTGAGTGAAGGAACACGCGAGGTGACATCTGAGCTGGAATCTGAGGGCCACCTGGGCAAAAAGAAAGGGAGAGGCCTTCCAGGGCGCAGGACCTGCCAGTGCGGAGGTGCGGGGGCTGGAAACGACGCCACGTGCAGGGACGGACTGAGACCAGGTTTGCCTGGAGCCGCAGGTGCTGGGGGGGACTGTGGGGGATGGTGGTGGGGGGCAGGTGGCACACATCGAAGGGTCTGCAGAGCCAGTGCTGGCCCCAGAGAAGTGCAGAATTTTCTCAATGGCCATATTATTAATTCTCCCTGTGGAAAAATTGGAATTGGAAGAAACGCCAAGAATTAGTTATAATTAGACACTCGGCAGAGGCCCCCCTTGAAGGCTCGTGTATTCCTTGGGGCCAGGACATTGGGGTTCTCCTCGACGTGGCTGATCGGAAGTGCTGAAGCCTGGGGTGCGTCTGTGACTCCCAGGAACCAGCAGCTGGGAGCGTCGTGTCACCTTCTAGGGCTTCACAATGACTTTGCAAGGGTCAGGTCCCAGCAGAGAAGAACAATAACTCACAGTGGGGAAAGACGAGGCCGTGTGTGCCCCTATCCAGGGTCCAAAAGCCTGGTAACTCCAGCCCAGCGCCTCCCCAGAACCACACGGTAACTGAGGGACAATTCAGGAATGGCAACACTAATGCTCTGGGTCACGGGGCCCAGCTCCGTAGGTCACTTTAACTGCCCTTTCCAAGGCCCTCTGTACGTGCTTATTTAATTCCCACACGAGCCTAGGGCCATCCTCCCCATCCTACAGTCGAAGAAACTGAGGCTTTAGCTGACACAAACTGCCTGAGGGCCACAAAACACCTGCCCAAGAGTGACACTGACTCAGGGGCAGCAGAACTGAGGACAGAGATGGAAACCAGATCCTCCTAACAGTGGTTAGGCCCTATATCTAGCCATGCCTGAAGCCAACTCTGTGTGGAACTTCTCAGTCCCAGGAGCTAACACCCTGCCTTCTCTTCTCAAGCCAGTTTGAATGTGTGTGTGATTTATACCCAGGTTTGAGGCAGTCAAGTGGAAGAGCTGGGTCTGAATCCAAGTCCGCGCAGTGGCCAACAGCTCAGGGGAGCCTTAGGACTGAATGATACCCTAAGGAAGCTTCTTTTGTTCTGCGGCAGTGCTGGGGATCAGACCTGGGGCCTGGCACACACTGGCAAGTGGTGTCCTGCTCAGCTCCAGTCCCATGATTTTTGTTTGTTTGTTTGTTTGTTTGCAGTGCTAGAGACAGAACCCAGGGCCTGCACAGGCCAGGCCGAGCTGCACTGCTGAGCACACCCCTGGCCCAGAAAGAAGGTTCTTTTTATTTTTCCTGGGTACTGGGGATTGAATCCAGGGATACTTAACCACTGAGCCACATCCTACACCCTAGCCCTTTCTTAAAAAGATACTTTTTAGTTGTAGATGGACACCATGCCTTTATTTACTTTTATGTGGTGCTGAGGATTGAACCCAGGGCCTCACGCATAGGAGGCAGGGGAGATCTACCACTGAGCCACCATCCTGCCCCTCCCTAGTCCTTTTATTTCTATTTAGAGACAGGGTCTCGCTAAGTTGCTTAGGGCCTCACTAAGTTCCTGAAGCTGGCCTTGAACTTGAATCCTCCTGCCTCAGACTCCCAAGTCACTAGGATTATAGGTGTGAGCTCCAGTGCCTGGCTCACAATTTTTTTTGGTTTTTTGTACCAGAGCTGGAACCCAGGGGTGCTTAACCACTGAACAACATCCCAGTCCATTTTTTATTTTTAATTTTGAGATGGGGTCTCACTAAGTTGCTGAGGCTGGGCTTGAACTAGTGATCCTCCTGCTTCAGCCTCCCAAGCCCCGGGGATGACAGGTGTGCACCATGGTACCAGCCAGGCACAATAGATGTTCTTAATGGCCCTATGCCCACAACAAAAGATGACTCAAATAGATCTTATAGCGTAAAGCTCCCACTTTTTCTTCAAAACCCACCCGCGTGCAACTGCTTTCCCAGCGACTCTGTATATCCCAGGGCTGCGTTGTTAAGTCCCTCGTGTATCTTGGTTGAATGCAAAAAGATTTTGCATTTGCTAACCTATCAGACTTGCTTCCATCCACAAAGAAGGAACGATAAATACTCTGCATTCAATATGCCTGTGTCCCAAACAGAAGCCCCGCCATGAAGCCCTAAACCAGTGGCTGATACTGCCCCCTAGAGGTGGGACAAACAAAACACCTCACAGCCCGGAGTGGGCGCCGGGAGTGGGCGTCCAAAGGAAATATCACGGCTGTGTACCGCCAGATGGGTAACCAAGGGCAGAGGCTGGGCTATTTTTGAAAAATCTTAGACTTACACTCATTATCACCTCTCCTGCTGTGTACTACTATTTATCGCTACCACACAATACATCCCGTGAGGTTTTCTCCTTAGTTCAGGGTTTAGAGATTATCCATGCACATCTCAAATCCTGGATTTCCTCCTGGACTCCAGGTCACAGTACACTGTATTTTTAAAAAATGTTTCCTCCTCGGCTATCTCAGGAATCATTTTTAAAATGTAACTGATAGGAAATAATTAGCATTTTTTATTGTCAGAAAAGTTTTCTAATAAAATTGCATTGTGCATTGTGAATCATCTTCTTGGCTGGTGAATACAGGTTTGTGAATTCCTGAAGGAGCTTAGTCTAAACAGGAAACTTTATACTAACGCTATAAAAGGAAATCATTAGAGCTCGCCATAAACCAAAGGTAGCTGCAGATGTAAATACGGAGCCACTGAAATAGGAGATGTTTACGGAGCCACCTCCGAGGCACGGGGGGTGTGCAAACCGACACTGGCCCCTCCTCACTCACACCCCAAGTCTGTGCTGGGTCCAGGGGCTCAGAGCGCAGCTGGGAGAGGCTCCCACACTTACCCAGCGCGGCCCCTGCACGGGCACTGATCTAAGGTGCTGTGAACACAGCAGTGGCACATGGAGGCCACATCCTACTGGAACAACCAGGTGACTTTACAAAGTCAGACCCACAGGGTGGCAGCTGGAGATGGGTGCCATGGAGACAGGCAGGCAGGGACATGGGGGTGGCAGGGGACAGGATCCACTTGTCAGTGGCTCAGGAGGCCTCCTTGGCAAGGGTGCATTCAAGGGGCACCTGAAAGCCAGGAGGAGGTGGTCTCTCTCCCGAGGGCATCTGGGGGAGCCAGGAACGACAGCGCCCAGGCCGGGGGAGCACCCTCAGTGTCACTGGGGAAGGGTGTGGAGGCCAGAGAAGCTGTCGCAGAGCTCGAGAGGCAGGGCCTGGAGGGCTGGGGCGGGGGGCTGACCTGGCCAGCCTCTGGCGCCCCTGCAGCTCGGTGGGAGGCCTTTGGCCTTACACGGAGGCCACCTAGAAGCTACTGGAGGGTTTGGCAGAACTGGTGTCATCTCACCCAGGTCTCAAGTGAGTCCTGAGTCAAGAAGGGCCGAAGGCTGGAGAAGCACTGCAAAGGGCCTGTGGCAGGAGGCTGAGGCAGCCGATCCCCGAGGACAGTGCCAGGGGTGGGGCTGCCACACACAGACTCTGCTCCCTAAGGAGGAAGGATCCACACCCTGGGCAGCTTCAGAGCAGCCTCTGCTGGCAGAGCCTCCGAGTCCTGCAAGACGGCCCTTGGCCTGCCAGGACGAGGGGCCGCGGGGTGAAGCCCCCCTAGTCTGTTTCCATCTGCACCAGGACCTTTCCTTCCAGGGGAGAGGGCCCCCCGCCCAGCACAGGCACCCCAGGAGCCCCCAGGCCCTCAAGGGGAAAGAAACGAGGGCCTCCTCCTGTGCCTCCTGCAGATGCCCCCTGGGCTCCTGCAGGGCGGGCGCTGGGCCACGGCTGCAGAGGCCACCTCCTGCGCATCCCAAGGGCGCCCAGTGCCCTTCCTCTTCAGTGGGTGCCCTTGCTGTCTCCCTGCCTGGAGCGTCCCTCTGCGAGGCTGAGCTGGTTTGTCCCCTGTCCTCTCTCGGGGCCTCTCCTGACTATGGTACCCCGGGACCCCAGTCCTCGGCCCTTAGCCGGGCTTCTCTAAAGCACCTGTGTTTTCCACGTCCCCCTCAGGATGCTGGACGCACGTGGGCAGGCAGGCGCACACTCCCGCACTGCCCCGTGGGAGGAGGAGCCATGAGGTAGCTGTGGGGAGGAAGGAAGGGGTGGGAGGGATGAACCGAGGGAGGCAAAACCCTGCTCTCAGAGAACCTGGCGAGGAAACATGGACGCAGCTGCTCCAACGCAGCGCAGCAGGCACCCTGGAGGTGCACGCAGGTGGTGCCTGGCAGGGGGTGGCTCTGCGGGGGCCTGGTTAGGAAGGGCTCCGCAGGAGACTGGGTGCGGGGAGGGGCTGCGGGAGGGAGGGCGGTGTCAGGGAACAGCTCCAGGGGACCCTGAGCCCCTCGGGGCTGGGGTGGGGGTGCTGGGGTGGGGGGTGGAGGAGGGACCCGGCAGGTTGGCTTCAGCCCAGGGAGGGCCAGTCCCACCTGCGCAGTGACAGGGAGCCTCACTCCTGGTCCGGGGGCACAGCAGAGTTCTGGGGCCCCAAATTGGCTTTATGCTCAAAAACGAGTCCCGTTATTTTCCACACAAGACAACGCTGCTCTGAGAGAGGTGCCAGGTAGCATGACGCCCCTGTGCCACCCCTTCCCTGGCCACCGGGGGCTCCATTCCTCCCCCTCCTTTCTGGCTGCAGGTTCCAGCCAGGAGGTGCTCCGAGACGCGCTGCCTCCCCTGGGGCCAGAGGAATGGCACTGGCTGGCCACGGACTCCTCTGAGGGGCTCCTGTTAGGTATTTTGGTCACAGCAACAAAAAACTGACTAAACCAAACGGAATATTCTCCGGGCCTCATCTTAGCTCCTTTTCTGTTGCTATAACAAAATACCTGAGCCTGGGTAATTTACAGAGCAGACATGTATCTGGCTCATGGTTCCAGAGACCCAGGAGAGTGACCCCCGCCTCTGCTCAGCTGCTGGCGAGGGTCTCATGGTGGCAAGAGGGAAAGCGAGTGACCTTGCGCAGCAGACCCTGCAGAGAGAGGAACCAGGAAGCTTCATGACCCTCCTCTCAGGTGGCAAAGCTACTCTTGAGTCGATCACAGGGTCCCTCCACAAGGACGGCTCCCTCACACCCGACTCTTGGGGGCTGCTCCCCTGGAGGTGGAGTCTTAGTGGGGCCACCACCCCAACCCACAGCAGCCCCAGGAAGGAATGAGGCAGCGTCCAGCCTCCAACAGGGACAAGCCTCGGCAACATGACACGAAGTGACAGAGGCCAGCCGCTGAAGGCACAGGCTGTAGGACTCATTCATATGAGACGTCTAGAACCCGCCAATCCAGAGACGGAAGTGGGGGGGGTCACCAGGGAAGGAGGGGAGGGGTGAGGACCACCCTCGGTCCAGGGCCCCCTGGAGAGAGGTGCCCGCTCTGAATCAGCTGGTGGCCATGGTGGCGATGGCAGCACCACCCATACACACTGGCTGCACTTTAAACCGGGGCGTTTTGTTATGCGGATTACGTACCAATGAAAAAAATGAGATGGATGAGGCCCGCCACGTGCATGGAAATTGCTCAGAGGCCGAGAAGACGGGCTCCGTGCCGCTGGCGCCCAGGACGATGCCGGTCAGAACACTTAGTGGTTCCAGAACACGGGGCAGGCTGAACGCAGGTGGCCCCTGTGTCCCTGCGCTCCAGGAACCACTGACACCAGAGGGGAGGCCTGCGAAAACCCCGCGGGGACAGAGTGAGGCTCTGGATCTGGGAGGGATCCCGCCTTCCCTTTGCCGTGAAGGGCGCTGAGCCTTCCTCTCTGGCTGGTGGGGGCCTGTGGGGGGACACTCAGCGCCGGCGGCTGGGCTACGACAGTCACACCTGTACACCAGCCCTGGAAAGCGTTGCCTCGGTGGCAGACGAGGAGTGGCACCAGGCTGGAGGCAGAAGGCAGGATCCAGGACGTCGCCAGGGAATGAGGGGGTGGTGACAGAGGAGTCCCTGCGGGAGCTACTGGTGTGTCTGTCACAGAGACTGGGAGCCCGCGGCGAGGAGGAGGCCTGGGACGGGGGCTGCGGGGAGGGGACGGGGGCCAGGCGTGCAGACTGCGGGAGGATGGCCAGCTGCGCCTAGGAGGGAGGGAGGCTGGGACCTCCTCAGCCCAGGGTGGCCCGCCCCTCCCAGAGCGGCCACAAGCTCTGGCCTCCTGGCCTCCTCCTGCTCCCTCCAGCCTGCAGCGCCCGGGGCTGGGCCAGCACGCCCAGGGGCAGGTCGGGAGCCTGCGGCAGATGAACTAAAACAAGAAAAACCAACAAAACAACAAGAAGCAGCATCCGGCCTCCATGTACCCAGACCCGGCCCACGCCCTGGAGCCCACCCAGAGAAAGCCACACGGTGCCCAAGGAGAAGGGACAACGTGCCAGGTGGAGGCCCCACGTGTCCTCCAGCTGGGGACTGTCCAGCTCTGCTTCCACTCTCCCGCCCTGAGGCTCTGCCTCGCCTCCGGCCTGGGGAATGGAGCTGGCCAGCCCTGGGCCTGACCTGGAAGCCACCCAGCCCTCCTTCAGACAGATCAAGGATCAAGAGAGCCAGCGGACACCAGGTCAAGACCGCAGCCCCAGGACGGCAGGTCAGAAAGCCGCTGCACATGGTGACTCATGACACCAAGGTTCAACAGCCCCCAGCTCCCCAGATGCCATTTTATTCTTTGCAGTCCTGGGACCTGAACCCGGGGCGCTCTCTGTACCTGAGTCACACTCCCAGCCCCTCTGGTTTTTGATTTGAGACAGTCCCCCTGTGTTCCTGAGGCCCCCTGAGGTGCTGAGGCCGGCCTGGAACTTGTGAGGCCCCTGCCTCGGCCTCGAGGCTGCTGGGCTCCCAGGGAGCACCATGATGCGAGCTCCAGGTGTATTTGGGTACCCTCAGGAATGTACACACACACAAAGGAAGGTCTAGAAGTGGCAGGCCAGGCTTCTCCAGCGGCAATGGTTACTCCAGGCCAGGGGTTGGGGAGAGAAGGAGGTAGGGAAAGACAGGGATGAGCAGAAGGGACTAGAAATGGTTTTATTTTCAAGGAAGCCATTCTCATTACTATCCCACAAGTAACCACCTTTCCCGACCCTCCCCCCCACCCTCCCTCCTCAGAAAAGGAAAACAGTCAGGCCAGGCCCGGTGGTGCCCACCTGTGATCCCAGCCACCAGGAGGCTGAGGCAGGAGGATCTCAAGTCCAAGACCAGCCTCAGCATTTCAGCAAGGCCCTGAGCGTCTTAGCAAGACCCTGCTTCAAAGACAGAATCAACACATTAAAAGGGCTGGGCACGTGGGACGGTGGTCGAGAGCCTCTGGGTCCAGTCCCGGGGGAACAGTGTCCCCTTCATGCTTTGAACAGAGCATTGCTGCTCTGCCCTTGGGACTCTTTCTAAATGGCCAGGTTCCTTCTCTTCCTCTCTCCTTCTCTCCAGCTCAGGGACACAGGATGGCCTCTCCTCCCACCTGGGCAGAGCTTCCTGTCCAGGAGCACGGCCCTCCCACTGCAGGAGGAAGTCACCCAGACTTGGGGACGGCCCAGAAGGTCTCAGGCTGACCGTCTCCCGGGTTAGCCAGACAGAGAGCACCTGGAGTGAAGGCTCACGTCACCTCCTTAAAACCCCCTGGGACAGGAGTCCCCTGTGCTTCTCTTTTGCGAGCCAACGGAGAAAACCTTTTCCTGTTTCTCGAACCACGTTCTCGTCATTGAATGGCATCCAAGGCCAGGTCCGAGCTCTCAGTAACGCCGGTGCCAAAAAGAAAGAGGGGAACTGTCCTTGGTGATCCACCCCGGGCCAGACTCCGCCTCGGGGGCTCCTCCCCACTGCAGGCTCCCCCACCCCTGCCTGCGAGGACCTGTGAGCTGACGCCACTCAGGACGATCCCCAAACCTGCATCCCCATCCGCAACAGCCATCTTTCTGGTCCTCAGACCCAAACCTGAGGTCCTGGGGGCCCTCCATTCCTCTCCCAGACACGCCCCTCCCACCCCAACAGGCTGACCTTCCAGGGCTGGGACCCGCCCCTTCTCGGCAGCCCTGCTGCTGTCCCCAGGCCAAGCCACCAGCACCTCTTTAGGGCTCCCTGGGGCCTGGTGCCCTGCAGCCTGCTCTCCACCCCGGGAGCAGGAGAAGCTGCAGGTTTGACTTTCAGGGTGGCTCCCTCTCACCCCAGCAAAAGCCCTCACCCTGACAGATGGCTGCAGGCCAGTGTGACCTGACCGTGACCGTCCTCGCCTCTCACAACCCAGCCCAGTTCCCGGCTCCAGCCCACAGGTCCTGCCCCCAGGCCCCACTGCCCCTTCCTCAGCTCACAGGGCGCCTTCCCCAGGCCCTGCCCGGCCCCCACTGCCTCACTGTGGTCCCTGACGTGCATCACACCTTTCTTCTTTGCTGAGACTCGGCCTCCAACCCCGAGGACATGGAGCGCAGGACGGTGAGGCTCTGAGGGGCCCACGGAGGGTCTCCAGGCCTGGGCCAGCCCAGGGTACCGCAGGTCCTTGAAGACACCCCCAAGTTCATGAACGCACGCGCTCGCATGCCTGTGCCATGAAGTCCCCGGCCACACCAGCCCCGGGGACCCGTCTGCTACTCCCACTGCACGGGGAGTCGTCCCAGGGGAAGCGACGGGGCCAGCACTTGACCCCAGCTCTCCAGGACTCCAGAGGCTGCTCTCGTGCCCTTCAGGGTCACGTCGCTCCGTGAAACGTGGCTTCTGAGACACGGCGTCAACTGAGTCGTCCAGAAAGAAGTACCAAGGAGCTCTGCACCCCGGCCAGGGGCTGCACTGTGGTGATGACACACGGCGGGCCCCTCGCCTGAGTCAGTGGCCGGTCCTCAGTGACACACAGCGGAGCCAGCCTGGGCGGGACGCTCACCGAGCTGCCGCAGAGACCGAGGGGCATCAAGCCCGGCTCCTGCCACCCAGGCTGCGCCCTGGGGACTCACTTCCACTTGTCAACGTGCAGCTACCCTCTGGGCCACCCTGTCCTGTGAGCCAGCAGGTCACAGCACTGAGTCCTGGGAGTCAGGTCCAGACAGACCTGGCCACTGGCCATGGCTGGCTGGACCAGACCCAGGAGAGTTTGGATTCAGAGATTTGGGGAGGGTCTGGCTACTCTCTTGGAAGGGGGAAGTGAATTTAGGAGTCACTGGGGACTCTTCTCTGCCAGGTGAACTGAGAAAAAGAGAAAGCTGGGCTGGGGCGGCGACACAAGCTTGTAATGCCAGGGACTCAGGAGGCTGAGGCAGGAGGATCCCAAGCTTAAAGCCAGCCTCAGCGAGTTAATGAGACCCAGTGTCAAAAATAAATAATAAAGTAAAATAAAAAGGGCTGGAGACACAGCTCGGGGGAGAGAGTCTCTGGAGAGCACGTTTGTACCCAGGAGGAAGAGTGACATGGGAGCAGAGGGCCACGGGAAGAACTGAGAGGCGCCTCCTGGGACCTGGGACCAGGAGGGCTCCGGCCGCTCCCACCACCCGATGCGTCCCTGCCCTTGGCTTCTCGGAATCGGCCACGCTCCCTCTCAGAGTTTCATGATGAAGTCACCTGTCCTCCTGCCGCTGCCGCTAGGTCGAGTTTATTTTTTTAACCAAGTCCTAAGTGATACGAATGCCCTGCGGAGCTGCTCTAAGAAATAAAAGTAACACATAAAAAATGGTTCCTCAGTGTCTGTCCCTTGGTCAACGACGCCCACTGTGTGGTCGCTAATGTGGTTGTTGTAATCAAGCCACAAGGACATGCTATTACAGGACCTCGGCCAATTAATCATCCTACCCAGTAGTCTAGATTGCTCTTCCCGGGAAGGGGGGCGCGTGGGGATCTGTCCTTGTCCTATCCCAGGCCATAATTTTATCAATGGCTGTTTATTAAGTCTGTGGATGACATTCAGATGAGGGACACTTGGAAAAACCTCGGTGACAGATTCTGAGTTCAGATCAATTTCTGTGGGCTCCACGGTGGACCTTTACATGGTGAATAAAATCCACAGGGTCAAGGTCAAGGTCCCGGGCGGCAGAGGCCTGGGAGGAAGCGTGGCCTGGGGAAAGTTCCGGGACAGAGACAGAGCGTTGGGCTCAGGTGCTTGTCGTGGTGACAGCTGGTGTGGTGGCCTCAAGCTCCCACCCAGGGCACACACGGTGGCACGCTGGGACCTGGAGAGAGGAAGGGTACTGACAAGCACTGGCATCTGCTGGGTGCCAGGCCCCTCCCCCTGTCGGCTGACCCTCTCATTGACCTAGTGAGGTGGCACCCTCATCCCCACGGCACAGGGAGGGTGCCAGGCTCCAGGTGGAGCCCAGAGCAGATGGGATTCTGAGGCCAGCTCTCACTGGGCAGTACACCCCACCCCACAGGGGACCAGTGCGTAGCTGGAACGTTCTGTCTGGTCCCGATTCTGTCTCATTTTAGAGAAAAACGAACTTGTCCAGATGCAGGTGACCAGGAAGGCCAAATCCTACCAAGAAGTCACCCTGAGAAGGGATGGAGCTGGGCAGACCAAGAGCAATCGGCACGCTGTCCTCTCCCACGCACGCAAGTCCTCAGAAAGGACACCTGGGAGGACGAGGAGGGGCACTGGCAGATTAAAAATGTGGAGAAGTCCCCGAGGAGTGGACGGACAGCAGCCAGAACCGGAACAAGACAAAGAGACACGGGCAAAGCCGAAGCCAGGAGGCGCTGTCCAGGCAGGGGGGCCTGGGCAGCTCCACACCAAGCCCCGGAGCCCAGGGAGGGGCAGGCCTGGGCAGAGGGCGGGAGAGTGCCCACCCGCAAGGGAGGCCAGAGGTGGCCCTCTGATCCACCAGCCTCTGAGAGCCATGATGGTGGCCACTGGGACAGAAAGGACCCGGATGGAAGGACAAGGGAGGCCCTGTGTTCAGAAGACAGGCCACCACCACCACGCTCTCGCGACAAGTCCTCCCCTGTGCCACAATCGCTGTGGCAAACTGAGAGGACACGGCACCCCCCAGGGAGTCCCACCCAGGTCCATCCACAAGAATGGGACCCAGTTAGAATGAGAGACATGCCATGTTGGTAAGGCCACATCAAAATGGGAGGGAGGGAGGGAGGGAGGGAAGGTGCCCACCGAGCAGAAAGCAAGCCACCTCGGTACCCCAGGTGTATGTCCACCGAGCACCAAGGCTCCAGGAAAGCAGCACTAGGGGAGCGGGGTCCGTGTGACAAGTAGAAGAAATGACAACCAAGGACTGGAGTGTGGCTCAGGGAGGGTGACTGCCTGGAACGCACAGGCCCTGGGTTCAAGACCCAGCGCTGCACACACACACATACACACACACACTCACACTCACACATACACACACGCACTCACACTCACACATACACACACACACTCACTCTCACACACACACGCACTCACACACACAACACACTCACATACACACTCACACACAGTCACACACACACACTCACACACTCTCACACACACACACACTCACTCTCACACATACACACACGCACTCACACTCACACATACACACACACTCACTCTCTCACACACACAACACACTCACATACACACTCACACACAGTCACACACACACTCACACACTCTCACACACACACACACACTCACTCTCACACATACACACACGCACTCACACTCACACATACACACACACACTCACTCTCTCACACACACACTCTCACACACACAACACACTCACATACACACTCACACACAGTCACACACACACTCACACATACACACACACTCACTCTCTCACACACACACACACTCTCACACACACAACACACTCACATACACACTCACACACAGTCACACACACACTCACTCTCACACATACACACACGCACTCACACACATACACACACACTCACACATACACACACACACTCTCACACACACACACTCTCACACACACAACACACTCACATACACACTCACACACAGTCACACACACACACACTCACACTCACACATACACACACACACTCACTCTCTCACACACACACTCTCACACACACAACACACTCACTCTCACACACACACACTCACACACACACTCACACACTCACACTCACTCTCACACACACACATACACACACTCACACACACAGACTCACACACACATACTCACCCTCACACACACAACACACTCAACACACACACACTCTCACACACACACACTCGTACACACACACACTCACACACACACACACACACACACACACACAAGAAAGAACAACCAAAGAACAGAGAAAACAACGAAGCGGAGAGATTTTAAATATGCTCCACAGTATCCGAGGATCTGACAGGGCCTTGCAGTCTGTTAAGGAGAGAATCAATAGGAAGTCAGCGACGTGGACGGTCAGGCCGAGGCACTCACCCAAACACAGGAGTGGGGACAGAGAGGACTGGCGAAAGGTAAAAGGCCACTCACGCTATTGGCAAGGCTTTAGAGCGACGGGCTTCCCCAACAGAGGCACAGATTAAGATCCCCTCACAGGGTTATTTACAGATTTCTTGCCACATAAACCAAATAAATCCCTATTATTTAGGTGAAGGGTCAAGAAATTACAATCACAGGCTGAATGTGGCCAGACACTTTTTAAAATAAAGTTTTATTGGCACACAGCCACACTCACTCATTTGCATATTAACTAGGGCTGTTTGCACTCGGTGGCAGAATCGTGTGGTGGTGACAGAGTAAGACCAAAGCATTTATTATCTGCCCTTTACAGGAAAAACATCGCTGAGCCCCACTTCAGGCTCTTATTAGTTGTGTTTTCTGTTACTTGAAGCCAAATGCACTCCTAACTAAGCGATGAAGGGAGGCGCACAAATACAGAAAGCTCTAGAAAAGTGAACATCCAGTTAATAGTCGTTACTTCGGGGGAGGGGAATGAGACTGAGGGAAAACTTGATGGGATATTTTAATTTATTGTACAAACAGGAATTGTAAAATAATGACAATGAACTCCAGTTGTTTTGTAACTTGATTTTTCTAAGAATAACTGAAGCTCTCACCACGATGGCAAAGAACGGCCTGCTGACACACCTGAAAGTATGAGTGAGCCCCACAGACACATTTAGCAGGGAAAAAAGACATAAAAAGTACTCACACTGTAATTCCACTTGTATGAAGTTCTACTACAGGCAAATTTACGCTGTCAGAGTCAAGATCACGGTTATTTCTGGAGAGGTATGTGACCTGGGAGGGGACATGCAGGTCTCCTAGGGCCCGAGGAGTGCTCCACGTTGCTGATCGGGGAGTGTCAGCTCAGGTGTGTTCCTGCATCAGTGCTCATGCAACTCTACTCCTAAGACTGTCTGTTTTGGGGGGCTGGGTTGTGGCTCAGCGGTAGAGTGCTTGCCTGGTGCTAGGTTCAATCCTTAGCACCATATAAAAATAAATAACTAAAAAGATCATCTACTTTTTTATACATAAGTTATACCTCAATAAACAAAAAGTTGAGAATAACGGAAGGTACTCATTGTCCCTGATTAAAGGACGAGTCTAATTCTGAAATATATGTAATTGTACAGGAAAAAGTGGGGAGGCAACATATAAACAAGTAACAGGGACGATCCAGAATGGATGGGGGGAGGATTTTTGTGCCTTTCTGCATGTTCTAATCTCACTGCCGTCGATGGCATTAGTCTGCAAACCAGGGACTCCGAGTGTCTGGCCCACTGGGGTGGGGGCTGCAGGTGTCACCACACCTCTGCTGCCCTCTGCCCTGAGCCCGCCACCCCAGCGGGAAGGACCCAGGGCCGACTGGAGGAGCAGCCCGCCCTGGCCCCGGTAGGTGTGCCACTCTTTGGACTCCCTGGCCAGCCCTGGCCAGCCCACCAGGAGGTACTATTTTCAGCTCCATTTTGCAGATGAGGACATGGAGGCACCAAGGTTTCAGAACTTTCCAGAAGTCACACCGTCCTTGAGTGGTACCGCCAGCAAGCAAACCCAGACAGTCCAGCCCAGACCCTGGCCCTCCACCACTGCTGTTCTATTGTTTTGGTGACAACCATCTCCCAGGTGTGAAATGAAACACAAGTGACCCAAAGAACATTTTTTGAAACAATTTAAGTTTCTACATGTTTTTTCTTTCTTTTTTTAATACTGAGGATGTAACCCAGGAGTGCTTGACCACTGGACTGTGTCTCCAGACTTATTTATTGAGATGGGGTCTCACTAAGTTGCTCAGGGCCTCCCTAAGTTGCTGAGACTGGCCTCAAACTCACAATCCTCCTGCCTTGGCCTCCCAAGTCACTGGGACTGCAGGCGTGCACCACAGTGCCCAGCTGAAAGCCACTTGGAGAGACTCTGCCATCTCAGCTCTGCCATTCCCTCCACAAAGTGGCCATGCAGTGGCGCCCGGCTTTGCCGGCCACCCTTTCCCCTTTCCCACCCTTTCTCTGTGGTCCTTATGTTCCTTTGGGAAGACACCCCTCTCTGACCATCTTAGTGTCCCCAGGATGGTACCAGACTGAGCCTGGCTAGTGCCACAATGTGCCGGGCCCTCTTCTAACCCCCCCACCCCGGTGACAGACGCCCATTCTACATGTGAAGAAACTGAGGCTCAGGGGGAAGGGATGGGCCAGGATCATCTAGGCTGCCTGGCTCCAGTGCCCGGGCTCTCTCCCGATGCCATCTCATCTCCACGCAGTAAGCCTGGGCAGCTGGCACCGTCTTGCCACTGAAAGCCTGCTGAGAACGGACCCGTCGTGCAGGACAGCAGGGCGCAGAGGGCTGAGTCAGGACACCTGGATACAGCCAGGCCTGCTGCCACCCACCCTGGGAACAGATTCCCTCTTTCACCGAAGCTGGCTTCAGGAGGGCTTCTACCCTCTGAGCAGGGTCTGGAGACCTGGCCCCGGGCCCCGATGAGGTCACAGTCAGAACTGCTGGTTCTTGCCAGGTCTGGGGAACCCAAAGGAAACAGAGGCCTCAGAGGAGAGAGGAGCGTCCTCACGCTCAGTGACAGCGGCAGCACGGGGGCCTACATGGCCTGGTGTGCTCCAGGCCCCGGCCCGAGACGGAGGGGCAGTCCCCAGGGCTGCCTGTGACCTGGAGACACACGTCCAGGGGTCACTCTCAGGCGCCTCCCTTTCTTACGTCATACCACTCTCTTTTCTAATCATATTCCACACCCCACAAGCCGACTTCTCCAAGTGTAGGGAGGAGGTGACAGGGACACTGTAAAGGCAATTTCATGCCTGTGATCTGAGGACTGAGAGAACTTTGCGGATGCTCTGTTGAAGGGCACGTTGCTTCGCCAACTCAGGCCGGGAAGGGAAGCCGCCGTCGTGTCTCCTGGTCCAGCTGCAGCTTTCGGAGGGCTCTTCCTCCGGTTCAGTCTGTGCTGGGAGCTATGCTGGCCTAGGATCCAGACACGTCACTCTCCTTCCTGCCATAGCATCAGAAATTGATTCTCTTTGCTTTTCAAGGTTCAAATTTGGGCCCTGCTGCTGTTAAACTGGGGTTACGGGGGCTATGTCTCTGTACGTGTCTCCTGTAGCTCCTACCTGCTTGCCAGAGTCTGGGGCAGGTGGCTGATTCAGTCACAAGGTCATTCCCAAGGGGACAGATTACATGTCCCCCCCCTTTTTTTTTTGGTACCACGGGTGCTTAACCACTGAGCCCCATCCCCAGCCCTTTTTATATTTTATTTAGAGACAGGGTCTCACTGAGTTGCCTGTGGCCTTACTAAGTTGCTGAGGCTGACTTTGAACTCACAATCCTCCAGTCTCACCCTCCCGAGCTGCTGGATTACAGGGTGCGTCACCTCGCCCGGCACATGATGGTACCAAATGAGTGAGGGACACTGGCCCAAACTGAGTCCTGCTCTTTCTTGGCAAGACTCACCCCTCACCTTTTGTCTTTGAAGGGATTAGCTTTATCACCAAAGCCACTTTGCCCTGCCAGTCCTAAATCATAATCCTCAACATTTACTGAGCTGCTAGTATGTGCCAGCCCCGTTCTAAGCACTTGGTCCACGTGAACTCACTGACTCCTCACCTCAGCGCCGTGCCACAGGTTCTGCCATCCCTACCCATGAGAAGGGAGGTTGAGCCACGGCGAGGGGAAGTCACGTGCCTGGCGGAGAAACCCAGGTGTTTGGTTCCAGGGTCACAGGCTCCACACTTGACTGTCCTGCTTCCAACTCTGCATAAATCACAAGTGGCCAATGTGGCAGGGGCCCCACTCCAAGTTCTCTAAGTTACAGAGACCAAGACCTCAAGAATCAAAAGGACTGGCCGTGAGAACTGGGAATTCATCTGACAGTTGAACCCAAAACGGATTTCGCTCTTGTCTGCCCAGAAACACGAACTAAGAGGTTTCCTTCCAGGAGAAGTGCCCATCTGGAACGTCAGCTGTCCTGCAGGCTCCCGGAATGCTGCCCCGCTGGCCTGCATGCCTAGTTGTCTTTCTTCCTCCTTTCACTCACATGTTTTGGGGGAGGTAGTGCTGGGGACGGAGCCCGAGGCCCTGTGCCTGCTAAGCCCGTGCTCTGTCGCTGAGCTGCACCCCCCTCAAAAAGGGCAACTGAGCTCTTGTAAATATGGAGGGACAGCTCCCGGTGGCCCAAGGACCGAGCTGCAAGGACGCTGAGAACTGCAGTGAGGAAGGGAGAAGGGTCAAAACCTCCAGGAGAGTGGCCAGTCCCTCGGCCTCCTGCAGGCAGCCAGGATGGGGCTCTGAGCTAAGGCTGTAAGAGATTTTCAGAAATCGAGGCGCTGGACATGCCCCCAAGTCCTTCCCAAGAGACTGGCCCAAGGCTTCAATGCGGGAACTGCTGCCAAGGACAGCCACACTTGAACTTGGACAGCACTCAACAAGGTGGCCTCGAACAGAGAGCTCTGCCCCTCTTGTGCACTATTAGGAGATGAATTGGACACATTGATCTCAATGAAGCCCACAGCCTTTGATCCATTAATTCTACTTTTAAGAAATTTAACCTTTGGCTATTTCTGCACATGTGCACAAAGATGTGCTTTAGGACACTCTCGATTCTTAAGGTAGCAAAAGACTATTAATAGCCTAGACATTCATTAACCAGGAGCTTCTAGAGCATTATGCAATTATTTAGCAGCAAAATCCCATCCAAGTGGACATGAAATGTATGACCTTTATACGTCTCACTCTGGATGAATATTCATATTTTGCTGCACATATATTAATGTATTTGATAACAGGACACTTCTCTAGGCCCTACTAGGATGGTCTCTTCTTTCTTTTCTTTTGGGGGGGGTGGTATTGGGAATTGAACCCAGGGATATTCTACCACTGAACTACAGCTCCAAAACTTTTTATTCATTTATTTTTTTGAGACAGGATCTCACTAAGACAGGATCTCATTAAGCTGGCCTCTAACTTGGGATCCTCCTGCCCCAGCCTCCTGAGGAGCTGAATTAGAGGCAGGCATTACCGCACACAACTGGTATTGATGAAGGACTGTGTTCTGGTATATGTGCAATGAGATAAAGCCATAAAAAGAATGAGGTCTGCCCATGCAACCTGCTAGGAATGTTCCCCAAGACACAATAAGGTGTAAAACTACTAATACTACTACTAGAAATAATCCAGGAACAAAATAATGGGTGGCATTGCCATGTTGGACAAGGAGGGCGTGGCTAGGTGGCACAGGAGACAGAACACACACTCTGCATAGTTGGAGACTGTAGAGTATCAGGGAAGGGCACAGAAGGAGCTGATTACAGTGGGAACTGAGGCTGGTGTTAGAAGCACTGGATCCCCAAACACCCCTCCTCCTCCTCCTCCTTTGTTTTCCTTTTGTGGGGCTGGGGAGGGGTCTCATGCAGAGGAGGCGAGCTCTCCATCCCTGAGCTACCCCATACCCTCAGTCCCACCTGCCTTGATGAACATTCTCAGGTGCTGACTAGCCAGGGCCCAGGCTCTCCCTCTGGCCTGTGAACTGAACTCCTGGATGAAGAGCTACCAGTAGAGAGAAGCCTCAAGGTGCTGAGACGGTGCTTGTGGTGGTGCACTGAAGAGACAGAGGTGGTGTCCAGAAAGCCTCGTGCCTGCAAGCACTGTCTCCTTTCCTGTGTTCCCCTGAGACCTCTGTCTCATCCTTTGCTTGGGAAAAGTGAAGAGAGCCTCTAGTCTTGCACCAAAGTCCCTGCTAATAACAGGAAGTGGCATGTGTGTGCACGCCCATGCAGAGGGGAGGTGTGGCGTTTTCTAGGTGAGAGAGTTAAACGACTTCTGCAGTTCTTTACCAAGCGAGCTGGGCAGATGTGAGCACTGTCAACAGCAGTTTTGGGGATCTTCAATCAACTGCAAAAGATGGCAGTCCCTGGTCACAAGTGGCTCTGAGTGTTAGGAATGGGCACCGGGGGCTGGGCTGCCAGGGGACACACACAGGAAAGGCTGGAGGGAGCCAGGCAGGCCCCTGCAGGGGGAGCAGCAGGGGAGGAGCATCGCGCCCCTTCTCGCTGCCACTCTATCTTTGGACGCCCAGGACGGGCGAGCGCTGCGCTAGGAGCCTGAATGCACAGCTGCCCTCAGCTTCTACGCCAGCTCACCAGAGGGCATTAGAGACAGGTCACGGGGTCCAGGGACACGACGAGGTCACACCTTGGGATTTGCGGCTGATCTCCTTAACTCGGGGACTCGGGACCTGCACCACAGCCCTCCAGGCGCATCAGAGTGGCAGCGGCCTCCATGGCTCTGCGCAGGAGGACATGACCCCAGCCCCAGGCCTGTGAGCTGCACGGTGCCCTGGGCACCAGCGTGGACCCTGGGGGATTGGGACTGAATAAAGATTTCAACCTCCTCAGTGATTTTCATTCTTTTTTCTTTTTCTTTTTTTTCAGCGCTGTATGATAAATTGGCTTCCTAATGATTTTTGAGTAAACTACAATGACCACAATTTCAAAAGCATTAATAATTCATGACCAAGGGCCATAAACACTCCATAATCTCTGCAGGCAGGAGCCATGACTACTTGTTAGAGACGAGCCAGAGAATACTTTTACCCGCTGAACTGAAAGAATTTACTGACTTCGCGCAAACTAACCGAGCTCTGATTTCCAGAAATGACTGTGACCCTTCCCAGGCCGCGGCTCAAGCCGCCTCTCCCAGGAAGTCCTCCCGGGAGGGCGCTGCCAGGCTCCCGTATGCGTCTGACTCTTGGCTTCCTGACGTGTGTCTTCTGGTGTCTGTGACTCGGGGAGCACGGGGGCTCTAAGCCAGTGGCGTACAGAGCGCCTGGTCCAGAGCCAGGGGCCACCTCATGCAGGGAAGCCCTGGTTCACACCCAGGCCGCCATGGGGCACCTGCGGGGGGGGGGGGGGTAAGAAATGCTGACGTCAAGGCCTCGCCCCCAGAGGTTGTGGTTTAGTGGCTTGGGAACGGACCTTGACATCAGGGCGTTTAAAGTTTCCAGGTGGTTCCAACAGGTGGCAGTTGGGGACCTCTGACAAAAAGTGCCGGGCCCTGTGGGGACACGGTCGCTGTGGACCTGCTGGATATCAAGCAGGTGGGGGGCAGGGATGGCATCTGAAGGGGCAGCCACTGCCCATGGACACTTGGTAGGAGTAAGGACTCAGTGGTTCCTTATTTTTCCAAAGAAGCCAGGGGACGGCGTGTGTACGTGAGCCCCGCCTCGTCCAAACCAGGGCACGCCTGCTTCCCCCAGAGCTGTCCCAGGTGTGGGCCAGGCCCAGCTCACCTTTGGACGACTCTGGCCTGGCAAGCTCATGAGGCAGCCTCCCTCTTCCCCTCGCCAGGCAGGCCCAGGACCACTGGGAGCTGTCCCCAGTCCCTACCTGGGGGGGACCCCGGGCACCCCAGCCAGGGAGCGAGCCGGCCACGCCGGCTCAACGCGGGCCCAGCAGCTGTTCCAAGCTGCTCTGGGAAAGATGCTCCCTCCCTGCCTTTCCTGGGGACGGGGCCTGATGGGGACCTGGCAGCCTGCAGAAGCCACAGACTGCGGGAGTCCCTGCTTCCAGCTGAGGACGTGGCGGGGAGGCTGTTGCGACAGAGCAGGGGGCCGCCCCTCTGCACCTCTTTCTTTTGTTTCTCTAACCAAACAAAAACCCCCGTGCAGAAAGGCGGCCCCTTCTTTTTTCAGAGGCCAGAAACCATCTTAAATCTCTTAAGTCTCTGGGTTGAGCCTGGGGTGGAGATTAACAGCCCGGCTCTTTGTTTTCCTTCCAGCACTTTCTAGAAGAGGTAGGACCTACAGGCTCCTACATGCTCCCCAGCAAGGGGAGGAGCTGGGGGCTGTGAGCGGGGGAGCCTGGTCACCAGGGAGGGAAGAGCAGCGGTGGCCCGCCCTGCAGCGAGCTTTCCCAGCTGAGTGCCCCAGGGGGAGTGGGGGGTGCCACTGCTCCGTGACCCAAGGCCCCTGGGGAGGTGGCCACGAGTCCCCTTGAACGCTGGTCTCCACCACTGGCACTTACGGAGGGGGCTGCAGGCTACCAGAGCAGGGGACCCAGGCCCACACTGCAGAGGGGACAGGCCCAGCAGGGCCCTGGGGCCTCTGCAGCCCAAGCCCAGCACACCTCCTCAGAGCTGGCCGAGAGCAGGAGGAAAGCAACAGAAAGAGAAAGAGCCATCTTTTGGGCCATTTTTGAGCCCTGGGACCCAGCGGACCTGACAAATGCCCTTTGTCACTGGAAAGACATCACTGTGCCATCAGAAGTGTCAGGGTGGGTGTTGATGGCTTCAGGATCAGTGGGTATCCATCATGACGTCACACACTTCATTCCCCTGCTCCCCTGCACCCCCGCACCCACGTGCCACTAAACGAAGACTAATTTAAACTCCCATGAGCTTGGGACTTGCTCCGAGGGCCTGTGGTGACCTGTGTCCTTGCCATGGCTTCCCACCCTGCTGAGGCTCGGAGAACTTGCGACTTTCCTTATTGGCGTCGCTCTGGCTTTGACCGTGTTGCTCGCTGGGCCTGGAGAACAGTCCTCCCTGAGAGGCAGCCTGCAGCGACCTTCCTGGACTGTGCTGGCAGTTGGGGGGCCCAGGGCCTGCACGACCGTCCTGCGTCCTCTGCTCACTGTGACGATGCTGCGACCATCTCTTCTGACCACACAGTGCACACAGTGACTGAGTCCCCGTCCCTGAGGCCTGGCAGTCAGGGGAGGCTTCAGGCCAGCCACAACGTTCTGTGGCTCCTTCCCTCAGGAGGTGAGGCCTGGCCTCCGCCAGCTCTCCGCTCTTACTCTGCCCCACCCCTGGAGTCTGGGCTGACCTTGTGACTTGCTTTGCAGCTCCTAGACCCAGTGAGCCTTGCAAATATCCTTTTGTTTTAAAAAGTGGCACGAGTGACAAAGTGCCAGTTGCAGGCCTGTGACTCAAGAGGTCCTGCAGCTGCCACCCTCCTACTCTCAAACCCAGAAGCCCCACATGGGCCAGCCTGGCCAGCCTGCTGGGAGGTGAGAACCTGTGGGGAGAAATGACACCCCGCAGGAGCCCAGGCTGCCCCGGGGGAAACAGCAGTGAGCGCAGACGCAGGGGCGTCCCCAGAATCAGCAGAGCCAGCCCCTCGGCACAACCACTGGGGAAGCCCAAATTGCCAATTCATAGAACCAGGAACCAACTGCACATTTTAATCCACTGAAATCGGAGTGATTTATCACATGCAGCTAACTGATATGCTCTGGAAGACATTATTGTTCCAAGTGACACCGGGTTGACAAGTCTAGCTGCCAACTCTAATGTGGTCTAGGATCCAAGGAGGGAACTCAGTAAGAAAAGAGGAGGAGGACCCAGCATATTTATTGACCACCCAGCTCCCCAGGTCCTTTCAGACACAGTGGCCTCCCCCTGGCCCTCACGGGTGGCACATTTACCTCCTTTTTCTCCCGAGAGCAGGACCGACTTCTCTGAGCCTTTCGCAGGGTCTGACCTGTGGCGGTTCAAAGGCAGAAGCAGAGGTTGAGGCTGCTGGGAACAGCTAGTTTATCACCGCAAAAGCTTTTTATTTGCAAACTGAATAGACAGGACCGATCATAATCAAATGATTTTAAGAAAATGGAGCCTATTATTATAATGGGAAAATGGCACCCTTCTGAAATACACCAACAGCAAGAAAAACGGTGATTCACACGCTCACGTTATTTGACTATAATGAGCAAAGCTCCAGCCCTTTAATCTGGAACATTATCTGCTCTCTGAAAGGGCCGACGGACTGTAGTTTTCCCAGTGGAATTACATTTCTATTAAATTGTTTGGAATTATATAAAATGCCTTCCACTAAAAAGCCTTCCGATGTGCACACACATAAACCTGGACAGTGCATAGCAATGGGCTGCGCCAAAGCCCCAATCTCACCACTTGGGTGACGCTGCCCCTGTGAATCAGCAGTAATCACCTGCATTTCACATAATGGGCAATTTCAGAGAGAATTGTTGCTTTTCTCAGGAAACTTGAAGACTAACATTTGAAAGCATGCATAAATTCCACTCAGAGGCATCATCATGTGAATACGCCTCTCCAGGTGCCGTCTCCACACCTTTTCTGGAAGGGTCCGCTGCACAAGGCTCCCTTGATGGAAGACGAATGAATCACCTTGGTTTTCAAATATCAAACAGGAGCCACTGTGCATTCCCAGTGCAGCTCCTGCCTGCCCAGCTCTGCTCCCAGGTGGCCGTTTGTGAGATTGTCACAACCACAGGCCCCATTAGACAGGGGCACACAGGCTTTGAGACAGCACACTGCGAGGCACGAGGTGGGGACGAGGCGCCCAGGAGATCTTGCCTCTGGACAGGGCCACTCCGGGGTCTAGGCCCCTGTGGGGGAGGGGCGGGGTCGCCACTGGCGGTCAAGCCCCTGGGAGGGTGATCTTTCCAAGAAAGCGGGACTAGGGGCGAGCAGAGCCCCCGGGAGGGACTTCTGGCCACAAACTCTGAGGCCATTAGAGAAAAGGAGTCGGGGGACGCAGGACAAGGGTCGTCACCCATCACGGTAGAAAGCGGAGTTATCTGTCGCTACAGTTCCCAAGTGGAATGTCCCCCAAGGCCCCCGTTGAATCCTGGTCCCCAGCCCACAGTGCTGCTGGAAGGTGGGGGACCTTTCGGGGTGGGCCTGGAGGAAGGAAGGAAAGTCACCTGCAGACATGCCCTGGAAGCGGGTGCTGCGACCCCGCTCTCGCTCTCCCGCGCGTCCCATTTCCTGCTCACCCTGGGGTGAGCGGCTTCCCCCCGGCACACGCTGCCTGACACAAGCCCAACAGTGACACGGCACCAGGCCGTGGAGAAGGCTGCACAACTGAGATCCAGAATGAACCTTTCCTCTGTCCTGCTGACTGCCCGGGGTGTTTGTTACAGCAGCAGAAAGCTGGGAGGCGCCTGCTCAGCTCACCGACCAGACACTGCCCTCTGCTGCTTTCCTCTCCTCCCTGCCCATGGAGTGAGGACCCAGGGAGGCCACGAGGGCACATGATCCCGGGCCTCAAATCTCAGAATGCGGTACCAGGGATGGACCCTGACTCAGCCCCAGGCCATCAGAATCCCCGCCCAGGAACTTGGAGTTGGCTGAGACAGAGATGGCCAGGACACCCTCATCCTCATCCTCATGGGTGAGCTCTGACGCTGTGAGTAGCCACAAGCCACCAGCCATGGGGCACAGTATAAATGCCGGGATGTCGAGACAGAAGGACTGACCTGAGACTGACTGTGTGCCTGCTCTGTGACCCAGGACACCTGCGTCTGACTGTCTTCTGGCAGTGGATAATGTGGGGTGCTGGTGGGGGGGAGGCTGTGGGGGCGGGGCTGGGGGGTACGGGAGCTTAACTTGTCTGTGAACTTAAAGTTGCCCCAAAAAAATGAAGTTCATTAGCCAGCAGGAGTGCGCATGCCTGGATCCCAGCGACTCAGGAGGCTGAGGCAGGAGGACCGCCAAGTGCCAGACCAGCCTCAGGAACCCAGCCAGATACTGTCTCAAAATAAAAATAAAAAGGATGTGCTGGGGCTGTTGCTCGGTGGAGGAGCACCCTGGGCTCAACCCCCAGTACCCCTCAAATAATCAAGTCAATAAACAAACAAAAAACAAAGTTTATTAAACACATGCACAAAACAACTAAAAGAGCCCACTGCCCAGGGGCTGCGAGAGCCGGCTGGGCTGACTGGATCCTGACCTGAAGCCAGACAGAGCCACTCCCATAAGCCCCCAGGCACACTGCTCCAGCCGCCAATCTGCAGATTCCTATGGGGCCCCAAGGGCGGCCAGAGACCACAAAGTACCAGGCAGCCAGCCCATGCGATGCAGGAGGAGCCCGCAGACGGGCCTGTGCTGGAAGGGACAGAGCGGCTGGGAGGCCAGGTTGCTGACAGAACCAGGGGCTTCAGTGGGAACAGAGACACGTGACAGGCCAGCAGGACCCAGCAGAGCCAGAGAAAGGCCAGGAGCAGGAGGGACACAGAGCCGGGCCAGGGGTGCGCACGGCAGCCCCTTTACTTGCTGGTCACACTGACTCCTGGGGGACATAAGTCATAGGATCTCTCTGGGCCAGAGCTGCCTCTGATTTTTTGTTTGCTTTAAATGAGAGGCTGAATCCTCTCTGGGTTTGCTCTTCATCTCCAAAAATTCCATACACAATGAGCATCGTAAAAAAAGAAAAAAGAAAAACATCAGAGTGAACTATAAATACAAAATATGAATACGATGACTACAGCGCTTAACTACTGAAATTTGAAGGCAGGTCTCTCTACTGGAGTTAATTAGAAGCGTCTTTATTCATTAAACTGGGAAATAATTCTCTTATTTTCCAACGAAGATAATTCGCTCTAATTATGAGCATTTGTTACGTAACCTCCCCAGAAGGCTGGCCGGCCCGGCCCGCGCCTGGGCTCCCTCGGCTCCAGGTAGCTCCATGTGGAGACACCCGCTTCCTGCCAAGGACAGAAGCGCTGTAACCAGATCCACTGCGCCTGTCGGCTGCACGTAGCATCTCTGAGCATCTTCCTACCTGTACCTCATTTATTCCCACAACTCTGGGAGGGAAGCTGGAGAAGGTGACATTAATATCAATATATGCCGTTTGCAAAATTAAAGGGGTGTTCCTCTGCGTTTTGCAAGGTGACCTGCCTGCATCAGCTCCAAAGCAACAAATAAGGCCGAATGTAAATGATGCGCATGTGCTTCTCTTTATGGAACAGATGTGTGCCTGGGGAAAGTCACAAGGAAGCGAATGCGCTGAATTTTTGTAAATATAATACTATTCTTCCACTTAGGATTTCAGAGAGGCTTTATCTGCACTTAGGATTTATTTTCAATGGGTAGAAGGTTCTGATACTTCAGTTTTACTTTGCCCCAGAGGCAGATGATATTCACAGCCACCAGTTACAGGGGAGTCACATCTTCCTTTCTGATATCATCAGGAAAAAGAAAGTCAATGTCAAAATTACCTTTGGAGCTGGGCACAGTGGTGCATGCCTGTAATCCCAGTGGCTCAGGAGGCTGAGGCAGGAGGATCGTGAGTTCAAAGCCAGCCTCAGCAAAAGCAAGGCGCTAAGCAACTCAGTGAGACCCTGTCTCCAAATAATATATATATATATATATATATATATATATATATATATATATATACACACACACACACACACACACACACACACACACACACATACACACACACACACACACATGAATATATGAAAGGGTGGGGGATATAGCTCAGTGGTTAATTACCCTTTGGAATAAAGTCTTGAGCCACCTGTAAAGTACAGTCTACAGAGCACAGACTCATGAATGCATAAATTTGGTGCATATGGAAATGCAGAGAACACAATAGAAACACGTATGCAAAGTATAGTCCTATGCTATTCCTGACTCATACGGTAACCTAGCTCCATTCCTTATGGGTGGAGGAGAGTGGAGAGTTCAAGGTCTGCCTGGTGCAGCTCCGCCCCACTGATACCTGTGTAGCCAGCTTGTCCGCAGAGCATCTGCCTAGATTTTCACAGCCTCTCTTTTAGATCAGGGGTCACCAAACTTTTTATGTAAAAGGCCAGAAAGTAAATACTTTTGACTGTGTCAGCCATAAGGTCATAAGACCATGAGGTCTCTAGTGTAGCTACTTGACTCTGCCACTGTAGCACAAAAGGGGCCACAAACAGTATGTAAACAATGGCCGTGGCTGTGTGCCAATAAAACTTTATTCACACAAGCAGGCAGTGGGTCAGAAGTGGCCCCTGGGCTGTGGTCTGCTAACTCTAGGTTTAGATGATAGATACTATTTCTCTTGGTACAAACAAACAGAGAAAAGAGAATTAAGCAAACTGATGGTGAGAGATTAAATTGCTCGCTCACTCGAGGCCACAAAAGTGTGCCTTGTGTCAGGGCTCAGTGTGCTCCCAAATGCCAGCATCACCACCAGTATCTTCATCATGCCACCATTATCATGACCACCATCTCCCAGGGGACTCGCCCTGAGTCAGGGTCAACCACGAGCCAGGCCCTGGGCTCCAGGCCAAGTACTTACATCCACTCATTTCTGGGTGGCTCCTCCCAGGTGCTGTAGTGATCCCAGACGTCATATAAGGGCACTGAGTCCCACAGAGGTCAAGAAACCTTCCCAGTATCACATGGCTAGTGACTATGAGAGGAATTTGGGGATACGGAAAAAGAAAACTATACTGAGCTTCAAAAGAGAAGTGTTCCTGGTGTGGTGGCACACACCTGTCGTCCCAGCACAACTCAGGAGGCTGAGGCAGGAGGATCGCAAGTTCAAGGCCAGCCTGGGCGACTTAGCAAGGCCATAAGCAACTTAGTGAGACCCTGTCTCAAAATAAAAATAAAAAGGGCTGGAGATGTGGTTCAGTGGTAAAGCACCCCTGGGTTCAATCCCTCAAAACTGAGGGGGGTGGGGAGGTGGGTGGAGAGAGTGCACCCAGGAACCCTTGGAATGCAGGCAACATCCAGGGACACTTGAAATGCAAAACAAGCAACTCACAGCAGCTCAGCCCCATTCCCTATTCCCTGCCCTCGCCTATGCCCTAGACCCAAGCCCTAGACCCATGTCCTTGACTCATGCCCTTGCCTATCAAGAGGGACATGATGGGCAATGTGCCATCGGGATGGGAAGAACTGGCATGGCCCTCCTGACTGCCGACTCCACCTCTCCCTGGGCCCGAGCTCCGGTCCCTCTGTAAGCATTACCCCAACTCCCCACCCCCGGGGGGCGCCGTCTTCCCTGGAGAGGCCCACAGCCCCTTGAATGAGGATTCCTTATTTTACCCATGGCCAGCGCTCTCCCTTGAATGCAAATTTCTTACTGTAACCCTAAAAGGTCTCTCCCTTGAATGTGTAATCTTCTTTCTTAAATCAATGTGTCTCTGACCAGCATATCCTGGAATTCTTTTGTGTCACGTACAGCAAGGACCCCATTTGTCCTGAGTCAAAGTCCCCGCTCCAGAAACTCTTTGGGTGACAAGCAGGGGAGATTCGATGTGAATCTGGGCACCTTCTCCAGAGGCCTGCTCTCCTAACCACTCGGCCACGCTGGCCCTCAGTCAGGTGGTTAAAGCCCAGGACAAGAGCAAATTCAGTATGAGAATGTGTGGGGAGTGGGGTGCAGCGGCGCACACCTGTAACCCCAGTGGCTCAGGAGGCTGAGGCAGGAGGATTGCGAGTTCAAAGCCAGCCTCAGCAATGGTGAGGCACAAAGCAACTCAGTGAGACCCTGTCTCTAAATAAAATACAAAGTAGGGCTGGGGATGGGGCTCAGTACTTGAATGACCCTGAGTTCAATCCCTGGTATCCCCCCTCCCCATCCAAAAAAAACAATGTGTGAGGAAAGAGTCTGGGTTAAGGGACTTTTTCTGTGACTTAGCTTTTAAATGTCTTGGACTCCCAGAGCAATTAATAAGGAGCTTAGAAGAAAATTCTTTCCCAAAGAAGATAAAGCTGCTGATCTGGAGGACGGCAAAGGCATGAAGAGGTGACTGTGGAGAGGGGTCGTGATGCTGGACTCAGTCCCACTGGGCCTTTGGAGAAGATGGCTGACTTGGTGGGACTCCTACAGACAAGAAAGCCTGTGCAGAGCTCCTCAGCACACGGACCTTTGAATGAAGAATTCGTTGCGGGGCCCAGTGGCACACACCTGTAGTCCCAGCGGCTCAGGTGGCCGAGGCTGGAGGATTGCAAGTTCAAAGCCAGCCTCAGCAGGTGCTAAGCAGCTCAGGGAGACCCTGTTTCTAAATGAAATACAGAATCGGGCTGGGGATGGGGCCCGGGGGTCGAGTGCCCCTGAGTTCGACCCTTGGTACTCCCCCTAAAAAAGGAATTGGTTTGTCCCTGGGCTGGGGGGTGAGCAGGATGGAGAGGGTGATGGCGCTCCCCATCAACTCCCACAGGAGGGGACCTTACTTCTTCTGTTGTCCAGTTCCGTGGGGCTCCCACCGGGCTCGTTCATGTCTGTGCAGTCTCATGACAGGACGAGCATCCTACAGGGTCCCTGCTTTCTCTCACCTGTCAGACGGGCACACATCCAGAGCCTGACGACACCCGGGGCTGGGCTGGGGGACGGCACGCAGGGCGAGCACAGAATGGCGCTGCTCCTCTGGAGAATGTGTCGCCAACATTCTCAAAAGCTCTAGCTCATATTCCCTCTGAGCTAACCAGGTCACTGCTGGGAACGTGCCGTGGAGAAATACTCCACAAACTGGAAACAAATATCTGTCGTGGTTGGATGTAAAGTGTCCCCCAAAGACTGGTCTGGCCCCCAGTACTGGACAGTTGTGAAGTGGGGACTTAGTGATCGGCTCACGAGGGCTCTGACCTCCCCAGGGACCAATCCTCAAGAGACAACAGCCTCTAGTGGAGTAGGATCTGCTACCTGCAGGCAGGGTAGACACACAGGTGTGGAGGAAGCAGGAAATGGGGGGGCGCCCCTGGGAGGCCACCTGCGTCTGGCCTCTTCCTGGCTCTTTCTCTCTTTCCCTTCCCGCACCCCTCCTCCTCTCTCTCTTTTCTAGTTGCCATAAGCTGAGCCCCTCCACCATTCACTTTGGGCCCAAAGCCATGGAGTCAGCCGACCATGGACAGAAACCTCTGGAACTGGGAGCAGAAATCAATCGTCCCTCCTTCCAGTGGTTCTTGTCAGGTGTTTCGGTGACAATGACGAAAGGTGTCACGGTTGGCATTAGCAAATATTAGAAATCAGTGGCAAGCCCATCCGCAGGGAACCACTGAGTCAGTGCGGTGCGTCCAGGGGTGGGGCCAGGACCCTGTGGAGGGCCGGAGGGCGAGGGGCTCCTCACAGCACTTCTCACAGAGGCTTAAAAGATGGTCAAATTGTAAGTGGAAAAAAAAAAAAAACAATGGGCAAAAACTTTCTTTCTTTTCTGAAAGAAGCTGAGGAAAAAGAAGATCTACTCCTCTGGGTTCTATTCGTACAAAGAACCAAAGGCACTTGTGACTTTGAAATGCACACACTGCTCTACATTGTTTTAACTTTTAAATGAAGATATTTCTTTGAAACTTAAATAATATTTTAAGTTGATGTATCCAAAAGCTGATTCAATTTAAAAAAACCACATAAGAAATACTGTATTCTGCTACCTTTCCTATCCTCTACTATCCCCCCTCCCCTCCCCTCCCATCTTCTCTCTCTATCCCATCTACTGTAATTCATTTCTCTCCTTGTTTTTTTTCCAATTCCCCTCACAACCTCTTATATGTAGTTTTTTATAACAATGAGGGAAAGGTAGCAGAATACAACAGTCACTAATAGGGCATTATGTAAAAATGTGGATGTGTAACCGATGTGATTCTGCAATCTGTATTTGGGGTAAAAATGGGAGTTCATAACTCACTTGAAACTAATGTTTGAAATATGATATGTCAAGAGTTTTGTAAGGTTTTGAACAACCAATAAAAAAAAAAAGAAAAAGAAAAACAGGAGAACCAGAACTTACTGAGATTACTATTATTTTCTTCCACTTTTTAAATGTAATTAACCATTAGAAAGAAATAAATTTTGATACATGCTTTAAAAAAAAAAAAAAAGGAATACTATAGCCTTTCCCGGCCAAGGCCTAGGAGGCGGGAGTGTGAGCTGCAGACAGAGCAGGGAGCAGCCGCCGCTGCGGACCTCAGGACCCTGGAGCTGGCTGCAAAGAGAAGTGGGTGTTTCCAGAGGACAAACGCCTCCTTTTAAGAGGCCCGTCTCTAACAGGTGAGAGATAAAAATGATGCGATGACAAAAAAATGGTTTCTGGAAACTGAGACAGTAGTTCCTTAGCTCCGCCAGTGGCCTGTGGGTGACCTGCTCGTTTACTTGCGGGCAAAGGTTTTATGAAATGGCAGAGACGACAGGGAGGGAGGAGGAGCAGAAAAAGATAAAGGCAGGCCACTGACGGCCTGGCCCTGGGCTGTCTGGAACCAGGGCTTCTCCAGGGTGGGTCACCAGTGCTCGCTGGGCACCTGCCAGTCAGGCTCTTCCCTGGTGACAGCTCTTGGGATTTGCTACCTTCGACCACAAAGCTGCATGGAGAGGCAGAGCCACCGGACACCCCTGACTTTGGTCGGCTGCTGCGTGCTCAGGAGAGCGGGGGCGGGGAGCACGCCCCATTCCAACTCCCTGTGTGTCCCCTAACCCTCCTTCTGGCGTCCACCTTGGGGTGTGCAAACACACCCATGTGCCAGGACCAGGCAGATAGGAGTGGCAGAGGAAGGCAACAGGGTGGGTTGGGCAGGCGGGGACAGGGTCTGGGCTCAGCCCCACCGCTGGCTTCCGTGTGGGAACGCGGGTCGTGTTCTATTGGGTTTGAAGAAGCAGCAGTAAACCCAGGCTTAGGAGAAAGTGTCCAGTCTTAAATGTTGACAAGTAATTAAAAAAAAATCAAAGCTCAACAAAAGAGGCCCTAGTTTCCGACCTAACAGGTAACCGGGCAGAGGAGCGCAGACTCCGGCTTTCCCACCGAGATGGCCTCTGGATCTCTGGGTTCTGCGTCTGCAGACTCCACCAAGTGCCCAGGGGAACATCTGGGGGAAAACCCACATCTGTACTGAACACGCCCAGGCTTTTTCCCTTGTTGTTATTCCCTAAAAAATGCAACAGGACGACCACCCGTGCGGCATTCACATTGTGTTAGGGTTGATTTAAAACACAGGAAGATGCACAAGGGTCACATGCAAATACCATGGACGTCAGGGTCCTCAGGTTCTGCATCCTTGGGGGTGCTGGGACCTTCTCCTACAGACACTGGGGACAACCACCAGGGCAGACTCTGCCACCTGCACGCTCCCTTCTTGGCCCACGTGTGCCCCAGGCTGGTTCTGGGTCTTTAAGTTCCATTCCTCCTTCTGAAAGCCTGAAACAATGTCCCTGTCAACCTTCCTTTGCATTTTCTGTGTAACTCAAATTCCCAGAGCCCAGTTTACCAAATTACCTGAGATAAACAAGTCATGCTAAGCTCCTCTTCTCCTTTCCAAACCCAAACAGCAGCTGACACCTACAATGGTTATATACATCCTGCACGCCGCGCCGCGCGCTCACTTGGTTGAGAAATGCTTAGCCATGCGTTCTGTGGCCGCTTTCCTCATTAGGTGAGAGCCTGGGGACAATGCTGTACAGTGGCTACGAGGCTGCCCCCCCCCCTTACCTGTCTGGGAGTCCTGCAGTCCCAGCTCCACTTAGGGGGAAGTGCCTGCCAAGCACTTGGCCCCACAGGTCCTGGGTAGTTATTCTCTCCTCCAACAGCTCCTGACTATCTGGGGACCTCAGTGAACTCTAATGAACTCTGGCCCCCAGAGACCCCGAGGCTGCCTGTCCACTCCTCTCCATCAGCCCCCACTAGCCCCAGGCCTCTCCCTGGGCTTTTCTAATTGCCACCAGCAGCAGGTGGCCCTGCCCCCATTCCTGCCCAGATTCCCCACAGCAGCCAAATAATAACGAGACCATATTGCTTCCCCCATGCTTCCCTGTGTGTGTGACAGAACCTACACCCTCTGTCCTGACTGAACAGGCTCTGTGTGGCCCAGTGCCAGTGACATCTCAGCTCCCCCGCCCCCGCCCCTAGTCCCCACTCTCTGGTGCTGACCATCCTACTTCTCCTTGGCCCAGGACTCCCAGCCTCAGGGCCCTGGTCCTCTCCTCCCCTCTTTCTGGAGCACCCTCCCTGAGTCTCGTACTGGCTCCTCCTTAATGGCCAACTCTCAGCCTCAAGTGACCTCTGTTCTGAGTGAACTTGACCCCAGACTCCCTTCTGTAACCTGCAAAGCACCCGTCTGACCTTTCACACTACCATGTCTGCGGTCTGTGGCTCCCACCAAACAGCAGCTCCGTGACACCCGAGGCTGCTGCAGGGCTCCATTATCACCGGCCTCCCCAACCTCCCCAACCTGAGGCTGTGCCTGGCATGGAGGAGGCGGCACAGTAGATATTTCTAGAATCAAACACCAATGAATGGCTGAGTTTTTGAATGGACAATGCCAGAAGGGACAGGAGCAGGATTGCAAACGCAGAAAAGACTTCATTTCTCTCACAGTGTCATTTCCTGAGCCCTTTCCCCTGCCCTTTCTGGGAGGGTGAAACAAAATATGACACAGTAAGTTTGATACTCCATTGGAGATAATTGGAAAATATTGATTTCTTCCCATTTGAAATAGTAAAGATAAGTAAACGCGGCACTTGTGTAATCGGATCAGTGGCTTCTGTGACAACATGCTTCTCAGGCTGGAATGGATTCTGGTTTCTCTCTGCATCCATCACACAGGCTCCTCGACCCACCCCACTTCCCCCCCAGCCAGCCCAGTCCCCACTACCCAGTCCCCAACGGATGCCAGAGAGGACTCTGCATTTGTGTGTGTGGCCGAGTTAAAGTACCTCCTCTCTACTGAAGTCCCCAAGATCACCTGCCAAACTCCCTTGACAAATATGGAAGACGACACATGAGATCCTTCAGAATTCTAAGGAAAAAGATGTGCTCCTTCCCCAGATGTGTATTTTTACTGAAAGCCTACTATGTGCCAGCCACTCCTCCAAGGCTTCAGATGGATGAATTCATCCTCTCCAGGAAGGTCCTGCTATGAATCTCTGGAATCTTCATCTCAAAGGAGACAAGAGGCAGAGCTTCAGACTGCACAGCTCATGACCAGGGAGGCCAGGTGGCGTGTAAGGAGTGCTAGACTCCAACAGAACTGGACATGATGACCCCATTCCTGAGCCGCACATCAGTGCGCCCCTAATGCCCCCGGGCCTCAGCCCACAGTTAATAAATGAGAAGGATCAGGCTAGATCCAAGTCACTGACTGGCTGATTCTAGCCAGCAGATGTTTGTCTAGACTCCATAATGTTTAAAAAAATGTTTTTTTCAGCCAACAGTTAAAGTTTAGGAGATTTCACATTTTAAAATCCTAAGTTCTGAATTCTTGTGAAAAACTGAATGCTCTGGCACTGCAGAGCCCCATGCCTGCCCGGCGATGCTGCAGGAGCTGAGGGCAGCAGCCTGCCAGAGGGCACGGTGCCCTCCGATTCCCACCCCACCTCTCCCAGTTGTCTCCCTGCCCTTGAGGTCACGTCCAAAGTGTCACTCATCAGCAGGTCTGGGAGGTTCTTCTCTATGGCAAAAATAAAATGAAGGTTTATGTATCCAGCGAAAGTGAGAATCCCCACCACCATCGAATCACCATTGAATCATCGTCACAGGTACCTGCAAAAGCACTTCCTGTGAGCCAGGCCCTCACCAAAGGGCTGTGCATCTGTTAACGCACTGGATTCTCACACTCGGGAAGGTATAGTTATGCCTTCTTTTTTAACAGATCATGTGGAGGCAGAGGAGGCTGTGTGCATCAAGAAATCAGCAGATAACAGAGGGAGTCAGGAGACAGCTTTAGGAAGTGAGAGAACATTCTGAGTATGCAGACCGTGGTTAGGTACGGGTAGAAAGGGATGCGAACAGCAGAAGGAAATCACCCTCAGCCACCGCATATTTGTGTTACTCGGCCCAGCAGGCCTCTAAACTTGTAACCTCTGCGTGGGATCCTCAGGGTCCCCAAAAGGGGGATCGTGGATGAGATCTCTCAGGTTGCTTCCAGCTCTAATCTGTGATGTCATAAAATGTGTCTAAGTAGTCTGTGACCCTTTTGTTTCAGGGAGGACACACACATACACGCTGACCCTGCGAGCTCACTTCAGATTCAGGAAAGAGGTGACCCTGAAGGGGACCAGACGTCTGTGGTGCTCCAACCTGCGGTCAGGGGCTGGTTCAGCCAGTGACTCTTCTGTCCCTGAGGACACGTGGAGTCAGAGAACCCATCAGCTAAGGGTGGGGGTCAAGGTAGCAGTGGCCTCCACGGCCAGGCAGGGCCTCCCTGGAATAGGAGATGCGGAGGACAGGTGGCTGACAGCAGAGCGGGGACAAGGGGGGTGGGACGGGGTAGTAAGGGCAGCCAGAGCAGGAGCGTCATTAAGGCTGTGTTTGACTATTCTGAAGGACAGCGTCTGCGGGAGCCACACTGGTCCACTGGGGGAAGAGGAACCAGCCAAGGTCCCTGGAGGCTTGCTATGAGGTCTTTTCTCTGTCTGCTTAATGGAGACTGGCCAGCGACTCAGGAGGGGACAAACTGGCTGATGTCTTTCCTGGTTACGATGTCAACCCAGCAAACACTCAGGTGCCAGACCTTGGGCATACAAAAGAACCAGCCTGGGTCTCCAGCCTCCAAGAGGGAGAGAGGCTGGAGCCCCACGCCTGAGCTGCCATCTGTGGGGTGACAGGGCACCCTGCAGGCGAGGCAGGAAGTCAGGAAGGAATATGGGTGCTCAGAGGATGGCCAGCTTCCTGGGACGGACGGCTTGGGCAGGGGCTGAAATCTCAGATGTCACAGGGAGGCCAAAATGCTCAAGGCAAGGTGTAGGCAACGTTGACCAGCACCAAAGACCGGCATCACCAACCAGAGGGGAATGACCTACAGCACACGTCCAAGGTCAAGTGCTGTTCAGTGCTGGGGGAATGGGTCTGCGAGACCAGCCAGACCCAGTGGGGCCAAAGCACCTGGTTTATCAGGAGACTGCGAAGTTCAGGGTCTGATATGAAATCCCCATTTTGATGACAGGAAACACATCCACAGACCCAATCCATACAGCCCAGCACGTGGGCGTGAGAGGGGTGAGCAGGTGACTCAAGATGGGAGACTGTCTAGTTAAAGGGGACATATCCTAGGGAAATTGCTAAGGGGCAAGAGCCAGGCTGTTTAAACCCCACAGGACATCAGGAGCCACACTTTCTTACTCTTATGTAAAGTGCTTAGGTGACAGCTTCAAGCTCCTCCCAAGGACAGCCCTGCTGCTCACAAGCCCCTCCCACCTGGGAAGAGGCCAGCCCAGGGCAGACTCTGAGGGCCCAGGAGGGATTTCAGCTCAGTGGTGGGGTCCACAGTGGGGCCTTTTTGAACTCTCTTCTTCTTACCAGCTCCATGGGCAGGCCGTGCCCGTGGCTGACTCTCCAGACCACCGGCAGGGACAGGGCCAACATGGGTCTTTCATGACACACTACAGAATTTTTTTTTTTTTTTTTTGGCAGTACCAGGAATGGAACCCAGAGGCTCATGCTCAGCACGGGCTCCATCAGTGAGCCTCTCCTCAGGCCCAGGAAAGGTCAGAGAACAGTGCAACAGACTCCCATTTACCCTTCACCGGGATTCAATCCTACTTAGGATCCCAGTGCCCAGACCCCAACAGGATGCCACCGAGTCCCTCCAGGAACACCGCAAGGGACAGAACTGAGCAAAACACAGCGTGGTGAGTCACCTTCTTGTAACCAAAGCGACAGGGTGGAAGGAACACTGAAAGCAACGGCAGGAAGGAAGCAGAGAACCCAGAGTGGACACAGACTACCCGGGGCACTCAGTCACTCTGCCAGCTGGGGCTTTATCTTCTTAATTTTTGCTTAATATTTATTTATTTATTCATTCATTCATTCATTCATGCTGGAAATTGAATCCAGAGTCGCTTAACCCACTGAGCCGCATCGCCAGCCCTTTTTACTTTTTATTTAGAGACAGAGTCTTGCTAAGTTGCTTAGGGTCTCACTAAATTGCTGAGGTTGGCCTTGAACTTGTGATCCTCCTGCCTCAACCTCCGGAGCGGCTGGGATTCCAGGCATGTGCCACTGTGCCTGGCTTGGTTTATTTTAAGTAGAAAGAGAAACAAATTATTCAAGAGCCCAGATGAATATAACACAGGGACAAAAGAGACCAGACACACTGACTGCGTACTTTGGGCAAAACCTTGCTAATTCAACCGTCACCAGTTCTGCAGTTTGGGGTTATTTGGACAAGCTAGGCTAAATTTCATCTTGCCATTATTAATTCTTGGAGAAAGTTTGCTGAGCAAATTAACAGTATAAACAGGAGAAATGTTGACTTATTTGTTCTGGGGGGGCCAAAACAAAGAATCAACTTTCAACTCCTTTCTAATTACACTGATGAGCTGAACTTTTGTCTAATTATTATGTTCTCCACCAACTGAGTTGGGTTTTTTTTTTTCCTAAACCATCTCACTGGAGAGAATTTGACTTTCTTACAAAGGGTGAACATTTTCATAGGCTTAAGACTCACACATACTGCCAATTACTTTCATGCAAATAAGCAATGTCAAACATGGAGTTTTCTCCTAAACAAAGAGTGAGCTCATTACAAAGATGATTATTTGCTCAAGCGCTTCATCAGAAGCACCTCCCTCTTCTGTCAGCAGTTTGGAAGTCCTAACTTTTGCAGATAATGACACCATCTGCTCCCTCTAGGAATGTTTTCTTGTGGGCCACACTGGTTGACAAGTGCCTTAGTGCATTATTTCACTGAGTCCACAAAACATCATCTATTTCACAGAAAGGAAAACTGAGGCTCAGAAAGGTCAAAGGTCACAGCCTCAAAGTCAAAGGGGAAATGTAAAGAGCTATGGTAAAAAAAAAAAAAAAAGAAAAAAGAAACCAGCACTGGTGACTTGCAGAATAAACCAAATAGTCCAATTTGGGGATACTTGTTAGACATTTAAGTTTATGTGAGTTTAGAATGTAAGCATCTATCTGACACCGACACACTTGGCTTATCTAATTGGCTAGAATCATAATTCATTAAGGCCCGTATCGGTATAACCAATAGATACGTGCTTATAAAAAGGATGCATAAATCAATGTTTCAAAAGTTAGAATGGAAAACTGGATTTTTTGATGATTAAATCTAATCTTAAGGTAATTTTTTTTTTGGAGGCGGTATTGGGGATTGAACCCAAGGGTACTTAACCACTAAGCCACATCACATCCCTCACTAAGTTGCTTAACACTTCACTTGCTGAGGCTGCCTTTGAACTTGGGATCCTCCTGGCTCAACTTCCTGAGCAACTGGAATTACAGGTATGAATCACTGGGAATTCCAGGCATGTGCCACTACGTCCACCTAAGGTAAATTCTTTCTTAGAATAAATGATTTTTTTGTAGCCAATCAGAAAAGGAACAGATTCCTCCATGGGTCTAAAATAATGTTCCAGGAGGGCAGAGATGGTGACAAGTAGAAGCAATAAAACAGGTTTCTTGGAAATGTTCGGTAGCAATGTTTTCCAATGTGTGTTCCAAAGGTCTTGGGAGAAGGAGGATTCATATAGACAAGACCATTCTCATCGTAATGTGAAGACTTTTTCTCTCTGTTGACATCTGTACTCATAAGGCAATGCAAGGGGGGGGGGTAAAACTGCTTGTGGCCTGAACCAATTCAGTGGTGCCCAACTGTATTAGTAGCTACACTAATAGTTTATTAGTATTATAAACTTCACTGCTGCATGCTCTCAAAAAAAAAAAAATCTTCTCCACTTCAGAATATCCTGAAACAGTTAATAATCTCAACCCATGAGTACACATCTTTGTAAAAAAAGGATTGGATATATTTTATTTATTTTATTTTATTGAGTTGTTGATGGACCTTTATTTATTTATTTATATGTTGTGCTGAGAATCGAACCCAGGGCCTCACACCTGCAAGGCAAGTGCTCTACCACTGAGCCACAACCCAAGCCTGAGTGCACATCTTTTTAATATTCTGTGTGAAAAAAAGGAAGCACACATAAACCAGTTTTGCTACAAGCCAAGAACAATGGTTGGTCCCAGAAAATGCCTATTCAATTTCTTGAGCTGTCAGATGAACAACCACATTTTGTATGGTATGTCATTTCTACTCAAATGAACAACAGAGAACTTGTAGTTCTCCAGACCAGGATGTTTTGCCGTCATCTGCTCAAATACAAATCACTTCAAGGAAACAACTGACAATATATTTGGTGCCAATGATAAAATTCAAGCTTTCAAGTGAAAACAAGTGGAAAACTTGTTTCTATTACCTTGCCGGCTTAATAGCTTCCCAACACTTACATTTATTTTAAAATGACATAGGTGGTGATCCTGACGAATGTGAGGTATTGGTATTGGAAATTACCAATGTCAACACTTGGAATATTTGCATAACTTATTAACAAGACAAATGGATAATGTTATAAAATCATGTAGGGGTAAAACAGCCAGTCAAAGGTCAAGAGAGGCTAATGGATTTTAATGCAATTGAGTACCGAAGTTCACTCACATAGTTTCAGATACCACTCTGTGACTGACCTTTAACAAACCACCATTTGCTGAGTTTGGTGTAGTCATAAGAATATCTACAGTTACCCAAAAGGAAATTGAAATATTCCTTCCTATTCCAGTTATACAGCTATATGAAACCAGTTCTTTATATACATTGGTCAAAACAGCATGATCGTTATTAGGAAACAGTTCAGATCTTGAAGCATAAATGAGTCTACTGTTTTCTATTAAGCCAGACATGGAAGACAATTGAGAAAATGTAAAACAAGGCCACTCTTCCTACTAATTATTTAGGGTAGGGGGCAGAAATATAGTTATTTTTCATTAAATATATATTTATGCTTGGATGTAATTGGCTTATTGTTATTTTCCTTCTTTCTTTTTGCTGGGAATTGAACCCATGGTGCTTATACACTAAGCCTTGTCCCCCGCCCTTTTTTTTTAATTTTGTGACAGGGTCTTGCTAAGTTGCTCAGGGCTGGTTTTGAACTTGCAATCCTCCTGCCTCAGCCTCCCAAGCTGCTGAGATTACAGGCATATGCTACTGTGCCCGGCTATTTTCAAATGAATTGATAATGTTTTAAGAATTTCCCAGCTTTAACTTCTAATATGGTAAATATTGTAGATATAGTAGACACAAAGATCTTTTCAGAGAAGAGCATAAAAGTATCTTGAGACCTAAAAGGTTTGAGGACTGTTGTTCTTTTAACAACATCACACTGACCTTTCCACAGGGTAAGCTGGTAAGACATTTTTATGGTACCGCTGAAGCCCAAAGGGCAAAGATATCTATCTACTAAGCACATGATGGAATGCTCAATTAAAAACATTTTTTTTTTCTGCACTGCATTCAGAGAATACCAATGGGATGCAAATTCTTCAGAATGGGTCAGTGGTGTAGTAAGAAAAATGATCGGGGTTCTAGCAGATCCTGCCATTCTCCCTAGACATTAGTCTCCCCATCTGGAAAATGAGAAATCAGAGTATCTTATTTCCAGATGGCTTCCGATTGTCAGTACCATGATTCCCATCAGGGTGTTTCTGGACTTCAGAGTGATTAGCTGTCATGATTTTTTGAGAAGCACCCAAGAAGACAGCAGGCCATAGTTGAATGAGCAGCTCCCCTTTCAGAGGGGGAAACTGATTTTCAGTCACAGTCCCATTCCAGCCCAACTAAACTTGACTCTGCAGACATTCGCATCGGCAACCTCTGGATAAAAAAAATCCCTAAAAACACGTCTAAATCTCAAGCCCCCTAATTCAGCTCCAGAGACAGTGCCTCACTGTTTCTGTCACTCGGTGTCCGTTTGACTTTGGGCAAGTTACTCAACTTTTCTTGGCCCCATTTTCCTTCTCTGTGAACGGAGTTAACACTGACCTCAAAGGACTGCTGCGAAGTTTGGCCAAGCGTGGCGTTTACAGAGTTCCTAGCACCAGACAGGACTCTGTGAATGGGGGCTGCTATAATCAACGCCAAAGCACAGAAGAAGAACATTCCTGACCTCCCCAGACTTCCCGCACTTGGCAGGATTACCCTTCCCTCCTTCCCAATTCCCAGATCCCGCAATGCCACCCTCCACTGCTCCTTCCCCACAGTAATTCCCTTCTCTGGGCCCCGGCCAGGGTCGAGGTCCCCCACGACCGCGGCTTGGCACTGGGCCAGGCCACTGACCACGCCCCCCGCCTTTCCTCCCCACGCCGGACCACTAAGCCCGGCTTTCCCTCAGCCTGGAGAACATCCCGGGTCGGGAAGTGGTGATCCAGGGGGGTTACGGCCTAGTATTCGGCGCAGGGAGGCCTGAGAGAATAACCGCCCGACCCCCCGGAGGGGCCCACGAACACTCACCGTCCATCCCTAGAGGCGGCGGTTCCGGGTGTTCGAACCGGAAGCGGCCCCTACACTGTTTGCAGTTCCCCTGGTTACTGCGGGGTTCCGGACCAATGGCGGCGGAGCTCCACTCACTGAACCCGCCTCTGAGGGGCGTGAGGTCACGTCGGCGCGCTGGAACTCCTCCTCCAATCTCCCGGTCCGACCCACCTCCCGCGGATCGCTGTGCGCAGGCGCGCTGGACCAGGGGCCTCGGCGGCTGGGTGCGCAGGCGCTCTGGGCGCCGCCGATTCAAGCAGCCATGGACGCGTTAGAGTCCTTGTTGGACGAAGTGGCCCTCGAGGGGCTGGATGGCTTGTGTCTGCCCGCACTGTGGAGCCGTCTGGAATCCCGAGTGCCTCCCTTCCCGCTGCCTTTGGAGCCCTACACGCAGGAGTTTCTGTGGCGGGCCCTGGCCACGCACCCGGGCATCAGCTTCTACGAGGAGCCGCGGGAGCGACCCGACCTCCAGCTCCAGGACCGGTCAGCGGCCGGGCCCGCGGGCGCGCGCGCGCGCAGCCGGGGTCTGATGGAGCTGGGAGCGGGGCGGGAAAGCGGTGGAGCCAGGGGAGGACCTGGCGTCCGACGACGGGAGGGGCGGGAGCGCGGCGGGAGGCTGGTTTGGTTTTGTGGTTTGTGTTTTTTTGTTTGGCTGCTGGGCATCCAACCCAGGCCTTGTGCATGCCAGGCAAGCCCTCTACCAACTGAGCCATAGCCCCAGCCCGGGAAGGCTGCTTTGGGGTCCTCGAGGCTGGCAGGGCCCAGGAGTCTGATGAAGTTTGGGAGTCATCAGATGGTGCCCCATAGTGTGTGTTTGGGGGTGCTGGGGAGTGGGTGATATTCTTCAGGCTTAGGATATTTCCTTTATATTGGATGCTAGATTTGGAGCAGGAAGGCAGTTCAAAGCAAGACTGAAGACCTGGGGGTCCACAGACAGACCTTTATGGAGAGTTCACTCAGTGTCAGTCTGGAGAGCTCAGGCATAGCTGAGAGCTTAGCAGGAATGCTGATAGCTGCCCGGTATTAGGTGCTTGCCTTAAGTGCCATTCTAAGAGCCTCAGGAAATTGAGCTCCTTGATCCTCACCATGATCGAAGGAGTAGGTGCTGCTGTCTTCGTCATTTTACAGAAAAGGAAATTGAGTCACAGAGGTTAAGTGACCTGTCCAAGATTCGGGGCAGGGGGGCACTAAGTGACTAAGTATTGATTTGAACCCAGGCCATCTGACTTTGAAATCTGTGCTCTTAAGTCATATTGTTGAGGTCAGGAAGGTTCCCGGGGTAATAATGTCCAAGACAGGACTTAAAGGTTGGGCTTAGGCCACCAGTTGGCAATGGGGTGGTCTGGAAGAACAGCAAACGTGAAAGTGTGATAGAAGAGAAATAGGCAAAGTTTGGCCCAAGTCTAGAATCAGAAGTAGAGAACATCAGTTGGTGCACATACATACACGGTCCTTATTATGAGCTGGAACTGTTCTAAGATGTTTACATGTAGCAGGTTTTAATTTTTATAAAAACACAAGGAGGTGGGCATTATTATCCCCATTTTCTGAAGAGAAAGTTGAGGCACAGAGGTTTTGAGTGAATTGCTGAAGGTCATCAACTTGCAAGAACAGATTCTAGAATTTGAACCAGAAAATCTGGATCAAAAATTCACTCTCCTTCTAATCAAATTTAACTGACAGGTAATCGGTAATTATTTCATCCACTTAAAAGAGTTTATATTTTATCAAAAACACTATAGGAAGCTGGGTGCGGTGCCACACACCTATAATCCCAGTGGCTTAGGAGGCTGAGCCAGCCTCAGCAAAAGCAAGGCACTAAGCAACTCAATGAGACTTGTCTCTAAATAAAGTACAAAAATAAGGCTGAGGATGTGGCTTGGTGGCCTAATGCTCCTGAGTTCAATCTCTGGTACTGCCCCCCCTCCTCAAAAAAAAAAAAAAAACCAACAAAAACACAATAGGAAATCAATGAAGGGTGGGTCAGACCAGAAGCAAAGAGTGAATCTGATTGGTAGTGATCTAGTTTCGATCAGCCAGTGTTGGGCTGATGATATAATGGGGGATGGAGAAGAGATGGTGAGGGCTGGGGATGTGGCTCAAGCGGTAGCGTGCTCGCCTGGCATGCACGCTGCCCAGGTTCGATCGTCAGCACCACATACCAAAGATGTTGTGTCCGCCAATAACTAAAAAATAAATATTAAAAAAAATTCTCTCTCTCTCTCTTCTCTTCTCTCTTAAAAAAAAAAAAAAAAGAATAAGAAGAAGAGATGGAGAATTGGAGACAACTAGTCAAAAGAACCAAGAGAATTTGGTGACGATGTAAAGTGTAGGGAAAGATAAGTGCCAAGGACAGTGACCCTGGTGCCTGGGGAAGGGGATCAGTATTCACTCGGGTACCTGAGCAGCAGGCTCCAGGGTCACTGTCCTTGGCGCAGTAGTTGGCTGAGTCTGGTGGAGGGGGACGTGGTGAGCATACTTTTGAGAGGCACTGGGTTTGAGCTTCCTTGGGTTGTCCAAGTGAAGATTCTGTTTAATAAACATCTGGCTTCCTGGGAGTGAAAGCAGGCCAGAGGGAGGGGCTGAAAGGCATCTGAGTCATCCCTGTAGTTAGCAATTAGAGCTAGAGCTGTTGGCTAAGCACAGCGTTAGGAGAGAGGGTGTTGTGACTGGAGGTTCAATCAAGCCCTGAGCTGCGTGTGCATTTCAGGACAGGATGCAGAACCTTCATAAGAAGATCTAAGTGTGGCTGGAGAGGTCGGGGACAGGGCAGAGTGACGTGCTGGAGGCTGTGGAGAAGACAGACATGATTTGAGAAGGGAGGGCTAACAGTGCAGAAGTCGCAGGACAGGCAGGAAGAAGCAAGGTGAAGACACACATGGGCTTTTGCCTCAGTCAGGCCAATGCAGAATGTGAGTGGGCTCCAGAGGAAACCCTGCCTGACCCACGGGCTGTCGGGATCGGGAGAAAAGAAGGGTGTCTCATGGGGTTGGTAAGGGGCAGCTGGGAGCTGGTAATAGCAAGGAGGGGCTCATCCGGGGGGTGAGGCCTCATTAGCTTTCTGAGCTCCTGGAATTTGAGATGTTTTTAGATGTTGAAGACATTGAATTAGTGTTTAGGGGGAAATAAGCTGGACTGAGGATTCAGGGGTGAGCCTTGTTAACGCGCAGGTGATAATCACAACCGTAATCACAGATGGGGAGACCAGAGAGAGAATTAAAGGGAGATGAAAAGATGGCAGAGGAGGGCTGGGGCTGTGGCTCAGCGGTGCAGTGCTCGCCTAGCACGTGCGAAGCCCTGGGTTCGATCCTCAGCACCCCATAAAAATAAATAAAGATATTGAGTCTAACTACAACTAAAAAATAAATTTAAAAAGATGGCAGAGGAGGAGGACCTTGGATCGGTCAGGCCACACTTAGTGGTCTGGAGACTAAGCGCTGAATTTGGAGGGAAAGCAGAGGCCATAACTCTTGTCAGGAGGTGGTTTGGGTCCTAGCGCCCACCTTCTGGGGGGTTGGGGGATCTGGAAAGATCCGTGTTCTCTGGAATAGGCAGGGGAAGCTACCCATCAAGACTGTCTGCATTTGTGGGCAGAGGCTGTGCCTTCTCCTCTCCTCTGGTCCCTGCTAGGGGGTGGCAGAAGAGCACCTAGTTGTACCTTATTTCTGAGGCTAATGGGGTTTGGTATTTGTGCTTTATCTTCAGGTATGAAGAGATCGACCTGGAAACTGGGATTTTGGAGTCCAGGAGGGACCCAGTCCCCTTGGAGGATGTCTACCCCATCCACATGATCTTGGAGAATAAAGATGGCATCCAGGGCTCGTGCCGGTACTTTAAGGAAAGGAAAAACATCACCAACAGCATCAGGACTAAGTGTCTGCAGCCTCGGTGTACCATGGTGGAGGCCTTCGGCAGGTGAGTTCCTGGGGGTCAGCTCTCTGTGTCGGGGTGGCCAGACGCTTGGCTCTGGGCGGAGCCTCCAGGTCTCTTGCTAGCTCGGCACTGAGGCCGTCCCATCCTTCTCCCTCCTGTGGGACGGTGGCGGTCGGGGGCCCTGTCTTCCCTTTCCTCCGTGTCCACAGTCTGTGGTTGGGATGGCGGGCGGCAGCTTTTGGATGACACGTTTCCTTCTCGCATCCTGGCTAGGCCCTGTGCTGCCCAGCTGACCTTTTGCGACTTTTTAGTCATTTTCCCAGAGTAGGCCGTCCACGTTGTCACTGTAAGTGCCCAGCCCTGTTCTCCCCCCACTCCTGCTTTTCAGGTGGGAAGAAGCTCCTTGCGGACCCTCCCAGCTTTCCACCTCTTGCTCCCCTTGTGGATTTTTCCACATTTCCTCCCCCGCCCCCCACCCCCAGGAGAGGAGAGGAGAAGTGGTGGCCCTGACCGAGACTATGGTCTGGACTCTCCTCCTCCCTCCCCGACCCCTGAGCCCAGCTCCTGGGGTTTCTGCTCAGCATAGTGACATGGCTCAGCTGCTCTGGACGCTAGGTCCTCCGTGATGGCCATCCCAAGGTCCTGAGCCAGGCGTCCTGGAGGACACAGCTTTAATCGCTGCTTCTGCTTTTTTTCTTTCCCCTCCCTTTTTTTGGTGCTGGGGATTGAACCCAGGGGCACTTACCTGCTGAGCCACATCCCGGCCTCTTTCCGTATTTCATTTGGGGACAGAGTCTGGCTCAGTTGCCTAGGGCCTTCACTAAGGTGCTGAGCTGGCTTTGAACTCGCCATCCTCCTGCCTCTGCTTCCTGAGCCGCTGGGGTCACAGACGTGCCTACCTCTTCACCTCCACCTCACTCCTCTGCCCAAGGCAGATCCCGCCTTCGTCACTTCATCACAGTGGTGTCCCCTAAGCAGTTAGCAAGCCCCTCAGCACTGCTGGGCCCTTGAGGAGGGGACAGCACCAGGCTCCAGAGCTTTGCCCTGTGCTTCCTCCCCGTGTTCTTTCCACGTCCTCGTGGCCTCTCGCCAGCTTCTTGGTGAACTCCCCTGCCCTCACCCAGGCTCCATCTCTTCCCCAGGCCTGTCGAGGGCCATGTGTGTGGTGTCAGTGGCCCGTCCCTCATGTCCATGTGGTCCTCAGTCTCCTGCCCCGGATCTGCTTCTCTTCCTTTCCTTCTCTTTTTATTCTGGTCGAGGTGCCCCCTGCCCCACACAGTACAAGAGCCTCTTCCCGGGCCCTTTCTCCTGACGTCTACGTTCAGGTGGCCACACCTCCTCCTGACTTGACCTTCTAGAGTTTCCTCAAACCTCCTTTGGACTCCGTCTAATGCAGTGGTCTCCCTTCTCCGCTGGGGCCACCTCTCCTTTTGTCCTGAGATGGAAATGTGACGGCTGTTTCTCTGATGGCTCCAGGTGCAGGTTACAGCTGACCCCATCTGCCCACAGACAAGCCCTGTTTGTCCTGTGAGGCGTGGTGTTAGTTTTTAATTTTATTTTGTAGCTAATGTTTAGAAACATGCATTTCCAGCTTTTCTTAAAATTACAACATCTAGCCACGGGCTGAGTTTATATGGCACTGTAGGCCAGAGTCCCCTTCAGACGGGCCAGTGCCGCCCAGCTGTGTGTCTGAGATTTCGTTCATGTCTTCTCCCCTCCTCCTGGCTGTCCTAGCAGGCTCGCGGTGACCTCCCCTGCCCACGCTGTCCTCTGGCCACGGCTCTCTCGGCTTCCTCTTTTCCCAGTCTGCTGCAGCGGGACCATAGCAGGCTCCTTCCTGTCCCCAAGCAAAGGCTCGTGCTGTTCCTGCAGCTTAGACTGTTCTATCAGAGCTTCACCAGCACCTCCCCCTCGCTCCAGCTTCAACTGACTCCACAAAAGTGTCCTTTGTTGCCCAGGCGCCACCAGATCACTCTGTTACAGTCTGCTGAGAAAGGAGGCATACACAAGCACGTCAGCTCATTCTGCTACTAGAAACGCGATACCTGGGTGATGGCCACAGTCAGCAGATTGGAACTAGCAGGAGTCATTGCATGGGACCCGGATGGCTGAAGGGTTGATTTATGGTGCTCTTTCTTCATGAGACTGTGCCCTCCTCGAGGGCAGGGCACTGTGCTTCCTGTTGGTCTCTGTATCTCGAGTCTAGGAAATGCTGGCTCAGTTGGCTCCTGGCTGGCCCCCTGCTGACTGTGGGTTTGAGGCGGAAACCCCGGAGCCGTGTCATGGAACCCAGCTCCTCAGCATGGCCTGGTGGGGCCCTTCAGAGTGCAGGCTGCTGCTGGCCCGAGCGCTCTTCCTGTGCCTTTAGCTTACTCCGCACACCTGGCTGTCCAGCTGTGCCACCCCAGGGCCCTGGAGCAGGTCAGCCTCTTGCGTCCTTGCTGCCTTCCATCCCCCAGCTCACTGCTGACTCAAACCCCTCCTGGACGGGTTCCCACCCGGGGCTGCAGTGCGGCTCCTCAGGGATGTGTCTTGACAGCTCCCACCCAGGCTGCTGTCCGTGGCCCAGGGCTCCTCACGATGGGATTGCTCCTTCTCTTACTCCAGCAACCTGGGCTCCTGGAGGGGTAGCATTTTTGTTTTTCTTGGTGCTCTGGCTCTTTACACGGCGCCTCATCAGTATTTGGTGACTTGAACTTGACCACAGTGAGAAAACTAGCAGGTGCCGTTGGACCAGCTAACTGGCAATAATTAACAGAGACCCTGGGCTTCTGGTGTGCAGGATAGTGCCCTAATCTGAGTAATAAAATTTAGTGAGCAGCAAACCAGTTCTTTTTATTCCCAGTCAGCCTCTTACAATTTAATGAGCCTGTTTTGAGAAATGAGAGCATAGGTCCTATGTTTGTCACATTCAGACACAAAAAGTGGACCCTCTTTTATGTCTTTACAGCCTAATAAATATTTTGTGGTTGTAGTTGAACACAATATGTTTATTTTATTTATTTATTTTTATGTGGTGCTGAGGATGGAACCCAGGGCCTCGTGTGTGCTGGGCAAGCACTCTAATGCTGAGCGCCCACCCCAGCCCCTAACGTTCTTTTGTTTATTGATTGAGATAGTCTTGCTAAGTTGCCCAGGACAAGCTCAAACTTAAATCCTCCTGCCTCCCCCTCCTGAGCGTGGTATCGCAGGCGTGTGTCACCGTACCTGACTTCACTACCTAATGTTCTTTTTGAAGACGGGCTACATGACGGGCTACATGATTTCTGTGCCTTACGCAGAAAACTAATTATTGGTCACAAACGATGCAAAGGAAGAGGCACTTAATACAAAGACGGTCTCCATTTCCTTTTTGTCTACTTGGAAGCAGAAGCAAAATTATCTGAGCCAGGCGCTACGGCGCACGCCTGTAATCCCTGCAGCTCAAGAGGCTGAGGCAGGAGGATCATTGGTTCAAAGCCAGCCTTGGCAAGTTAGCGAGGCCCTAAGTACTAGCAAGACCCTGTCTCAAAATAAAAAAGGCTGGGGATGTAGCTCAGTGGTTAAGTGTCCCTGGGTTCAATCCCCATAGCCCCTCCAGTGGACTTCAGTCCATTGGTTTTGGCCCTGAAGTTTTATCAGCTCCAGTTACTAGGTCACTCATTTAACACATAGGTTCTGAGCCCCTGCTGTGCACAGATTCTCTAGGCAAGGATGCCCTGGGGAGTGCCCCTGATGTGTTGTCTGTGGCACTTACGTTTGAATAAGGGAGACGGACCATAATGTTGGCAGTGAGGCTCTTTGCAGAGCGCCAAATGCTGTAGAAGATACGGGAATGGTGAGGGGGACTGGAACTCAGGCAGCATTTTCTGGAAGGCCTGAGGCGTTGCCAGCTGAGCTGTGACCTGAATGATAAGGACTCAGTTCCTAAAGATCCAAGAGGAAAACAGTGGGCAGAGGGGACACCAGGGCAGCAACCTGGGGTTTGTTTTAGGAAGAAGCCGTATGGTGAGGGGCAGAGTCTGGCAAGTTGCCAGGCGTGGGGCAACGAGGACTGGATGGTGGGGGTCTTGCTCTGAGTGCCTGGCAGTCTTAGCCAGCGGGACTGATTTCTGCCTGTGGTTTTGCTGACCTGCAGGTGGGGCAAGAAACTGATCATCGTCGCCTCCCAGGACATGCGCTATAGGGCCTTGATCGGCGCAGAGGGGGACCCTGACTTAAAGCTCCCTGACTTCTCCTACTGCATTCTGGAGCGACTAGGCCGCTCCCGGTGGCAGGGGGAGCTGCAGCGAGACCTTCACAGCACCGCTTTCAAGTAAGGGACGGTGGCTTCCCTGCTTTAGATTGGGACACGAGGAGTGTCACTTTGTTCTAGGCCGTTGGAACACAGTGACTGTTCCCTGAGGTTGGTTCCATGGGAGGTGTGTGTCCAGGTGAGAGACCCTGTACTTTGTCAAAGCAAAATGACAGGGCCCACACTCTTGTCCTCCTGCAGGGTTGATGCTGGGAAGCTTCATTATCATAGGAAGATTCTGAATAAAAACGGGCTCATCACGATGCAGTCACACGTGATCCGACTACCCACGGGAGCCCAGCAGCACTCGATCCTCCTCCTCCTGAACCGGTTCCACGTGGACAGGTAAGTGCAGAAAACAAAATGGGGTGAATGCTGCAGCCGTGTGTATGTGCTTTTAAAAATCTTAAAAGGCCGAATCATAATGTGACTGTGTCTATTTTATTTGCTTTTTTAATATTATTTGTGTGGGTATTTGCTTATTTTTGCAGTACTTGGGATTGAACCCAGGGCCATGACTATATTTTTTAACTAAGTTATCTATTGTTATCTATTTCTGATGAAAATATATCCTGTTCATTTAGAAAATTTGAAATTTTTGCAGAAAAAAATACCTAGACCCCACAGCCCAATAGGAACTGTTAACATTTAGTTGAAACGGCAGGGAAGGATGGTTAAAAACAAAAGTCATGTCAGCCGTGGTCTGTCACTGCGGTAGAGTTGACTTAATGTTGACTTCAAATCAGGAGTTTTGAAGCCTGGGGCTCAGTGAGGCATAACATGGTATCTCAGCCTGGATGGATGAGGTGGTGAGGTTCTGCCAGATGGCTGTAGTAAGGGATGTTGCTCTTCCAACTAGGGGTCACAGTCCACGTACTCCAGCAGGCTGGTAAAATACACGCATTCCCTTCCAAGCCCCCAGGAGTGTCTGGAAGTCAGTAGGTTACCTCTGACTCTAATCCTTGTGGTTGGGGTAAAAATTGCCTGGCATGAGAACGGGAAAAAGAAACACTCTACTATCCTGCAGTGGTCTTAGCGTACACCCCACAACCCACAACCCCATGCTCTCCTTGTGGGGGGAGCAGAAGCCAGGGTGTGAGGGCCTCACTGGTACAGGGCCTAGGAGCAACCTGGGGTGAGTCAGCTCAGGGCTAGCGCCTGGCCACTAGCTCTCCCTGGTGGAATTAGGCAGTGGCTGGGATAGTTGGGAGGTGGTGGGCAGACCCTACCCCCCGCCATGGGGAGCTAATCTCTGGTCTTCCTGGCTGGTCGGCGGAGTCCTCAACCTCTTCTTCAGGAGACAGGGGCATCCTCCCAAAGGGAGGGGAGCAAACCCTCAGGATTAAGTGTGAGTTTTAAAGTTTACACCATCTGCCGCAGTGCACGTGGCTTGGCCCAAAGAGAGTACCTGATACACACAGGAGACTGCCGACTGCGGACTCAGGAGTGGGGATCACGTCTGTCCCTGGTCGGCCGTCCTGGGATCCAGCCCTCACACCTGTACATTGTCAGAATGTGGAGACTGAGTCCTGACTGCAGGCCTGGGCTTTGGAGATGCTGTGTTGGGGAGAATCGGCCTGTGGTCATGCCGTCCAGTGACTAAGTGGCTCCCACCAGCCTCCTAACTGCAGTGGACCTGAGAACATGGGCGGCCGTGGAGGGGCATGCTGCAGTGGGTCAAGACCTGTGTCTTGCTCTTCGTCCCTCCCCTGGGCAAAGTCCCTGGGCCTCTCTGACCAGTTTTCCTCCTGTGTGGCGTGGCCGTGACACCATATTTCCTGTACGCTGGATCATCTGTGCCTGTCCCTGACGGTGGTTTCCTTCCTCAGAGGCAGTGCAGCGGAGGAATGGTGCAGATCTGGATCCCATATGGCCTTCCCTTCCCTCGGGACTGGTCAAGCCACGCTGTCCTTGTCCACCTGAACTGGCAGAAAGGCTCCGCTCCTTGAACCCCCCCCCCAGCCTCTGCTCTCTTTAGTGGCTTCCATTGATGGCTGTTTGTTTGAAAGTATTTATTGTGACATGGGCTTCACAACAGAGTGGGATGGCAAGTGGCTGGTCACATCAGGGAGGTCTGCGGTAGAAAGCAGGGTTTCACGACGCACTGAGGGTGTCAGTTTAGAGGAGGACCTGGGTTTGTGTCAAGGACAAGGATTATCATCTTGGCCTTTCAGTCCTAGCGTCTGGTCTGTGCACTCTCACCAGTTGGATGGCCTTAGACATGTGACTGGAAGTTCCCAGCCCCAGTGTCTCCAGACACAAGATGAGGATGATCGATAGGCCCTAGAGCTAGATTCTGGTCAGGCACAGTGGCTCCTGCCTGTCATCCCAGCAACTTAGTGAGGCCCTAAGCAACTTAGCGAGACCCTGTCCCAATAAAAAAGGGCTGGGGAGGTCTCTCAGTGCTTAAATGACCCTGGGTTCAATCTCTACGATTAGGCTCTGTAGTTTCCTGTGTTGTCCTTTAAGTCCTGCTGTGTCGTCTTAAAAAATCAGGTGTCCTTTAGCAAGAGGCCTAAAAAGTGACCTGGTTGGTGTTTGTTCCAGGAGGAGCAAGTACGACATCCTCATGGAGAAGCTCTCAATGATGCTGAGCACGCGGAGCAAGCAGATCGAGACGCTGGGCAAGCTGCGGGAGGAACTGGTGAGCTGGCGGCCTCCCCCAGGGCTGGCTAGCCTGACGGCCATGCACAGATTGACGGGCGCCCAGCTCAGAGGGCTTGGCTGGGTGCAGGTTCATGCCTCGTGTCCAGAGCTTGGCACAGTGGGGCTCTCCTTTATTTTACACGAGGAGAAGTCACTGAGTTCCTTGTTGAGCTCCTGCCCCTGGCTGGCTTCCGTTCCCGGGGGCGAGTTGTCTCAACCTGCTGTGGAGGGTCACCTGGGTGGGGGTCTGGACATTTCGATTTCCTTCCATAACGAGACTTGTCATTTCATTCCCATTGGGTTTATGATGAGATGACAGAGTGACTGTACCAAGAAGGAAGCGAGGTGACGTGGGGAGAAAGCCATTGCTGGCCTGTTTTGTCCTGGGCCTGGCAGTGGGAGTAGAGAGGTGGGAGGAAGACAGCGTGGGGGGCGCTGCCGCCACCTGAGTGGGACAGTGCCACTTAACACAGGGTTGACGTCGGGATGGAGAGAGGTGAGATCGCCCACGGGCTGCTCTGCGGGACTTAGAGTCTGAAGTCTCGTTAGGGGTAATGGCAGTTAGTCCCAAAGGCGCGTGGTAGCAGTCTGCTCACAGACACCAGCAGGTCTGTCCTGCCTGGGACCCTGTGCTGTGTCCTTGCAGCTGTAGTCCCTGATGTCACCGTCTGTCAGGAGCAGGTCTCCCGCTGTTACGTTCATCACACGCTCCAGTCTCTCTGCAGCAGACTTGTGGTCAGACGTGGCCGCTGGAGACAGGCCTGGCCTGGCCTTTCCCCTTTTCCTCTGTTTGCCCTGAGCTTTCCCCTGGGAATCTAGGTTTCTGCTTCCATTGAGAAGTCAGAAGCCCCGGCGAGCCACAGCTGCAGCCGCTCGTGACAGCAGTCAGCTGGAGCTCCCGCACTGCCAGCCCCCACGGTCCCCACATCCTGTCCCAGAGGCCCCGTCCCTGCCAGTGGTCATCCACATACCCTGAGGCTCAGGGCAGCTCTCTGGATCTGAGTCTATCAAACCAGGAATGGGGCTGGGGTGTGGTCGGAGGTCGAGGGCTCGCCCAGCATGGCGGGGTCCGGGTGTCATCCTCAGCACTGCAAAGAAAGAAGAAGCAGAACATAAGAGGCGGATTGTGAAGGCCCCTCAGGAGACTCCAGTAGAAACCAAATTCTTACATGTTTAATAAGCAAATATGTGACCCTTGGTGACTGTTACTCGTCTGGCCCATGCAGACTTGGGAGATGGAGATTTTCTGTTGTGCCCAGTCCCTCGGGGGCAGGGAGATGGGGCTAGTGTCAGTCAGCACTGTGGAGTCCGTGTCACGAGGCTCCTCTGCCACAGGACAGTGTTCATTCAGTGAATGGTTCAGTGCGTGTCTACTTTGAGCCAGAGCCGGGTTCCACAGCAGGGGGACAGAGCAAATGTGGCTGCCAGACCTCACGGGCGCAGAGCTGTCTAAGGGAAGGCCGGGCGTGTGAACACACGGTGACAGCACAGGTGTGCTCAGAGAGCCAGGCAGCTTGGGAGGGGCCTTTCCCCAGACAAAGGGGGGCCGCCATATTGGGCAAAGGAGAACAGAGACATGGAGTTGTGGGGGGTCATGGGGCATTCAGAGGTCACCAGTGATCTGGGAGCAGCCATTAGCAGGGTGCTGGAGATGTGGCTGCAAAGGAGAGTAGGGGAGAAGGGCCAGGGCAGTGTGAGCCCAGAGAAGAGGGAGGGGAGCCCCAGAGGGAAGGAGATCAGCTGGTGCCTGGGGAGGTGGATGCTGTTACCCCACCGGCCACTAGGGGGCCCCCAAGTGTGGAGACTGAGCAGCACTTGGGCGGTGGACTGAGGGGACTCAGTGACAGACTGAGCCTGGACGCAGAGGGGAATGAAGAGGAGGACCTTAAGACAAAGCATGTTGGCCCTGGCTGCTGACCCTCACGGACCCGGGCTGGGATGCGAAGGCCGGATCCAGAGCACAGGGTCCGTCCCTCTGCCCGTGCTGGGTCCCGCTATGTGGCGGTACCTGGCCCCGGGAGCAGATGGGTGTTGAATGGAGGCAGAGACTGTGGGTGGGGAGGCCTGGGACAGTCCTGCTTCCCTGACACGTGTTGAGTTGACGACCTTCAGCCTGGTGCCGTGGATCAGGGTGCTCTTCTGTGGGTGGAGAGGCCCCTGCTCTTTCCCTCCTGCTGGGCAGATGGACGCCCTCAGTGGCACCCTGGAGGCAGGGCCACGTCACGCCCCCTGCTCAGGACCGCCCAGGCTCTGTTCCGTAGGTTGACGGCTGTGTTTGATGGACAAGCTTCTGCAGGTCTTTCCCCGATGCTGAGGGCTCGGCTAGATTAACAGAAGATGCCATTTACGAGCCAGTGTGTTCGAATGGGCCATCAGGGACGATCGGTAGTGTTGGTGGCCATCTGTTCTGCTGCCCAGTGGCGCAGGTGCTGGCTGGTCTGGAAGCCTGTCGCACATGTGTGGCCGCGGAGGCCATGGTCTTTTGCTCCCTGTCTCCCCCAAAGGAAAGAGAAGCCTGGAGACCCGCTCACGACCCGCGGTCCCTAGTGCTGCCAGAGTCCAGCCTGTGGTCGGAGCAGGGCGAACTCCCGCTTGCTGTTCCTCAGTCGTAGCCAGACCAGGAGGGGTTGCGAGAGCCAGGCTGACCGAGCTGGCCACGCGCAGGAAGGTTCTGATGGCAGTAGAGGTGTAGGAACTCGCTTTGCCCTTAAGGACCATTAGAGAGGAGCTGCACAGGAATGGTGCTCTGCACAGGAATGGTGCTCTGTAGGGCTGGCCTCCTGGCTCGCCGTCCAGGGGTTGGCCAGGGAGCACAAGGGCCATGGCACTCTGGGGACAGCCTGCCCCACTGTAGGGAGCTCCTAGCATTGGTTGCCGGATCTTCCAAGAGAAGCCAGAGTGTGTTTCTTGTTTTTTCTTTTTCCTGGGTGCACTGTAACTGTGCATGGCAGTGGGCATTAACCATGCCTGTGGACACCCACGACACAGTTGATCGTCTCCTCCCTGGAACCTCTTCTTCCCCTCCCCTTGTCCCCCCATCTCCCTGATAGGGTGATTATCAGTATCGTGTTATCGCAGTTACTGCATCATACCCATGTATGTGTGTGCATCAGCAGGATTGGCATTTCGTTCCCAGGACTTCCCCAGTCCCTCCACTGGACATACCAGGGTGCCACAAGAAGTCAGATGTGGGCTCAGGAGTGGGTCAGCACAGCAGATTGTACTTCTGCAGAAGGGTGTGGCCCCGAGAACCCACCAGCAAGCAACCTGGGCAGACTGCTTTATCCCCAGTCCAGCTCTGTCCCTTGCTCTGAGAGGAGTTGTTCAGGGTCACAGTCTAAGCAGTTAGCTAGTGTAAAATTGGGGAGGGCACAGGAGAAGGGCTACAGTTGGGACGGGACATCTGTTAGGGAGTTTACAATTGGCCACATTCTGACCACGTGGTTTTCTAACTGAAAACGTCTCCGTTACACACTGTGAAGTTTAAGTTACAGTAAACACGTCTGCGAGTCACATACAGGTTGAACTTTGATAGAAAAGGAGTCATTAATCTCACACCCCCACTTGATAACCCTCCTCTACTCTATTGGTCTTCCTTCTATTTTCATAAGAATCCCCCCTTTTTTTTCTTTTTTTTCTTTTTCTCAAGCTTTGGCATATGAAAGAAAACATTTGAGTCTTGACTTTCTGAATTTGGCTTATTTCACTTAGCATGATATTCTTCTACTTGCCAACAAACGGCACGGTTTCATTCTTCTTTAAGGCTGAGTAAAACTCCATTCATCTGTTGCCAGGCACCTGGGCTGGTTCTGTACTTGGCTGTTGATCACGTATCACTGTAAATGCTGATTATATCGCGATCCCATGCTGACTTTAGATCCCCGGGATAAATACCAAGGGGTGGCAGAGCTGGGTCGTGGGGGGGTTCCGTGCCTGGTCTCCTGAGGAATTTCCATACTGCTTTCCAAAGGGGTTGACTAGTTTGCTGTCCACCCAGCAACAAGAGAGTGTTCCTTCCCCCCATGTCCTTGCCAGCATTTGTTGTTATTTGTGTTCTTGGTGACCACCATCCGAATTGGAGTGAGGTGGATTTCAGTGTAGTTTTGATTTGCCTTCCCGATGGCTAAGGGTGGTAAGATTTTTCATGTATTTGTGGGCCATATGTTTCATTTGTTTTGCTTTTGAGAAGTAACTATTTAGTTCATTTCTTTTGAGAAATAACTATTTGACTGGCCATTTTTTGATTGGGTTATTTGGGTTTTCTGTTGTCAAATTTTTTGAGTTCTTTATATGTGGTGGATATCAATCCCCTGTTGGGAGAGAAGCTGCAAAGATATTTCCCATTCTGTGGGTTCTCTCTTCATGTTCTTTATTGATTTCTGTTTTGTTTTTTGGTACTGGGGATTAAACCCAGGGATGCTTTATCACTGAACTACATCCCAACCAGTTTTTTAAATGATTTTTTTTAGTCTGAGATAGGGTCTTGCTAACTTGCTTTGGGCTTTCAGTAAATTGCTGAGGCTGGCATCAAAGTAGAATTGCGATCCACCTTGCCTCAGACTCCTGAATTGCCAGCATTAGGAGCATCCACCTTATTTTCTTTGTTACGCAGAAGCTTTTAAATTAGATGCCATCCCACACACTGATTCTTGGTTTCACTTCTTAAGCTTCGGGAATCTCGTTAAGGAGGTCAGCGCCTGTACCCTGGCTGCAGTGCTGCCCTGTGCTTTCTTGGCATCGCAGAGTCTCTGGTCTCATTCCTAGGGCTTCCATCCACTTTGAGTTGGTTTTTGTTCAGGGTGAGAGAGGGGGATCTAGTTTCAGTCCCCTACATGTGGTTCTCCAGCTTCCCCACGCATGTGTTAAAACGTCTTTCTTTTCTCCTGTGTAGGTTTGGGCACCTTTGTCAAGGATCAGACGAGTGTCTGGATTTGTCTCTGTGTCTTCTGTTCCGTTGGTTTTCATGCCAGTGCCATGCAGTGTGTGTTACTAGAGCTCTGGAGTATTATTTGAGATCCGGGGTTATTGTGGTATCTCCAGCATTAGGCTCTTTAAAAAGAGTGTTTTTATACCTATGTATATTTTTGTTTGTTTGCTTCCAACATCACAGTTTTTGCTCAGTATTGGAAAGCTCTTACTTTCCGATATCTGTGGTAAATTACTTTTTAAAAAGGAAAATATGTCGATTAAAAGGCCTGGCCTGCCAGGCACGGTGGTGCACGCCTGTCATCCCAGCAGCTCAGGAGGCCGAGGCAGGAGGATCCCGAGTTCAAAGCCAGCCTCAGCGACTTTGAGGCCCTACGCAGCTCAGTGAGACCCTGTCTCTGAAGAAAATACAAAATAGGGCTGAGGATGTGGTTCAATTCCTGGTGACCAAAAAAATAAATAAATAAAAATAAAGGCCTACACTGGCGGTCATCCGTTGGTAACCACAGGAAAACACATGAGGGTATTTGGTTGTGTCAACCTTGGACCTTTTGAACCATATTTTAAATAATTTTGTAAAAAACCTTTCTAAACCTAATACTTTTCTTGTTTGTTCCACTGCTTGTACGATCTGTGTGTGTGTGTGTGTGTGTGTGTGTGTGTGTGTGTGTGTGTGAGAGAATACTCTCCTGTGGGTAAAATCAGACAGTATGGGAAGGTGCCAGGCGAAGTCCTGTCCCCACGCCCACTGCCCGATGCCCCCTGTGTCTCCGCAGGAACTCTGAAGGCAGCAGACTCTCCCCTCGTAGGGTCAGAGAGTCGTTCCAGCGCTGCCCTGGGCCTCTTTACTCCCTTGATGACCTGGCTTGGCCGTCACCCTCGGCGTGCCCAGCGTTTCCTCGTGTAGGATCGTCAGGTGACCCTGCTTCCCCACACCTTGCCTGACGGTGGCTTTTGGATTGTGTCTTGGCAGGGGCTGTGCGAGCGGACATTCAAGCGTCTCTACCAGTACATGCTGAACGCCGGGCTGGCCAAGGTGGTGTCTCTTCCCTTACAGGAGATTCACCCTGAGTGTGGACCCTGTAAGACCAAGAAAGGTAAAGGCCGTGCTGCCCCGGGCCCTGGGCTGGCCGCCAGCTCCTTCCCCTCTCTCCTCTGGCTCCAGCCTTTCTCCTGGGTCACCTTTTTCCTGTAACTGTGTGTCTCCACGTCCTGGTCCAGCTCTGCTCTGCGGTGCCTGGCTCAGGACCGTCTATGTAGAAAGTGCCCCTGAGCCAGGCTCGGTGGGCACCCTGTCACCCCAGGGACTTGGAGGCTAAGGCAGCCTCGGCAACTTAGCAAGGCCTTATCAAAATAAAAAGTAAAGAAATGGGGCTGGGGGTGTGGCTCGTGGTATGGCAAAGCTTCTGGGTGCAGCCCCAGCTCCTCAGTGCAGTGCCCCAGGTGTCTGCGGAGGAAAGCTCAGCCCCCGCACACCCCCCTCTCCAGTCAGGGTGCTCAGACCAGCTCCTGTTTCCTCCTTAAACCAAGCCACTCTCCCCTCAGTGGGCCTTTTAAATGTGTTCATATGTCACTTACCCAGAGATTCACTCGGGGGAAAGCATCGCGGGGCATTTTATTTCAGTGTTTGAACCACACGGCAGGGACTTAGGGGAAACCCGGATGGTGCTGGCCAGCCCTCCCCCAGTAGCCGCTCGGAGGAAGAAGGAGCCTGAGCTCATATTAAAAGCCCAGAAACCCATCAGAGCGAGCAGCGGGCAGGTTCCAAGTTGTGTCAGGGACCCAGACCAGAGTACCTACTGTGGGTCGGCCAGGGTGTCCTCGAACCAGGAGCCAGGCGGCATCGTGGTCTGATAAGCCACAAAGGCAGGAAGTCCCCAGCAGTGGGACCCCTTGATGCAGTGGAGACCGGCTGTGGGCTCCGTGGGGCGGGCACTCTGTTGGCGGTTCATTCTTTTTTTTTTTTTTAAAAGAGAGTGAGAGGGGGGAGAGAGAGAGAGAATTTTTTTTTAAATATTTATTTATTTATTTTCTCGTTCTCGGCGGACACAACATCTTTGTTGGTATGTGGTGCTGAGGATCGAACCCGGGCCGCACGCATGCCAGGCGAGCGCGCTACCGCTTCAGCCACATCCCCAGGCCCTGCGGTTCATTCTTGATGAGTAGAAGGTCCGTGCGCCCAGCCACAGGAAGAGCAGGGAGCAGGTGAACCGCGTCCCTCGTGTCGGGCTCTGAGCTGCAGCACGGCGTCCCTGTCTTCATGGGCTGGCCGCACGAGGGCTGTTCCCATAGCAGTCGCCACAGGTGTGGGGGGAGCGCCTGGACCCCACAGTGACATCCCTGGTGAGAGGAACCTTTCCGCTCCCACCGTGGTTCAGTGGGACCATCGTCCCGTGCGTGGCCCACCATTGCTCCCAGTGTGATCGGGTGGAGGCCACTGCCCTGCTCTGGCCGTGTGACCTCGTCACGTGGCTCCTCAGGGGGGGTTGTGGTGTCACTGCTGCACATGTAAGAAGGTGACAGTTAAGAGCTGCTAAGTCACCTTTCGCAGGTCACGCCATCAGTGCGTGTAAAAGACTAGAGACCGTGAGACCTTCAAACCCTCTTAGCTCTCTGTTTCCCCTGCTCTGGACTCCCCTGCTCTTGCACCTGATGGACCAGAACCATTTTAAGAGCCGAGGGTCAGAGCTCTCGGTGAGACACAGTGGTCGGTATGTTTATCCTCTTCTGTCCTCTGCCCAAATGCCACCGTGGTGAGGATGAGGATCTAAAAGGAATAAACCCACAAGAACCAAGAGAACGGGACAGGAAGTGGCTACAGAGAGCTGTCCTCCACCCACTGCTGCTGCAGGTGGACGGGCCAGGGGACATGGGGCGTCCAGTGGACATGGACCTGAACAGGGTGACAGCCAGGTGCAGGCGGGGGCGCTGAGCACCTGAGCAGGGCAACGGCCAGGAGTAGGAACATGAGATTTCGGAGATGCCAGGTGCCTGGGGACGCGGGAGGACTGCTGGGTGGTGTGGGAGAAGCAGCTGCACCCAGGTCCCTCCCCTGCACTTGACAGCCAGGTCACAAGAGTCTGGAGTCATTCCGGAGAGCAGGCACTGGAAGGTTCCCAGGCTGGGGACAGGGGGGTATCAACAGCAGGGATAGGTGACAGTCTCCACAGGAGACCCAGTTGGCCCCCTTGGCTTGTCATTTCATGGTGTGTAGCCCTCAATGGCTTCCTAGGTTTTCACCACTTCCTGACCAATGTGGGGCGAGGATTGCTGCCTGTGCTGGCCGACAGGGCCCAGCGTCCCTCGCCACAGCCTCCGAAATGACAGAGTGCGGTGCTGTTTGTTTGTGGGTGGTGGGTTTTCTTGGAGGTGGGGGTAGAGCCGGGGACTGAACCAGGACCTCGCCTGTGCTAGACGAGCACCCCACTGAGCCGCGCCCTGCAGGAAGCGGGATTCTAGAACTCTGGTTTCCAGAACCTGGCAGCCAGACCTTCGGTGCTGGGCCAGGGCTGGAGGCTCTTTTCGGAAGAAACTGTCTGCAGACACTAAACCGGGGGTTTCCCAGGAAAATGGCATCCCTGCTGGCTCGCCCTTCACAGCCCAGCTGTGCAGCCTCGTCCTTCCTTTGGCCACCTCTGAGGGACCAGATTGGGCAGTGTCAGCGCCTCCGCAGATAACCAAGGAGAACTGATGTTAGCAGAAGCGGTTTAACCTGCCAGGAAGCCACAGAAACAAAGGCAGGGGCAGAAGAGAACTTGCAAAACAGTCCTCGGGAGGGAGAAGAAGTTGTGTCCCTGAAGCCGGAGCCAGAGGGACGAGGGAGCAGGAAACTCGGAGCAGCTGGGGGGAAACGCAGTGGCTGCCACCTTCAACCGGCGTGAGGGCGAGGCGTCAGGTAGAGGAGAGGACCCCAGAGCAGCGGCTCGGAGACAGGACGTGGGAGAGCCACACCTGGGCTTCCTGGGAGATGGTGCTGCCCAGGTAAGAGCCGCCAGGTGGCGCGCTGCTGAGAACTGCCCTAGGGGTGCCTCCGCGAGGCCGACTTTCCAAACAGGGTGTAAGCTTCCAAAAGCCCGGAAAACGGGTGCTGGGGTGGCCAGTGAGGATGGGAGGGCGCGGGAGCAGACACAGAGCTGCTGAAGGGTGCTTGTTGCTGACAGGAACTACTCAAAAACTCACCTCCTGTCTCCTGATCCTTATTGTTGTGCTGCTGGGACAGCAGCAGACCCCTCGTTTCCCCCACCTCGGAGCTCCACTCCCCCTCCACCCGCCGCCCTCCCCGGGTTGTCCTGGCCAGGCGGATGCTGAGGCAGAGGCTTCTCGGTACCAAGGTTGTGTTGTGGCACCTAGTTCTGGGCTAGTAGGTGTTCCTGGACCTCATTTCCACAGCGCCTGTCCTCACATTGAGCTGATAAGGTCCCTCGTGTCACCATGGGCTCTGGCTCCTTGGCAGCAACAGCTGTGTGTGAAGACCAGGTTGAGCCAGATATGGAGAGGAGGAGGGGGAAGAGGAGGCCAAGAAGCTGGTGGGCAAGGCCACTGCAGCTGGCATCTTCAATGACTCGGGGTCTGGAAACAACATGCATCTGTGTGACATCAGCACGAGCAAGCTGGACTTTCCTCACCCCTACTTAGTGCCCAAAAAGAAGGGGACCAGGTTTGGCTGGTACAGATGTGACAAAGGGACCACCACAGTCCTCACTGAGAAAGTCACTGCCCTGGAGATGAAGCTGCTGGAGGACACTCTCCAAACAGTGGACACTTCCTGAATGGTGTTGGTGGGTGGCTGGGTACCACTCTGCCAATCAGGGGCACTGGAAACTTCCTGTGAGACCTTCATGTGGTTCCCGTTTGCTGAATGAAGTGCAATAAAAAATGAAACCCACAGTCCAAGCCTAAAAGGTCCAGCAGCCACATAATAGGAGGGTCTATGGTATAGGTCAGCTTTCCACTACTGTACCAAAATACTTGAGATAATCAGCTTAAAAACAGAAAAGGTTTATGGCGACTCTGTTTTGGAGGTTGCAGTGCAAAATCATGTGGGTCACTGCTTTGGGGCTTGTGGAGAGGTGGCGCATCATGGTGGGAGCGTAGGGCAGAGGAAGCTTCTCACCTCATGACAGCCAAGGAATAATAAAAAGGAGAAAGGGACAAAGGGACCACTGTAGTCCTCACTGAGAAAGTCATAGACCCTCCTATTATGTGGCTGTTGGACCTTTTAGGCTTGGACTGTGGGTTTCATTTTTATTGCACTTCATTCAGCAAACGGGAACCACATGAAGGTCTGCCCCGGGAAGGAGCCGTGCAGTGGCAGACGGCGCTCCCAGCTGGGGACAGTGGCGAGGCAGAGGACCACCAGGGCAAGGCCAGCCTCCACTGCTCGGTGAGGCCCTGTCCCGATAAACGAATAAATAAGGAAATAAGTGGTGGACAGGTGGCCATTTTGGTGATGGGTCCTTCTGTCCTCTTCAAGGGCATGTGTCCAGCGACCTACCTTCCTCTCACAGGCCCCACCCCTTAAAGATTGTGTCACCTCCCAGTAGCACCACAGCTGGTAACCCAGCCTTTAACACCTGGGCCTTTGGGAGACGCTTCTCTAAGCTCAACGGAGAAAGAAGAGCAAGTGTGAAAGAGAAAGGAGAGCAAGTGCGGAGGGTGCAGGGAAGAGGGCCCAGGACCACAGGAGGGCGGAATCCCCTGACCTGAAGGACTGGAGTGTCCGGCTTTCCGGCTCTGACACCCGTCTACTGTGGATCCAGCATCCTCGGGCTTCCCGTTAGTGACAAGGGGTGGAAGTCAGAGGAGCAGGGCCGGCCCGGTTCTGAAGGGAGCGGACCTGGGGCTGCAGGCCCTGTTCACTTTGCCATCAGTGAGGAGGGACGGCAAGGGCAGCCGTGGGTGTGCACCTGCAGGCCGTCTCCCATCTCCCTACTGGGAGGCCACCACCAGGTGACAGAACAAACAGGAGATAGGAAAAAGGGGGTAAGGAGAGCCGCAGGGAGAAGAGTGGCGGCAGGAGGGGACAGATGGGCCCCGAGCTCAGGAGGAGGCGCCGGAGAGGGAGTCCCTCCAGGGACGGATCTCTGCACACTTGCGTGTCCGCCAGATTCTGCACTTGAGCTAGTGACAGGCGCGTTGAGCACCAAGTCAACAAGAAATGAACTATCCCCGGAGGGAGCCGTGCGGCGGCAGTCAGCACTCCCAGCCGGGGGCAGTGGCGAGGTGGAGGACCACCAGGGCAAGGCCAGCCTCCGCTGCGCACTGAGGCCCTGTCCCGATAAGTGGATGAGTAAGGAAATAAGTGTGGACGGCAGCCGTTTGGGTGATAGCTCTGGTAAAGCACCCCGAGTCCAGTCAGAAAGAGAGAGGGGGACTGCCTAGGTCCTGAGGGCCTGACTTTGTGACCTGAGAAGACTGGTTCGTCCGCACACCTCAGGAGAATGTGTGTGGAGGGAGGGGCGACCTCAGCACCCCGACATGGACCAGTGTGGCTGGCTGCTCGCCTTCTGCCCTGGCCCCACAGAAGGTGGGCAGCCATGTTTGTTGAGAGAACACAAACTTGGAAGGACCTCTCTCCCGCCCTTATTTCCTGTCTTATTTTGTGGTCCCTGAGTCTGTGAGGTCACGTGGAGGAGCTGGTGACACAGGTAATCACTGGACCACAGGTGTGCGGGCCAGAGAGGGAGCAGCTGGCTCTTAATACCTTCCTCAGTGCTGAGGGACGAGAGGCCGATGGGCGGGCTGGACGAGTGGGGCATCGGCCTTTGAGTAGAGGGGAAGAGGATGGCGGAGTCCTGGGCGAGGAAGAGAGGTCTTGGGGCTGAGAGGTGCCTGGGAGCTCCCCTGTCGGGGTTGCTCGGTGTTTGCCCTGGAGTCTGCTGACCTGAGCACTTAAGTGCTCTCGGCCTGTGGATGCATGGGTGTGTGTTTCTTTGTTTTGGTTGGAGGGGGTGCCAGGGTTTGAACCAGGAGTGCCTAGCCGCTGAGCCACATCCCCAGTCCTTTTAAAAAATATTTAGAGAAGGGTCTCACTAAGTTGCTGGGGCTGGCTTTGAACTCACGATCCTCCTGCCTCAGCCTCCCGGGACGCTGGATAACAGGTGTGCAGTACTGCACCCAGCTTATGTCCTGACCTTTGGAAGAAAGGCATTAAAAAATAAAGACTTGAGTGATCTTGTCTTTAAAAGTACACAGCAAAAAAGGAGGAACCTTAGATTTTTTTATATTAGTTGTTGATGGAGCTTAATTTTGTTTGTTGTATGAGAATCGAACCCAGCGCCTCACACATGCCAGGCAGCGCTCTTCACTGAGCCGCAGCCCCAGTCTGGAACTTTAGATTTTTAAAGAACCTTTTTTTGCTGGGCAGGTGACTGTGGGAAAGAGCATCTCCCAGGCCAGAGGTGGCTGGAAATTCAAACTGACCACTTGAAATGAACACTTACCTGAATGGACGCTGGAGACGGGCGGGCCTGATTCCATTGCTTCAGCCAGTTACTTGAACTCTCCACACCTGAGTTCCCTCGCCCGGATTACCTGGGGGTGATAGCACTTACTTTCTAGGGTGTCATGAGGCTCACAGGCAGTGGTCACTGAGCAGGGGTCACAAACGGGCAGCAGGTAGGCCAGCCCTGGCAGGGTGATAGGTGTGGCTCATGGGTGGTCTCATTGCCGGCGTTTGAAAATCGGGGATTTTTACCTAAGAAGTCTGGTGGTCAGCTTCAGTGTAGAAGTCAAGATAGCAACGCTGAATTGCGTTTCCCCCAGGACTGTGGGTGGACCCCAGGGGCGCTCTACTTCTAGGCTACATCCCAAGCCCTTTTGTAAATTTCCTTCTGAGACAGGGTCTCCCTAAGTTGCATAGGCTGGACTTGAACTCGGCCCCTCCTGCCTCAGCTTTTCGCTGAGATGAAGTGTGTTATCCAGGCAGAGGGGATGCCTTCCCCATCACACAGGGCACCCTGCGCGACCCACAGCCTGCCTGACTGGCGTGTGTCCTGCCTGACCTAGAAAGTGCGTCCATCCCTGGGCTGTCAGTCAGCGCTCCAGGGAGGACAGGACCCCAGAAGAGTCACCGTGACTCGGAGCACAGGAGCCGTGGCTTTGGCCCCTGGTCAGGACTAAGAGGCCAGAGATGAGCCAGTGTTGGTTGTCACCGGCACCTACCTGGTGTGACTGAGCCCGTTGGGATTGCCAGAGGCTCATCTTGTTCACCATCTCTTGGAAACCGGCTCCTCCCAGCCCCTCCCTCACTTCCTGTGGCCCGTGTTGGCGTCTGGGCCCTTCCTCTGTGTGGCTTTCTTGCAGGCCTCGAGCTCCTGAGGGTAGGGGCCAGCCCCTCGCCTGCTTCCCATTCCCACTGCCGGGCTGGGGACAGTCAGCGCTCCAGAAGTGTCCAGCAGATTGAATTCAATCAAGTGTCACCCCAGTGACTTTGCCTGCGCAGGAGACTAGGGACAATGCAGTGTCTAGGGTTCTTTGTTTTTGCTTTTGTTTTGCTTTGAGCTTTGTTGTTCTTTGACAAAATTGGCTTAAAACTTTCCCTCTGAGGCATTATGGAATACAGAAGACTTAAATATTATTAGTAAAGATGAGTGAACTCACCGGTGGGCCAGTGCGTCTGCATCAAACAGAGAGCGCAGATTTAGCGCATTTCACGTACACATTTCTCTGCCCCAAGGCTGCAGTGATCTGTTTTGCAAAAAGCAAAAATAACCTTGGTAATGAAAACCGTTACCCTGAGCTGCTCTGTTTTGCAAATTTGAATTATTTCCTTCACGTACTGGCCCTTGCCCTGTGTTTGTTAAATGGTGCCGAGAAAAAGAGGAAGGGGGACGAGGGTGGGGGCCGTCCCTCCTGCCCGCCCAGTGGGAAGCTCCTGCCAGGCGTGCTCCTGGGACATGATTGGGTGGTCACTTGAGGGGCTCCCCAAGTTCACAGCCAAGGTGGCTTCCGGGCTGGGGGTGGGGGAAGTACCTGTCCTTCCGTGCTGATGATGTGGACTTCCCCCCAGCTGTTGCCCTGTGGCCCCTTAGAAATAGACGCTGAGCGAGATCCGTGTAGGAAAGCCCTCTGTTTCTGTGTACTTTTAACAGACGATCTGAAAATCAAATGGAGAAAACAGTCTGTTCAATCTAGTTTAGGGGTAAAATTTAACAAAAGAAGTGCAAAATGTATCCTCTGAAAACTATAAAACCTTGTGGAGAAGAATTTAGATCTAAGTAAGTGGGAAGACGTCCGTGTTCACAGATACAAAGACTTGACTTCACAGAGGTGATCACACACCCCAGATGACCTTCACCTTGGCCCACGTCCGACTCTCGGCTGAGTTATTTCCGGACATTCACAGGCTGCTTCTGAAGTCCATAAGGAATTGCAAGAGACCCAAGAAGCTGAAACAGCCCTGAGAAAGAAGGGGACCAGGGACTCACACTTCCCACTTGGAGAACTTGCTACACGTTATACGGGATGGAGACAGTGAGCGAAACAAGAGGAGGTCCTCGGACTGATGTGGGGGTCCTGGAATACGCCCACGCGTCTGTGGACCACTGAGTTTCCACGGTGCCAAGAGAATGTAATGGAGGAAGAATGGCCGGTCCCAGAGGCCATCGCCGCAGGACTCTGTCTGTAGTAAAGTCCAGAACCCTCAACTCCAGAGCCCTGTTAGCAGTGCTGAGCACTGGGTGAGCTGGGGCGGAGAACTGGAGCTCGCCAGGAGGCGCTGAGAACGTCCTGCCCTGGCCTGGGTGGGGGGGTGCAGACCTGTGAATGTGGCAGTTGACAGAGGGGTCTCACAACAAGGTCCACTTCAGGCTTTGAACACGGCCCTGGCTGCTCTGCCACTGAGACTTATTTCTAGGCTGGACAGGTTTCTCCTCCTCTCTCCCTGCTCCTCCCTGATCTCAGGGGAAACAGGATCTCCTTTCTTCCCCATCCAGGCAGGGCATCTGTCCTGAGTACACGGCCACCATAGGAACGAGTCATCCAGAGAGCTCAGAAATGACTGACCCCCAGATTAGCAAGGGCATGTCCACTCCCCCAGAGAACCTCTTCCACAGCCCCTGTCCTGCTGAGGGGCAGAACCACAGCCTCTGGGACAGGAGTCCCCTGTGTTTCTCCTCTGCTAGCAAAGCAATAAACCTTTTCCTTTCTCTATAAAAACAAACAAAAAAACACCGTTGCCTTGTATACACTAAATGAGTGAATCGTACAATGTATGAATTAAAACTCAATAAACCTGTTAAGTTTTTAAATTAAAAACTAACCCAAGAAACATAACAGGGTACAGCAAACTAAATTATAATCATTAAAATGGCAAAAGGGGACATTTAAATAGGATTAAAGTATACAACCTAAGAAAAGAGAAATGAGCCATATGAAGATTGACTAAGTACAATAAAGTAAATAGAAAGGCTTAAAAGAGCTTCAAGATAAAAACAAAAACTGGATTTAAAAGAACGAGAAAAACAAAAATGACAGATCAGAAAAGGATTGTCAAAGTTGAAAAACCTGGAGAATCAATGGTGGAGTCAAAGCTCACGACAGTTACAAATAAGCAATAAAAAATCAGCAAGGTTTCTCTAAGTAAAATGTGACAAGCAGAAGACACTCCTGAAAAGATGACGAGTATTGTCATTAATAATCAAGATAAAGAAGCAAGAATATTTTAATGTGGCAAAAACTTATTAAGATCAAGAAAAATTTCTGCCCTTGAACTTCCACAGGGCGAGGGCAGCTCTCCTGGGGGCTGGGGCACCTGGGGGCCGCCTTCATCTTCAGCCATCCTGCCCACGGGACCGGACCTCCCTTGACCAGGAAGCGAGGGCTGGGAATGCATTCCAGGGAGCCAGACCAGGGGCCCTTTCTAGGGTGTGGCCAGCTGATTGCCTGGGGTACAAGGGACCTGGGGGGTCTGCTTCCAGAGCTGCGCATGGGAGGTCCCTAGGGTGACCAGCCTGTTAACAGAAGCAAGCAACAAGGGGCCAGGGAGTTGACTGTGGTGACGTCACCTTCTTGGCCCCAGGCTCAAGTGGTCACAGAGTTAGTGCTACACAGTTTACACATGGCCCTTCGCATCTGTGGGTTCCATCTGGAGAACTAGGGGGCTCAAATGTGTGGGTCACCAACTCAGCCTGAGCACGGGGGGGGGGGTGACACTTGCAGGGGGTGTTTAATGACAACTGAAACTAGACCAAGAACATTCATAGGACTTCCTCGACCTCCGAGAGAGCCCATGTGTCATGCCGTGCTTTGGCTTCCTGTGTCATCAGAAAGGAAACCCCTCTGCCCTTAGGAGCAGGAAGTGGGCCGTGACACCCCATGGTGAGCCCACCTGCTGGTCACTCCCCAGTGGGCAGGTGGGGAAATCCAGATGACATGCCGAGGGGGACTTGTTTCATGCTGGTCTGACCACCCCATGCTGTCATTTTGCCACCAAGAAAATGGCACAAATCCCTTGCTGAGGTCAGTGCTCCGGCAGGAATTGGACCCAGCAGGTGACTTTTGAGGCTGCACAGCACTCAGTCCCCTCTGGTGCCTCCCCCCAGAGACTGGGCCTCCGCTGCTCAGCCCCCTCCTGCTTCCTGCTTCTGCTCCTCTGCCCTCTGCAGCGGGTCGTCCCTTAACTGATCCTGTTCTTCTGCTGCCGTGCTTGTCCTCCTCTGCCGGGCAGACATCTGTACTATCCCCCAGTGTCACTGCTGTCCCCGGCTGGTGCCAGCCTGCTGTTCCTCATGTCCACGTCTGTGTGCTCGAAGCAGAGCAGGAGGGCAGGGTGGCCTGGCCGTGCAGCCAGGGTGGCTTCAGGCTCTCACTTGGCCCCTGCCACCAGCTTGGCCCCCTCCAGGACCAGGGATAACACCTCCCCAGGGGGGGCCAGGGGCTTCCCAGGTGCCAGGCCAGTGCCCTCCCCGCCCTGCCGGCCTCTCCTGGGAAGCCCCGTGCGGTGCAGGGAGCCTGTCCCCTCTGTTTCTGTCCCCACCTGGTGCAGAGCAAATGTTTGTGGAAGCCAGTTGAATCAAAGTCCCCAGGCCGCCCTGACATTTTCAGTCCCAGTGACTGGGTATGACAATTGATCCTCAACGCTGTGTTTTCCCAGGTTGTGGCAATGATAATAGTGGTGACATTGGCAGTAATGGGGTCCACTGAGCGCTGCTCCTATGCCACACTGTGTCTTAAGCACTCTGAAGGAGATGCCACGTGTGTCCCCTTTCAGCTGAGGAGACTGACATGCAGAGAAGACACGTCCCTTAGACAAGGAGGTGCAGCTGGCAGCCGCAGGTTCCCAGCAGATACCCGAGTCCGCTGCCCGCGCCCAGCCTGCAGCCGTGCCCTCTGCCCGTGGTCCTGGCTGCCCTGGGTCTGGGCTCCAGGTCTTAGGTCCCTGCGGTCCCTCCAGGTGGCTTCCTTGAAGGTTCCCCAGACTGAGTGACACAGTCTGTGCCCTGTGGTCTGTCTCCACGTAGAGGTGGGTGGGGTGGGGTGAGGTGGCACCTGGATTTATGTGACACTTGCTGGCAGCTCCCAGCAGCCCTCTCCCTGTCTCGGACCCTCGGGTTGACAGCGCCATTTTGCCAGGTGCCAGATGAGGGTTCTCGCTGAGAACGTGGGAACCGCAGGCGCTCGTGTCCGTTTCACGTCTACACTGCGTTTCTTTCTACCACTAAATTGTGCGTCCTGATAGGGACGTGAATTCTAGCCTCACCAGGTCGGGCGTCCATTAGATCATGGGATCCGCTGAGCCTCAGTTTCCTCTTTCTTAAAGCCAGTGACTTGCAGGGCACCAGGTGAGGAGCAGGAGGAGAAAGAGCTCCTGAAACCACCTGCTGGGCCCTCTCCTCGGCTCCTCGAACGGCCGTGTTCAGCCCTGGGTCTGCAGCGCTGGAGAGCCCCGGGATTCCTTTGTGCTGACCTGCTGACCGCGGTGCACTGTACCTTTAAAAGGTTCCTCAGACACTAGTCACCTGGCCCTTTGTTCCTGGGAGCAAGCCCTGCCAGGTCCAGTGGTTGCCACCACCAGCCCCCAGTGCCCCCGGGCGGGTTGCTGGTCTGGAGAGGGCAGCTCAGGTGACGGGACAGGCAGCCGCTCCAGGCGCCTGTGCTCACTCGCGCTCCCTAGGGCCCTCTTTGCTTTTGGCTTTAGCCAACTAATGTTCTGGAACATGCTCCCAGAAATGGCAAATAGCAGCTGAAGGGATTCCAGTAATAAAAACTGAGGGTTTTGTCTTGAGTTTTGTTTTGGGGGCTGGGGATGGAGCCCAGGGCCGCACACAGGCTGGGCAGGCGCTCACCCGAGCTACATCCTAGTCCCCAGAATTGGAATTCCAAGGCCGGCCCAGCTCCAGAGCTGTGGAGAGGTGTGGTGTGAAGGGCGTGCAGCAGGATCCCCGGGTCCCCTGGAATCAGGAAGGCAGGCCCGTCCCTCCCTTGCCTGCCCCATTTCCTCCATTGACCCTCAGCCCCAGGAGGCCAAATGCTGTGTCTAGCCCCGCTCACAGGCAAGGCGGTCAGGCTGAGCAAGGCCTGTGGCCTGCAGCCTCAGCCCACTGGGCAGGCTCAGCCCGCTCGGGAGCAGGAGAGTCTAGGTGCTGACCCCTGGGCCCGCTGCCTGGGACACGAGGGTCTCCAAAGCCGTGATGTGCTTGACATGGTTCGGGGAAAGGGACTGGTGTGTTGACAAAGTGCAGGGACGTTTGGGTAAATAAACTGGGACTGACTTGTCATACATACAAAGAAAGTGTGGCTGGGACATAAGGTAAAGAAACTGGCTGTGCTCTGGGGGGCAGGCAGGGCGACCTGCCCCACGGCCCCAGACCTGCCCAGCAGCCATCCAGCTGAGCTGCTCTGGCCCTTTGGAGAGCATCGCGGCCTCACAGGGTGTGACGGAGCAGGCAGCCACAGCACCTCTGCTGCGTCTCGGGCCCTGTCAGCCCTGTGGCTACTGACACCGCCCTGCGTGATTGCAGGGCAAGGAGTGACCGCGGCTCACAGCCTCCCAGCATCCTCTGCCTCGCTGCCCAGCCTCACTGCCCAGGCTGCAGGCCGTGCTCAGAACCCGAACAGGTTCCCGTGACCGAGGCCAGCGCTGGGGCGTATCTTACCATAAGAGACCAGGAGCCTTGACCCCGCTGGAGTCTGCGGTGCCTCCCTCTGTGCTGCTGCCACCCCCCTCCCCCCGTGGCTTTCCTCTTGTCACCAGGTCCCCTTCGCAGGCCTCCTCAGGCGGGCCCCGTCCTGGGTGCCAGGGAGACAAGGCTCAAGGGCAGGCACAGGTCCCCAGCCTGGAGCCACCGCCCAGCAGGAGAGGCTGCCACGTCCCAGGACAGCAGGCACTGCGCTGTCCCTTCCTGGGCGTCTCTGATTACATTAAGGACCAAGTGGAGGCAGTTTTCAGGCCTCGTGCCCCGACGTGCAGTTGTCAGCTGACGGGGTGACCGTCTGTCTGCACGGGGAGTCGTGACCCCTCAGGTCCTGTCTCCTCACCGCTGCAAACCTGTGCTCCTGTTCCCAGGGACCAACATCATGGTTCGGTGCCTTAAACTGATGAAGGAATTTAAGCGGAAGGTTGAAGATGACCACGATGACGATGACGACGAGGAGGCCATCTCCAAGGGGCTGCCCCCAGTGGACATCGTGTACGAGCGGGACATGCTCACGCAGACCTACGAGCTCAGTGAGTCCCCTTGGCGCCCGCTCCGACGCCGCTCTGGAGCCCTTGAGTGGAGGCCGTAGCCGGAGGCTGTGGTGCCTGGAAGCTCCGCGGTTCCCTTGGGTCAGAGTCGAGTTCAGAGCCTTGGTGCCACATGGCTCCGCAATGTTAGTCTCTGGGCCTCGTCCCCTCATCTGTAAAGCGGGTGGCTTGGGGTTCCTAGCTAGGCAGGACCAGGCCACATGTCAGGACAGAGGCGGACGGAATTCGTTAGGGGTCGGCCTGCTGATGACAGAGGCTGGGAAGGCCTGCCCCCGCTGAGAAGCTGCAGCCTCTGGCACAAGCCAGTAGCCCAGAGGCCAGAGACCCCGGAGCTCTGACGCCCCAGAGCAGAAGGGCATCCAGCTTAGAAGAGGGAGCGGGTGAATTCACCTCTCCTCTCCCTTCTCATGCTCCCTGGGCCCCTGCTGATTCATTGGTGCCTGCCCACCCTAGGGCAGGTCTTCCCCAAGCAGCCAACCCCCTCACAGACCCATCTCCTCCAGAAATATGCCTATAGACACTTCCAGAAATCATCCTTTGCCAGGCGTCTCTGCATCCAGCCAGGTCGGTGTCTAACTGACCCGCACACGGGGTAGCACCTGCGCCACCACATCATGAGGACTGAAGTATCTAGAACAGGGTCTGCTACGTAGAAAGCAATAAAAATAATTGCTGTTTATCTTAGTCCGTTTTCTGGTCCTATAGCAAAGCACCCAAGACTGGATGATTTATAAAGAAAAGGTTTGATTCTGCCTTATACTTACGGAGGCCAGGAAGTTCAGACAGGGTCCTGGCATCGCACAGTTTCTGGCTGTGGCCACTCTATGCCTGGACAGAAAGCTAGAGGGACGCAGGTTTGTGGGGAAGAGACAGACACAGCGTGGCCTTGCTGCTAGGCCACCTGCTCTCGTGGTGACTGATCAGTGGAAACACACTGGCATTCGGCCATCCACAAGGGCCCTGCCCCCCAGTCACCTCCCCCTGGTCCCCGCTCCCCACACTGCCGCAGGGAGGGTTCCTGCTCCGCAGAGATGGAGGTGGGGGAGATGAACGAACCCACAGCACGGCACCCGTGGCCCTACGTCCTGGCCTGCGGTCGCCACAGGCTGGGAGTCCTAATGATAAAGGGACAAAAACTTTCCCATTCCTCACCTTTCCTCTGGGCCCCAGAGTCTGTGTAGGACATCAGGGACCCAGTGCCACTAGGGGCAGAGGACGCAGGGCCCTGGCTCAGCCGCGGATTGGAAGCCACACAGCACATCGCTGGCCTCCTTGGAGGACGGCCAGGCAGTTGGCAGGATGAGTTCCTCAGACCCCATCTGGGGACAGTGTCCCTCAGCTCTTCGTTCCCATTTGTAGCCTGTTGCTGAAGGGAAGTGTCCCGGCTTCCTGGGCGAGCTGGCTCCCTCTTGTTCCTGCCCGCGCCGTGGGGCAGGGCCTCCTCGCCCTGACTGGCTCCCTGGCAGGAAATGGAGAGGAGAGGGTTCCCAGCAGTCAGGAGCTTGGCCGCCAAGTCTGCCCTGCGGTTCACACATCCCCTGGGCACGGGTCCACCTCCGCTGCCCACTGGCCTCCTTCCTGGGGTCCTCAGCCTCAGATTAGAAGAGGGAGTGTAGGAGGGCGTCGTGGGAAGATGAGATAACAGTACCCAGGAGCCAAGTTGGTGGCAGGACGAGAGTTGAGGACCTACATAGCGCGGAGCAGCCAGTCCTTCCCCAGGGCACCAGGCAGTCATCTCCTCCCGTGGTCCACGCTGAAGGCTGCTGCAGAACAGTGTGGCTGTCGGTGTCCCAGTGCCTGGTCTACCAGGAAAGAAACCTGGGAAATGCACGTTAAAAAAGTTCTCAGTTAAGAATTTTTGCTTTTGAAAAGCCTTCATCAGTGCATTGTGGTCACACGTGGTGGTAGGGTTCATTTGGATGTGATCGTACGTGAATGTGACAGTTTGCTCAGGAGGGTCGGTCTCCTTCCGGTGAAAAAGTCCATGTGAAAGGGCTGGTTTCCTGCTGCTGAGTGAAATGGCCCTCCTGGCCCCGGTAGACGAGCCCCGGTGGCCGTACGCTTGGGTGCTGGCGTGGTGGAGCCGCTAGAGCTGTCTTGTTCTCAGGTGTTGGTGGAGCCTGGGGGAGCAGGAGAGGAGGGCCCTCCTACCGTCTCTGTTGGCTTTGCTGCTCCGCCGCCCCTGCACCTGGGAGGGCGGTGACTTGACCCAGCTGCCCAGGTGGCTGGGGCTCACGCTGTTGTTCCTCACAGTTGAGCGCAGAGGCACCAAAGGCATTTCCCAGGCTGAGATCCGAGTGGCCATGAACGTGGGAAAGCTGGAAGCCAGGATGCTCTGCCGGCTGCTCCAGAGGTTCAAGGTCGTCAAGGTAACACGTCCGGCTGGGCCCATCGCTCGCTCGTGAAGCCACATGTCAGAGGAGCAGATCACCTGCCATCTGTGCCTAGGAGCAAAGGCTCCCTGGGGCCCCCCGTCACTGCTGCGGCCTTGTCCCCACTTGTCAGACCTGGAGCAGTTGTCAGCTTTGGGAAGTCGAAAGGCAGGGCACCTACGCCTGGAGCTGGCTCCCGGGTGGGGACGGGCAGCTGGGCTGTGAGTGTCCGTCCACCTGCCCCCTCCGTGTTTACGTGACAGGAGGGCATCGGGCAAGCTAACTGCGTGTCCCCTTTTGTGGTCCAGTCCTGCCCTCCCAGCCTGGTGCCCCTGTCAGTCAGTTCTCTGTCACTGTGTGGGACGTGACTCACGAAAGGTCGCCCTGGCTCGGGGTTCTGCAGTGTCCAGTCGCTGGCTCTGCGCAGCACATGGTTGCGGGGACACGTGGTGAAGCGACTGCTCCATCATGAGCCAGCAGGACAGAGAAGATGACTGGGGTCCCAGAACCCTTTGGGAGCACAGTGACCTAAGGGTCTCCCACTTGTCCCACCTCCTAGAAGCTCTGTTACCCTCAGTAGTGCCACCCTGGGTACTGAAACTTTCCCACGTCACCCTCCTCTTGCCCACATTTTGGACACTTTGCCTGAAGGCAGTATTCTGTGTGAGCTCATGATGGCACAGCACTTGGTGCCCCCCACCCCGTGCCGTGTGCACTGACGCCACTCCTTACCCCATGGAGCCCCGCCCCCTGTTCCGAAAGATAAAGTGAGCACAGATCAGTGATGACCAGGCCACCAGTCCTGTGCTGTGGCTGAGTGGGGCAGGAGCCCTGCAGGCCTGGACGCTCTAGTGCCCGGCAGCCACTGAATTCTGTGTGACAAACACTCCCTGCCTGCTGACCTTTATTTTGTGAGCCAGGCCTGTGCCCGGCCCAGAGGCTATTGGGAAGGTCACGTTAGGCCCCCGCGCCCCAGGAGCTCGCAGTCTCAGTGCACATGGGGGCAGGATTGCATCCGGAGCCGTCTCCAGCGGCTCGTGGAAGCAAGGGCCAGGAGACAGGGCAGGAAGGGGCCCTAGGCCACGAGACAGGAGAGCGCTGGGGACAGCAAGACCAGGCCACCAGCCTGTGGTGAGTGCAGCAGGCTCTTTTCAGCAGGATAAACACACTCCTGTCCCCTGTAGGGATTCATGGAAGACGAGGGCCGGCAGCGGACAACCAAGTACATCTCGTGCGTGTTTGCGGAGGAGAGCGACCTGAGCCGGCAGTATGCCCGGGAGAAGGCCCGCAGCGAGCTGCTGACCACCGTGAGCCTGGCCTCGGTGCCCGAGGAGACACTCCTGCCCGAGGGCGAGGACGCCTTCCTCTCCGAGTCGGACAGCGAGGAGGAGAGCAGCCGCAGCAGCAAGCGCAGGGGCAGGGCCTCCCAGGGCCACCTGAGGTCCTCTGTGGACCTGGCACCAGGCACCCAGCCTCATCACTCCACGCCAACCAAAGGTAGGTGGCTGGCACGGGTGGGGGCGTGTGGGGCCGAGCGCCTGGGCCTGCGGGCAGCTGCAGGGGTTCAGCTCAGTGGGCACCTCAGGGCCCCTCGTGCTGCCCTGAGTCGGGGCACACAGGGGTCACTCGCATCTCCTAGGAGGCTTGGCGAGGACAGTCGTGTGGTCTGTCCCCTGCCTGCTTGCACAGCAGTGTCCTTGGCAAATGTTTTGTTAGGTTTTTACTATTAAAGGAATAGAATTCCAGAAGGTTCCTCTGTTCCCTTCCCTCGACATCTGTCCGAAGTTCCCTGGGGTTTGGTTCAGTAGAGATGACTGTTTGAGAAGCGCCTTGGAGGTGGGGCTGATGGCGGGTTTGCAGATCTAACATCTGGCCTTGTGAGAGGGACACTGGCTGCCCGCGGGTCCTCACCTGTCTTTGAAGTGACAATCAGCAGGGGTGGGCTGTTGGCTCCTGTGGCTGCCAAGCACAGAAGCCCTTGTCCCTTCCCTCTTGATGGTTCCCCTCCTGCCCTCGTCACAGGTGGGTGGAAAGTCCTAAACCTACACCCGTTGAAGAAGCAGCCGTCTTCCTCCGCAGGAGCCGAGGACAGGGCCTGCCGGGGCCCCGCGGGCAGGGACGGCCTGCTGGACTCCAGCAGCAACTCAGACCTCAACGTGTCCTTCGGCTCCCACTGCGTGGAGAGCAACAGCGGCGACATCGCGGTGATCGAGGAGGTCCGGCTGGACAACCCCAAGGTCAGTGTTGGCCAGGGGAGGGCACTGTCTCCGAGGGAGCCTGGCCGCTGGGCCAGCCTGCTCCTGTCTGGGCCTGAAACTCAAGGACAGCAGCCGGGCCAGGGCCAGGGCCAGCTCTGTGCTCACGGGAGCCACGTCCTTCTTCCCACGCTCCTTCACGTGCCTGCACCCTGCACGCAAGTCACCTGCACCGTGATGTCCCCAGGCTCCCTCTCCAGCAGCTTGTTCTTTTCACTCGAGTGTATTTTGCAAGGAATTCTGTGTTGCCAGTTTAGATGGCTGCGAGCTGGTGTTGCCCCAGAGGACGTTGGCCAAAGAGACATTTTGATTGTCACCACTTAGGGAGGGGACTCTCCCAGCACTGCGGTGGCCAGGCCGGGGTACTGGTTATGGCTGCTGTTGATTGGACAGGTCCTGGCATGTTGCCCAGTGGGCCTCGAACCAGGCTCGAGTGGTCCTCCTGCCTCGGCCTCCAGGCAGCCCTGCCCGCATGGGGGGCATGAAATCATACAGTGTCCTGCGTCCTGTCCACACGCTGCGTGCTCCAAGGCGTCAGAGGCACAGTGGGGCAGGCCAGTGCTTTGTCATCCGTGTGAGGACAGGGGTTAGAAGGTGATGGGCACAGGATGCAGAGCAGACGAGGCCCCCTGGGGGTGGGTGGGTGGCTTCCTGCTGCTACTGGTTTGGGGTCACGCCCTGCAAGGTAAATCCCAGCTCTTGGGCTGCGGGGGAAGCGGGGCCCCTACGGGTTGGTGGCTGCCCCTGAATCAAGTGAGGACCAAGTGGGGACCGTACTCACCCTGCCCTGCTGCTCCTCTGTGCTCTGCTCCTGTCCCTGTGGTGGACATATGCGGCATGGTAGGGGTGCTCACAGACCCACTGAGCCCTTCCTCCCTGCTGGGTGCCCAGGCTCCCTGTCCGTCGCTACTGGCCTTGTCACCAGCTGAGGAAGCTGGGCCTGCCAGCTCTGTCCCCAGCGGGGCTTCCACTGTGTCCCCTGCCCTCCTCTCCCTGCCCCTTGCCGTCGGGTCTGTGTGGCCCCAGCACGCGCTGCCTACAGCCTGGGGCTCCGTGGTCTCTGCCCACTCGGCTCCTCTCGGGTGGAAAGTCACTCCTGAATGACGGTGGCACTGCTTCCCCCTGTTGGGTCTTTCTGGGGATAGTGGTGTCCTCTGCTCCTTGGTGGCTCTTGGCAGGGTGTGTCTCCGCTCCCCAGCAGCCGTGGCCAGCCGCCTGCAGAGTGCTCGCTCTGACCCTCGGGCGCCCTCTTGGGCCCAGCAGCCCATCCCCTGGTGGAAGTGCTGCCCGGCCTGAGTGCCCACGTGGGCCGAGTGCACCTCGCGGCCGTGCTGGAGCCGCTACCCCAGCCAGGAGTGAGGAGCCGGCCAGCAAGCCGTGCCCAGATGCCATGCCCGCCACACAGTGACTTGTGCCCAGTGACCCACGGGGCGTGTGCTGGGTTTAGGGTCACCCAGGGCTCACTTCTGAGCTTCCCCAAGGTCTGACCCAGGGCACGTGGCGTAGGCTCCCGTCCACCCCAGGGACACCCGGGCTGGGCTCCAGAGCCTGCCGCTGCTTCTAGTCCGGTGCTTCCCGAGGGACGCGCAGAGGCCCCGTCCCAGCTCCATCTCAGTGGCCCAGACAGTCCTGGGCTCGTTGAGCCCTGGGCTCCTCCGCTGTGAGGTGGGTGGCACTGAGAAGGCCGTGGAGCATTTCGAAGACACAAACCCCACGGGCCTCAGTGAGAAGCCGTCCCTTGCCTCCCTGGTGGGCAGCCCGCCCCAGGGTGGGCCCCAGGGTTGCTGCGGTAACACTGAGTCCTGTTGTGGGGCCAGCAGATCCACCGGGCCCAGGAGCCCTTGCTGGCAGGTGGCTGTGCCATTCAGAGCCCTGAAGGGACCCACCTCTTGACTTCCCTTCCTGAGGGCTGGGAGGGCACGACCCTGGGCAGTGTCCGGCCCTGGCTGAGCCCACCTGTCTCGTCCCCCAGGAGGGCAGCGGTTCCCAGAGGACCGGCAAGCACGGCACAGGCCAGGACAAGCCGCACAAGACGTACCGGCTCCTGAAGCGCAGGAACCTGATCATAGAGGCCGTCACCAACCTCCGCCTCATCGAGAGCCTGTTCACGTAAGCCCCGGGCTCCCGCCCCGGCCGCCGTCGGCCTCTGCTCTCCGCGTCCCTTTGTGGTCGGGAGGGTCCGTGTGCTCCTGCCGTTCTGAAGCTGGGCCTGACGGGGTCGGGGAGCGGGCTGCGGGGGGACTTGTAAGGAAGGAGAAGCGGCCCCAGCAGCCCCCTCCGCCAGCGCCTCCTGGGCCAGCAGGCAGCATGAGGGCCACTTCAGAGGAGGGGCCTTGCCCTCAGTCAAGGACGTGGCTTCTTTATGCTCAGTCCCTGACTGGGGCTGGACTTGGGGACAGGGGCCATCTGCAGATACGGTGTCACCTTGGTCCCCTCTTCTGTGCAGCGAGGGGCTTGGCGAGATGTTCCTAGCGAGCCTTTTAGACCTGGCATTCTGTGACCAGAGATCTAGAAGTGTCACTGTAGTGACTCAGTGAGACCTAGAGAGTGAGATGTGTCGAGGAGGAATAAGGAGCAGCTCAGGTCTGTGGGACGGTGGTGCCGGGAACGTCCCTTAGCTAGATGATCAGTGAGCGCTTGGACTTGGTGAGGACGATAGCCTCCTGCCCCCGCTCCCCTCCCAGCTGTCCCAGGCCCCGATGCAAGGCTTGGCTGGGGGCCCCGCAGGGGGCCGTCTGGCATGTCCTCACGTGCTGTAGGGAGGGTCTTCAGGGCTCCTGGAGGCCCACCTTCCTGGGGGAGGAACCCCGTCATGCCTGGTTTGTGCTGGGTGCCGTCGGGGTCCTTTGGCGTGGAGAGTGGCCTGCCGTGTTCTGAGGGGCAGCCTGAACTGCTTATTTTGTGACGTCGCAGGATACAGAAGATGATCATGGACCAGGAGAAGCAGGAGGGCGTGGCCACCAAGTGCTGCAAGAAGTCCATCGTGCGCTTGGTGCGGAACCTGTCGGAGGAGGGCCTCCTGAGGCTGTACCGCACCACGGTCATCCAGGACGGCATCAAGAAGAAGGTACTGGCTCCCCAGGCCTGCGCCAGCCCGCCAAGGGCATCCCCGCCCCTCTCCCTCCGTGCCTCTCAGTGGTCCCTCTGTTTTGGGTGACTCCGCGTGTCCCAGTGTGCAGCATGCCCCCGACTTGGGGATCAAGGGTTCCCAACTTTGAAAGATGGATACAGGAAAGAGTGACAGTGTAGTTGATGTGAGAGTGGCGAGTCACCCGGGCAGGAGTCCCCTGCAGCCGGCCTTGGGTAAGGGAGGAGAGGGCAGGCAGCGTCAGGAGGAGCTCAGGGACGTTCGCAAGGTGGAGCACCTTCCGTCCCGGGAGGGCAGGAGGGAGGTGGCGGCCCAGCGAGCGAGCACGCCAGTCTCCAGCCCACTGACCCAGCACCTCCGTCTCACTTTGTTGATTTCTGTAAAATGTCAAGATTGGGGCCGTTCCCATGGCAATGGTCGCTCCAGGCTTTGCACATATTCTATGGCATAAAATTTTCAGGGTCAGAGTAATTTGTGGTGGCGCAGCTGGGCACTGGGGGACGGTCACTATTAATTTCTGACCTCCCTTCCAGACTGTGGTCCCCACCTCTGCCTTGAGAAAGCTCTGCCTGGGGCCTCTGCTTTCTCATCAGCCGCCAAGGCCGTCCCTGCTCTCACTGGCCCAGCACGGGGCTGCACCCAGCCCTTTCCATTTTTATTTGGAGACAGGGTCCGGCTGAGTGGCCTAGGCTGCCCTCAACCCTGGGACCATCCTGCCTCGGCTCCCAGCAGCTGGGGCTATAGGCGGGAGCCACGGCGCCCGGCTCACGCCATCTTGTTTCTCAAGAAATTTGAAAAAGACAAAGCAGTGCATAGAAGTGACCCAGGAAACAGCGTCTGCCATTGCCAAAGTCTTTTAAAATAAAATGACGTGTCCCTTTGACCCCCTCCCTCCCCGCAGCCTGCACGCTCCTCCTCATGAGGCGGCAGGATGTGCTGAAGTCCCTTCTCTGAAGGACAGACGGCCCATTGGCCGCACCTGATGTCCGTTGACCTTCGAGGGCGGATCTTCCAGGTCGCAGCCTTGGGTGACTAAGGGTGCTGGGCAGAGGCCACCCGGCTTTAGCGTCAGCGCTCTCTCTGGCTGCTCTGTGCTAGGGGCACAGGTGGGGAGTGGCAGGAAGGCACAGGGCAGCTGTCAGCACTGGGGGTCACGTAACTGGAGATGGCAGCATGTGGTCGGGGGCCGCGGGGCACTGCTGCGGCCTGCCCTTCCACTGCGGGGGACTGCAGCTCGTCAGCACCCCTCTGGCCTGGAGTTCAGGGCTCGGGTTTGGTGGTGGGGGCTCGCGCTGGCCCCTCAGGTCCGCTGGGGCCACACTGGCTGGAGTGCCTGCTCCTGCCCAGCCTCTGCTCCTGTGTCCTGTCCCCGCTGTCAGGCCTAGAGGGTTTCTGGGTGTGGACCTCGGAACTGTGAGTGCTGCGTTTTAAATTTTTGAGCTGTCACCTGACTGTGTCTCCTTTGAGCTTCATGAACCTACAAAGAGGGATGGTTCAGAGGAGGGGTGGGGTCTCCACAAATGAGGAGCAGGGGCACCTGAGCAGAGGTGGCCTGTCCCACACCTCTCTGAGCCCATTTGTGGTGCAGAGCTGCTGGCACCGTTTATTCTGAAAACCCTCATCATTTAGAGGCCTGGCTCTCGGGTGCTCAGGCCACCAGCCTCCTCACCCACAGCTCAGCGGCCACGCTCAGCCTGTTCTGCCCATCTCCCCTCTGCTGGCCGCTGCAGGGATGGCCCTGCGTCAGGTCCCCTTGTTCACTCCGGCTCTGCTGGAACCCGACCCACTCTCATGGTTCTGCTCGGTTCCTGGGAGAAGGTAAAATGAGCGCTGCCTAAATCCTCTGCCAGTTCATTTAGCCATGCGCCTGGCAGGAGCCCCAGACGGAGGACAGCCGCTGGCTGATCCAGATGGAAGCGCTCAGGATTCACCGGGGGGTGTGGGGAGTGTTCCCCCAGGTGCAGCGGGGACCAGTGGGATGTGACGGTCCCACCAGGGAACTGTGGGCAGATGGCTGCACCAGGCATGGCTGCTGGAGGGCTGGACAGCCGTGATGTGATGGCCAGCGGCTCAGCTACACCCTTCCTTCCCTCTCCCGCTTGTGTTCTGAAATGTCAGGACCTCGGCCCTCCCTGCCCACTGGGACACTGACTCTCTCTGCAGGTGGACCTGGTGGTGCACCCGTCCATGGACCAGAACGACCCCCTCGTGAGGAGTGCCATCGAGCAGGTGCGCTTCCGGATCTCCAACTCCAGCACCGCCAACAGGCAAGTGGCGGGACCCAGAAGAACCTTAAGCAAGGCACTGGGGCCCGTGTGTCCTGCGTGTCCTCAGAAAGCCCTGTAGGTCACCTTGCATGAAATCAGTGCGCTCATTGGGTCAGGGTAGGGGGTTCACGACCCCAAATTTAAGTGAGGATTGATTCTTTGCTATTTTAAGAAAAAAATCCCAGTGTTCTGCCTCCAGCGGCTCTGCCAGCGAGGGTTCCGAGCTCTCCCTGCCCCGGGCCTCGGGTCCCGAACTCAGCCTCATAACTCTGCCCGGAGACTGCCCTTGACTACCCAGTGGCTACCCTCACCTTACCCAGTGCTGCCCTCGCCTTCCGGGGCTCTAATTTAGTTCATGGTTCACTTCAGACGGGAGAAAATGTGCAGGAAGAGACAGTCCTCTGCCTGGCCTCGGCAGACAGCAGGTTGGACCCGCCCCGCCCCGGTGCCTTCGTCTAGGTCATGCAGACCGACACCGAGGCTCCCGGCCAGCTTCTCCAACGAGTTCTTGTCCCTGGTGTTTGGCTGCAGGGTTAGAGTCTCCCAGCCTCCAGCCCCTCCAGAGGAGGCCGAGGAAGAGAGCCCAGGGAAGGAGGGCCCACGCACATCCGGAGACTCCGACGTGCACACGGCCGCGAAGCCAGAGAGCACGCGGGTGAAGAAGACCGAGGAGAAGATGGGCATAACCCCGCTTAAAAACTACCACCCCGTCGTAGGTAAAGAGCAGCCCCCAGCCGCCTGCGACCGCATCTCATGGCCACCTGCGTGATGCTGGCGCACCTGGGGCCCTGCGCTGGGGCTCTGGGCTGCAGGCAGTTGAATGGGGTTGGAATAGCTGGCTGGGCCCCAGGAGTGGGCCAGACTGGGCCCTAGAGTGGACCCTGCTGCTGTGTCCACCTTGTCCCACCCTGTCCTCGTCACCAGGGAAAGTCAGGGAACAGCGTATTTGTATCAACACAGAAATAAGTTACTTTAAAAGAACCGAAATTCGGGCTGGTGCTGTGTCTCAGTGGAAGAGCATGCGCCCCGCATGTGTGAGCCCCTGGGCTCACCCTCAGCACCACGTGGAAATAAATGAGCAAGTGAATAAATAAGCCATAAGGTATCGTGTCCGTCTATAACCAAAATGTTTAAGGAAAAAAACGAAATTTTGGAATATCTGGCACGTTCCCATGAAGCCAGAGACCTTGTCCAGTGGCCTTCCGTGGAGGCAGCTGCCACCCATCTGTCCTTGCCCCCTTGCTCCCCACAGTCTGCCCTCTGCTCCCCACCCCCCATCTCGGCCCCTTGAGTCTGTCCTGGACACTCACCCGCTACCGCACTGCCCCACGGCCCCCGCCCATCCCTCCCCCTGCACATCTGCGTGTCTGATGAGCTACTGCAAGTGTCATGTTGAGTCACATTCCCCCAGGAGGTGGACACCAAGGGAGGGCAGGCGCTGGCCGTCTCCCTGGGCCCAGGCGTGGCGCCCTGGGGGGGTCTGGGGGCTGAGCCGAGCTGGGGGGTTTCCTGAGTGCTCTGCCCCCTTTCTTGCTTCAGTTCCGGGACTTGGGCGTTCCCTGGGGTTCCTGCCCAAAATGCCCCGCCTGCGGGTGGTCCACATATTCCTGTGGTACCTGATCTACGGCCACCCTGCCAGCCAAGCGGCCGAGCAGCCCGGCGTGGGTGGAGAGAGGAGAAAGCAGGAGCCAGGCAGGGCAGGCCCGCGGCCCTCCTCTGGAAGCGACCTGGAGGCCTCTGAAGGCCCAGCCAAGGACAGCAACGAGAGCGCCCCCTGGGAGGCCGAAATGGAGCTTCCCACACAGACAGGTGAGGCGCCGGGCCTCCCCTGGACGGGCCTCCCCTGGACGGGCCTCACTGGACGGGCCTCCCCTGGACGGGCCGGGGCGGCTCACAGGTGCCCAGGCCCACCCCAGCCCCGGCTCCTCCCTCCCTCCCTCCTGCCCGTGGGGCCGGGACCTGCCAGGAGGCGCCCAGCGGTCCGGGTGACGCCATCCTCTTCCTAGTGTACGTGGACGAGTGCTCCTGGATGCGCCACATCCCTCCCATCCCAGTCCACAGGGACTTTGGCTTTGGCTGGGCGCTTGTCAGTGACATCCTGCTCTGCCTGCCCCTGTCCATCTTCGTCCAGATTGTGCAAGTCAGCTACAAGGTACTGGGGCTGGCCGTCGCAGGTCCCAGGGCTGGAGGCCACCAGCCACCCCGTCACTGGGAGAGTGCTTGGAGTTGCCCCCGGGAGTGGGTGGTGGGGTGACGGGTGGATGGGAGGAAGGATGGTAAAGGGGAGGACCTCAGAGACTCCTCCTTCTGCAGGGAGGGAGACAGATAACTGGTTCAGCAGTGACACAGGTCATAAAGAAAGGGAAAAAAGAAATGACCTTCAGCCTTGTCATCCAGAGAGATAACCACTAGTTTCTGGTAGATTGTCTTTCTCATCCTTGTTATTTTTATTTTTTTATTTGAGACAAGGTCTCACTCTGTTGCTGAGGCTGGCCTCAAACTTGGAATCCTCCTTCCTCAGCCTCCCCAAGTAACTGGGATCACTTGCCCAGCTCCTCATTTGTTTTATTATGGTCGGGAGCGGGCCGTATGTGTTTCAAACAACCCTTTAAAAAAAAAAACTGAGATTCTGTTTCTTCTTCTATTACCTGTTCTTTCCACTGGATAATTTATTGTATTTTCCACATCATTTTTATTTATTTATTTTTTTGGTGGTGCTGGGGATCGAACCCAGGGCCTTGTGCAGGCAAGGCACGCGCTCAACCAGCTGAGCCACATCCCCAGCCCACATCATTAAGTTTGTTAACTTGATGGATTCATAATATCTCTCCTTAAGCATGTACTGTGTTGGACCAATATTTTTTATTTAAATGGCATTTATTCTTCTAAATGACACGTTGATGAATATCTTTTAGAGCATAAACATGTGGGCGGCTCCAGATTTTTCCTTTGGGGGTGACAGAGGGGGATGACAGAGGAGGCAGCTGCCTTCCAGGGAGTGATGTCCCCACCACCTCCTGGGAGTCCCCTTGCTCCGCCCACCAGCAGCCCCAGGGCACTTACTTGCTGCCCCCAGGGGAAGGGAGGGGGCAGGTGTGAGCCCCGGGCAGAGGCAGGGAGGGGTGGAGTGTAGGTGGGCGTCTCCTCAGCCTTGTGGCCCCTGGTCTGCTGGCCAAGCTGACCCTGCAGATGGCCTCCGCAGGTGGACAACCTTGAGGACTTCCTCAATGACCCTCTGAAGAAGCACACGCTGATCCGCTTCCTCCCCAGGCCCATCCGGCAGCAGCTCCTGTACAAGAGGTGAGGTGAGGGTCCCAGTGGCCTTGTACCGGGCTCCCAAAGGGCGGGCTCTGAGTGGCCCACAGGCCCCCTGGACGGCAGGCCTCAGTGCGCAGGCGCTGTGCCTTTTCTTATGTGAGCAGGAAGCCGGGCAGCACCCACTGAGGCCTGCAGCGGGCAGTGTGGTTTTTCCTTTTGTTACGTTGACTTTCCAGATCAAACCCGAGTGGAGGGTCCAGCCTCCGTTGCCTGGTGGGGTTTGGGAAGGCTGGGGTGGCCCAGTGCCGGCCAGGCCAGAGGCTGGTCCTCCAGGGGCCCAGGTGGAAGCCAGACCCTGCTGCCCATGGGGAGCGGCTGGGAGCAGGTGCCTGTGTGTGTCCAGGCGCTACATCTTCTCCGTGATCGAGAACCTGCAGCGGCTGTGCTACATGGGGCTGCTGCAGTTCGGTCCCACGGAGAAGTTTCAGGACAAAGACCAGGTAACGTCTCCAAGCCCAAGCGACAGCGGTGCCCCTTGCGGGCTGCCCCGGTGCTGACCCGCAGTGTGCTTCTCCCCACGGGGTCTCCTGCAGGTCTTCGTGTTCCTGAAGAAGAACGCGGTCATCATCGACACCACCATCTGCGACCCCCATTACAACCTGGCCCACAGCACCCGGCCCTTCGAGAGGCGGCTCTACGTCCTGAACTCCATGCAGGACGTGGAGAACTACTGGTTCGACCTGCAGTGCGTCTGCCTCAACACCCCGCTAGGTACACCCGCCTCCCCGTCCTCCGCGTCAGCGAGGCTGCGAGCTAGAGGAGGCTGCAGGTTCTCACAGCCTCCAGGTTTCCAGGCTGCTCCCAGGGCAGCAGAGTCCTGGGGCTCCCTGAGAAAGCAGGATGGGGGGCCTTGGGCCAGGGGCTGCTGGGCCCCACCCAGCCGAGCACACACCTGGTCCTCATTCCTGTGCTCCCTGAATAAGTGCCTGTGGAGCACCTGCCATAGTCACGTGCTGCTCCTTGACCCACAGTGACGAGAGCACGGCCTGCCCTGCCCCTCACCACGCTTGTGGCTGGTGAAGGGGAGACACAGTTCACAGAGAGCCCCAGAGTGTGGTGGGTGCCAGCGCATTATAGTGGGGTGCTTGGGAATAGCCTTCCCAGGTCCACCCGCCATCCCTAGGGATTAGGCTGAACCAGCCAGGCCCAGGCCTGGGGAGGTTCCTGGCTGGGAAACAGCCCGTGCGAAGCCCTGAGGTCCATGTTGGATAAAAGAGCAGAGACTGGCATGTTGAGGGGGTCGTGGGTGGCAGCCAGACTAGGGGGACCCTGGGGACCTGGTGAAGAGCAGTGACAGCCACGGGGTGGCTGTGAGCAAGGAGTACTCGCGCTGACAGCTGTGTGAGACGGACGCAGGGTGGTCCATCAGGGGCTGTGCCTCCTGTCTGTGTGAGGAGGAGGGGACAGCTCTGCAGAGGCTGAGGAGGGGAGCTGGCAGGGGCCCGTCAGTGGGCGGTGCTGGGCCTGGCCCAGGATCTCCTCCCCTGGACTGTCCCTTCACTTGTATTGGCCTCACAGCAGCCCCCGCTGCTTCTAGACCTTCTCTCCAAGACGCCCGTCTGGACACATTCTGCGAATCCCTCAGGCATATCTGCAGGGCCTGTCCACGGTGGGCAGCCACACACGCGTGTCGAATGCGGGGATCTGTGGAAGGTGCTAGAACCTTCACCCTGTGCTGCCTTCTCTGAGCTGCTCCACCCCCTCTGACCTTTTCTTGCCACATCCGGTTTGCACCTGGGAGAGGAGTCTCTGCCTCACCCCAGGGCCGAGAGGCCAGCAGCACCCTGGATTTAGGCGAAGCGGGAGCCACAGTTGTTGGCACTCAGAGCCAGCAGAGCAGCCCGTGCGTGTCATCTTGACACTGTCCTGTGCGCTCGCAGCAAGGGCCTTGACCACCGCAGATGATAAAAACGCCCGACCCCCCCACCCCCACCCCCCTGTTTCATCCCTCGATAAAGATCTGTGAGCCACGTGTAACTCACGTCAGAGGCTTTCAGGCCTGACACTCAGTGGATTCGCGTCCCTTTAGTGTCTCTGAGCAGAGCTGCGGGACCTTGCGTGGTCAATGAGGCAGTCGCTGCCCCTTCATTCAGAAGACATTCCCGCAGGTTCTTCCCAGGGACGGGGACATTGGAGACGGTGACAGAGTCACCTTGTAAAGCAGGTGCTGCCCCGAATCACCCCGGGACAGGCCAGTTCCTAAGCCCACCCAGACACTGTCCACCCCACAGTGCTAGAACAGGGTGTCTCGGGGCCAGGTCCAGCTAACAGGTGTGTGGCGTTTCCACTGGCCACGCCAGGAAGCCAGGTTCTCCATGTGGACACCTGCCAGGAGTGTCCTTGACCTTGCTCCTGGGACCAGACCCTCCCTCACCTACTCAAGCCAGCGGTTTCCTCGTGACTTATATTGTCTCTAGGAAACATCATTTTCTTGATTATGGGATAATGACAACTTGTTGCCTGCCTCGGGGCATCTCTTGAGTGGTTAGAAGGGTCTGCCATCGCGGGCATCTGACCTGTGGCCACCGCAGCTCTGGCCTCCCCCTCTCTGGGTTCCCCCTCTGCCTCCATCCCTCCCTCCTCTCCCCAACCCAGTGCCTCTCCCTCCGCCTTCTGTCTCCCTTTATGTGGCCACTGGAGGCCTGGCCAGGTGGACCCTTCCCCTGGCAGGTCCCACAGGCCACCAGTCCTCACCTGCTCACAAGTGTCTACCAGAGCTCGCCAGGAGCCCTGCGGGGCTGAGCTCGCGTTGGCTTTCAGGTGTGGTGCGCTGCCCGTGCGTCCAAAAGAACAGCCCAGACGCGGGCGGCGACAAGGAGGGCAGCCTGCAGAAGGAGCAGGAGAACGCCATCGACAGGCACAACCTGGAGCGCAAGTGCGCCATGCTGGAGTACACCACGTGCGTCCCCCACCCCGCCCCACTGCCCACCACTGTCCCCACCCCAGGCCACGCAGCCCAGCCCCTCGCTCCCGCTCAGGCCTCAGCAGAAGGCAGGACCTGGGGGCCCGGGCTGCGTCTGACCCTAGCTGTGCTTTGCGTGGTCACCAGCTGTTTTAAGTCCCATCAGTTGTCAACAGTCCGAAATTGGGAATGTGACATAAAATTCTGGGTTTTCAACTTTGGAGAAAAGCGACCACCTGCCGACTCTGGCCTGTTGGGCTTCTCTGGGATTCGGGTCAGAAGTGAATCCACACAGGCTGCGGGCTGCTTCCGGTTGCAAGGAGGGCTCTTCCCCTGTTCCCTCCCCAGGGGCAGCCGGGAGGTGGTGGACGAGGGCCTGATCCCCGGAGACGGGCTGGGGGCCGCGGGGCTCGACTCCAGCTTCTATGCCCACCTGAAGCGCAACTGGATCTGGACCAGCTACATCATCAACAAGGCCAGAAAGGTGGGCACCGGGAGGAGCCAGGCTGCCTGCGCTGCCCCGTCCTGCCGTCTCCCCCCTGGGCAAAGCCAGAGTCACCAGGGACACAGCCAGCTGGTCCTGGAGGTCGCTGGGCCCCTGAACGCCTGTGGCCTGTGCTCCCAGTGGCCTCTGACTTGCCCTGCTGGACAGCTGCTCCCTTGTAAAGCAGGGGCAGCAGGCTAGGTGCCAGAGCATGGGGGGACCCTGCAGGATGGTGGCTGGAGGCTAGTGCCCAGTCCTCACCCAGCGCCCGCGTCTCTCAGGAAAACATCAATGCAGAGAACGGGCTCACCGTGAGGCTGCAGACCTTCCTGTCCAAGCGCCCGCTGCCCCTCGGTGCCTCAGGTGGGTGTGCCCAGAGTTCACCCCGGGAAGGGACGTGGCACCAGGGCCCCGGCAACCATGGTGCTTCCCGTTCGGCCCACCGTGCCTCCATAGTGCTCACCCTGAGGCTCCTCTCCCCTGATCGTCCCTAGGTGGTGGCCGGTTGGCTCTCTGGGGAGAAGCGCGGACAGGCACCGAGCTGTGTGCCGACCGGGAGGAGCAGTTTGAGGTGGACCGTGAGCCCACGCTGGGCAGAAGCCGCAGGGTCAGGGGCGGCCGAAGCCAGAAGCGGAAACGGCTGAAGAAGGAGCCTGGGAAGAGAACCAAGAGGAGGAGGAAAGGTCTGTGCGGCTGGTGGGCGGCTATCTGGGTCTCAGTCCTGTGCCCCTCAGGCACAGGTGTCCGTGTCCCCCGGCTGCCAGCGCTGACTGCCACAGTCATCCCCAGCCGTGTGGCAGGAAGAGGCCTGCTCCCAGGCATCTCTGAAGGCTGTGGGCTCTGTTTTCTGCAGGTCTCTGAGGGACTCCCACAGCTCAGTTCAATGTCATTTAAACTGCAGAAGCTTCTCAGCAAGGTCCTCAAACCAGCCAAGGACGCTCTTCTCTTTGTTTCTTTTGATGTCTGCATTGATGCCCGTCAGGCTAAGGTCAGAGTCAGGCCAGGGTCAGAGTCAGGCCAGGGTCAGAGTCAGGCTAAGGTCAGAGTCAGGCCAGGGTCAGAGTCAGGCCAAGGTCAGTCGTGACTTTGGACTTGAGGAAGCCAGGAGTCAGGGAGCCTGCGGGGTCTCTCAGGTCTGACCAGCCTGCAGGTGCCCCCTCCAGTCGGCCATGTGGGATCCCTCAGCCCAGCTTAGTGCAGAGCCGAAGGGAGCGGGTGCCAAGGAGGCCAGCCCTTGCTCTTTATGTCACCCACGTGGGCCACCTGCCTGCTGTAGGTCCTTCAGTGTGTCACCCACGTGGGCCACCTGCCTGCTGTAGCTCCTTCAGTATGTCACCCACGTGGGCCACCTGCCTGCTATACATCCTTCAGTATGTCACCCACGTGGGCCACCTGCCTGCTGTAGCTCCTTCAGTATGTCACCCACGTGGGCCACCTGCCTGCTGTAGCTCCTTCAGGGCGGACAGTGTTAAACAGGCACCTGCCTTGAGTGGGTCAAGTGTGGGCATCCTGGTGGGGGCACCCTGGCCTGTGCCCATGAAGCGGTCCCCTCAGTCTCACCTGCAGGAGATCTATGTGAGCTCACAAGGATTGGGGTTCATCACGAGGCACAATATGGGGTGCTGCCCTTGGAATCCAGATTCCTCCCCTGACTTTCCTTCTACCTCTTTTGGCACCGAAGCAAAGGTGTAGCAGCGTGTGGTGTCTGCCTGGCCAGGTGCTGCTCGTGGGTCCCCAAGGCCAGGTGCTGCCACGAGACCTTGGAGAGCCCCTTGACCAAGAGCTGAGATGCAGTCCCCACACCTGCTCCTGATGATGCCATGTCCCTTGGCACATCCAAATGGCGGTGATAACTGTGTCCCTCTCCTCAGGTTGCTGTCAATGTCCCTCCACACCCCTGCCTGCTTGGCACCCAGGGCATATTCTGGAAGGTGTCCACTGCTCATTTAGTGAGCAGCTACTTCCCACCAGGCTCTGCGCCAGGTGTTCATACTCATCCTCAGCACCAGCTGAGGGCACCCAGGGCTGCAGTCGCTGTCCTGCGTGTCCAGCAGAGGCCCCCTCAGTGCAGCCTGCGAGTGTCTGCATGGGGCCCCTCCAAAGAGGGAGGTCACAGTGGGAGCCACTGGAGAGTGGCCGATGACCAGGTGGAGGCTGCTGTCGGAGAGCTGAGCCTCTGGTCACTTGCTCTCAGGCACAGTGAGTGTCTGGGGACTGCTCCGCGGGTCCCACCCTGGAGGGACAGCTCTGGAGGTCCTCTCCTCCCCGTTTTTCAGGAGAGGCCCCAGCAGAGAAAAGCAAGCGGCTGCGCTACCACGACGAGGCCGACCAGAGCGCCCTGCGCAGGATGACCCGGCTGCGCGTGTCCTGGTCCATGCAGGAGGACGGGCTGCTCATGCTCTGCCGCATCGCCAGCAACGTGCTCAACGCCAAGGTAGCTGCCGCTGGCCCTGCCTGGTCCTGGCCCCCAGCGCCCGCGCCTCTCCCGGGAGCTCCCAGGACGCGCCCAGCCCAGGGCCCTGGTCTCTGGTGCCAGCGCACAAGGCTCGGCCGCACTGCCTGGAGCTCTGCTCGCTTAGTGACCCCAGACCCTCCCTGGGAAGGTCATGGCTGTCTCCCTGACCTGCACCTGCTTCCCACCTGGGCCCTACTGCATCGGGTGCCCTTGGTCACCAGAATGGCTGTCCTAAGACGGCACTTCTCACCTGCTTTCCTGGCCGCAGCCCAAGCATGGTGCCCCTGCACAATCGTCACAGTTGTGACCAGATTCTCGTGGACTGGGGGCAGTGGCTGTGGCTTGGCCCCGGCAGGCGCCTCGTGCTCACCCCCCACCCCACAGCCCCCGCTGCTCCTCCCTGCCAGTGGCACTGAGCCTGGCAGGCGGCTGCTCTGTGCCCTGACGCTCCTCAGGCCCACAGCCTGAGCCGGAGTCCGTCTCCCGTGTCCCCCAGCACCTGCTGGACCTGCTCTGGGGGTTCGTGCCGCCTGGTGCTGCCCTGCCCATGTCAGTTGGCAGCAGGGTGTGGACAGGCGTCCTCCAAGCTGCTCGGCAGGAGGCGGCGGGCGAGGGCTCTGTGGAGCCACAGGTGCTGGCTGCTGAGTCGCGGGCTGTGCTGCGCTTCACCCGCAGACTCACGGGGTCCCTTCTCCTGGCCTTCGTCCCTCTGTCCCTTCCAACCCATCCCTTCTCCAAGGAGGAGGCTGGGAGACATCTGCCGTCCCCATGGTGACTTGCACTGAGGTGTTGTCGGGGGTGGTCCCCACCCCAGCTCCATGAAGCCCAGAGCCCCGGGCCTCCCTAGGCCTCCTACTCTGAACGGCCCTCTGCTCTGCCCTCTAGAGCTCACACCGCCCCCGCCCCCTGCATGTGGCTTTCTGCAGTGTCCTGAGGGCTGGCAACCGTGCCCCTCCCGCCCCACCTGCTCAGGGCCTGGTGGGAGTCAGGCAGCTCGTGCCCCTGTGTCCACCAGCGCACTGGAAGCCCTCGGCAGAGCACGCGATGCCCTCACGACCCGCTGGGCATTGACCCTCCAGTTGGTGCCGTCCACTTCTGCACAGGCCCCGCTTCTTGCCCCTGACCCGTCAGGTGGCCTGGGGAAGCTGACCTTGCGTCCTGCCTCTGTGTCTCTGCAGGTGAAGGGCCCGTTTGTCCCCTGGCAGGTTGTGCGGGACATCTTACACTCAACCTTTGAAGAGTCTTTGGACAAGACGTCGCACTCTGTCGGCCGCCGAGCTCGCTACATCGTCAAGAACCCCCAGGCCTACCTCAACTACAAGTACGCCCTGTCCCCCGCTGGGCTCTGTCCCGCCCCCTCCTCGCCCCCTCCTCGCCCCGCCTGCTCAGGGCCTGGTGGGAGGTCAGGCAGTGCGTGCCACGTGGCCCCGGAGGCCCTCGGTGTTGGAGTCGGTGTTGGCACTGCCCCATCCCTCACTGTCGGCCGTGTGTGGCTCTGGGGACCAGCACCTGCTGGTTTATTGGAGGTAGAGCTCCCTTGCGCAGCAGGTGAGGAAAGCAGGCTTCCAGGCCACGGTCCACCAGCAGCCTGGGACCACCTGTGGCAAGACAGAGGGGCCGGGTCACCTCAGCAGCTGCCTCAGGGCCTGATCCTGGAAGGGGACACGGCACAGAGCGGGTGGGAGCTGTCGGGACCACAGTGAGGTCAGAGGCTTGGCTCCCTGACCCCGACCCTCGGTTGATGCCCTTGTCCTTCCCTGGTGGCAGCGAGGATGTGGGGCGGGGGTTTCAGCACTAGTGGGGGCTCTGTGCTTGCTCTCAGTCTCAGGGCCACAGTGCTGGGGACAAGGCATTCACTCCTCACTCCCCTGTGAGGTAGGACAGGGACCGAGAACCTGTGTGCCTCCCCTGCCCTGCCCTGGGGTGGGGGCGTCCTTTTCATCACCAAGCCATGAAGTAGAATGACACTCACCTGGGAGCTCGGGACGTTGCCGGGGAAAGGGCGGGTGGGGGCAGCGTGCTCAGGAGACTGGCTGGAGTAGTGGCCGACTTTGCTCCTGGCCCAGCCCTGTGGGGACCAGGCGGGAGCTCCTATTCTTGGTCTCCTGGTAGAGGACGGAGCGGTGACCACAGGCTTGAGCCAGGTTTGCTTCGCCCCAGTGACTTGTTTTCCAGAGCCAAGGGCACCCTGCGGGTACAGGGGCCAGTCATCCTGCAGCTGGCCAGGCAGAGTCGCGGGTGGAGACCGCCCGCTGGTGGGCAGGTGTGGGGGCACCGCCCAGACCTCACCTGGCCTTGCCTTCCCGCAGGGTCTGCCTGGCCGAGGTGTACCAGGATAAAGCGCTCGTCGGGGACTTCATGAGTCGGAAATGTGACTATGAGGACCCTAAGGTAGGCCTGTGGCAGCAGGGCCCGCCTCCCTGAGGCAGGTGCTGGGTGCTGGCTGCCCCGGGCTGCGGGCCTTCTCAGGGTCAGCTGTGGCGTTCTCCTGCTCCCTTGGGAGCCCTCCTGTCAGTCCTTGGGCTTGGGACCTTGTTTGATTCGGCTCCGAGCATCGCTTCTGAAGGTGACTGGAGTCTCCCTGCGCTCTGAATGCTGCTGTGCCGGGGCCTCTTGTAGGGAGCGTGGGGCGGCTCCTCAGAGGTCCCCCAGCCTGGCTCCCAGAGCCTCCGCGGGAACGTGCCGCCGTGCAGGGCTGCGGCTGGCGAGGGGGAGGTGTCTTCTCACCCAGGCTCAGTCTGCGCCTCTGTCCTTGAGCTAGTCACGGGCTCTGCTGCATGGACGCCAGGCCTGGTGCCCAGGAGCCTTGGGGGAGCCGCAGCCTTCCCCTTCGGGAGCTGCACACAGTGGGACCAGCAGAGAAGCCAGTGGCCATGACAGCACAGCAGCCCGCTCCCAAGGGCGGCAGCCACTGGGGCGCAAGGCCAAGCGGCCCGGGCATCCTGGTCGATACTGGCAGCTGGCATTCTGTCTCGCGGACCTGGTCAGGTCCACACGCCAGGGGAAGGTGTGGGCAGAGAGAGGCCACCCGCAGCCTCTGCGCTGCAGCTCTTCAAAGGTGCCGAGCTCTGGACTGAGCCTGGGAAGTGGTGGGCCAGGAGGGCGGAAGCCACGAGGGAGGAGCGGCTGTGTCCTTCCTGCCCAGCCCCAGGCCATTAGAATGGCCTGTCTGGACGGCCTAGGGGTGGGCCGGAGGAGGAGCCACCTCCCATCAGGCCCAGCAGCCTGGCTTCCTCACCTCCAGCCCAGAGGGGCCGTGTGGCAGGAGCCCAGGGGCTGGTGTGGGAGGAGGAGCAGGGGCAGCACCGGCCTGCCATGGCCTGCCAGGGGTCTCGGGGACTGTGTCCGAGCCTCCCCTGGGGCTGGGGACCTCCCACACCAGCTGGCACCAGGGCCTTGGCTTCCTAGTGCAAAGAGAGGAGTGTCTTGCTCATCTGCCCTGGCCTCCTCAGGTGACGGGTGACCGTGGACATGGGGCAGGCTGCAGGCCCATGTTTCTTGGGCATGGTGGCAGGAGTTGTCCACAGATGTCCTTTCACAGAGGGGGTGACGTCCTCCCCACCCCACAGGTGTGTGCCAAGGAGTTCAGGGAGTTTGTGGAGAAGCTCCAGGAGAAGTTCAGCTCGGCCCTCAGGAACCCCGACCTGGAGATCCCGGACACGCTGCGGGAGCTGTTCGCCAGGTGCGCCCTCGGGCTGGGTCTGCCTTGTCCTTGCCGGCAAAAGCCAGCGGTCAGTAGGACTGTGACGCCCGGCGCCAGCCCGGTGCGTTTGGCCTTCCCCGACCTCCACCTGAGCTCCTCTCGCGGGTAGCGTGAACCCAGGGCAGAGCGCCTGCGTTCCTCTCCCCCAGGCCTTCCTGCTCAGGAGATGCACTTTTTGCTGAATTTTCTTGTTTTATATAGGAAACTCCAAAATATAAGTGAGGGAAAGGGGGCGGTGGCCTCGGGGCTGCAGCCAGGTGCTGCAGGGTCTATGTGCACCCAGCCCTGGTGCCTGGCGGGAGCGGGAGTTCATCCATGAGATCCGGGCTCAGTGCTGCGGGCAGAAGGGCCAGAATCGGCCTCAGGTGCCTGAGACCCAGGCCCTGTGCTTCCAGCTCAGGCTCTTGGATCTGGAAGGACACTCCTGGGTCTCAGCAGCCCTGCAGGGTCTGTGAACCTGAGGGTCTGTGAACTGCACCTGCTTCCACAGCAGAGTGCAGGTGCGACTCCCTCCCCCAGCACCCACCAGAAAGCCCCCACCCTGCCTTCCGGAGCTTCTTGCTGTGCAGAGGTGACGCCCTCTGGGAGGTTTCTGGCCGGGAGCCGCACAGTGACTCCTTGGCCCTCAGCATCTCAGTTGGAGACCTCGTTCCTTCCTCCACGGGGCAGTGATAGGTGGAGTGTGCGCCGTGTGCCAGGTCAGGCAGTGATTTGTAGTCATCATGCACTGACTCGCATGAGCCGTTTTCTGGATTCTGTTTTGTTTTTTCAGTAACTTGTTCCCTAGAATTCCCGACGGCATGGTTGATGCTCAGTCTTAAAGGTTTTTTAGTGGCCTGTTGACCTCTGTGTGACTTATGTCCCCAAGTGTTTTCAGTGAAGTTCTGGGCAGCTCCTGGTCCTAAACGAAGACAGTTAAAGATGGCAGAGCTCACGGGCCCCTGGAGGACAGAGTGGGTTGCAGTTGGAACAGCTGAACGCTCCTTTGACCCTGAGCATTTGACCCTGAGGCAGGATTGAAAGGGGGTCCATATTTTTCCTGTTTGACTAAATGGGGGTCACGTTTTTCTGAAGAGGTGCTTTTTCTTGGCGGTAGATTTGAGATTTTACCTGACCTTTCTAGAAACCAAAGGAATGTCTTGCAAATGGCTGTTTTTAAAGTCAGCTCTGTAACTCATTTGCTTGGTGTCAACAGTCCAGTGACACCACGTCAGCTTCAAGGGGCGGGGGCAGGCACCCTGCATTGTGCCGTCCACTCAGCGGCTCTCCCACATTTTTGGTGTCATTTTTGATCAATGCATGAGAGTCGCGGGCATTCGCAGTGCTCCGTGTGATGCTTTGCCACGTGGCCACACTGCAGGAAGACCACACCAAGCCCAGTAACATCCCATCGCTGTGTGCGTGCGTGTGCACGTTGGGGGGGACCCTGAACGCCTCTCCTGAAGGCAGAGAGATGGGCAGTGCGTTTTGGTAACTGAGGTCCCCTGCATGCTCTAGGTGACGACTTCACTTCAGCGATGGCCTGTGTGCCCTCGTGGACTCCGTCCCTCCCCTTTCCAGTCCTGGGACAGTCACCCCCCTGCTCCAGCCCCCAGAGGGGCCTCTTTTAGATCACTCTGGGTGTCCCCTCTGTCCCCCTCTTGTGCTTGTTTTCCAGTCACCGTGAGCTCCCAGCTCACCCCGTGTTAGCCATGCCCAGCGCACCCCTGCCATTCAGTGACCATCAGTGAGCGGACAGTTATGTCTCGTCCTCTCAGCCCCGTTTCTAAACGGGCCTGGTGGACGGGCAGGGCATGGTGTGTCCTCGTGTCACTGTGTGTGCGGGGTTCACTCACAGTCCGACATCCCAGGCAGTGAGTGGCCCCGCGAGCAGCGGTTGCCAGGCCCACTGTCCTGTGCTTCTGTCCTGTGCAGGTACCGAGTCTTGGCCATCGGTGATGAGAAGGACCAGATCAGGAAGGAAGACGAGCTTAACAGGTGAGCGTCGCGGCACAGAGCGACCTTGGTCAGTGACCTGCAGCCCAGCGCAGGGCGCCCCCTGTTCTGGTGGCCTGTGTTGGAACACAGCCAGGCCTCCTGTGCCAGCCGTGCTGCGCTCCTGCTGTGTTGAGGCGTCTGCGGAATTTCTCTAGCCAGCGAGGACGAAGATCCTTGCTGTCCCTGATCTCAGGCTCGCCGGCCTAGCCCTAGGCTGGACTCGCTTTCCAAGCAGAATCCTGTAGAAAGCCAGCCGGGCCCTGCGCCTGGCTCCGCCCTCAGCGAGGAGCTGCTCTCCAGGGGAGAAAGGCTCACTGAGCATCAGAGGGAAGGAAGCCCTGAGCGCTGCGCCCTTGATGTCTTCTGAACCATCCCAGGCTATGTCTCCCCAACCCACGAGAAGAGTTTTCCTTTGAAACCAGACAGTCACTAAGGCCCACAGAGTGCCGCTGGCCATGCTCCCTGGTGCACACCGTGGGCACTTGTCACGTTCCAAAGACTGGACACCAGCCGAGCAGCGGCACGCCCTCACACCCTGTGACCTCTCTTTCAGCGTGGATGATATCCACTTCCTGGTGCTGCAGAACCTGATCCAGAGCACGCTGTCCCTCTCCAACAGCCAGATGAAGTCCTGCCAATCCTTCCAGGTGGGCCCACTTTCCCGGCACAGGGCCAGCCGGCTCGGGCCGTTCCCCCGCTCTCCTCGGCTGCAGGGCCTCGGGGTATGATCCCCCCTTGACGTCCAAGCCCTGCAGCCAAGGCCCTGGTCACACACACACACACACACGGGTCACAGGGCTCCCTCCTCCCAGCACCTTTCAGACGTGTGGAATGGGGCGTGACTGCAGCCCCGGCCGCTGCAGATCTCGGAGCTGAGCTGCGCTGCTTGGAGGGGGCTTTTTGCCTCTCACCAGGTCTCCCCGTTCCCTTGTCCCGTCTTTAAAGCAACCTCCAAAAGCCCTAAATATTTTAGATATGAGGTTTAGGTTGTAAACCTCACATTTAAAACAAAATTAGGCGGGAGAAGAAGTGAGGTGTGACGACAAACTGGGAGAGTCACTGAGCCCGTGGCGCCTTTCCCCTCGTGCGCGTGTGGAGACAGGTTGGTTGTTGGGTCCTTGGAGGGCAGAGCTCCCCTTGGTGGCAGTGGTCTCCCGAGGACTCTGCTTCCTGTGGCTGGGGAGCAGGAGAGAGGGGCCAGGTCTGTTCAACCCACATGAGCCTGGGAAGCAGGTGGGCTCAAGGCTCTTAGACCAACGCGTAGACCTGAGGTTCAGAGACGTCAGAACACATGCCCACGGTCACACAGCTCATCACACCAGGATGCCACCAGAGACTGCCAGGGGCTATTCCCTGCACCAGTGCTGCCTGGTGATCTTCCCTCTTCAAGTGGATTCCCAGTGGGGCTCTTTGCTTTTGTGTCTGTAGACCTAAACCTCTACTGCTCCCGCCCACCCCATCAACACCCAGCCAGGCTGGAGTGGGAGGGCCATTTCCTAAAAGTCCCACTGAAGAGGTCAGAACAGTGGCCTCCCAAGCTTAGGGTACCTCAAAGTCACCCAGAGAATTCCTGGAACCTGGGTCCCCGAGCCCCACTCCGCAGATTGCTTAAGGAGCGGGGGCAGGGCAAACAGAGGAGCAGGCCGGGAGTGGCTGAGGCCTGAGCGCTAAGAAGCCAATCGTGCTCAGGTTTGGGTCCAGCAAGTGCAAAGGCCCTGAGGTGGGAATGCTTTGACATTTCCAAGAAAATTCAGGAGGATGGGGGGGGGTGGGGACCTAGGGGTGGGGCTGTAGGAGGAGAGGCCACAGCAGTGGGCACAGTCCCACTCAGGGTTCTGGTAGGGACTGGGTGTTGTTCCTTTGTGGAAGGAGGCCACTCGGATTTTCCAAGCAGGGAAGGAACATGTGATCTGATTTCAGCACGAGAGGATCGTGTTGGTTGCTGTGGAGGAAGGTCCGGGCCCTGGGGACTCGGGTGGCACAGAGCAGGGTAACCAGTTAGCTAGAGGCTAACCTTCTCCAAGCCCCAGCTGGGGCTGGGGGCGCGACCCCTGTGCCTGGTCCCAGGTCCCATGCAGCCCCAATGCGTCCTCGCACTGTGTTTCCAAGGCCTTGGGTAGTGGTGGCCGATTCCAGGTGGTGACCACAGGGGGCACTTGGGAACAGGGCAGAGGCTAAGGGACGGTGACGTCAGAACTGCTGCCACCTTGACTCCCAGGAACAGGCTTGGGGGGGGGGGGGCAGCCCCCTCCTCTCCAGGCGCCTTCCTCCACTCAGGGGTGAGGGGCAGACGAGGGTCTGCGAGGCTGGACTGGGCGCCTACAGAGTCCCGGCGCCGCGGCCACACAGCGGCGCTGGCTGGGCTGGGCCCTGCTGACGGCGCTGTCTTGCAGACCTTCCGCCTGTACCGCGAGTACAAGGAGCAGGTGCTGGTGCGGGCCTTCATGGAGTGCCAGAAGCGGAGCCTGGTCAACCGGCGGCGCGTCAACCACACGCTCGGCCCCAAGAAGAACCGGGCGCTGCCCTTCGTGCCCATGTCCTACCAGCTGTCCCAGTCCTACTACAGGTGCGGCCCTCCGGACAGCGCCACGGGGGCCTCCACACCTGGCACCTGCCCTCTCCCCGGGTGGACAGGCCAGTGCTCCCAGGGCTTGTCAGGGTCCTGGCCTCTTAGCTGTTCCTTTGTCTCCTGTCTTATCAGGTGGGGACAGGTCAGTGTCCCAGCTGGGCACGGACCTCAGTCCTCATCCTCGAGGCTCAGAACCCCAGGCCCTCCTGCTCTGCTGCCCTGGCCCCAGCAGCGAGCACCCTGCAGACAGGGCCATCCAGGACCCCACTGCAGCGCCGCCCAGGGGCACACTCTTGGTGGCTTCACGCTGTGGCAAGCACCACTGGCCACCCCGCACACCAGGCATCATGCCCACCAGCCTCCTGGCACATGCCTGGACGTCCCTTCAGACAGGCCACAGCTGGCTTCCTGCCCACGCTGCCCTCTGCCTGCCCCTCCTCCTCCCGCAGCCTGTGTGCAGACGACGGGTCAAGGCCATGGTCTCTTGGTCCTCCTGCCCCTTCCTCTGCTGTGGCTCCAGCCTCTTCCTGAGCCCTCACCCTGGTGGCCCTCGGCTCCTCTTCTTGGGATGGGGAGCAGGTGTGGGTGCAGAGTCCAGCAGGGCTGCTGGCCTTGAGCCCTGTGTCCAGGCCGGGTCATCTGTGAACCGAGGTGGGGGCAGCTGGCAGGAGGACCTCGGGTCTCCTCTGGCTGTTTCTACAGGGTCACAGAGAGGTACGCTCCTGACGGGGATGAGGGCTGACCTCTGTGTGGCCCTGCAGGTGTGTCCTCTCCTGTGGGAGGTCAGCGCCCAGGGCTCTGGCCCTTCCTGGCCTGCGGGCCTCAGTCGCTCTCTGGTCTCGCAGGCTCTTCACCTGGCGCTTCCCCAGCTCCGTCTGCTCCGAGTCCTTCCAGTTCTATGAGAGGTTGCGGGCAGCCGGCAAGCGGGACCAGCCCGACCACTTCTCCTTCAAAGACCAGGACAGCAGCGACCCCCCGAGTGACATGGTGGCATTTTCTTTGGACGGCCCTGGGGGACACTGTGTGACCGCCCTGATCCTCTTTTCTCTGGGCCTGGTGTCAGTGGACGTCAGGATCCCAGAGCAGATCGTGGTGGTGGACAGCTCGGTGGTGGAGAGCGAGGTCATGAAGAGGTAAGGGCGCAGCAGCCCCCGGCCACGCCCCCGGCCACAGTGGGGACGAGCCTGTTCTTGGGACTCGGCTTTGTGGTCTTCTGTCACCTGTCCTTTTACGCGGACAGACTTGTGGCCTGCGCTTCGCTGCCGTGTGTTTGGCCTGCACCGGACCCTGGCCAGAGTGAGCAGGGAGCCGCAGGGGCTTCTGGGAGCTCCTGGGGACAGGCTCGTGTCCTTGGAGGGTCTGGAACAGACGTCCAGGGAGGGGTCTCTGCTGTGCCTTCCAGGGGCTCTGGTGCCTCCAGAGGGACACAGGAAGCATGGCAGGGGGGATGTGAGCTGGGACTACAGGGAAGGTGGGGTGGCGGGTCAGGAGTGGCCCAGGCCCAGCGCGCTGCCACAGAGGCCCAGGCAGGGCAGGGGCGCAGAGGAAGTTGGGGTCCAGCCCTCAGGTTTCCTTCTCCCCAGCCTGGGGAAGGACGGGGGCTTGGATGACGACGAGGACGAGGAGGAAGACTTGGACGAGGGCTCGGGGGCCAAGCGCCAGGGCGTGGAGGTGAAGGCCCACCAGGCCTCCCACACCAAGTACCTGCTCATGCGGGGCTACTGCGCGCCCGGCCTCATCAGCACCCGCAACCTCAACCCCAACGACAGCGTCGTGGTCAACTCCTGCCAGGTCAGGTTCAGGCTCCGCTGCACCCCTGCGGGCACCCAGCTGGCGCCCAGTGGTGAGTATCCTGCCATAGCAGGGAGCACAGGTCTGTGGAAATGTGCAGCCGGTGGGGCCAGGAAGGCCCCTCCTCACAGCCGCCTCAAGGGCAGGTCTGGGTGCCAGTGCTCTGCGCCCTGGGGAGCTCACGCGGCTCCTGAGGGCCAAGGGGCCACCGCCTGGGCCTGCACCCTGTGCCGCTGCCCAGCACTGTCCTCTGACCCCTTGCAGTGGGAGCTCGGCCTCCCCCCCTGCACTTCTGACCTTGACACTTTGGTTTTTGTTCTGTTATCGCTGAAACTTGAGGCTAGCTGGGCCCCTCCATGCCCTCAGGTTCAGGTGTCCTCTTCTGCGCTATGTAGAACACGAGGAGGGCCTCCTCCCCCACTTGCCTCCCCTCTGACCCTCCCCTCCCTCCCCTCTGACCCTCTTTACGTGGTTGAGGGTGGTGGCTTCGAGGTCGGCCACTACACTACCCACAGTTGAACCCGTGCTGGGTCTGGGGTCTGGACTGGCTGAACATAGTGTGTCCTGTAGGCCGTGGTCTTGGCAGACGCCTCCTGTAGGAAGCCAGGGAAACTCGTCTGTCCATGTCTGGCTGATGGGAGCCCAGGGGAATGTCCTGGAAGGGCTGCCGGAGGGGCGCAGGGCACAGGGCACAGCAAGGGTCGGCCCAGGGCAGCCAGAGTCGCGGCGCCCTCAAAGCCCTGGGTGCATGCTGTTAAGTCTCAAGCAAGAGAGGCCCAGTGGCCAGGGTGGCCAGTCCAGGAGCTGTCTTGGGAAGCCCAGGGTCACGTATCAGGAGTCCGACAGCCAGGGCTCCATGTCCCCCTCAAGGTGGCCCCACGGCCCTTGGGGAGCAGGTGGACGCAGGGCAGGGCCCAGCTGGGCCACCTGCGCAGTCTGGAGCAGGGCTCCCCGCGGGCTGACCCCGGTCCTCCTCTCAGGCTTCACAGCTGCTTCCCTGGAGGAGCTGACGGTGGGGACCTCCTGCCTCCCCGACACCTTCACCAGGCTCATCGAGCCCCTGGGGCGCGCCTGCGGCTGGGAGGCCTTCGCCCGCCAGGCGCAGCTGTCGGGGTACAGCCCTGAAGACCTGGCCGCCGCCCTGGAGCTCCAGCAGGCTGTGGCTGCCACCGGCTGCTTTGGGGTGGACAAGGAGAGGCTGAGCAGACAGTACTCGGCCCTGGAGAGGACGGCAGGGCTGCGCACCAGGACCTTGGCGGACTACATCCAGGTGAGCCGGGCGGGCCCAGGTGCGCCCTGCAGGTGTCTTTGCTGCTTGTTTTTAGTTGAAATTAGTCATCAACGTTTAAAAATCAGGACACGTCGCGAGAGCCCCTGAGCCTGGCAGCCCTGGCCCTCCCTGGAGCTGTGTCCCCAACCCAGCCCTAGTGGCCCCAGCACTACCCCCCTGCTACGCTCTCCCCTACCTGCCTGGACCCAGTGACCCTTGAACCCAAAGGATGTCACAACCGAGGGGTCCCTTGGACTAGCATGTCCCCTGTGCTCAGTCAGCTGCAGGGTATGGGCCGAGGCCGGCGGAGCTGTGAGGACCCCACTGTGGTGTTGGTGTGGGGTGAGGCCTTGTGGCCTCCAGGGGTGGCGAGGCCCAGAGGATGGTCGGGGCTACCCCAGCCTCCCTGGGGCAGAGTGGAAGCAGGGGCTGTGCCCAGGGCTCCGTAGACCCGGAGGGGACTCAGCTCCCAAGGCCCTGGTGGCAGAGCCCAAGTGCCAGGTCCCACAACCGTCAAAGGGCAAGGTGAGGCGGCTCCCTGCCCCCAGTGCCCCGCACTCCCCCAATGGTGAGTAGCCGCTGCCCGTCGCAGGCGCATGTGGTCTGACTCGGGCCCTGAGTCCAGGCTTGGGCTGTCACGAAGCCCAGCAGCCTGAGCTTGTGGGGTCTTCATATAACAAGAAGAGCATTGGTGGCCCCACGCACCCCCTGATGGAGCCGGCATGCGGGAGCGGGCTGTGTCGGCCTGAGAGGGCTCTTGTCCCTTCACGGGAGGGACAGCTGCTTCTGTGGGAGAGCTTATGGGACTGCGTGGCGCTGATTCCCTGGGAGAGCCCGCCAGCCTGGAGGTCCAGGAAGCCCCCTCAGCCCTGGGGTGTGGCTGGGCTCCCAGGCCATCACGCCTGGGCTTTAATGAGGAGCCACTGCCCCGGGGCCCTTCCAAGGAACCGGCCGCCCGCCCCCGCAGCTGGCCCTCCAGCCGGGGCAGCACTCCCGCCCGCCAGGCCCATCCTGCGCCCGCACAGACGCCCGGCTCCCTCCCCAGGACCTCCTGGAGCAGCGCCAGGTGCTGGAGGTGGGCGGCAACACCGTCCGCCTGGTGGCCAGGGCCTTGGCCGGGCCCTGGCTCCTGCACTCCGTGCGGCTGAGACACTCGGAGGAAGAGGCCCAGGCCCGCGAGGACAATCAGGCCCAAGCCCCAGAGGGACCCGCCAGCGAGGACAGTGCCCAGGAGGAGCTGGCCGCCCCCTCCTGCAGCCCCCAGGGCACCAAGAGGCGAGCCCGCTGGGCCAGTCAGGGCAGCGACACAGACACCGAGGGTCCCCTGATGTCTCCTGCAAAGAGGCCCAGGCTCCAGGATGTGTGCCTGGCCGCCAGCCCCAGGCCCAGGGCAGAGGAGGGGGCAGAAGGCCAGGCCCTGGCTTTGCCCCCAGCTCCTGAAGACACGGCTGCCGGGGGGCCTGGGCAGGAGGACCAGGAAAGTGTTGGTGGCCCCAGCGTCCCAGGCCAAGAGCAGCCGAGCTGTCAGGCCCAGCTCCCAGGGGGCTCTGAAGACCCCAGAGGTACGGCTTGGCCCCACCCCATCCTGGGTGGGTCCTCCAGCCTGATTGGCCCCGCCCCGGCCTCGCCCTTTCACAGTCCAACCTGGGGTGGGTCCTGCTCCAGGATGGCTGCTCCCTAGAGCCCTGAGCTGCGTCTGGCTGGGCCTGGCTGGCTCCTGAGGGGGTGGAGGTGTCTGCTGCCCCCGCCCCTGGGGCCTCGGGTTTGTGCTGGGTCTGCCGGCCTCGCCCCCTCCCTCCTGGTGTGCACACCCCCAGAGTGCCGTGGCTGCTGGGGCACGGCACCTGGGGGGGCAGCCATGGGCTCCTGCTCTTTAACCCTCCCCCCCACCCCGTCTCCCCCCAGGGCTCTCGGAGAGCTCCACGGCCAGCAGCCTCTCCCAGGCGCCTCGGGAAAGGTGCGTGAGTGGTTCTGTCCCGGGCCCTGGGTGGGGGAGGCCAGCAGGGCAGAGTTTATCCTTGGGGACAAACCAGGCAGGTGGCATGCTGTCAGTGGTGAGCATGGCTTGCGGTGCTAGACTTCGGCTCTGGTGACCTGGACAGGCAGGAGGGTGAGGGCAGAAGTGCCAGGCGTCGTGGTGCTGTGTGCACCTCCTTCCAGAATGCCCACGGCGCTCTTTGAGAAGCACAAGCCAGGCACTCCCACGTGAGCAACCCTGGGGCCTCCTCACAGCCACAGGCCTTGTCACTACTTTACAGATCAGAAATGAGCCCAGAAAGGTGCTGCCCTTGTCCAAGGTCACACAGCCCTTGGCTGACCACATGAACCAGGGCCCATCCCCCAGCCCAGGGCAACCCCGCCTCCGGGATTTGCACCTTCTGTCCCAGGACACTGTGCCCTGAACCAGGAGGCAGCCTTGCCCAGGAAGGCTGCACCTCAAGCCCGAGAGCAGCCCCGAGCCCACACCCAGGTTCCCAGAGGCCTCCTGAAAGGCACCTTGCCCAGCACAGCAGGGCCGTGTTCCCGTGTCCCAGCTCCCAGGGCTCAGACGCCACCTTCCCCGGCCCCACCAAGGCTCCAGAGCCAGGGGCCAGCTGGAAGGGCCTGGCCACTCTTGGCCTGTTGCCTTCAGGGCCCAGGTGGGGGCAGAGGCCTCTGCTCCAAGGCAGGCTGCAGAGTCCTGGGCAGCCCCTGGGCGAGGACAGCCTGAGGGGAGGTGGCCCCAGCCCCACTGCCTGGTGGAGCTGGGAGACCCGAGTCCTGACCCAGGTCCCTCCTGCCAGCGTGGAGTGACACAGGCCAGGGCTCATTGTGGCCTTAGTGATGGCTGCAGCCAGCAGGTCCCCCCTTGACCAGAGATCTGGGCCTCTTCTAGGCAAGAGGGAGGGGAAGGCCAGAGAGCAAAAGGTGGACAGTCCCAACCTCGTGACCTGGGCAGGCGCCATCTCCCTGCAATCAGTGACCTGTGACTGGGCTGACTCTCGCTTCCCCCCTCAGGAACTGCGAGAACATCTGCTTCGTGGGCCGACCGTGGCGCGGCGTGGACGGCCGCCTGAACACCGCCGTGTGCAAGGGCATGATGGAGGCCGTGCTGTACCATGTCATGAGCCGCCCGGGCGCGCCCGAGAGCTGCCTGCTGCAGCACTACCAGGGCGTGCTGCAGCCCGTGGCCGTGCTCGAGCTGCTGCAGGTGCGGGCCGGCTCCTCCTCAGTCTCCAGGCCCCACCCTGCCCCAGGCCCCCTTGGCCCTCCTGCGCCCCCCACAGCTCCCCTGGGGCCACCGCGGACCCTCCCTAGGAGCCCTCAGCCCCTGCCTCCAGAGGGCAGCGCGCCCGGACTGGCCAGATGGCTGCCCTGCTTGTGCCCCTCGCCCAGAGGGAGCTCCAAGTTCCGTGTGAAACTAGTGGACCGTCCAGCTCCGACAGGCCAGGGGGAGGGGCTGTCCATGGCGTGCTGTGGGTGCCACTGTCCAGGAGGCGTGTCTGCTGGTGGCCCCACCCCCTGCCCGGCCTCAGCCTCCCGCTGCCACTGCCCCTGCGGAGGGAGGACCTGCCCCACACAGGCTGAAGGGCCAGACTCTTGGGTGGGGCCAGGCCTCGACCTCCTTCTGCTCGTCCCCAGGGCCTGGAGTCCCTTGGCTGCATCCGCAAGCGCCTGCTGAGGAAGCCCAGGGCCGCTGCGCTCTTCTCCAGGCCCGTGGTGGAGGAGGTGGAGGCGCCCGACGAGCACACCACGGCCTTCTACGAGCCCACGCTGGACTGCACCATCCGCCTGGGCCGCGTGTTCCCCCGGGAGGCCAACTGGAACCGCTGGGCCTCCCTCTAGGGCTCCGCCGCCGCTCACCACCGCCCTCGCCGCCTCGGCCGCAGACCTCGCGGCTCCAGCCAGGCCGGTCCCCTCCCCAGGACTGGACTCACCAGTTTGGGGCTGGAGTGGACCCCGCAGGCCCGGCGGGCACCTTGCCCCCAGCCCCCAGCCTGCCGTGGCCGGTGACTGCAGGATAGAGAGGAGGCCCCCGTAGGATTTGGCTTTGAATTTTTTCTTTCACCCTCTTTTCTCATTTAGAAACAAGTCCCCCGGCATGAATTTATTTATTTTTTAATTAAAGTGAAGTCAAACGTGTCTGGTTTTATGTGTTTCCTGAACAATTGTTGGTCCCCGAGGGGCTCCCTGCTTTCAGCTGTGGACTCAGGAAGAACTTCCCAGGCAGAGGAAGGCCCCCGGGCCCTGCCCCTCTCTGCCCAGGCTGTCCCTTCACAGGGCAGCTCCCAATGTCCTGCCAGGCATGTGGGAGGGAGTCCGTCCCTTGAAGTTCTTTTTTTTTTTTTTTTTTTTTAATTTAGAGACAGGGTCTCACTGAGTTGCTTAGCACTTCGCTAAGTTGTTGAGGCTGGCTTTGAACTCACGATCCTCCTGCCTCAGCCTCCCAAGCTGCTGGGATTACAGGCGTGGGCCAGCGTGTCCAGCTTGAAGATCTCTTATCCTGACATTTAAATTATTAGTTGCACTATTTAAACAAATTCAGATTTTACGCATTAAAAAATATTAGATTTCTATCTTGAAAAAAGTGAAAAGTTCTAGCAACTTGCCTCCTGCATAGGACAGTCTGAGGTGGTGAGTAGAGGCCGAGTTCAGGGGGTGGGACATCCTCCAGGTGACGTCCACAAGGCCAGCCTCTTAGGGAGACCACACTGGCCTCTGATCTGACCTGGCCTAACTTCCATCCCTGTGTCCATTCTCTTCTGCAGGCCCAGGGCCTGTGTCACTCCAGGCCCTGCTTCAGTGAGGGACGAGGAGCAGGAGGACTGGACTCCAGGGGAACCCCGCACGCCAATCCTTGGTCTCCTAGTTTTCATTTTTACTCTAGTATAAAAAGAGAATGTTGTGTGGGATTTTCTAAGGAGATCAGGCAGGAAAATGAACGTGATCTGCTTTACAAGCAGAAAACACTGTACGAACGCTCACTGGAACGCAGCCCATGGTGGAGGAAACAGGTATGTTTCAGCCGTGACATAAAACACTAGTTGACACTCAGGTCCCAGGGACCAAGTTTTCTATCTGCCTGAAGGAGAGCCGGGGACAGTGAGGAGCCTGGGTGTGCCACATGGCACCTTCGACACCGCATCTCCTTCCCAGTGCATCCTGGACAAAGGCCAATTTGGACTCGTGTTTGGGGAAGCAAGATGGAGATTCAGGGAGCAGAGATGGGCGTGGCAGGCGCGGCTGGACACTCCAGTCACTCCCTTCTCCCCGACCTGTCTACCCACCCACCTGCTTATCCATCTGCAGGTCCTACTGTAATGCCAGATTCATGGGACCCCAATAGACCTCCAGGAACCAAATCCAATGCAATCACACAAAAGTCTTTATTGCAAGCTCAAGCCTGGACTCACAACCATTTCCGGCACAGCGGTCCCAGGGAGTGAGTCCCAGGGAGTGAGTTTAGTGAGATTTTATAGGATTTGGGGGATACTCTATGCATCACAACATCACACAGCAGATCATTCCAGACCGCTGGAAAATCAAACAACAGCTCTTAATATTGATTAGCGCATTCACTGGCTGGAACAAGTTGGGGAGGGGTGATTGGTTAGTGCAGAGGGGGATTCCTTTGAACTGATTGGTTTAGGCCACGAGGGGTGTATGTGCTAAACTACATGGTTTCCCAACATGTTATCAACCACCATAAACTACTGGGGGGTCATCTGGCATCCCAGGTATTTCCCTGTCTCATGCTGATTGGAGGTTGCTAGGGGGTTGCTATGGGTCCTCACCTAGCCTAACTGAGTCAGGGACACCTGGCACCACAGATTTCTCCTGTTATTTGCAGACAAACAACTCAGCAGGGTGGGTATGTGCCTAGGAGTGCTCTGTGGGTCTTTCCCAGGACAAGGGTCATGCCCCCTTCCTTAGGACAGGCCTTGAGGTAGAAGCTGCTGTTATTTATTTATTTTCAAAAATGGAGTCACATCAGTTTCTCATTCCCCCCTTTGTCTGGAAATTTGGGGACCAATCATGGTTCCCTCAGTTGGGGGTCTATTTGGGCAGGCCCTGCATCTTAGTAGGATTCTCCTTCTGGGTCTAGGGCTTGATAAGTGGGTACGCAGAACCATCATCTGAACTGTGTTTACTCTGTCCTTGATGAAAGCCACTAGCTTGTTCATGAGTGGTCCTAAGGTTGACACTAGGGTAATTTTAGAGTAAACACTAGCCCTCAGGGGACAGTCCTCAACTTCCCAGACTCACTCAAAATTGGCCTCCTGACTCGATTACCTATCTACATTGTCTATCTATTTCTGGCTTCATTTCCCCCTCTAATTTCAGGAACTCCTTATTGATGTAAGGAGAAGGGGCGACGGCTCATTCTGGCTGCTTCAGAGCTGAGAGGAGGCGTTGAACGTGAGGGGGCTCAACAATGTGGGGGACGTGAGTTCCCTTTTAGTAGTCAGTTCGGTTTGAAGTCTGGTTGGGGAAGAACAGGTCGTAAAGTCATCTGGGGATGGGTGCTTCTATGAAAGAAACAAAAACCATGAGTACTGAATAAATGTTGCAGCAGCTGGAACACATCACTGTGTTCCCTCACCAGGCTTTAACATCCCCAGTTATCAGGACTGTAAACAAAACATTTAACTTTTAGGGTTACAGATGTCCTTCCCCTTAAGATACAGCTTAATAATTTAATGTCATCTGATCTTGCAAAATCCTTTTACTAGTATGACCTCTGTGTCTATTAATAGAGAAATCCTTAATTCTGTTACTCAGGGCTGGATAATCATACTAGCAAACACCAAGCCTACCTGTGCAGGTTAGGAATAGCTGTAGGCCTTAAACTAAAAACTACTCTGGCAGTTCCTCTCGATAGTTCCTTTTGATAGCTATCAGGCATTCCTGCCTAAAATCTCTTCTGTAGCCTCCAGTCTTACTTATTCCTGGGGGCTAACACAAGGTGTTTATCTTAAGTTACATTTAACTATTATTATTATTTAAAATGCCCAGGAATAGCTGTGTTTTGGTTTTAACCATCTTTGCTAAGTGTTTAGGATGAAGCAAGTCAAACTGACTTTTGTTTCTATCTATTATTAACAGTCAGCTGAGTTTCCCTGGGAGTCCTGGGGGAACTTTACAGCAGCTTCTCAGTTCTGCTAGTGCCATTTGTGCTAGGATGGGTCCAGGCCTTGCTTGACCATGTGGCTTCCCTTGGAAGAAGCATCAGGGATGTCTCCCTTCTCTGGTGACCCTCCTCTTCATAGCAAATGCACCGATTGGCTTTCTGTTCTCCAGTGGTCTCATTAATCTCCCTGATCGTTATGAGGTTATGAGGTTATGAGGCCCAGAGTTGCAAAGCTCTTTGGAGAAGTCCCCTGCTCCCTGGATTCAGACTGACTCAGAGGGCAAGACCCAAATATTGTTTTCTTGGCCCTTTTAATTTAACTTTAATATTAAATCTTCATCGTAAACATCCAGCAAATCAATTTCAACAGCCTCATATTAAGAGTACTGGGCTTTAATGTCTATCTCTGTATCCTGTAGGTGATAACTTATTATCTTAAATTAACCCAGGTTGTGTGTTCTTAAAGCAGTGCCTCTGCAAAACATTTAACAAGCAATCTTTAGGCCATTTATAAGAAAACTAGAAAATAAAATTAACAAGAGTAAAACATATTTAGCTACCTTGAACTTTGGCAGTTATACATCATATCCCCTGTTTGAGATCCTAGTAATTTTAACAAAGACCAACTTTTGGTCGCAACTTTAAATGTACTGAAATCTGGCCTATTTCTTTCGTAGTCATTCTCACTGTAGTGAGATGGGACACAGAGCCTTATCTCAGGTAAGGCGGGGCTCTTCATAAATCTTAAGTGCTGTAATTCTGAAGCTGATCTTTGCTTTTTAAACATCATTTTAGAAAGCTTACATAAATTGTTGCTCAAGTTCACATGAACATTAGCTAACACAATATGATATCACATCTAAAACATGAGTTAAAGAAAGGCTGAAAGATCTTAACCTTTTGTAGAATAGTAGCAAAGTACTTTTGTGTTTTACAATATCAACCTTTACACAGATTAGGCTCTCGTTAACTTAAAAATACATTTAAATTGTACCTCAGTGTAAAAAGTAACATAAAACTCTACACATCGTATTGATAACAGGTCCAGTTACAGAACATCAAATGATGTAAATAAATCTCCAACATGTTTTTCTTTTAAGCCTAAAATTACATACAACTTTAGATCACCAGCTTGATATAATGCTCTTTTAAAGCTTCTACCTTACAGACTTGTACACCTGGAAGATATGAACACATTAATAGCACACAATTACATTGATGTTTTTATATTAACCAAGTTCAGCTTTTAAAGACATAACATAGCACAATTCTCTAAAATAACAGTTCTTGTTTAACCAGCTGTTTAATCCCCTTAAGATTACTTGCTCTAGGAACAAGAAACAAAACTTAATAAATAAACTAATGTTTTAAGAAATCTTTGTCCTTTTAACATATGACTGATTGTAAAGACAAACTTACACAGACCTTCTTTATCACTTACTTAAACTCTCTTATTTACTTCATCACATAAAGACTTTCTTATCCAGGAACACTTTTTTCTCTTCTATTAAGTATGATTTCCATACCTAGAACCTTCTAATTTCTCCTTTCCATCTGTTAACCTCCTTTTCTCTTCACATTTTGAAACTATCCTTGTAAATTTCTGAATTTAGGCAGATTATTTCATTTTAATAAAAAGAAATACTTGATTTTACTTACAGTACTCTTAATTGAAACAGTTGAAACTTTTGAGACTTTGTATAAAGAAATCTTCTATAAACCCTTGTATACAGAATCACATCTGTTTACCATTTCATGAAACACAATGTCTAAGTATTAGGGATGACAAAGCAACTTTATACCTTTTTTTCTTCATTTACTAACTTAATGAAAACATCAATAATGTTACCCAGTGCAATTCAAGGAGTTAAGAGTGCTCAATGGTATATTTAACATTTAGCATTTTAACCTTGTAAATCAATCAGATATCTAACAAAAGTACTCATAAATGAGTAATCCCATGTCAAATCTACTTTACTTATTTTATCAAAAGTGTATTGAACAGTGTTAGCCATTTCTTCCTTGTTGAAGAAAAGTCCTAGAACCAAAGCATATCAGACATTTCATAGACATCAACATTTTATTAGGTTTTTTTTGAACACCTAGAAAAACTTGTAAGCATAATTTTAAAGACGTCATTATTTTCATCTGTTTACCCAATTTAAATTGAACATTTAAATCACGTGAATCAAAGATATTTGGATCCTTTTTTTAAATTTTTATGAGCGTTACTCATATATCTGCCAATTTTTGTACCATGTGCATGATATATGGACACACGCACACACAGACATACAACACATAACACAAGTGTGCACACATAACTCAATAGTAAAGGCCTTGTAGCTTTACTCAGGTGAAATCTCCATTGCAATGTTTAAAAACTCCACAGTTGATCAAAAGTAGAACTGATCAGAAAAACATTAACCTAGGTCTGTAGGATCAAAATCATGAGTTCAAAAAAATACAGAATCTAAGAAAAAGCAAGGGTCCTAGAAAAAAATGACTGGCCAGTAATTAGTAAATACCATACAGTTTACTTCTTGGTTTAGTCTAGTGTGAGTTCAAGTAAAAGACACCTTTACTCCTTTTTCTTATTTTTTCTTGAGCCTCAGATCAGTCTCCTACTGAGCTTGCAGGCTTCTTCTATTGCATTTCAACTTAAGTCCTGGCTGAGGTCTGGAAGGAGCAGGGAAAACTGCTATTCTGAGCAGAAACCTCATGCCTAAGGCATTTTAACTTTAAGTCATGATTTTCAGGTTTGGGTGTTGAAAATTATGATGCAAGTGGAAGATTCAATTCACAAAATTTCATACATTTGCATCTTGTTTTGCCAAAGGAAAAAAATTCTTACAGTAGAAAAACTTGCTTACACACAACTGAAAACAGGATCTTACTTGATGATATAAAAGCTACCATCAGAAGAAATCCCTTCAGGATCATGAAACCACTTCCTTTGTTCTGAAGATCCTAAAGTAGTATTAAGTTACATTAAATCACCTGAAAAACAATTCCAAAAGAGAACCACCCACTACCATCTATATCCAAAATTAAGCTGTAGAAATTCCCAAGACTGTTGCTATTCAATGTCATTCCAATCAGCCAGACCAACGTTCCAATCCAACACTTTCCTTTCCTAAATCCTACACATTGAGGGGAACAGATACCATACCATGATTTACTATCCTTGCCCAAATTAATAATGCGCTGGTACACCTAGTGAAATCTTCCCAGGATACTCCATTCAAAAATTGGTGAGAAAACGGAACGATTGGGAAGTTACTTGCCAACTTAGAAGTAGAGTTCTTTAGTTTTCCATCCTATAAGTCCTCTGGCATGAATCATCTGAAATCACAAACTAAACAATTACCTAAACCCAACTTTTAACTCCAAGATTGTGCAATGCTTCAAAAACCCATTCAGATACCAGATTGTTACAGTAAAACATCTTTTAGACACATTCAGCCAAAATCATCCCCAGGAAACAATCTATAACATCAACACATCATGGCCCATGTCTTAAAGGGCCAGAAACAAACAAGACACAGGACAGACAGACAGAAAGGAGCTCCAGACTATGGCCGACAGACAGGAACCTTTAAAACGGGCCAGATGAGAGAGCAATCTCCCCAAGTTTCCAACTCCCATTTAATCATGACTCCTACACCAGTGGCACCACAGATGTCCCCATGAGTGGACCAGATGTTCTCACAGAGGGGCCACCAGAAGTGTAAATCTCAAGGGTCTCGATGTGGCGACTTTACTGCATTCAGTGTCCCTCCCCCGCCCCCTTTTTTGGAGCAGACGGAGGTGGTGCAGTCCTCACCGTGCAGGGAAGGAAGGAGGGGGTTCCCTGAAGCAAAAGGGGCTTCGGCAGCTGCTGGGACAGTCCCTCCGTCCCTCCTTACAGGATCCGCTCCTCTGGTTCCGTCCGCCCCCAGGCACCAGGCTCGCTCCGCATCTCCTGACTTTCCAGTGGTCAGTCTCAAAAAGTCCACTTTTAGGCTTCCCCAAGAAAGCGGAGTGGGGGCTAGATTCCCCCCTGGGGTGTCAAAATTTGTAAAAGTTTGGTTCCTGTCCTTGAAGCCAATGAATGCCAATTTAATAATAAGGACAGAGTTTTGAGAAAAAGAAAAGGGAGATGGTCGGTTCTTAGACCCCCACAGGCATTTCCCTCTGCAGTGGGTGCTCAGGCCAACTAGGGGGAGAGAACCTTGCCTCCCTAATCCCATTTAACAAAGGCGGGTGAAGCTTATCAAAGTTCTTTAAAACGCAGCTCAAAGGGGTGTGAGAGGTGGGAACAGAGACGCTGGCGGTTCTATTGACTCTGGGTCCCTCTCAGGGAAGCGGGAGAAGCATCCCAGGGACATTTTCAGGCTAAAGTTTAGCTAAAGTCACCTCCACACATCTCAGGCAGAGCAGAACTTGGGACGCAGCATCTGTCCACAGTAAAACAATGCCATCCCAGAGACACAGACAGAAAGACGCACACAGATTCCCTCAGACGAAAAGATTGAGGGAGTATCCCCCTCAGATTGGGGTCTGGGATGTCTCCCAGGAGCCCCGGCTGGTGACCCTATGGCAAGGCCAGTTGCCAGCCCAGAACACAGATTCTACGGCCCCATCAGTGGTCAGAACAAAGCAGACAACAGACACACGAAGAACAAGACTCACAGGTGTTAGACTCTCCGATTCAGGGGTCCTGGGTTCTGGGGAATCCCAGATGAGTCCCCAAATGTAATGCCAGATTCATGGGACCCCAGTAGACCTCCAGGAGCCAAATTCGATGCAATCACACAGGAGTCTTTATTGCAAGCTCGAGCCTGGCTTGAGCCGTTCCCAACACAGTGGTCCCAGGGAGTGAGTCCCAGGGAGTGAGTTCAGTGAGATTTTATAGGTTTTGGGGGATACTCTATGGGTCACAACATCACACAGCAGATCATTCCATATCGAGGGAAAATCAAACAACAGCTCTTAACATTGATTAGCACATTCATTGGCGGGAACAAGTTGGGGAGGGGTGATTGATTAGTGCAGAGGGGGATTCCTTTGAACTGATTGGTTTAGGCCACGAGGGGTGTCCATGCTGAACTACATGGTTTCCCAACATGTTATCAACCACCATAAACTACTGGGAGGGTCATCTGGCATCCCAGGTATTCCCCTGTCTCATGCTGATGGGTGGTTGCTAGGGGGCTGCTATGGATCCCCACCTAGCCTGACTGAGTCAGGGACACCTGGCACAGCAGATCTCTCCTGTTATTTGCAGACAGACAACTCAGCAGGGTGGGTGTGTGCCTAGGAGTGCTCTGTGGGTCTTTCCCAGGACAAGGGTCACGCCCCCTTCCTTGGACAGGCTTTGCTCTGAGGTAGAGGCTGGTTTCTCAAAAATGGAGTCACATCAGTTTGTCACGACCACCCTCCCAGCCAGCCGTCCACCTGCCACCCCCCCCCCCGCCCGGCCATCCAGCCACCCACCCCCCAGCCGTCCCTCCACCCTGCACCACCCACCCCTCCGAGAAAGCCCTGTCTCCCCAGCTGTGCGCAGGGTCTGCAGAAACCACGGTGCGGTGGCCGCGAGCTGAGTGGCAGGGCCAGCAGGGGCCATGAAGAAGGGGGTCCGGGGGCCGTGCTTAGGCTAGAAGGGCACTTCAGAAGGAAAGATCCGCTGAGCGCTAACTACACTGAGGTCACTCGGGAAGGGGCCCAGAGGTCCGCCCGCTGCCCATCTGCACCACCAGAGCAGGCCTAGCCACTGTCACAGGCCACACAGGGGACTTCTCCTTCTTCACCTGTCGGGAGCCGCCCTGGAGGCCCAGGCCTGGAAGCCCTGACCACGAGGTTCCCAACACTGCTGCCTCCAGTCTGGCCGGGCAGTGCCAGCTCGCAGCGACTCCTGTCACCCCTCTGGATAACAAGGCGTGGCCCCAGGTGGGTGTCACCCAGTCACCGGTCACTGCTGGGGCTGAGCTACACTCCCCTGTTCCTTTGTAACCCTACCCCTTTGCCCTTTTGAGGATAGAATGTTCCATGGAACCTGCCCTCGTGTGTGAATCCCAGCACCTCGCTCTCTGTCCAAGGACCCTGGAGGTTGCAGAGCCGCCTCCGAGTTTGAAAAGGGGCTGCTGTGAGGTCACCTGCTTTCTGGGTCCTCTTCCTAAGTTACTGGGACAGTCAGGTTCTGTGAACCAGGAAGGTCTCCAGCTGGGACAGATGGCCATAAGCAAATGTGGGTGGCTCCCGTGCAAACCCAAAGCCTGACAGGCTGAAGCCCCCGCCCGGGTGGGCGCTCCCACCCAGGACCCTCCCAGGCCCCTGCATCTGTTTACCCGGGAAACGCAGCCATGATGCCCCTTTCACGCCAGGCTCCCATCAGCCGTCAGCGCTGCCCACCCCTGGCTCCCTCGCACGCCTGCACCCACGCGGGCTGCGAGACGGCAGAGTGGCCCAGCCTCCCAACCACCCATCCTTCCCCTGGGCCCTTGACTCATGGCGGCCAGAGGTCTTCCAGATGTGCATAGATGAGTGGGGTGTGTGCGCGCACATGTGCTCAAATGCGTGCGTGCAACCCAGCTGCTTAGTGAGAGCTCCATCCCCACCCCGGGACCCAAGGCAGGATCAGGATCGTCCGCGCTCAACAGACCGCAGTTCACCGTCGCCCTCACGGCCAGCACCTCCCACCTCAGGTCTCCATGATGACTGCGAGTCCCCCACATGCATCAGCACCCGGCAGAGGCTCCGGAGCACCCCCTGCCCCTGGCTTCCTCCACCATCGGCCAGTTCCAGTGCCCGGCAGCAGGGGGCAGCAGTGGCCCAGGCGGCTCTTTCCCTGATGGTCTGGGGGCCTGTCACCCCTTGTCCCTCCACCTTCAAGGCTGAGCCCCGTGAGAACCGGCCCAGGTGGGGGTGACGTGCCCATAGAAGTGATAATAGGACCACAGCGGCACTTCCTGAGCCCGTGGAAGGCACGAGGCGCTGTTCTCCAGCACCCCGAGAGGTCGGGGTGACCTCGCGCCCACTTCATGGACCAGGAGACTGAGGCCTGAGGAGCCCCAGAGAGCTCCCCGAGCTGCTGGGTGGCCTGATGCCATTGGTGGAGTTTGTTGGGGTGGCGGGTGGGGCCAGCAGTGTCCTAATGAGCAGTCGAGATGTCTCTTCCAGGGCCACCGGACTTGTGGCCAGTGGGGACAAGGCCCCTACCTTGCCCTGAGCAGCAGTGGCGGGGACAGGGGTTCCTCCCGTTCACAGACTTCCACAGAACCCCACGTCAATTCCCCACCAGGTCCCGGCAGCCGGCCCGTCCTCTCCGCCCACCTCTTGGCCCCCTGCTACCCTGCGCTGGTGGACAGGAGCCCCGGTCCTTGGCTGGGTGTTGGACCACGGCCGACGGCCCGGGGAGCCAGCAAAAGACAGGTGGTGCCAGGGGGGCGGGCATGTGTCAGGGAGATGAGGACCAGGCCAGGGTGCAGCCGCTGGAACCAGGAGCCGGGCCGCAGCAGTTCCCACAGAGCCAACCCAGACCCCGTCCTCCCACTCCCCAGGAAGGCGCAATGGTTCCAGCTGCTGTGGCCTCTTGGTTGTCCTTGTGGTCCACGGTTTGTGCTTCTTATTCCTTCACTGTCTGGAGAAGTCTGGGCTGAGGAACGGAGGCTGTAGAAGGGAGGCTGAGGAAGGGAGGCTGAGGAAGGGAGGCTGTGGAAGGGAGGCTGAGGAAGGGAGGCTGAGGAAGGGAGGTTGAGGAAGGGAGGCCCGTGCCCACCCCCCACAAGACTCCTGCTCCTGAGGGGGCACCCAGGCCTTGGCTGGCCACGAAGGCTGTGCTGCATTGTGGGTGCAGCCAGAAGAGGCGCCATAGCCTGGGGCGAGGAGAGGCTGCCCTCCAACCAGAGGCCAAGAGGGACACAACAAGGGAGTGGGACCAGGGGACCCTGGGCGGTCACATCCACACAAGAGGACCAGGACACTCAGGCGTGTCCCCAGCTGTGGCCTTGCAGAAACTACTATGTGGGGCGAGTCCCAGCAGGTGATGTTGGGGCAGCTCCTGGGGCCCCTCCCAAGAACTCCTGGGACGGGAGCAGGGAGCAGCTGGGAGTGTCCCCAGAGAAAACTGAGAGGCTCAATCCTGCCCCCGGGATTACAAAAGAGGAAACTGAGGCTCGGGGTCAGCAAGCACCTTACCCTGGTCATTTATGACAACTGTCAGAGCCTGGTCCCTGTCCCTTTGGATTTTTTGTCCCCCCACTGTGCTGGGGTCAGCCCCAGGGCCTGAGACATGCTAGTCAGGCACTGAGCTACCATGGAGCCACTGAGCTACAACCCCCACCACTTGGTCCCTTTAAATATGGTCCCTCCTTGGATGGAAATGAGTTCTCCTCGCAGGGAGGAAGATAATGCTAGGACACTTCCTGCTGCCGGCAATAGGAACCCACCACAAACCAGCTTTACACAAAAGGGGAACATATCGCCTGAGTCAGGATAGGCTGGGGCGTGCTGCGTAACAAACAGCCCAGCTCTAGCCACTTCAAACAACAAAGGGTGGATTTCTGCCTCATGAAAACATCCAGCACAGGTACACTGGGAACACTGGTCCTCGCCCCTTCAGGCAAAGACCCCGGCTGATGGAGGAGTCACCATCTCAGTCACCACTGGTCACCAACACAGAGGAAAAGCACTCTAGGGGGCATTTTGACTATAGTTAGATGCTCTCTCCAGAAGTGAGATTTGCCACTTCTGCTCAAAGCTCATTGGCCAGCCCTAGTCATGTGGCCTCCTGTGACCACAAAGGTCCAAGAGGTGCAATCCTGGCATGTGCCCACAAGGCCCAAAGCTGGAAATAATTGGTGCAGAGCATAATGATTTCCATACTCATGGACCTCAAAAGTCTGGGAGGAGTATGATTTCAGGCATGGCTGGATCCAGGTGCTCAAGAGATACTTCCAGGAATAAATTTCCACATCTCAGTCCTGCTTTCTTACACGTCACCTTCGTCTCAGGAGAGCTGTTTGCCCCTCGTTCCCCCAGCAGCTCCCAGGCCCGGGCTCTGCCCACAGCTCAGCAATCCCAGCAGACAGCAGGACGTGGCTGTGCTGAGGTCACACCGGTGCTCCCTGGGCTGGCAGCAGCCCCACCCACAGGAGGCAAAGGCACTGGCACCCACGGGTGTTCACGCAGCGTCTTCGACCTCTGGATCTGGGTCCCCTGCAGCAGAGCTGGGTGAGCGAGGGCGGACGAGGACCGAGAGCCTCAAGTTCAGCTTCCAGCTCTAAGGATGGGTCTGGTGCACGGCCTCGGGCAGGTGGCTGTCCTACCCCCTCAGAGCCTGCAGGTGGGCATGGCGGCCAGGAAGCACCACGAGAGGACACGGTGGTGCACCAGGTGGCCCTGAGGGCCATTCCACAGCCCAACCCCAGGACCTCCTCCTCCAGCCCCCCCAGCCCCGGGGCCCATCGGCCCTCGACCCCACCCTCTCCTGCCCCAGGAGGCCCACTGTGCGCCCTGATGGCTCCGTGTCTGTTTCCAGGGGTCAGTTTGCGGCTGGAGGTGGGCCGTGGCGGAACAGTCACACCAAGGCCAGGAGAGAGCTACAAACCAGGCTTTATTGAGTGTCTACTATGCACCAGGCTGGGGGAGGTCAGGGAAGGAGGCAGATCTCGGGCTCTGTCTCTCCACCTCTGTTTGTCCTTCCATCCGTCCGCCTGTCCGTCCGCCCACCTACTTCCTGTCCATCCTTGGTGGGGGCCTCTCTGGGCCCCAGCCTCTGCCGCTCTGTTCACGTGCGGCCTTTCCTTCAAAGGTGGAGTCAGGGAGGGGCCCAGGCCATAGCCCCAGGCCACAGCCCCCTGGAGAACTGAGCCTCCCCGGGAGCCTCCGCTCAGGTGGTGTCTGCAGGTGGCACCTTCAAACTGCCGCTCGCGGGAGGCGTGACAACCACAGCAACCTCAGCCCAAGGGTCCAGGGGGGCGGGGCGGGGGGCTGCTCGCAGGAGCAGGACCCGGGGTTTCACCCGGGCGCCCAGTCCCCAGCGTTCTAGAACTTTCCAGGCGCTCACTGAGGACTCCTCCAGGATTCCTCTCAGCAACTTCTCCCGGCTGCCTTGCCTCACAGGAGAGTCCTGGGCAGACTGTCAGCAGAACTAACCCCTGCCGCCTCCTCACCCAGCCCGGCCCGGCTCCCGTGGGAGGGTCCAGGCGGGGTGGGGGATCCCCGGGGCTCCTTGACCCTGTTGGCCCCCAGACGCCACCTCTAGGTGGGCACCTTAGAGGGAAGGCCGTCTAACTGCTTGAAAATAAAAATAGGGGCGTTTATAGCCGTCTGTCACCCACAGCTGGCTCTGGGACTGAAGTGAGGCCGGTGACATGGCTCCATTCACCTTCCACAGGCTCTGAGAAGTCACTGAAAACCGACTGTCCCCGGTCCCCGAGTCCCCGGGCTGGACACAGAAGACGTCAGGGCTGGGGGGCTGGGCCCGCTGCAGGGGCCCGGAGGGTGTGTCCCCGACACCCGTGAGTGCACAGGGCGGGTCCCGTGGGCACCGTGCCCACTCTGGGCTCCCAGCGCCTGGCACCGTGCCCAGCTGTACCTGGTGCTTGATAAATATTTTTGAGGGTACAAAAGGGGATTTTTTTAAATGGGCAGCATAAGCCAAAAAAGAACCCTGGGGGCAGGGACTGTTTCCAAGGGACACGGCTGAGCGGTTCGAGGCCCCGGAAACCCCGAGTACCCGCTTCAGAGGGCCCTGGGCCCAGGCTGTCAGTGTCACCTGGTTTCTCACCCCAGCCACCTCTGCAAGGGCAGGAAGCTGGCGGAGGGGCTGCTCAGGCTGCAGACTGAACCTGGGCCTCCCCACCCCGGGGCTGGCCAGGTTCCTGTGCAGGTGAGGAAGCAGCCCAGAGAGGGAGTGCAACTTGTCTGGGCAGCACAGCAGGGGCCCCTGGGTGGAATCTTCCTGCGCCCTGAGGGCTCACCCCCCTCCCCAGCCGTCCTGAGAGGCCGCAGGGACAGTCTGGATGTGTGTGGCTGCTGGACTCTTCCCCGGACTGGGGTCTGAGCCCAGTAGGCTGGTGGACCGGCGGCCCTTGCCTGTGCCTGCGGGTGCTCTGTCACAGCCAGGGCCACATGCACTGGGGACACACCACCGCACATCCAGCCACGCACACCGAGGGCCGCGGGCCTGTGTCTGCTAGTGCCCCGGTGGCCATCCGTGGTGGCCAGCTGGGGACAGGGCAGCTGGGTCGCCACCTCGCTAGCTGGCCTGGGCCGCGGGGCCGGCGGGCGGAGGGCTCCTGACCACCCACTGGCGGAGGTAGCTCCGGGGCGGCCCCTCGTCCCCGGGGCCAGCGAAGTCACACTCCACGGGGCTGCCACAGTCGGAGCCCGCGAAGCCGCTGTCGAAGGTGTCCATGTCCAGGCCGGCGGCTGGGGACCCGGCCTCGCTGTCCGGGGCGCCCCCTGGGGACCAGCCCTCCTGGTCGGCCAGGGTCAGCTCCAGCCTGTCCAGGAGGCCGCCCATGGGGCCGCCCAGCCCAGGGCCGCCCGACGAGACGCAGCCGCAGGACAGGACCGTGGTGGCCGGGCCCAGCAGCAGGTCCCCGGGGCCCGGCTCCAGGCTGGCGTCCAGGCTCAGGGCAGGGTAGCCATCGTCCCCGCAGCTGCAAGGCCAGGTGCACGGTCCCTCGGCGTCCACCACGGTCACCGTGTCGATGGACACCAGGCCGTACGGACGGTCCCTCTCCTCCCCGAAGGCTGAGCCTCCGGAGCCGCCTGCTCCGGGGGAGGCTGGGCCCCAAGAGCGAGGCTCGGACACCCCGTCGGCCTCCAGCAGGTCCTCGGGCCCCGCCAGCCCTGGGGACTCCAGTCTCTTGGCTGGACTCCGTGGGGGGACGCAGGCGGGCAGCTCCAGGGTGGACAGTACCACGGTGCCCCAGGGCCCTGGGTCCAGGCTGGGGGCGCAGAAGGGCGAGCCCACCCATCTCTGTGGAAGAGACACAGAGTGAGGCGGGGACGCAGGGCCACAGGACAGTGGGGGGACGCAGGACAGCGGGAGGACACAGGACACAGCACAGCAGGGACAAGACATCGGGGGAGAGAGAGCAGATCAGGACCCCGACGGCCCGAGTCCAGAAGGTCCCCACCTCTGTCCTGCCCACTCTGGGCCTCAGCGTCCCCACCCATCGTGGGCAGCGCCTGCCCTCAGTAGCCTGGTCAGTCACGGGTGGCCCTGAGGCCTGGGCTCTGCTGGGTGAGGGGACAAGGTTCCCAAGTCCCTTGACAGGGGTCGGAGGCCTGGACAGACCTGTCCCCGCTCTCTGTCCAGCCCTCTGTCCCCTGTTCTACTTCCTCCTTGACCATCCACAAGCTCCACGTCCTCCTGTTTCTGTGTCCCCATTAGAGGGGACACTCAGCCCCTGCAGAAGCCTCACCTCTGGGTTCATGCACACAGCAGGTGCACAATAAGTGTTTATGAACTAAAGAGTTGAGTGAATCAATGACAAGGCCCTTGGAGTGCAGGTGACAGGGACACAGAGTCGAGGAGACAGTCGGGCCTCAGGGGAGAGCTAGGCAGGTCCCAGGTCCCTCCCTCCCGCTCTGGGCCCCGGGGGCTGCACCAGGTAGACAGCAGGAGCTCAATCAGTGCTCTAGGTCGTCTGGCTCAGCTGGAGCCGCAGGCTGCCCCTCCCCCGTCACCACATCCTGTCTTTGGGCCCCTCCTGGGGTGCGGAGGGTGGCAGAGGGTGCTGGGCAGGAAGGGGTGACAGTGGCAGCAAGACCCTCCCTGCCCACCAGGTCGGGGCGGCCAGGGGAGGCCCAGGCCAGGGCCTCTTGGGACCCTGTGGGCCTGTCTCTGAGCTGGAGGCCTGGGGCCCGGCCGGGTCTGGTGACATCACACGCTGTTGCCCTGGGAACTGGGTCGCCCAGGTCCCGGGGGCCACGACACTCCGGGCCCCCAGGGTGGCCGGGTCCAGGCGGAGGTGGGGATCTGGGAGGGGCTCGCGGGGCCTGGGGACTCGCTCACCTTGAAGTCCCCACCGTGGCCCTCGTACAGGGGCTGGAAGAACCGCTTGGGGCTGGGCACCGGCGCCCACACCTTCTTACACAGCCTAAGGGGACAGAGAGCACCAGAGGCTGTGACCGCAGCCAGAGGGGGGCCCCGACTTGTCCTGCAGGAGACGCAGCCCCTCCAGGACAGTCCAGGGAGGACGGTGGGGCAGCTCCACAGGGCCAGGGCGGGACCACCTAGGTGCTGGGTGCTGGTCCCCCCGCCCGTAATCCCAGCAGCTCGGGAGGCTGAGGCAGGAGGATCGCGAGTTCAAAGCCAGCCTCAGCAACTTAGTGAGGCGCTCAGCAACTCAGGGAGACCCTGTCTCTAAATAAAATGTAAAAGGGCTGGGGACGGGGCTCAGTGGTTGAGCGCCCCCAGTCCAATACCAGGTACCAAAAAAGAAAAAGAGCAAATCCTCTGGCTAAGCAGGGGGTGGGGGAGGGGTGCTCATGTCACTCCACCTGGCAGCCAGCCCCTGGTGCTGCTCAGGCCTCAGAGCTTAAAACTCAGCAGATAAGGTCCCAGCTGAGGTCTCATGAAGAGCACAGGGTTCCATCCTGCCCCTGCTTCTAGCTGTGTGGCTTTGGGCAAGTTCCTTGACAGCTCTGTGCCTTGGCCTCTCTGTTTGTAAAACAGGGGTGACTGCTGTGTATCACCTCGTGGGCTGCCGTGGGTGACGTGGGTGCTCTGCACGGCGTCTGGCGCATGGTGAATGTGAGCTGGCCGATAGCATCACCATCATGGTGACAGGCCCGTCCCCCAGCCCCGGGAGGGTCTTGCTCGGAGGGGCCATGGCCCATCCCCCTTCCCTGCTGAGGACCCCAGCCTCACCTCCAAGGCAGGTGGACCTTCAGGCCCAGGAAGACAAGGACGGGGCCCAAGATGACCAGCAGGAGCAGCAGCAGCATCTGGGGGGGCCCCCAGCCTCCCCTGGACTCTGCAAAGGAAGGCAAACGACTCCATCTCCACCTGTCATCCCAGCGGCTCGGAGGCCGAGACAGGAGGATCGCAAGGCCAAAGCCAGCCTCAGCAACTTAGCGAGGCCCTGTCTCAAAATGAAATCTAAGAAGGGCTGGGATGTGGCTCGGTGGTCCATGTCCCCTGGGTTCCATTCCCTAGACCGAACCCCCAGAGCTTCCCCCCGAGCCTTCGTTCCTAACTTGCTGAACGGGGCTCGCGCTCCTCACTCCAGGGTCAAATGTGCCCCCAGAAGCAGCGGCTGGCACCCGTCCTGGGGCCTGGCAAGCAGCGGCTCCGTCTGGGGGTGAACAACAGAGTGGACGCCTCCCAGCCCTGCTGGACGAGGACCCGGGACCAGAGCTGGTACCGGGAGGGGACGTCCACTCCGGGGTCACACCTACCCTCCGGCGGGGTCTGAAAGACGACGGGGTTGCTCCACTCACTCCAGGTCCCCCGGAAGGAGGAGCCCAGCTGGGGCCCCGCCCGCACCTGCAGCTCGTAGCTGGAGCCCTGGCGGAACTCCAAGGGCAGGAGGGACACGCTCCTCGAGTCCACTGACACCAGCTTGGTCACGGGGCTCTGCGGGCAGAAAGGACGCTCCGGTCAGGGTTCCCGGGGGGCCAGCCCCTGCCCCTCGCAGAACCGCCTTTCAGCAGCCCCCCGGAGGGGGCTGGGGTCCCCTCTCCTGCAACAGGAATCAGGCTCCGGCCCAAGCTGGCCGCTCTCAGCAGGGCCTGGGCCTTGGCTGGCGGACTCCCTAACTCTGCTCTTCCCCGGAACTCTCCGGAGCAGGACACCCGTGAAGCCTCCACATAGGAACAGTTGGCTCTCTAACCCTGGGCCCGCCCTCGGATATGTCTGGGACTCTCCAACTATGGCTCTTCTCAGCAAAGTGGGAAGCTTCCAGAAGGTTCCAGAAGGTTCCAGAAGGTTCCGGAAGTTTCCGAAACCTCCTCTACTAGGGTTGCATGGGTGGGACCTGGGGAGGGAGGGGAGGAAGCAGGGTCAGAGAGGGAGGCGGGGAGGGGGTCTCCCCCCACCAGGGAGGACTCAGTGGTGCCTGGGGCTGCAGAGCTCACCTGTCACTCACACTCCCCGGCTCACACCTGGCTGCTCCCTCCCCAAGCCGGGCTGCCCACGGGGTCCTCACCCGAGCCCAGGGGTCCTCGCGGTTCCTGTACTGCAGCTCATACTGCATCCTGCCCCTCAGCGCGTAGAATTCAGGCTCCTCGTAGTCAGAGCACCAGGAGACGTTGTAGTGTCCCGAGAAGGTGACCGTCACGTTGAAAGGAGGAGCCGGCTTGACTGAGGGGAGACACCCAGAAAGATGACGCAGGGTGGGACTTAGCTGCAGCCTGGAACAATCTGGGGACCTCCAGAAGTCCCCGCCCTCCCCCTGGCCACCGCCGGCAAGGCCAGGGTCAGCCAGCCCAGTGACTCTGGGCACAGCCCTCCCCGCCACTAGGTCTCCGCTGCTCAGACCAGGCGTGGGGTACAGCCTCGGCCACGGGCAGGTGTCAGCCGAAGTGGGGACACAGGTGTGAGGTGATGGAGCAGAAAGGGCTGTTCTGGGACTTAGAAGGGACAGCCAGGACCCGGGCGCAGGGTGGCCAGGCGGAGGAGCACACACCAGGATTGTCTAAGTATTTCCAGGAACGAAACCAAACAAGACGCCGTGAAGCCTGGGAATCTAGACCGTCAGGTGAAATCACTCCGGTTTTGTTTGTTTTTGTTTACCTTGGGGTACCGGGGACTGAACCTGGGGCGCTCAACCCCTGAGCCGCGTCCCCAGCCCTTTCCAGGTTTTATTTGGAGTCAGGGCCTCCCTACATTGCTTAGGGGCTCACTCAGTTGCTGAGGCTGGCCTCCAACTTGCAATCCTCCTGCCTCAGCCTCCTGACTCACTGGGATCACAGGTGTGCGCACGGCCCGCAGGACAATGACGACGGCTCCTCAGCCTGGAGCTGCCCTGCTGCTCTGTGCTGGGCAGACTGACCCCACAGGGGCCCTGTGAGCTTGGCTCGATGCCCTCTGCGCCCGGGTGAAGGCCAGAGCTGTTCCCCTCTTCTCCATCCCAATTTGCCTGATGAACTTGGTCAGGACCCGGCCTTACAGTCCTGCCCTGCGTAAAGGAACTAGTTTCCCTCCCTGGGGCCTCACTGTCCTGGGGACCAGGCTGAACAGCAGAAGGTGCTGACTGCGGGGGACCAGGTGACCAGCTGTCGGCCTCTGAAGCCGCAGCCCTCCCCTGCCCCAGCTCTGCACCTCCAAAGGCCACCGTCGCTCGGCGCCGGGTCCCTGGGGCCAAGGCCTGTCCTCCTGGCCCCATCTGAGCCCCAGCTCCTAGGACAGGCCTGGGGCACAGCGACCCTCCATGAATATGTGTCACATGCACAAATGGCCCTTTGAGGGCTTCCAAAAAGGGACTGCAGCCTGCTCAGGTCTGAAGCGCCCTGGGGGGGCGGGGCGCTTCCTTGCTGGGCACACAGAGACGTCCCCATACTCTTCCCCTCCCCAGGGTGGCTGGGGACCGGTCCTGGGCGAGTGACCTGCGCTGAGTGCTGAGGTTCAGTCCAGGGAGGGACCAGGTGGCTGGAATGGCCCTGCGCTGCCCAGGATGCTGGTGGGTCTGGGGTCCTGAGGGGCTCAGCGCAGGGGGGGCCAGCCCCAGGAGGAGGGAGGAGGCCGGGAGGGGAGGCAGGAAGTCACCTCCTGCCCCTGGGCCCCGCTGGCCTCAGACCCCGAGAGACTGCAAACCTGGAGCCACTCAGCAAGGGGCAGTGGCCACCTCCCGGCCACCCGGCCCCCTGACCCCCCCTCTGCTCCCGGGGCTGCGGGGGATGGGCCAGCCGGGGCGCCGGGACCTCGCCTCTCCCTGTGAGTGTGCACGTGTGTGCTGGTGCGGGTGTGTCAGTGGGTGTGTGAGTGTGAGGTCGTGTGGGCGTGGGCGTGTGACAGTGTCCCTGCCTCCTAGGCCGGGGCTTGGGGGGACGGGGTGGGTGTGTCGAGGGTGTGTCACGGGTCTGTGTGGGCGCGAGCGGAGCCTGTGAGTGTGTGTGGGTGTGCAAAGCCTGGCTCCCGCCCTCTGTGGTGAACCGCACACAGGGCCACCCGACCCGGAGCGTGAACCCAGACACTCGGGGACATGGTCACACACACAAGTCCAGGTTGCCTTCCAGACCCTTCTCTGTCCCTGCCTGGCCCTGGGCTGCCCGGCCCTGGGCTTGGGGACACAGGACACAACAGCCCTCCTGCTCTGGCCCCAGGAAGGGGAGGAGCCAGGTGGGACGGGGACCCCCGCTGGCCTCTGTGGGGACAGCACCCCGCGGGCTGGCGGGGGAAGGGCCTTCTCTCTGCTCAGGGGGAGCAGCCCCAGGTGACCCACACCTTGTCCAGAGTCACACCCACGGGACGGGCAGGGCCCAGCCAGGACCAAAGCCGGGAGTCCCGGGTCCTGGCCCAGCTCTTCCCAAACCTCCAGGCACCTGTGGGGTCAGCCGAGGCCCAAGCCTCGCACAACCCCTCCCCCTAGTGACAGGGCAGGACCTTGGTGGGGCCCAGGACAGGCCCTTTCCAATGGAGCGGACAGCGGCTCCGGGCGGGAGCGTGGGCCCAGTTCCCCTGGTCCCCACCAGGCCAGGCACTCACTGCTGTCACCTGGTCCCCACCAGGGCCGGGCGCTCACTGCTGTCACCTGGTCCCCACCAGGGCCGGGCGCTCACTGCTGTCACCTGGTCCCCACCAGGGCCGGGCGCTCACTGCTGTCACCTGGTCCCCACCAGGGCCGGGCGCTCACTGCTGTCACCTGGTCCCCACCAGGGCCGGGCGCTCACTGCTGTCACCTGGTCCCCACCAGGGCCGGGCGCTCACTGCTGTCACCTGGTCCCCACCAGGGCCGGGCGCTCACTGCTGTCACCTGGTCCCCACCAGGGCCGGGCGCTCACTGCTGTCACCTGGTCCCCACCAGGCTGGACACTCACTGCTGTCACCTGGTCCCCACCAGGCGGGGCACTCACTGCTGTCACCTGGTCCCCCCCCAGGCCGGACACTCACTGCTGTCAGCCAGGACGAAGCTGCCGCACTCCCGGGAGGAGTTGCCGGTCGGATCTGTCACGTTGACGCTGAAGACGTCATCGGGCATGAAGTGGAACACGTCCATGTGGCATGTGTACTTGGCGTGGGTGGCATTGTGGCCGGATCTGTGGAGGCTGCAGGAGGTGACCTCGTCCCCCAGTTCTCCGTACTGGTCTTGCCTTCGAGGAGACAGTGGCCGGTCATGGCTGGAGGCCTGGGGCCCAGCGCTCAGGGCCAGGTGCCCGAGCTCCCGGGGAGGCTCCCCACCCCAGCCCTGGGGGGCTGTGTCCAGGCTGGGCTTGCGCACCCCCAGGGGACCCGCAGCACACGCCCCATTGGGGGCCCATCTTAGAAATCTGGCCACTCTCGTTTGGATCAATCTAAATCTGCCCCTGTCCACCCGGCACTGGAATGCAGTCCCGTGGGAGGGGACCAGATACCCAGGGAGGCCTGTGTCCGGGACGAAGGGCATCTTCAAGCCTCACCCCCTGCCCTGGGTGGGCTTCTGGGGAAGCTGGTCGGGTGGGATTGGGAGGGATCTGGTGTTTTAACTCCCACTGGGCAGAGGCAATGGGTTCCGAGGGATGCGTAGGAGTTCACCAGAGTTACATCCCCACCCACGTGCTCAGCGTCTGAACATGACCGTCCTCTGGGACCATCTGCAAGGTGGGCGCTTGGCTCCCAGCTCGCGGGGTCTTTCTTGGAGTGAGATGGCTAGTGGCCCCCAGGACGCGGTCGCTGCTCTGGCCATCGCGGACCTACCTGCTGAGCAGGGTCTGGTCTCCTCGGTCCAGTCCAGCCCAGCCCTGCAGGAGCCCTGAGCAGCGTCCCCAGGGCCACTTACCAGGTGAGAGTGAGCGTGCCGGGGTGGAGGCTCCATGTCTCCAGGACGCAGGTGACGGTCTCCAGGTAGTCGGAGTAGCACACGAGATCCCGGCAGCCCCAGCCTGCAGGGTCGGGGACACGGGCTGAGGGGCGGCTGGCGGCTGGAGGATGAGGTGGGGCAGCCCCAGGGCCGGGGTGAGCATGGGGACCCGGGGACCCAGGGATCCGTGTCACCGGGGATTCCTGGTTAGTGCCCACGTTCTGAGGCTGGCGTGGTGACTCGGCTCTCCTGACGTGAAGTAGCTGTGTCCCCTCTTAGCACCTGTGTCTGGCCCCTGGTCACTGTCCCTCCTGTAGGACAGGCCACTCAGGTCCTGGGCCCCAGATGCAGGGTGGGCTGAGCCAGCACAGACCCTGTCATCCCGCAGGAGGGTCAGGACCTCAGGAAGTCACCAGAGCCTTGCAGGAAGCCTCGAAGTCCCCGCCAGGAGGGGACCTCAGCCTGACAGCCGCGGAGCCCACAGGACGTGGCCCCTGGGTGACGTGGCCCTGCTCCCAGGAGTAGGAGACCCAGAGCACCTGGACCTCGGCACAGAGATCTGTGTCCTCCCGCTGCCCGGGGACACAGCAGCAGGGCCAGGCGGTCCCAGCAGATCTGGCTGGAGATTCAACACCCGCCCAGCAAAGACCCTAGCACCCTCGCATCCAGGCACCCAGGTGCCCTCAGGACAGAAACGCTGACGAGTCCACGAGAGAAGCCCCATGGTCTCTGGTCTGTATGATGGGACATCACTGCCAACGCGTCCTCCCCACAAGTGCTGAAGCTGCTTCCCCAGGCCACTAATGAGGACCCTGGAGGTGGGGGCATAGACCGACCCCTCCTGGTCAGAGAAAGGTCCTTCCTTCCACACACCCCACCCCCACTGTGGAGTGAGGACACAGGCTCCCAGGCTAGACCTCACCTCTGGGTCCCAGGCTGGACAGCACCTCTGGGTCCCAGGCTAGACCTCACCTCTGGGTCCCAGGCTAGACCTCACCTCTGGGTCCCAGGCTAGACAGCACCTCTGGGTCCCAGGCTAGACAGCCCCTCTGGGTCCCAGGCTAGACCTCACCTCTGGGTCCCAGGCTAGACAGCACCTCTGAGTCCCAGGCTACACAGCACCTCTGGGTCCAGACTAGACCTCACCTCTGGGTCCCAGGCTAGACCTCACCTCTGGGTCCCAGGCTACACAGCACCTCTGGGTCCAGACTAGACCTCACCTCTGGGTCCCAGGCTAGACCTCACCTCTGGGTCCCAGGCTAAACAGCACCTCTGGGTCCCAGGCTAGACAGCCCCTCTGGGTCCAGACTAGACCTCACCTCTGGGTCCCAGGCTGGACAGCACCTCTGGGTCGCAGACTAGACCTCACCTCTGGGTCCCAGGCTAGATAGCTCCTCTGGGTCTCAGGCTAGACAGCACCTCTGGGTCCCAGGCTAAACAGCACCTCTGGGTCCCAGGCTAGATAGCTCCTCTGGGTCTCAGGCTAGACAGCACCTCTGGGTCCCAGGCTAAACAGCACCTCTGGGTCCCAGGCTAGACAGCCCCTCTGGGTCCTAGGCTAGACCTCATCTCTGGGTCCCAGGCTAGACCTCACCTCTGGGTCCCAGGCTGGACAGCACCTCTGGGTCCCAGGCTAGACCTCACCTCTGGGTCCCAGGCTGGACAGCACCTCTGGGTCCCAGGCTAGACCTCACCTCTGGGTCCCAGGCTACACAGCACCTCTGCATCCCAGGCTAGACCACACCTCTGGGTCCCAGGCTAGACACAGCACCTCTGGGTCTCAGGCTAGATAGTTTCTCTGGGTCTCAGGCTAGACAGCACCTCTGGGTCCAGGCTAGACTGCATCTCTGGTGCCCTGGTCTGTGCTGCTCAGTTCCCACCAGGGGAGGTAAACCACACTGGGCAGGGTTTTCACTTTGACCGGAGGGGCAGACATTGCTCATGGGTTGGGCTCCCTCCCCAGAGTGGCCTCAGAACTCTTCCCACCACAGTTCCCCAGGCCACTCCACCAAGGGGCTCGTTCTGTCTTAGGGAGGCACATGTGGCCTGTCCTTGGACACCCGATAAACGGCTACGGGGTTAGGAGCTGGGGCCACCCTTGGCAATTCTACCAAAGGGCAGGAGGGAGCCAGCATTTGCCCGTTAGCCCCTCCGTCCCTTCCACCGGTGAGGACCCAGCATGAAGGGCGCCATCTTGGAAGTCAAGACCTTGACCTTGACCTTGGACTCCCGGCCTCCAGGACTGTGGGAAGTCAATGTCGGCCTTATCTTTTGTTTGGCAGCACAACCCAGCCCAGGAGAGCCAGGCGCCCATCTCTGCCCTGCCGCTGTCCGGCTGCGTGGCCTGACCCTCAACCCTGTTCACCCCCAGCCTCCATGCCCGGGTCTCCCGGGCGGCAGGGGGATGTCGGAGGTGAAGTTCAAGGCTGAGCACGTGGCAGGGGCCTGTTGCTTGCTCCCCTGGGGTGGCGCCAGGACAGGGGGCCCAAACTGGCCAGGGGTGCTGGCCACTGGAAAGGAAAACCAAGGCCGACATCTGTTTCCTGAGGAGCTATTTGAGGCGCTGGGTCTTTGGGTAAAACCCAGAGCAGCGCTTCTGAGTCAGCAGAGCCGGGCAGAGTTCCCCTGGCCTCCGCAGCCCCGCAGCGGGACTCCTGCCCAGCCCCGCTCGCCTGGCTCTCCAGGCAAAGTTGTTACATAAGGAGAGACAGAGGTTAGACAGAAGGCAGGACTTCCGCCCCTCGGGGGTTGGGGGCTGGCCTAGGGGGAGGAGTCGCAAGTGGACGGAGGCCATCGGCTCTGGGTCCCGACGGCCTCTAGCCGTGTCCAGGAGCTCCCTTGGCCAGCGCAGCCCCAGCTGGACTGTGTGGGAGGAGGGGGTACCCTGCCACCCCCCGACAGGGGGCAGCTACTTACCCCCCTGCAGCACCAGCAGGAGCACGGGCACCGCCCAGCCTGGGGGCATGCTGCGTCCAGGGGCCTGCAAGACACCACGGAGGGGAGCTGGGCGGGTAGGCGGGCCTCAACCCCGGGCCTCAACCCCCGGCCTCCCCGGGCCCGCCTGGGCAGGGTCCTGCGGGGTCTGAGGGCTCCGAGGAGGCTGGCCCCGGCCTCCTGCCCTTAGCCAAGGTCACTCCTCCCGCAGCCCCCGCCCAGCTCCCTCTTCTCGCTCTTAGCACAGGAAAGGATACCTCGAGGGGGGGACACTGGCTCTTCCTCTGTCCCTGCCAGGCCCACGGATGTGGCAAGAGTGGCATTAAAGGCGCAGGTGGCATTAAAGGGGCGGGCACTTCTCTGCCCACCTGAGTCCTCTCCCCGGTGCCCACAGTGGCCCCGGAAATTAGCTTCTCTCTAAGTAGGAATCCAAGGCAGCCCCCCAGGGGACGGCTACCCCACACACAGGGGAGGCCACCGGAGAATGAGGCTTCTTACCCCGTCCCACAGCCCAGGTCAGCCCACCGCGGGGCGCACCAAGACAGTCAGTCCCAACAAGGAAGGGCCGCCCGGGCCCCGATCCTGCCGAGATGGAGACCCGACAGCTTGTCTGGCCGCGGCAGGGAGTGACCCTCGGGCTGGGGACGAGGCTCTTCTAGAACTTTGCCTGTTAAAGCGGCCAGCTCTGCTGGGGAGCACCAGCGGCCAGTGGACCCAGGCTCAGGAGCGCCAACCCAACCAGCCCCTGTCGAAGGGACACAGCTGGACCTGGAGCCCAGAGAGGTGACCCCGGGGTCCCATCCCAGGCACTGCTCTCCTCAGACACTGTCTGACCCCCCGATAGCAGTTCCTGGTTGGAGTCCCCCAGACCCTGCTCTGGCCCCGGCGACAGCCCTGTGTGGACTTTTTTCTAACAAAGTCAACAAGGGGGCCGTCCTGGGGGACACTGTGCAGCCAGAAACTTTCAGAGCACCTGCTGTGTGCCCACAGGACAGCCCCTCGCCCTCTCTGAGCCTCATAAAGTGGAGACTTCCAGGGATTCGTGAGCATTTAGGGAGGTCGATGGCAGAAAACTCTTGACAGTGCCCTCGGACACATAAAGACTCGGCCGAGATCCCTGTAAAACTCGGAGCATCAGAAACGGAAACTCCCAGAAGGATCCCGCCAAAAGTTTCCAAAATTCCTCCCTTTCAAAATTTTGGCCTCAGGCTCACAGAGAGATACTGTTCACTGTCGATATCTTCTTAAATGGATCCACCTAAAAATCAAAGTGCGACTTCATCCTATTAGATCACATCCGTGTTCGTGTGCTTTTTATAACAGGCTTTAAGATGAACCGCGGTGCTGTCACCATAAGGGAATGTGAGGACGGACTCCGTCTCCAAGCCTTGTGCTGAGACTCAGACCACGTCCCCCGAAGTTCAAGTGCTGGGACCTTATCCCCAAAGTCCCCTGTTGCTGGATGCTACTTGGCGGGGGGCTTTGAGGGGTCCTAGGATCACATGAGGGCATGAGGCTCTCCCCAGAGGCTAAGCAGATGCCAGAACCTCACTCTCAGACTCCCCGCCTCCAGCACCACGAGCCAAATCCTAGTCACTAAAAATGACCACAACTGTCAGGCACGGTGGCCCACGCCTGTCATCCCAGCAGCTCGAGAGGCTGAGGCGGGGGGATCGCAAGTTCAAAGCCAGCCTAACATTTCTAACATTCCTTTAGCGAGACCCTGACTCTAAATAAAATATAAAAAGGGCTGGGGATGGGGCTCAGTGGTTAAGCACCTCGGAGTTCAATCCCCAGTATTTAAAAAAAAAAGACCCAACCTCAGGTGTTTTGTTATAGCAGCAGAAAGTGAACTAAGACACTGTTGTTCCAAATTGAACAGGAGCGTCCTCGGCTGCTCTCCCACTAGCAAGTCCACAGCTCCGATCCCGACCGCAGCACAAGAATATCCCTGTCCGGGTCCCTGCCAAATGGCTTCATCTCAGCCACAGGAAAAAGTCTCCTTTCTAAGGATCAGGGCTCAGCTTCCAAACTCCTCGCCTTAGCTCTGCACAAGCCCGACTCCTGGGGTGTCAAGGCGCCCACTGGCTGTGTGGCCCTTGTCATGAGGTGCCCCATAAACTGGAGCCCACCTTCGCAGCACAGAGTGGGCACCTGACCCAGGCCTGGCCAATCCCAGGGCTCCACTTGTCACCGAGGGCCCCCGGCCACAGCGGCTGGATCAGGGATGGACCTAAAACCAGGCAACACCATTGACACAGTCCTGGGAATTTTCCCTAAAACTCCAGCAGGGGGACGTTTGGGGGTACCTGCTAGAAACTCGCAGCCATCTTGGTCACCTCCTAAGGCCTGCCTGGAAAGGATGAAATTACTGGAAAGCACAGACCCAGAGTCCCCACGGCAGCTTAGAGGACCTGGATCCAGCCGTACCTGACGGCCGCATCTGGACCATTCATTGACATGAGCCCCAAAGCCCCTGCTTTGGTCAGCTGTGTCAAGGGCTGTTTCTGTTGCTTACCACCAAGGACATCTGACAGAGAGGGAGAGAGAAGAGGGCCCAGATTTGAGGATCGCGGAGCAAAATCCTTCCCCTGGTCCTCAGTTACCATCTTGGAGACGGGAGCAACCCTGGCCTCTGCTCCTGGCCTCTGCTCCCAGCCTCTGAACGTGGCCTCTGATCCTAGTGCTGTGAGCAGCGAGAAGCTCCTCCAGGGCCCGGATCCCTCCTCCCTCCTGCTCTGGAGGCCGCACTCCTCCCAGCACCCGGGGCCCCATCACGCCCCTGTGCACGGCCGAGTCCTCTCCCCCTGGCACTGTCCCTCTCCTGTCCTCCAGCCCCAGCTCCCACGGCCCACCTTCTCCCTCCCGATGCCATGCCGGAATGTTCCAGAACTCTGCCACTCGCACCTTCCCTGGGGCTCTTATCTGCTTGCTATTTCTCCTCCCCTTCCCCCAGTTTTTACTCCAATCAACATGTCCCCAAAGAAAACCCTGCAGATGACCAGGATGCCCGGGCAGGCGTGGTGCCCGCTGGCCGAGTCGCACCCTCCGCGCCGCCTGCCCGTCTGCCCCCAGCGCTGCCTCTGAGGGGCCTGGGTGGTGGGGACGTCTCCTCCCTGGGACAGCCACGCAGCGCCTGGTCCTGGGGTCAGGGAGAGTGCCCCCAAGTGTCCCCTAAAGTAAACAGGGACACAGCGGAGAGTGACAGCTCGGCCGGAAAGCAGGACAGCGTGGAGCCTTGGGGACGCCTGTGACCGGCCCAGGGCTCCCCAGAGCAGGGATTCAGCTTGTCCCTGTGTAAAAGCGGGAGGAAGAGCTACGTGTTTGAGGTTTTGCAGAACCAAATGGCCGGGTCCAGCTTCTGGCTTCTGCCCAGGGGGTGAGCGGAGAAGGCAGAGGCCCTGCCCAGATGGCCGCCCCCCAGCGCCACCTCCCTCTCGGCCCCGCATCCAGCCCTTTAGGCGTCTTCCCACTCAAGCCGACTCCTGAGGGCCGCGGTGACTTCTCCCCATGTGAACCAGGCCACTCCAGAAAGCAGCCCAGAGTGTCCTGAGCCTCCCCCCGTGGCCTCCCTGGGCGCCCACCTCCACGGCCTCCTCCAGGAGAGAGAAGAGTCCCTGAATTGGAGTCTACAGCCTCCCGGCTGTGTGTCCCTGGGCAAGTCACCTAACCCCTCTGATTCTGTTTTCTCTTGTATAAAATGGGGGGCCACGGATCTCTGCTGCCGGTTTCTTGTGAGCACAGGCTGCACCCCGCAGGAGGAGCCGTGCAGAAGGGTTCACCCAGCAGCCTCCGGGGCGGGGACATGATTTTGGCCAAGTTTTGGGACATTCTGGGACAGCAGAGAGGCTCGGGGGTGGGAGGCCAGGCTGGAGTCGGAGCTGCGGAGGAGAAGGTGCAGTGCTTAACTTTCCCATCAGCTCAGAAATGCAAATGAAAGCCACAGTGACAAACCATTGGACTTTATCAGATTGGCAAAGAAGTCAAAGCTCAACCCACGTCACGTGGAGCGAGGGTGGGCCCTAACGGGAACTCCCGCCGCGACCTGTGGGACGCAGACTGATATCTACTACTAACACCCATCCTCCTGGGACGCAGAAGGTCGTCCGTGGGACCCGGGGACGCGGGCCAGTGTCCTCCCTTCACCCTCTCCCTGTGCGTCCAAGAAGGGTCCACGGCAGCCTGGCTTCTAAGAGGGACAAGTGAGGGGCGACCCAGACGTTCGCCACCAGGAGAATGGAAACAATACAGGGTGACATCATGGCTCCGTGGGACAGTGAGTCATTTGCCAGGACACACGACGCGGAGCTTGTGACTCACAAAGAAAACAGGGAGAGACAGAACCCAGGCGCCACCCGCCACGGTGCCCGCTTCAGACCACATGAGACGATAGTTGAAGCAAACACACAGGTGTCCCAAAGGCAGGAAGGACCCACGGAGGTGACAAATGTCAAATCTGAATAGTGTAGAAAAGGGGTCTCAACAGTTTGGTAAAACTGGGTGAAAGTACACTGGGTGTTGGTTATATGACTATTTACACCCTTTTACATGTCCAAACTATCTCACAGGCTGGGTGCCATTGTAAATTCCTGTAATTCAGCAGCTTGGGAGGCTGAGACAGGAGGACCCCAAGTTGGAGGCCAGCCTCAGCAACTTGTCAAGGTCCTGAGCAACTTCGCGAGACCCTGTCTAAAATAAAACATAAAAAGGGTTGGGGGATGTGGCTCAGTGGTGAATTGCCCCTGGGTTCAATCCCCAGTACCAAAAATAAATTAAAAAATAAGTATTAAAAAAAAAAAACCCAAAACTCTCTCACCACATTTAAAATGGAAACGAATCTCGGTTTTGTAAAATCACGCATGGCGAGAGGCTGTGACGGACTCGTGTTCTCCTGAGAACAGCCTCTAAGCGGGGGAAATGCTACATGAGCCACCAACCACGTTATTCGGTACTTGGGAAAAGGAAAAGTCATTGAGATTTTGCCAGTTCCCCTCAAATCGTTGGAAATGAGAAGCACGTCGAGAAATCCAGCATCAATGAATCTCCTGATGAGCTACAGAACTAAGGAGAGTTCTTGGCGATTCCACAACACGGAGGCAAGAATCAGGGCTCAGAGCCCAAGGAGAGAACCAGGGCCTGGTGAGCACCCAGTGGGTCAGAGAGGGCTGAGCCTGGGGTCAGGGAGAATCAGGAGCCGCTCACGTCTGCTGCAAGAAGATGGAATACATCTGGAAAAAGGGAGCTTCATCCAAAGCCAGCATCTGCACCAGTATCTACATCCATCTCTCTCTCTCTCTCTCTCTCTCTCTCTCTCTCTCTCTCTCTCTCCCCCCCCCCCGCCCCCTCTTTCTATCCTAGGGATGGAACGCAGGGGTCTCTACCACAGAGCCACACCCTGAGCCCTATTACTTTGTATTTTGAGACCAAGCCTCCCTAAATCGCCCAAGCTGGCCTTGAATTTGTGATCCTCCTGCCTCAGCCTCCTGAGTTGCTGGGATCTCATAGGCACGCACCACCGGGCCCAGCCAGAGCCTCTATATGTTTCAGACACAATGTCCAACATGGAACTAAAACTACAAGACAAACTAGGAAGGAAACAGTATCAAAGGATAGACAAGAGGAAAGAGAGACAATAGAAATCAGCATACAGGTGACTCGGAAAAATGACATTATCAAATGTGATTCCAAACAGCCTTGATGAGTGTGCTCAAGAACTCTACCCGAAACAGGGAATCGAGAGAGAAGGAATCCCTGGTACCAAAAAAATTAAAAAAAAAGAGTAGGAATCCTAGAAATGAAAGAGACAACAACTGAAATTTGTAAGTCCTGAAGAAATGGATTTGTGAAATGGAAGGCAGATCAATAGGAAATACCCATATTGAATTATTCAGAGAAAAAAGTTCAAAAATCCAGAAAAGAGCAAAAGAGACAGAGGAGACATCAGGTAAGGGTCGAGCACATGTGTGACCAGAGTTAAGAAGGAGAGAGAAAAGCAGAAATGAGATGCAGATACTCGTTAAACTCCCCGACTAACAGAAGTCATCAATCACAGATTCCACAAAGCTCTACAAATCCCCAAAAAGATAAATACAAAGAAAACCACATCGAGACACATCACAGAAAAACTTTTTAAAAAATTAAAACCAAAGCTATAGTAGAAGTACTACAAGGAAAAAAGACATTTTGCCTTCAAAGAAGAAATAAGACTATCACTGAATTTTCTTTTTTCCTTTTTTTTTTTGGGGGGGGTACCAGGGATTGAACTCAGGGGCACTTGACCACTGAGCCCCATCCCCAGCCCTATTGTGTATTTTAGTTAGAGACAGGGTCTCCCTGAGTTGCTTAGGGCCTCGCTGTTGCTGAGGCTGGCTTTGAACTCGAGATCCTCCTGCCTCAGCCTCCCGAGCCACTGGGATGACAGGTGTGCACCTCCGCAGCCAGAATTAATATGGTCTTATCCATACAAAATCTAAAGGAATCCACACATCCACGCACACTCACCTATTCAAGGTAATAAATGAAGTTATCAGGGTTGTATATGCAGTATACAAAAATCAATTATATTTTATATACACTGTCAATGAAGAATCTGAAATAAAATTAAGAAAATAATTTTATTTAAATATCAAAAAGGAATGACAATAGGAGTCAGTTTGACAAAATTTATTGGTACCACTCGTACATGGTTAATTAGCTTATAGAGTGAGTCTTGTACACTAAAAATGACAAGCATTGTTGAAAGAGACTACAGAGAGCTTAAATAAGTGGAGGACACCCTGCATTCCTGGATTGGAAGAATATTACTAAGATGACTCTCCAAAATGATCTACAGATTCAAAGTAATCCCTGTAAAAATGCCAGCTTGATTGACAAGCTGATCCTAAAATCCATACATGGAAGGGCCCAAACTAGTCAAAAACATCTTTAAAAAGAACCCAGGTGGAGGATTCATACTTCCCAATTTCAAAGCTACTACAAAGCTCTACCAATCAGCCCAGAGCGATGGACACAGAGACACAGGTACAGATCAAAGAAATTGAATTGAGTCTAGAAATAAGTCCATGCTTTGTTTTTTTGTTTGTTTTTTTTTTTATGGGGGGTGGGGGGGTGGAGTACTGGGTATTGAATCCAGGACCGATTAACCACTGAGCAATATCCCCAGCCCTTTTTATTTTTTATTTTGAGACAGGGCCTTGCAAAGTGACTGAGTCTAGCCTCCATCTTTCGATCCTCCAGCCTCAGCCTCCTAAGTCTGATGACAGGTTCAATTGATTTTAACAAGGTACTAAGACAATGGTTAAAAGAATAGTCTTTAGCCGGGCGCGGTGGTGCACATCTGTCATCCCAGTGGCTCAGGGAGGCTGAGGCAGGAGGATGGCGAGTTCATGGCCAGCCTCAGCACAAGCAAGGCCCTAGGCAACTCAGGGAGACCCTGTCTCTAAGTAAAATATAAAATAGGGCTGGGGATGGGGCTCGGGGGTCGAGTGCTCCTGAGTTCAATTCCTGGTGCCCCCCAAAACTAAAAATAAAAAATAAGTCTTTAAAGCACAGGGTGCTGCTGAAGCTGGATATTAACATAGAACTAAAAAAATCAACTCAAAATGGATAAAAGATCCATATGTAAAAGGTAAAGTTATTACTAAAGTCTTAAAATAAAACACAGGTGTCAATCTTCATGTCCTGGTAGCGGGCAGGAGTATTTCTTAAATTTGACACCAAAAGCACAAATGAAGAAAAATAGATAGACTGAACTAAATCAGAATTCAAAATGTTTGTGCTTTAAAAATGATATTAAGAAAGTGGGGGCTGGGGCTGATCCTCAGCACCACATAAGAATAAATAAATAAAATAAAGACACTGTGTCCATCTACAACTAAAAAATAAATATTAAAAAAGAAAGTGACAAGACAGGGCGGGTGGTGAGAAGAATCTGCGGAGGACCCGGGTGAAAGGCCTCCGGTGCCAAGGGCCTGGGGTGCCAAGGGCCTGGGGTGCCAAGGGCCTGGGGTGCCAAGGGCCTGGTGCTCAGAAGAGGTGAGACCAGACTCCAGAAGACACAGAATCCAATTTAAAAATGGGCAAGAGATTTGAAGAGATCTTTTTTTTTTTTTCCCAAAGAAACACAAATAAACACATGAAAAGCGGCTGATCCCCATGAGTCACAAAGGCACAGTGACATTCCACTCCGCCTCCCGCTGTCGCTGTCAAAAGCCAGCGGGGAGCTGGAGCAATGGGAAGCCTGGACGTGGCTGTCCGGCGTGGAAACGGTGAAGCCACACACAGGGTGACCAGGGGACCGAGCAGCGTCACCTCCAGGTATTAGTGAAAGGGACCAGAGCCACGTGGAAGAAGACCACCCTAAAGCCCTGGACACGGACGGTCACAGCAGTGTTCACAGTGGCCACGTGGGAGGCACCGAAATGTCTGTCAGCCCCAACCAACAACGTGGGACATTCGTTCAGGGGAAGGTCATGGAGCCGTCACTAGGCACAGGGTCACCGGTGCCGCTTCACCACGAAAACCTGGAAAATGCATGCTGAAGAAGTCAGACGCAAGGCCACATCTACAGGAATGTCACCCAGGGGCATATGCACGGAGGCAGCAGGAGGGTCCCAGGGGCCGAGGCTGTGGGGACCTGGGGGCTCCTTCCCGAGGGGTGAGCTGTTTGGGACTTGGGACGGCCACCCAGCTTGGAAGACAGATGCAGCCGCTGAACTGTCTGCCTAATTGTCTGGTGGGTTTTAAAGTCTGTGAAGTGTATCTTCAACGACAAGTGTTTCCAAAAGTAAGATTTATTCCGTCGAAAGAGACCAAAACCAGCAGAATAGAGAACTTGTCATTGGTGGACCTGAACCAAAAGAAGGACCAGAATGAGATTTTTTAGCTAAAAGAAAATGACTCCTGATTGGAGTCAGGGTACTGAAGGACAGACGGACAAGCAACTGAGAGAATTGTTAAGTAAAAATAAATATTGATTGCTAAAATACTAAGACGATGTCTGAAAGTTTAAATTAGGTGCAGAATCCATCCACAAGAATGGAATCCGAATAGATAGGGCAGAGGGGTGGGGGGGAAGGGAGCGGACAGGGGGTGAGCAAGGACGGTGGAATGTGAGGGACATCATCATCCAAAGTACAGGGATGAAGACACGAATTGGTGTCAACATACTTTATATACAAACAGAGACAGGAAAAACTGTGCTCTATATGTGTGATAAGAATTGTGATGCATTCCGCGGTCGTGTATTTAAAAAATAAAAACCAATTAAATGTTAAAAGAATGGGGTCCTAACTAAAATAAGATCTATTTCACGCTTCTATATTTATATCAAAATGGAAAAAATAAAGTACTGATTTGAGGTAGGTCTTTTAAAAAATTAAGTATGCATGTTCTACTCTGTAAGATAACCACAAAAAGAATTATCAAAGAAATAAAGAACTAAAAAGAACATAGAGCAATGATTTTAAAGTTAACTATTCAAAAAAAAAAAAGTGGACAAAGGAGAAAAAGGAGAATCGATCAAATAAAAAAAAATAAAATAAGATAAATAGCAAGATGGTAGGCTTCATCCCAAACATAGTAGTACATTCCTTAAGGGTGAATGAACCAAATGTTGGAATTAAAAACAACTTTGGTAACAAAAGTTGACACTAAAAGAAAGTGAAATGATAGGTCAATCCTTATCATACCTAAAATGCAAAGATCCTCAACAAAATACTGACAAATCTAGTGATATAGACAAAAACACCATATCAGTATCCCATTGGTTTGTTTCAGGAATTTAAGATTAGTTTGACATTTAAAAATCAGTAATCTATTTTACAACATTAACCGAATAAAGAAGATATTTTATCTGATCATTAAATGTATTCAGGAAACATTTAATGAATTGCAAACCCTTTTTATGATTTCTAAAACCTGCCAGAAAATATAATTCCTCTGAATAGGAATATGATCCTGTAATTTGATAAAGGTCTCTCTCTCTCTCTCTCTCACACACACACACACACACACAACATGCATAGCTAACAGCATCCTCAGTTGAGAAATATTGAATATTTTCTCCCTGACAGTAGGAAAAAAAAAATCAAGAATGTCTTGTATCAGAGGCCCACATCAACACAAGATGAGAAAGAGAAACAAATTGATAAAGGGAAAGGTAAGTATTTAAATGGCACCTAGAAATATCCAAGATACCCAACAGATGAACTATTAGAATAATAATTCATAATCAAGGAAACTAAAGATGAGATCAATATAAAAAGTTTATTGAATTTTTGTAGATCAGCAAAATTGACAAACTCTTAGACAAAGAAGAGAGAAGGCTCAAGTACTAAAATTGGAAATGAAAGAGGAGACGTTACAACCAGTGTCACAGAAATAAAAGAGGGTACAGGAGAATACTCTGATTATATGCCAACAGATGGGGTAAACTGTTTTGAAGAAACTGACAAATTCCTAGAACCTATGACGTACCAAGACAGAATCATGAAAAAACAGAATGTCTGAAAAGACCTGTAAGTGGTAAAGAAACTAGTCAGTAATCAAAAAATTCTCAATAAGGAAAAATGTAGAATCTGATGGCTTCACAAGAAAATCCTACCAAATATTTAAAGAAGGATTAACACCAATTCCTGTCAAACTCTTTCCAAAAATCGAAAGGAGGAAACACTTCCAAATTCATTTTATGAGACTTCAACACCAAAGCCAGAAAGATCAAGAAAACTACAGACCAATGACCCTGCTGAATATTTATGCAAAATCCTCAACAAAACCTAGCCAACCAAATTCCACAGTACATGAAAAGAACTAAACACCAGGAAGCAGCGGGATTTATTCCCGGAATTCAAGGATGGTTCAATTTTTGAAGATCAATAAATATCACATACTGCATTAACAGAATAAAGGACAAAAATCATATGTTCATCTCAACCGATGCAGAAGAAGCATTTAACAAGATTCAATGCCTTTTAATAATGATTTTTCAAAAACTCCACAAATGAGAAATGGTTAACATACTCAATGTTGAGAGACTGAAATCTTTTCCTCTAAGATCAGGAACCCTAAAAATTCTACAAACACTTAAGAACTATGAAATGAATTCAGCAAAGTTGAAGAATACAGAACACGCACTCAAATACGACTTGCATTTCTATATACAAACAATGAATAATCCAAAAAGGTGATTCAGAAAACAATCCCATTTACAATAGCATCAAAAAAAAAAAAAAAAAGAATACAATGCTTAGGAATCAAGTTAACCAAGGAGGAGAAAGACTGGTACACAACATTGTTAAAAGAAATTAGACACAAATTGATAGAAAGACATCCCATCTTCATGGATTGAAGACTTAGTATTGTTAATCGGTCAATACTACCTAAAGCAAATTTTGGGTTCAAAGCAATCCCTACAAAATCCCACTGTTTCTTTTTCTTTTCCATGAATAGAAAGGTACAATGGTGCATTCCTATAATCCCAGTGACTAGGAGGCTGAGGCAGGTGGATCGAAAGTTCAAGGCCAGCCTCAGTGACTTAGCAAGGCTCCAAGCAACTTAGCGAAATCCTGTCTCTACATAAAAATATTTTTTAAAAAGGGCTGGGGATGTAGCTCAGTGGTTAAGTGTCCCTCGGTTCAATCCCCTGTACCAAATAATAATAATAATAATTTATTATTATTATTATTATTTAAAAAGTGAATAAACATTTTTCCAAAGAAATAGAAAAAATGTGTAATAAGCGTATGAGAAGATGCTCGAACTCACTACTTATCAGAGAAATGCAGATCAAAACCACAACAAGATATTACTTCCCACTTGTTAGGATGGCCATTATTAGGGGCGGAAAAGGGAAATGACAAACACTGGTAAGAATGAAGAGAAATTAGAACAACAATTCTGCACTTTTCTGTTAATATTTTGAAAATTAAAGGTAGAAATGCCAGGTACATAGTCAGAAGAAGGAAAAGTGGCATCTCAAAGAAACATTTACCATAGTCAAGCCACGTAAGCGATCTAAATTCATTGACAAGATAAATGAGTCGAGAAAATGGGCTGTATAATACCAACCATGGAATATTATTCAGCTCTTAAAAAGCAGGAAATATGCTACTCGTGGGTGAAAACCGGGGGCAGTGTGTGGGGTGAAATAAGCCAACCACAAGACAAAGATCACAGGATTCCACTCTCATGGATGTACTTAGAGAAATCAAACTCAGAGAAACAGAATGTAGACGGGCAGTTGCCAGAAACGAGAGGGAGGGAGAATGGGGAGCTGTTTCTTGGTGGCTGTAGAGTTTCACTCCTGCAAGATGAATACCATCTGTTGTTCATAATATGTACAGTCAACAGGGCTGCACACCTGGAAATAGCCGAGGGCAAAAAAAATATCTTCCTTATGAATGAATTCCAAGTCTGGGACACTCCTCTTTGGACCATCATAACTTCTCTCACAGGATTAGCAGAGGAAGATGAGGGAAAACTTACAAAAGTCAAGGCAAGAGCCTTCCATCATGGCCAGTTGCCATGACATCCACTAGCTGCTCAGGAGGCTGAGGCAGGAGGACCACTTGATACTAGGAGGTGGAGGCCAGATTGGGCAATAGAGTGAGAACCTATCCACCCCCCAAAAAAAATCAAAACAAAGACAAAGCAAAACAACCCAACAATCACCCAACGACAATAACAAAGCCCCTTCACCGGGTGGCCAGCTGAAGTAAGCCATGTTTGGGTTTTTTTTTTTAAGTATTCCCTCATACATCTGGAATCCCAGCTTGAAATATATGTTAATAAGTTATAAAATGTGGAAATAAATCATTATATTTTGTACACCAAGAACAGATGAAATTTTAAAGATACACAATTGACATTAACATTAAAAACTAAATACCCAGGAATGACTATCGTTAAAGATAGGCAAGACTTCTACACAGAAACCTACAAAATGTCACTCAGATAAATTGAAGGACATAGAGAGAAGCGGAGGTGCATACTATGTTCATGGATTGGAAGATTTAAAGACGGAAGATGTCTGTTCTTGCAGAGTTGAACTAAAGTTTCAATAAAATCTCAAGGCTCCAAAAAAAAAAAAAAAGTCTCCCGCGGGATTTTCTTTGGTGAAAATTCACAAAATCATTCTAAAATTGATATGGAAATGCAAAGAGTTGAAAATAGCTTGGACAATTTTAAAAGAAGCATGTCGAGACTTAGAAATCAGTGATTAACAAAATATAGCATTGTTGCAAGGAAAACCAAACTGGCCAGTGGAAACAAAAACAAAAAAAAACCTCTAAAAACAGATTCATAGATGACCACTTGATTCTCAGAAAAGACACCATTAAAAAGCTGTGGGGAAGCTGGGCAAGATGGTGCATCCTGGTAATCCCAGCAGTTTGGGAGGCTGAGGTGGGAGGATCAGCAACTTAGCAATACCATAAGCGACATAGCAAGACTCTGTCTCAAAATAAAAAGTAAAATAGGCTGGGGATGTGGCTCAGTGGATAAGGGCCCCTGAGTTTAATCTCTAGTGGCAAAAAAATGAAAGCAGTAGGGAAAGAACATTAAAACACCCTGACATATTATCTGAATGTTCATATGGAAAACAGAAACCTGGACTCCCCCCCTCACACCATAGTAAAAACAAATTCCAGATACACTGTAGACCCAAATGTGAAACTAAAACACAACAAAATCATCTAGAAGGAAACATCGTGTTTTAGTGAACCCAGAGCAGAAAGCTCCTGGCATCAAGGAAAAGACTGATAAGTTTAGTTAAAAGGAAGGATTTTTGTTCATCCAGATTTCCAGGGCTGGGTTGTGGCTCAAGGGTAGAGCGCTCTCCTAGCAGGTGTGAGGCACTGGGTTCGATCCTCAGCACTGCATATAAAGAAATAAATGAAAATAAAAATTGTCCACTGACAACTAAGAAATTTAAAAAAAATTTTTTTTTAAATGAGACAAAATTTTTTTTTCCAATAAGAAAATGTAAAAGAAACAAAATTGGAACAAGAGAAGTCTATACATGGCATCACATATATGCACATTTAGGAATCTTTTCCGATTCATAGACATATATTTCAAGTGCTAAAAACCATCTGGAGGGAGTGCATTGTCACTCCGTGTCCTCCACGTTCCGCTCCCTGTGCCAGGGCTGGCGGATAGAGCCCTGGAGCCCTCTGCGCCTGCGCGGGCAGGTGGTCCTCTGCGCTCCCCAGGCTCCTCCGTGCGCTTCCCAACCTGGAAGGAACCGCTTCCCGCGTCTCCCGCTCTCCCCGGCGGCGGGAGGGGCAGGCAGTTCCTGGCGTCAGTCAATCCGTGTGGCCCAGGTGGGGGCCGCAGGGTGGAAAGTGAAAGGGGTGGGGGTGAAAAGTAAAATGTCCCGTTTCCCAAAGGAACCAAGAAGAAACCAGGAGGCGGGGGAGGGACTCCCCAGAGGGGCCGTAAACCCGGGCGACAGTGGCTGGAAGCAGAAGTGTCACTTCGGGACTTCCCGAGAGGGAACCCAGAACCCAGGCGGCGAGGTCCGCTGGGTCTTCCAGGGCCTCTTGTGACCTGCCCTGGGCCTGCTCGGTTCCAGCCTGGCTCCACCTTTCTGTCCCCTCCACCCGCTGCGCACCAGGTGCCACCAGCTTGGTCAGCTCGCGGCTCACCTGGTGCTGACACCTGGCCTGTGCCCTCTCGGCCACAGAACCCTCGGCTCTGCTGGGCCCGGCAGCCTCCCATGCCGTCCTCCAAATTCAGTCCAGATGTCGCCTCCTCTGTTGATCTCTGGCCCCCCACGGAGTGAGAGTCGCCCCTTCCTCTGGAGTGCACCCCTCCGCCAAAGCCCAGAGCCGGGGTGTTTCCTTCTCAGCATCCCCGCCTTAAATTCAGTGCCCTGTGGATCTTATGTACTTGAGGAGGATAAAATCTCCAATGCTCCACCTTTCCCCTCACCTCAGGACCTTTGCACGCACCACTCCCTCTGCTGAGGACGCTTTGCCCCCAGCTTGCATTTCCATCCTCATATTTCAAATTCAGTGACGCCTCTGTCAGAAGTGGATCTTCTCTGCAGTCCCCAGCCCACACATCCCTGTGGATCTCCTTCCTAGTCATCTGAGGCTCAGTTTAGTGGACGTCTCTGGGCTGAAGCCCAAGCGCCCAGAGGTTGGGTGGTTGACCTCTCTGTTCCCGCAGTATTTTCCTCGTGCATGGCGCGGGGTCTGGAATGGAGCCCGGGCTCCGCCAGCAGAGACGAAAGATGGAGAAGGGATTCAAGGAAGCGAGGCGAGAAGTCGCAGTTTCCACCTCAGCCTCGTCCCTGTCCCCAGAGTCACCCTCTCTCCTCCCTCAGCTCCCGGAGTCTGCGACCAGGAGCTTCCGGAGGAGGGCGCGGACGGCCGGGCTCACCTGCAAGCTCTCACCTGAGCAGAGTCTCAGGCGGCCCTGGGCCAGAAAGGGGCCTCTGCTGCAAACCCAGGATGGGCCTCGTCCCCCTCTCAGGCTCTCCTGGGCCTCGGCCTCCCATCTGTCTAATGGAGCGGGGAGCCCGGGGGGTGCCCGTGGCGTTGGCCGGCTGGGTCATGCCCTCTGGGGACTGGTGTGCAAGGGCCTCGCCCGGAGCGCTCGGTGCAGGGGGGGGGGGCCTCCCCCTGCAGCCTCCCGGCCTCCCCCTGAGCACCTGCTGCACCCCCCTGGCCCAGGAGCTGGCGCGCACCCCGGGCCGCACCCTCCCCTGCCTGAGTCCTGCGTCCCAGAAGCCTCCGCGCCCAGGCTGCGCCCTCTCCCAGCTCCGGCGGCCCTGCAGCCCCGGGGAGGCGTGAGGCGGCTGCAGGATGCTCTCAACCGCAGCTGCTGGGGCCTGGAGGCAGGAAGGCGGGGCCCGCGAGCAACTGCCCCTCCATCCCTGGCCAACCAGGGCAGGACCAGGTGCTCCTGGGCAGTAACCAGGCAGGAGACTGGGTGTCGCCAATTCACCCTGGAGAGAGCCGGCAGCCGCTTGGCAGATGAGGAAACTGAAGCCCAGAGAGGCCCAGAGCCTCTGCTGTGGTCACACAGCCAGGAAGGGCTGGTGCACCTGCCTCCCTGGGGACCATTGGGGTGGCTGGACCCTTCTTGAGGGCTGCAGGGACCAGCAGCCTGGTCCCCATTGAGGGCCCCTGCTGCGACCTGGGGAATATTCTCAGGTTGTCTCAGAAGTTCCAAGTTCACTCAGCACTCTCTCTCGTTTGAGCTGTCGTGAAAAGTCCCTTTGGCAGAGGGCCAGGACAGGGAGTGGGGGTGGTGGCACCCAGGAGCCGTGGGGGAGGGTGCTCCTCCCACTCCCCCCCCCCCCCGCCCCCGGTTTCGGGGCCCTGGAGAGCCCGTGGGGAAGGGGACGTGGAGCAGAAGGACCCTCTTCCTCAGGAAGGTGTGAGTCCCCAGACGCAAGATGGCTCCCCGGGTGGCCGTAGAAACCCCTCCCCCCTCTCTGGGCCTCAGCTTCCCCATCTGTGCAGTGGGGGCACCATCACCAAAAGAGCTGCCATTGTGGAACTCAGAGCATGTCAGACTACGGCAGGTAACAGCCGCAGAGATTATCATCGATAGTATCAAAGTAAAACCACCCAGTGACTCAGGAGGCTGAGGCAGGAGGATCGCAAGTTCGAGGCCAGCCTCAGCAACTAAGTCTGACCCTACACAATGTCGTGAGACCTGCCTAAAAGAAAAAAAAAAAATTAAAAAGGCCTGGGGATGTGGCTCAGTGGTAAAGCACCTCTGGGTTCCATCCCCAGGACCCCTCTGCCCCCTCCCTCAAAAGAGTAAAACCTGCTGGTCCTAAGCACCTGCTCCTCATCAGAGCCTGTGGGCTCCGCTGGCTTTGGCTGTCTGTGTTACCAAGCCCAGGACCCGGGCAGGTATCTGACCCCATAGTACGTGCTCAATAAAAACCCTCCGAACAAATTCTCACGACCCACCTGAGCGGGGTGCCCCGATTCTTGTCCTTACAGACATTTCCTCCCATCACAGACAAGCAACTGGGGTTCAGAGAGGTCACAGGGACACTCAGGTCCCACGAGCACTAAGTGGGAGAGCTGGGATTTGAACCCGGTTCCGTCTGATTCCAAAATCACGGTCAGCCGCGTCCCCGTGAGTCAGCCCAGCGCCCCCAGTGACCACAGGGACCCCGCTCAGCCTCCCGAGGCTGCTCTCCTCTCCTGCAGGACTCCCCAGCCCGGCCCTGCCACGTCCCCTCCCCTGGTCACCCCAAGGCGGTGGCCCGCCCTCCCTCTCTCCTCCTGGGGACTCGGGCCGACCTGGCTGGGGAGGCGGGAGCCGTGGGCTCAGGCTCAGCCTGGGTCGTGCTCTCCTGAGCCCCCTCTGTGGGGCCGACAAAGACCCCGACACCCCCAGGCGGGGCAGGCCAGGCTCCCGCAGGACCAGGGTCCCCACCTGGCCACGGCCACTCCCCTGGAATGGATGCCCAGCGGTCCTGATGGGGGTGGCCCTTCTCAGAAGGTGCCCTGTGACGTGAATCTTCTTTTCCTGTCACCCTGTCCCACGGGTGGTGACCTTGCCGTCGTGTACTCTGAGCTGGGTATTTCCTGGTCACAGTGAACCCGGGGCCTCAGTCTCACCATCTGTGAAATGGGCTGGGTCCCCTGAGGGTTGTGGGAGGTCCTGGGAGGGCCAGGCAGGCAGGGCTGCTGTGTCGGGGACGTCCCCACACCCTCTGCCACTCGTGGGGTCCAGCTCCTCCCCCCATGGCTCATGGTACAAACTCCCTCTCTCAAAGGTCACTTTGTTATGACCTTGAGTCCTGACAGACAGCCCCCCCTGTCCCCGTGTTACACATGTGACAAACACGAGGACACGAGGCGAGACCAAGCGGAGATCTGCCTGAGCTCACCAGCCTGGGAAGGCACATGGCCAGACTCTCCGGCCAGGTTTTCCCCAGTCACCACGTGCTCTCAACCCCCAAGGGAGCCACAGCTGTCCCAGGAGCAGCCTCGGGGCTCCTGCTGGGCAGAAACTGCCACCCCTCCTGAGTGTCCTGAGTCCGTTCGCCACACCTGGCTCCCCTGTGGCTCTCCACCGGGTCACTCAGCTCCTCACTCCCCCTCCTCCACACACAAGAGGAGCGGCCTCTTATCATCTGACCCACCCCCAGGCTTCATGATAAAGACCAGGAGAGGGCCGCGGGGTCACCTGGTTTGACTGCCCACCTGCCGTATCCTAGTTGAGGCCCAAAGGAAAATCGTCCTCCGTCTCCAGGTTTCATTTCCTGTGAAATGGGCGCCCAGCCGGGTTTTGAAGGATGAGATAAAATACAGGTGACAAAACACGGACGCCCTGGCTGATGTCTCTGCCCGCCAGAGCGGCCTGGGAGGCTGCAGTTTCGGCCCCTGTGCCCACTGTGGCCTGGCACGATGCCCAGGACCCAGGCCGTGGAGCCCCTGATTCTTGGAGGCTGGTTTCTATAGACGGTCATCTCAGCCATGCCCCTGCCTCGGGCCTGAGCTCCCTGCAGAGCCACATCAAAGACCTCCAGTCATCCGGAGCCGGGCCAAGCGGGGACTCCAGCCCCACTCTGCCCACTGGCATGAAGCTTCTGTGACTCCGTGTCCCCAGGCGCCACCTGCCCACAGGCTCGGAGCCCTCCTGTTGGGCACTGAGGCAGGTCCTCCTGGGGGAGAAGTTGTCCTGCCCGGGGACAGCGACAGGACCTAGTTACCTGCTCCTGCAGTGTCTTCCTCAGAAACCCATTCCGTGGTCCCCGCGATCGGGTGGCCTCCCGGGTGGAGGCAGCTGGCCTCCGCGGAGGACGGGAGACGAGGTGAGAGAGGAGGGCAGGGTCCAGCCGGGTGGCGATCCACACCCTGCCCCTCGTCGGCCACCGCACGGGTCACCCAGGCCGAGGGACGGCGGGGCTCTGGGCGGGTGGGACGCAGGCAGGGCCGGGAGCAGGCGACAGGAGCGCGGGGCAGGGACCCGCTGGCCGCCCGGGGTGGACGAGGCCCGGGGACAGCCTCAGGCGCAGCCCGAGAGAAGCAGGCGGGTGCCCGGGCGCGGGGCCCTCGGCCACCCGGCGGAGCGACGCCCGTGGGTCTGTGCGAGGCGGCGGCGGGCGGCTGCCATCCCTGTCGCCGGCGGCGGGCGGAGGAGGATGTGGCCCGGCCGCCCCGCCCCCGCCCGCCCCTCCCCGCAGAGCAAGGTGGGGACCGGCCAGGCGTGGCCTGTGCTCGCCAAAGGTCACCCAGCAAGCCGTGGGGGCCGCCAGGACGACATCTGCCTCCGGGGGACAGGTGACATCATCCCCACAAGCCTCTCAGTGACCACGAGGGAGCCACTTCCCACAGATGTGCAAACAGAGGCTCGAGGCTGAAGGGGTATGGGGGAGGCTCAGTGGCCCCACCTCTGGGGGACTTAGAAGGCTGAGCCCTGGGGACAGAGCCTGTCCAGGCTCCTGGAGACCCCCCTGTCCCTCTGCAAACTGGCCTGTCCCACCAGCCACACGCCTGCCTGCCCACTGGGTCTGAGCAGCCCCCATGACCCCGACTGTCCCCACCTCTGTCTCCTGCACCAGGCCCCTGGGGGAGGTCCCTGAGCCCAGTCCCCATGTCCTTGAAGGCAGAACCCCTGGTCCCCTGTGCCGTGGCCTGCTTTGCCCTTCTCTCAAATAGAGACACCCAAAGGCTGGCCACAGGAACCATGGGGACACAGGGACTCAAAAAGAGACTAGAGAGAAGATGTTCTCCAGACGGAGAGAGGTTCTGTCTCCTAACAAGCCCGAGGCGCAGGACAGGTTCAAATGTCTCTGGATGACATTTAAGAGACCAGGGGACAGAACCAGCTCACGCCCTGCAGCCTCCAAAGAGGAACTCGATCGTCACCATGACCACCGCGAGACCTCCTGGCACCGCGGGGCACCGTCATCTGGGCTCATCCTGCCAACCCTGGGGGCAGATGGAGAGAGGCTCAGAGAGACCGTCCCTCAAGCTGCTGGCAGGAGCTGGGATGTGAACCTGGTGCTCCTGTCCCCAAGCTTGCCCCCGAGTGTGGAAAGGAAATGTGTCCAGAGGGGGGGGGACGCGCTGGGTCCCCGCGGATGCATGTCCAGCCCCCATCCCGCCGTGGACTCGGCTTTGGGGAGCAACTTACAGATGCTCTGCACGGCCAGTCCAGGGGGACAGAGAAGGCCTCTTGCACTTTATTTCTGGACATATGTGCCTTTTCCTTTTTCCAGCCATGTTTTGAGGAACTTGGGACAAATTCCCCTGTGGTCACTCTGCAGGCTGTGGGTCCCGCACACGGCCCCAAAGAAAGTCTTTGCCCTGACAACCGGAACATCTCCCGAGCTCCGGAGAGCAAATCTCGGGAAGGAAACCAGCTTGCTCTTTCTTGTTCTCTTGCTCTTCAAAGTGAATCTCCCCATACCGCGCCCTGCAATTGGTAGCCATTGGAAGATCATAAGGAGGAGGAAGAGATGACTCACTTGTGAGGGGCTCGCTTTGTACCAGGAGGTGAAGGACTTTAAGGATGTTTAAAGACTTTAAAAATCACTGGAGAGGACAGCTACCCTCCTCGTCCATCGTTTCCCCTTGTGGGACAGATGAGGAAACAGAGGTTCAGAGAGGTTAATGATTTGTCTAAGGTCACACAGTGGGTGAGTTAGAATTTGAATTCAGTCATTTGGACTCCAGAGCCCACACTCGAGATAACTCACTTCACTTCAAGATAAAAAAAAAAAAAAGTGGGGGGTGGACAGCGACATGGGCAAGGTTTTAGGCAGTGCAAAGGTACTGAGGCAGAACCCATGTGGCTTGCTCCAAGCGCACAGGGACACAGTGGCAGCAGAGACCAACTGGGGGAGGGGGGGAAGGTCACACTCATTGCATGCCACCTGGGAGGAAAGCAGATTTTGTTCCAGTGGAAATGGGGAGTCATCTCTGGCTTTCAAGGGGTGGCTTAGTCTAATTTGCATTTTCAAGAGCCCTCAGGCTGTGTGTGGACACAGCAGGGCCCACTGAGTCCCTCAGTACCTAAAAAGAAGCTGGTTTGGGGACTGGAAATCTCACAGCTGCCAGGGCCACATCCCCACCCCCAGAAATGGACGTGAGGTGTCCACTGGGGCGGGTGCCTCTGGGTCTGCCCACGTCTCAGGAGTGTGGCCCGAGGAAGGGAGGCGTGGTGGGACCTCTGGGGCGGTCGCAACCCCGGAGGGCTCAGAGCTGGTCACCGAGAGGAAGTGGTCTCTCTGCCTTTCAGTCAAGTGGTCTCCTGGGGGGAAAATAATTGCGACAGCCCCTCCCTCAGCCATATCCTCTTTTTTATTTTTATTTCCACAGCTCCTTTTGAGGTATTATTTATATAACATCAAATGCAGCCACTGAATTCGGTTCAATTAGTTCTAGAAAATGTGTCGGATTGTGCAACTCACCATGATCTAATGTTGGGAAATTTCCATCATCACACACACACAAAAAAACCAAACCAAAACAAGACCAAAAAAAACCCCAATAATCCCTTGGGCCTCTTTGCAGCCAGTTCCCGACTCCCACGTGCTGGGTCGTCCTCTGCCAATTTTTTAAATTGCATTGCTTGTCATTGTTGGGTTGTAAGAGCTCTTTACATATTCTGGATACTTGACCTTTATCAGATAGATGGTCTGCAAATAGTCTTTCTCAGTTTTCTGCCTCGTCTTGTTACTTTCTGAGTAGTGGGCTTTCATGCACAAGAGTTTTGGGGGCGTTGAATCCTGAGCTGTTTAACCACGGAGACACATCCCCAGCCCATTTTCTGTATTTTGTTTTGAGATAGAGTCTTAATAAATCGCTTAGGGCCTCACTAAGTTGCTGAGGCTGGCTTCGAACCTGCCGTTCTCCTGCCTCAGACTCCCAAGCTGCTGGGATTACAGGCGTGCAACACTGCACCCAGCAGTAAAAGAATTTTTAATTTTTTCATCCCCAGGCCCCCCCCCCACTATTTTTTAATGTTTTGAGCCAGGGTCTTGCTAAGTTGCTTAGGGCCTGGCTAAATTTTGGAGGCTGGCCTTGGACTTGTGATCCTCCTTCCTCAGCCTCCCAAGCTTCTGGGATTATAGGCATGTACCACTGCACCCAGCAAGAGCTTTTAATGGTTATAAAGTACAGTTCCTCTCTTTCTTTCTTTGTGCTTTTGAGTCACATCTAAGAAGGATCCGTTACCAAATCGAAGATCATAAAGATTTTTTCCAGTGTTTTTTTTTTTTTTTTCCCTGAGATTTTTATTGTTCTGTTACTTCTTCTGTTTAGGTCTCTGACCTGTTTTATATTCATTTTGGTGTATGGTGTGAGATAAGGGTCAAACTTTGTCGTTTCACACAGAGAGCTATCCAGTTGCCCCAGCACCATTAAATAAATAAATCAACAAGTAATATTTCTTGATTAAATATAAATCACCAAATATAAATATTGAATTAATTAACTAAGAGGCCATTCTTTCCCCCATTGAATTGTCCTGGCACCCTTATGGGAAATCACCTGACTCATGCCGTTTATTTCTAGACTCCTGACCTGGATGTCAACAGACGGACGACATCCTTGGTCAAATGCGTGTCCCTGGGCCAACAGCCCAAGGACCCTGAACACAGCGGCTCTGTAGTGAGTCTTGATCTTGTTGTTCTAACAGCCATTTGGGCTCTTCTCTTGCAATTCCACATGAGCTTTAGAATCAACTTCTTCATTCAAAAGAAAAAGATACCAGTCGAGGTGAAGCATGCCCATAATCCCAGGCACTCGGGAGGCTGAGGCAGGAGGATCACAAGTTTGAAGGCGGCGTGGGAAACCAAGGGAGACCTTGTCTCAAAAAAGAAAAAAAAAGTACAAAGGGCCAGGGATGGGGATGTAGCTCAGCCCAGCACCCAAAATTAATCAATTAAAAGAAAGAACATTGGGGTTTTCAGAGGGATTGCGTCAAATTCATGGAGTGCTGTAAACCTGGAGATTGCTGTCTCAATGACGTTACGCCTTCCACTTCACCAAAATCTTACTTAGGTCTTCTTTGATTTTTTTCAGTAACTGTTTCTGGCAACTCCTTAGTTTTATCTGTCCCCAGGGGTTTTATTGCTCTTGATGCTGTTGTGATGGACAGTTCTTCCTTGTCACCTCAGGCCGGGCTGCTCCTCGCTGGTACCTTGAGACCAGGTCAATTTCTATCCTTCCACTTGGCCCAAGTCGTGTTTCGGTTCTAGTCATTTCTTTGCCGATTCTTGAGGATCTTCTCTATTTAGGATCACGACATCTGTCAGTCGGGGTCGTGTTTCTTCTTCCTTTCTATTTGGAAACTTTTTATCGCTGCCTCTTGCTGATCTGTTCGGGTTTGAACTCCGGAGCATTAGCCAAGAGGGTACCATTCTTGTTCCCCATCTTAGGGGAACATCTTCCATTTTTCATCCGCTGACTGTGAGGTTTCATATCCGACCCTTGTCGAGTTGAAGGAGTTCCCTTGGATCCCTATTTTGCTGAGGGTTTCAGTCCTGCAAGGGTATTGAATTTTGTCAGATGCTTTTCTGCATCAATATAAATGATCGCGTGGTGTTTGTCCCTTTATTCTGTGAACATGGTATACCGCGTGGCTTCACCTTATATTGAACTATCCTTGCATTCCTGAGGTTTGGCCCTGCTATATAAACTCTTCAAGGGGCCGTAGGACTCTGTTTTCTGGTATTTTGTCGAGGAATTTTTTGCATCTATGTTCCCAAGGGATGCTCATCTGTGACTCCTTGTCTGGATTTGGTATCATAGAATGACTTAGGTAATATTTCCTCCTTTTGTGTTGCTTGGAAGAAATTAAAAAGGAATGAGGTTAATTCTTCTTGAAATGTTCCATAGAATTCATCCATTGACTTTTCTTGGCTGGGAGGTTTCGGGTTGGTAATTCAGCTCTTATTTTGTGACATGTCTATTGGGGTTTTCTATTTCTTCATGAGTCAATTTTGGTAATTGGTTTTGGTGAGACTTTTGAAGTCTCCAGGGATTCCGTATCGTTTCTAGAAATTTGTCCGGTTCATTGAATTTGTTGGCCTACGATTGTTCATCAGAGGATCCTTTTTGCTTCTGTAGTAGAGTTGGTAGTAATGTCCCCACTTCTGTTTCTGATTACATGAAAGAAATCTTGCTTGTACTAAAGCTACCATCAATTTGTATTTGTGTTATATGCAGTTGAGCCTATATTTGCTTGAACAGTCACAGATTCAGATTTAGGTATGGATGCAGATGCAGACGTAGATCTAAATATATTCCTGACCCAAGAATGGGTATAAATATATCTCTTCTCCTAAGGGGAAAGATCAAGCAGGGCAGACAAGTAACAATCTCTGTAGAATCCCAGAAAATAAAACATAACACATTTTTATCGCTCAGGGATTTTTGTTTTGTTTCGTTTTTCTTCTGGTGCTGGGGACTGAACGCAGGGGTGCTTTCCCACTGAGCCACATCCCCAGCCCTTTTTTTTTCTTTTTATTTGGAGACAGGGTCTCACTACTTTGTTGAGGCTGGCCTTGAGTTTGCGATCCTCCTGCCTCAGCCTCCTGAGCTGCTGGGATTACAAGCGTGTGCCCCTCAGGAACACTCAGCAACGTTATTATTTCAGGTGCAAATGTTAAAACCAAATCAAACAAGCTTGGCTCAAACAGCCATGTGCTGCGACAGGAATTGTTGGCCAAAAATTTGACAGAAAAAAAAAAAAAGTTAAGATCCCAGGGAATGACTGAGACAAGCCAATGTGCCCATCGGGCTGAGGTCACGGCCGGCTCAGCCTGGGCCACCTGGAAATCCCAGGACAAGGGAGGGTGCCGACCGGCACCTCTGCCAGGCTTCCTCCAGCGGTCCTGGGGCTGAGCCAGCTTGAGGTGCCAGTCTCTGGGGTTGGGGGAGGGAGTGAGAGTTGGGGGACTGATCAGGGTCTTTGGGTTGGGAAAAAGAACTGCCCATCTTCTCCTGCCCCCTGCTGCTCACCAAGTTCCTCTCAGCTGACAGACAGACCTGCTTTTCCTTGTCAAGAGCTCGCGTTCAGTGGTCAGGGAGACTCACCAAGCCTGGAGCTTCTGGTGTTGTAATTAGTAGCAGCATCTCAGGGTGCTCTGGTTTAGAGACGGGGTGTCCTCCAAAAAGCTCATGTGTCAGACAACGCAAGAAGGTTCAGAGGGGACGTGATAGGGTTGTGAGAGTCTTAACCTAGCCAGCATTAATCCCCTGGTAGGGATGAACTGGGTGGTAACTGCAGGCAGAGAGCGTGTGGCTGGAGGAGGTGGGTCACTTGGGGTGATCTTGGGGGTCCGTGTTTTGTCCTTGGTGAGAGGACCAAGGTGGCCACGTCCTGAGCTACTTCTCCACCACATGGGTACGCCATGATGTTCTGCCACACCTTGGACCCAGAGCAGTGGTAAGCCACCTGTGGACAGAGACCTCTGAAACCGTGAGCCCCCCCCCCCATAAACTTCTCCTCCTCTAAAATTGTTCTTCTCAGGTTTTTTTGTTTGTTTGTTTGTTTTTGTTTTTTGTCACAGCAGTCACAAATCTAACTAAAACAGAAATTGGTACGGAGAAGTTGCTGCTTTGCCTGAACCTGACCCTATCATGTGGAAGCTCGGGGAGCTTTTGGGAACTTGTCTGAGGATGTTTGGAAAGTTTAGAGATGAAAACTGGAAAGGCTCTCGGGTGTTGTAAGTGGAGCTTAGCGGGAAATTCAGCCAGGAGTCAAAGACCAGAACCTGGTAGGACAACAGACACTAAAGACTGTGCTCACGAGGTTTTAGAGGAGAAAGGACACTGTTGAAACTGGACTTCAGGCCATCCACATTAGGTTCAGGCTAAGAACTTGCCTAAATTTTGCCCAGGTCCTAAGACTTTGCACAAGGCTCCATGTAAAGGCGATGGGCTAATTGATCTGGCTGAGGAAATTTCAAGGCAACACAGTCTTGGGGAGGTGGCATGGGTATTGCTGGTGGCTTTTAGCCAAGTTGATTGTGATCATCAGAAGCAGAAAGCAGAGCAGAAAAATTTGAAATACTTGGACTTGAAACATGGGAGTAAAACTGTGGCTAAAGTTGTGGTTGTTAAAGACATTTTAGCCATGAAAGAGAAGCTGCTAAGTGCTTTACCCAGAAACAATAGGGAAGACGGCTTGAGGGTACCTCATGTATTGGCCAGACCACACTCGTCTCTGGCTCCAGGGTGTGAAAATTAAAAATCCCTTTGAGAAGAGATCCTGAGGGCTCCCAGCTTACACAGCGGGCTTGGGCAGTTGCTTTGCCAGGTCCAGACCCCAGGTACTCCGAGGCGTGGCTACTGATAGAGGTGGAGGCAGAGTTTGGAGTCCACCAGGTGGGGTTAGTTCTGCAGAGTGCAGGACGCTGCAGAGGGAGGAGGTCAATGAGGCTTCCACCAAGATCCCAAAGGGAAGGCGGAGGAGGCCAGGCAAAGTGCAGAATGGATGGAGTCCCTGTGGGCAGTCCCCGAGAGGGCGTGCATAGAGACAAGAGGCTGAGAGAGGCCAAAAGAGCCAGCAAGGTCCAGGGGCAAAGCTACACCAACCCTTGGGAGAGAACATGACCATGTCCTGTGCCCCAGGTGCTGGGTATAGAGCTACTGGACCTGTCTGTCCAGCTGGATTTCAGTCCTGCTTTGGTCCCATCCCTTCTTTCTGTGTCTCCACTCCTCCATGGAGGAGTGGAAATAGTTACTTTGTACTTTTACATATTGGACTATGTAACTTTCTTTTTGATATTTTGTAGGGGCACCATGGAGGGTTTGTCTTGAGTCTCAGGAGACTTTGGATTTGGACTTTTGGGCAATCCGATAACTGTTAGGACCCTGGGGACTCTCGGACAGGGACTAGACGTACTTTGCTTTATGAGATGGGGATGAGCTTTTGGGGGGTGGCAGGGGAAGAATGTTATAGTTTAGATAGTAGATGCCCCCCAAAAGCTGACGTGTGACACAAGGAGAGAAGGTTTAGCGGTGACGTGGTTGGGGTTATGATAGCCTTCACCTAATCGTGTATTAACTGGGTGGTGACAGCAGGCAGAGAGGGTGTGGCTGAGGAAGTGGGCCACTGGGTGTGCCCTTGGGGTATGCACTTTGTCCTTGGTGAGAAGAGCTGTGTCTTCCTCTCTGCTTCCTGGTGGCCACGTCCTGAGCTCCTTCCCTCCACCACCCTCTTCCACCATGATGCTCTGCCTCACCTTGGACCCAGAGCTACGGAGTCGGCCAAAGGGGAAGAGACCTCTGAAATGTTGAGCCCCCAAGTAAACTTCTCCTCCTCTAAAATCGTTCTTGTCAGGTCTTTTGGTCAAAGCAGAAAAATCGGCTGGCGAAACCAATGAGCATCCTTAATCCCCAAACCCCAAATCTGAAATGCTTCAGACCTGGGAACTTTTGGGGGGACCCCCATGATGGCCATCAAAGGAAAACTTCCTACCTGACCTCAGGGGAGGGGTCACAGTCAAAGTGCAGGGGCCCTAAAAATACTGTATAGAATTACCTTCAGGTGAATATAGAACATAAATCGACTTTCTGTTATGTCTCATTACCTACAGGCAAATATTCCACAATCCCTCCCACCCACCCCGATCTGAAATCTGGAACATCCCTGGTCTCAGGCAAACGAGAGGAGGAGTTTCCTTTTGGCTTCAGCCAGTTTGGACCAGGTTGCTTTCGCTTATAGAAACCTGCACCGACTAGTAGAAAAAGCAGACATTCTGCCATGTGGGTTGCAGCTATAGCAGTACTTAGAGGGCAATGCGTAGCCTTAAAACCCAGGTGTTAAGAAAGAAGAAAAGCTTAAAAAAAAAAAAAAACCCACGTTCCAGACATCGCTAAGTTAGAAAAGGACAGAAAAATAAACCCGGGAGAAAGAAAGAGAAGGGAAATAATAAAGATTAGAGCCAAGAGAAAGAGGAAGGAAACCGACCACAGAGATGCTCCACCAAGCCCAGAGTTGGGGCTTTGGTGAGCCAGAATGGCGGGGGCGGGAGGGAACCGCCTCTTCGGGGAATGAGGAGGCCCTCTGTGGGTGGCAGGGAAAGAGGCATGAGACCCAGGAGGAAGCCAGAGCCGGGAGGGAAAGGCAGTGTCCAGAACAGGGAGCGGGACCAACCTCGTCCCATGGCTGCTGGGAGCCACGGAAGGCTCTCAGGCAGGGAAGGGAGAGAGGAAGCCACAGGCCATCAGAAAGGACCGGGTACCCACAGGGCCCCGGGAGCAGCTGCAAAGAGGGACCAGGGCTAATTGAAAAGGAGAAGCCAAGGAGCCTGCCCACTTTGGTTTCCGGGAACTGGCAGCTGGCACAGGAGGAAACTGTCAGCATGTCACCTGTCACCACAGCTGCATGTCACCTGTCACCTGCAGCTCCCCCAGCACAAGCTTGCTTTCCTGAGGGGCCTTGGACCCCCAGGTGATGTCTGTGAGGCTGGGGGCTGGGGGTGCAGTGTCCCCCTGCACTGAACAGCCCGTGAATGGAGCATGTCCACAGGAATCTGGGCACTGCAGGGCTGGGTCATTCTGGGGCGGGCAGCCGTCCTGTGCATGGCAGGTGGCTTCAGTGTCCCGTGGTCTCTACCCCCAGATGCCTCCTCCCACCAAGCATGATCCTCAAATGCCTCTCCTCACATTGCCTCATGTCCCTTGGGGGACAAACCCGTGCCAGGCTGTGGACCACAGAGGGGACATCTGAAGTGCTGTCCCCACCCCCTGGGGACAGGTGAGGCCCTTCCTATTTTTGAGCCTCTGCACCCCACCTGACACACATGGTGAGGAGGCCCCCCGGGGTGAGCCTGCAGATGCAAAGAGGTCCTGCATCCCGGCCAGAGGCTCAACACAGGGGGCTGCTGGGGTCCTGTGCCTCGGTGTCAATCACTGTGAACCCCCGGGGGAGGGGCCAGGATGGCGGTGGCACAGACCCCCGCCCGCCCCTGTCTCCCACCAGCCGGATCCGCCTCAGGGACTCTTGCTGCCTCTACCTCCAAACCCAGAGTCCACACGGAGGCCACCTCCCTGCTCTGAGCCACCAGCATCCTGGGCAGGGGGTTACCGCCATGGCTTCTCTCGCTGCAGCCCCTGGGCCTCCCCACGGGGTCAGAGTGACCACGTGAGACCCGAAGTGGGGTGAGCGGGTCATGCCAGGTTCTGAACCCCGAGGCCTCCCAGCGTCCACCCAGAGACTAAGACAACCTCCCCAGGGCAGGTCCTCCCGCCCCAAAGCCGTCCCCTCCCCTCCTGCTCCCGCTCCAGGGCTCTGGTCACCTGGTGGCCCCAGCCTGCTCCCAGGGCCTGTGCACAGCTGCTCCCTCCGAGGACAGCGCTCTGCGGCTCCTGTCCCTCCAGATGTTGGTGAAGCGCACCCTCTTGCTTCTCCCGGCCTGTGGTCACACCTCCCCTCCCCCACAGGTCCTGCCCTGTGTGTCCCCATGAGTGTCCCCCAGTCTCCTGGCTGGCTGCCCCCTGCACTCGCCTGGGCCCTGTGGGAGGGAAAGGGCTTCCTTCTGGATCCCCGGCCCCAGCTCAGGGGCTGCCAGGTGCTCACTGGCTCTCCCCGCCCTCCTCGGGCCAGCCCCAATCCGCCGCTGCCCGTCACCCAGGACACACACTGGCTCCTGCCAGCCCTGAGCCAGGCTGGCCACGGAGGACAGGCTGTGCCAGTGTCCAGCCCCAGCTGTGCTCCAGGGCTCTCCTGGAACCGCATCTCCTTTCTGGACAGTGAGCACACATTGAGCGCCAACTGTATGCAGATGCTCTGCCTGGTTTATAGGCACTTGTGGGAGAATCCGGCGGGCAACCAGCCTGACCCCCAGCTGGACTCACACGGGCACAGCGGGGACCACCCTCTACCTTGGTGGCAGCTCTTCACCCCCTTCTCATTCTGTCTCCTCAAAGCCCCGTGAGCTGGCCTGGCAGAGGCTGGCCCGTCCAGGCGGGGGGCAGGTAGGTGACCAAGGAAAGACCAGGTTCTCTCTGCCTCCGCAGAAGGAGGACAGCGGGAGGGGCCTGATCCTCACAGTTCCAAGAGGACCGTCCTGCAGCCCGGCCACCTCCAGCCACTGCAGACAGGGGCTGCTGACCCCCTGCCATCCACGCTCCCCTTGGCCCCCATGAGACATCCCGACCGCTCTAAGACAGTCCTCCTGGGGACACATATGTGCAGATATCGGTGAGTTCAACACACGAACGAAAACAGCAACAGCGAGCACACATTGAGCGCCTACTGTATGCCAGATGGCAGTATCTTATTCATTCCCCCAAACAACTCTAGGAGGCGGGCATCATCACTGGCCCGGATCACAGACGACGAAACCGAAGCCTAAGGAAATAAAGGAAGTGTCCCTGGTCGCACAGAAAAGAAGACCCCAAACGGCGATTGGGACCTCTGGGGCTTGGGGTCAACCAACATCGCGATCCTTCTCACAAAGCCCCACGCCAGCCCCCTCGGGTGCTCAGGAGCTCATTCACGGGGCCTGTGTGTGCAAATGAGCACGTGAAACCCCAGCCTTACTCACACCCGTGTGCACCTGCGACCCAAGAGCGCGGACGCAGCTTCCCGGGTAGCAGTGCGTCCTGCGACAGGCTGCGGAGGACCCCGCACGCTCCCACCCCGTGTCCCCTGAACACGCCTGACACAGGCTCCATCTGCTCCTGCACCAGGCGGCCACCCCCTCCTGCTTCCACGCACTGGCGGGAATCCCAGGCTCCTCTCCTTAGAGCCACATGGTCCCACCTGAGGCAAGAGCAGGCAGGGTGCAGGGGACAGAGACTGGCATTGGGTGCAAGCATGCCACGTTGCCTGCACCCCAGCCTCTTTCAGTCCCTGAGACCAGATCACGCTCCAAAAGACAAAGTCCACATGCATTTGCAGACGCGCTACCCGCCCACCCGTGCCAGCCCTTCAGCCTCCCATCCCCCAGCGCCCCCACCCCGCCCGCCCGCCAACAAGCTCTGTCCTCAGTCACCCACCTCCTCCCGGCAGCGCTGGCCCAGGGACAGCGGCTCTTCCAAGAGGCTGCAGCCCAGGGCGGATGGGCCGCGATGACTCGGCTTCCAGGCAGCCGGCTGGGTTTCGGTGCAGCCTCCCTTCCTCAAAGGGCCTCTGCTTTACTGAAAGTTCAAGCTGCCGTGGTTTCCCCACATTCACATGGGAAAAGGTCAAAGTCTCACAAAAATATTTACCCAGCACAGTCAGTCAGTCAGTCAACAAGCACTTACTGACAGCCGGAGCTCAGGGCCTGGGGGGCGGGGAGGTGGGGAGCCCAGACCTCGGGCCACAGAAGGGAGCTGCGGTCAGCCAGGGGGGAAGAGCAGCCCAGGAGGAGGGAGGTGTTCACACAGAGCCTGGTGGCAGGACAGCTGGCCCTGGGCAGCCATTCATGTGGCCCCCACGGTGTCGTCCTGGTGCGCCCGCAGCCCAAACCCACGGTCAACCAGCAAGGGACAGACCAGAGCCCCAGTCGCAGCCTCTGCTGCTCCCCACCAGCTCCGGGACTCTGCACACCTGTCCTCCCGTGGACACAGGGAGGATGCAGCCAGAGCTTGGGTGCCTGGGTCAGGACAGTCTCAGAAGCATCAGGGACAAGACAAAAGCTCCTGTCATCCTTCGATGCATGTTCTGGTATATTCTTTCTCTTTTTTTTTGGAGGGGATTGAAGCCAGGGGGCCCTGCTTCGGACTCCACCCTTTTTATCTTCCATTTTGAGACAGGGTCTCACTAAGTGGCCAAGGCTGGCCTCAAACTTGCCATCCTCTGGCCTCAGCCTCCCGAGTCCCCGGGATGACAGGGGTGCACCCCGAGACCCTGCATTCAGGGCATCTGCCCTGTGCCGGGCTCGGGGCACCTGGGGGTATCTGAGACGGTCCCTGCTGGTGCGGATGGGACACATGGGCACCAAGACGCCCCAAAGAGCAGTACCTACCCAAGGTCTGCGGAGCCGGAGGGCTTCCTGGAGGAGGCAGCACCTAACCTGAGATGCAGTGGAGCGAGGCGGTGGGTGAGCCACGGGGGCCGTGGCTGGGTGGCCTCGTGCAGCGCTGGATGGCCTCGTGGAGCGCTGGGAGAACGCAGCTAAGCACCCTGGCAGCAGACTTCCTCAAGGGCCAGCTGTGTTCTGAGGACGGCAGGGGTTCACTCAGCCAATCCCCCGTGACCCCACAGGGTGCTCGGCGTCATCAGCTGTGCTGCACAGATGGGACAACACAGAGAGAGGGCAGCCGCGGGCCCTGCGTCCCTGATCTGCTCGGCCTCCCCACTATTCCACCTGTGAGCCTCTGAAGTGGGGGAATTTTGGGGGGTACCCAGCTCTGGTAAACAACTGTCAGTTTAGTTCTGGGTTTAATGAAATGTCAGAGTGTGGGAAGTGATCGGCTCAGATAAAGTCCCTCCTGCCCAGCCCCACCCCAGCCCTGCACACACAGGCAGGAGGAGGGTCCTGACGTTTACTAAGGAGGTCAACCAGCCAATCAACAAACGTTGGCAGAACCTTTTTGCTCTGGTTCAGCCCAGGGCTGAGACGGTGGGGACGGACCTGGGCTGGCTCCTTGTTTTGCTTGACTGAACACCTTGTCTGGTGCAGACCCTGTGCTGGGCACTGGGGACATAAGAAGGAATCAAGTCCCAGTTCCCGACATCAAAAATGTAGTAGGAGATACACACTGGGATGGACTTTCTGCCTGTTTGAGATGTTTCATGATTAAAAATAAATAAGATTAAAAAATCACGGGGAGTGTGCACAGAGGGGAGAACAACCCGGCCCGGTATTGAGGGGGTGCTCAGAGAAATGCCTGAGATATTTCAGGTGGTGACGTGCACAGGGGGAGGGGAGTTGGGAGGGGTAAGAAGGGTCATGGTTTTTATTTTTGTTTCTGGAGCTGGTGGTTGTGTTGTGACATTGTGGAATCACACAGTGGTGACATGGTACAACACTGTGACTCTACTAGAACCCAGTGGGTTATGGATCATGCATTTTTAAATGGTTGAAAGGGTGACTTTTATGCTATATGAATTTTATGTCAATAAAGCTTAAACTCATTCTTTGACCAGGAGCCTTGAAGTTGCAAGTGATGAAAATAAATAGTATAGTTTCAGGCATGGATGGATCAAGGTGCTCAAAAATTTTTTTCTGCAGGTTGGAAGCCTCCGCCTCTGGAATCTGCTTGCTTCTCAGCCCCAAGTAGGATAAGGGAGCCTCAATGGTAGCAAAAAAGTATGTGTGTGGTGGGGCGGGGACTCCCAGAGGTTGAGCCTTATCAGCTATCAGCCTAGGAATCGCGAAAGAAAGTGACAGTTCCCGGGATGGATCAGGGAACGGCTCTCATTGGTCAGATTTAATCACATGAGCGCCTGGGAGCCAATCCCTACACGGATTGGGGAAGGAGCGCTCTGATTGGCCGCGCCTGAGTCGCACGCTGTGGGAGCGCAGAGTGACATCAGGTCCGCGGAAGCCACGTGCGGGGCTGGGAGTGGCGAGGGTCCTTCCCCAGGGAGGACCGTGCTGGGCGACAGGGGCACAGAGTGGTCCCAGAGGAGCGCGAGGGACAGGCCAGAGTGAAGGCCTGGGGTCGAAACTGCACCAGGTGCCCTGGGAATGGGGCCAGGGCCGTGTCCCAGCGCGGCTGCAGCAGGTGTCACACTGAGGGGCAGCCAGGAGCTGTGGACACTTGGTTGCCAGGAGCTGTGGACACTCTCCTGGCCCATCCTGCTGCAGGTCACTTGGGCCATACTTGCATTTCCCCCTCCACCCTGATTCCTGAGCCCTTCGTGTTGGGTGACCTATTTCGCTTTCTTTTCCAAGGAGACCTTGTCCCTTCACAAACACAGCGCCAGCCGCTACCTTTACCATAAACAGACGGAACTGCAGAGGCCCACAGTGAAACCAAAACCGAGTTATTTCAATTCTGGCGAGTTGCCGGCAGCCCGAGGGAGAGAGAGGCTGAAAAAGGAACCAGTTTCCCGAACTGATGCCCAAGGCCACCTCCCATCACCTTCAGGACCCCCGGGACCTGTGTCCCCGTAGGAGCAGGAGGGAGACTCCGTCACCACCTGGTCCTGGTGCAGGGCCAGCCTCAGCCCAGGGGCTGCAAGCAGGAGACGGTGTGGTGCACGGAGGAGCCGGGGAGAAGGGTCACAGGGACAGACAGAGGGTGCCAGAATCTGCAGATGAGGAAGGAAGGCACAGGCCTGGTGATGCCTGCTGGGTAGGTTTAGCAATCAAGACCAGGAACCCAAAGGAGGATGTCCCCAGAGGAGAACAAAGGGCTATTTTGGATACATTGAGTCTGAGATCTGAGATCTGCTCATCGGCTCAAGACGTGTTCATTGAGCATTTACTATGTGTCGGGCACCAGGTGGGCCCTGGAATTCAACAGTGAAGCCAACAAAAATCTCTGCTCCCCTGGAGGCTCCTTCCAGAGGGAAGACTGCAAACTGATCAAAATGAAAAGAGTTAATCACCTTCACTAAATAGAATGATGCCCATCAGGCCACATGGTGAGGTGTACCGCCTAGGCTGCGGGACGTGTCCAGGGGAAGCTGTGGTCACTGGGATGTGCCCTACTGTAGCTGGGGACATGGTTCTGGGGTGGAGGTGAGCGATCTGGGCTGATGGTTTAGAACACGTCTTTCTTTCTCTCATCCATCTGTCCATCCAGGGAAGCTTCCTGAGGGCATTCTTGGTTGGTCCTGGGATTGAACCCGGGGGGGCTCCAGCCCTGAGCCCCACCCCAGCCCTTTGTATTTTGAAATTGGGCCTCACAAAGTTGCTGAGGCTGGCCTCGCAATCCTCCTCCCTCAGCCTCCCAAGCTGCTGGGATTACAGGAGTGCACCATGGGATTACAGGAGTGCACCAGCAGTGTCTGTGACCCTCTCTGTGCCAGGGGTCGCTGGGTCCTGGGCTGCACAATGGCTGTCCCATGAAACTCCAGTCAGTTTAGTGAAGGCTGCAGTTAACTCCAGGGAGAGAATGTGAGAGGGGGAGGGGGAGGGGGAGGGGAGGGAGGGGGAGGGGGAGAGGGGAGCAGAGATTTTCTTGGCTCCACTGTTGCCTTCCAGGGCCCACACCTTTCGGGACACGCAGTAAGTAAGGGTGGAGGGAGGGCAAGGGGGAAGGGAGGGGGGAGAAGGGGCTCTGGAGGCTGAGGCAGGAGGATCGAGAGTTGGAGGGAGGAGGGGGAGGGGAGGAGGGGGCGGAGGAGGTGGGGGCCTTTATGGGGGGGCCCTGGATTCTTAGGGAAGGGCAGGGAGGGAGACCTGGGGTGGCTGGGCGCAAGGCAGGCCGCCAGCGTGGAGGGGGAGGCAGTTCTGAGAGGGGAGCAGAGGCCCAGTGCAGCAGGAAGGCGTGGATGGAGACAGCCCTCACCACTTCAGTGAAAGCAGGTTCAAGGCCGGGTCAGGCCCACTGTGCACTGAGAGTGGAGGAGCACGGGAGGAAGTGGAGGGGGGAGGGGGAGGGGGGAGGGGGGAGGGGGGGAGGGGAGGCAACAGGGAGAGGAGGGGGGAGGAGAGAGAGGAGAGGAGGGAGGGAGAGGAGAGGAGGGAGGGGAGGGGGAGGGCTACCAGGCAGGCGGAGGGGGCCTGTTCTGCTAGGCACTTGCACAGTGGTGAGGGCAGAGGCCCCGCGGAGGAGGCCGGGAGAGCCCAGGAGCAGGGTGGGGAGGAGGCTCGGCCTTGGCAGTGCAGGTGGAGAAAGGATTAAGAATTCAGGATGGGGACTCTTGGCACCTGGAGCAGGCTTGAGCTGGTCTTGCAACTGTCATCCCTGCTCTAGAGGCTGAGGCAGGAGGATGGAGAGTTGGAGGCCAGTCTCAGCAACTTAGTGAGACCCCAAGCACTTAGGGAGACCCCCCCTCTCAAAATGAGACATAAAAAGGGCTGGGATGTGGCTCAGTGGGCACCCCCCGGGCTAAATCCCCAGGACCAGCAAAAGGAAAGCTTGTCCTGTCTTGGCAGACACACCAGGACAGGGACGCTGTCACCACCTCCCAGCCCGAGGTGCCTTGAGGTGAGCCAAGGCCCTGCCCCCCATGGCCCCCAGACCCCCGCAGAGGGCAGAGGGCAGCAGCGGCCATGGGCGGTGGAGGGTCATGGAGGGGGGCCTGGAGGGCTGGGGGAGGGCAGCAGGTGGCCAGGACCCTGCCCAGGAGCAGCAGTGGCAGGAGGTGACAGTCAGATGCAGCTGCAAGCCCTCTGTGTGCGGCTGCGACTCGGAGGCAACACTTGAAGACAGAACTAGTAAGAATTTCAAGGTGGGGGCTTCAGAGTGCCGCATTCCAGGGTGGTCCCCCTGAGCGTGGGATGGCGGGGTGACAGGGGCGTGGAGCCGGCCCTCCCCACAGCTGGCCAAATCCAGAAGCCAAGGTCGGACCCGGGCTGTGCCCCCCACCCCGCAGCTGCACTGAACCCCGCAGAATCAGTGGCTTCACAGATTTATCGTCTTACACTTCTGCAGGTCAGAGGCTCAGTGCCGTCCCCAGGGTTGCCATCCTTCGGGGGAGTCTGGGGAGAGTCCCACCTGTGGCCTTGTGTGTCTAGGGGGCGCCTGCATTCCTTGGCTCGCGGCCACTGCCCCTGTCTCAGGCTGGCAGCATGATGCCTCCAAGTTTCTGGGCTCTGATTCCCCTGCGCCCCTCTCACCCACAAGGACCCTGTGATGACAGTCGGTCCATCTGCATGGTCCAGGGTGACGTGCCCATCTCCAGGCCAGGCCGGGAGGAGCTCTGATTCCGTCTGCAACCTTCATTCCTTCTTGCCACATGACACAGCCTGTTCCCAGCCTCTGGGGATTCAGACAGGACGTTTTTGTGTCTATTATTCTAACTACTACAATTGTTAAAACTGCCAAAGGAACTCCATGGGTTTTTTTTTTTTTTAAAGCATGCTATGGCTTATTTAAGAATCCAAGGGTTGCTTTGATCATTCAATGATGTCTCCAGGGACACAGACCCTGCTGTATTCAGAACACTATCTTTCCTCTCCAAGCATGTCCTCTCATGATCACATGCTGGCTGCCAGAGCACCAGACATCGCATACAAAGCAGAAGAAAAGTGGTAAAGGGGCCTTCTCACGCTGCTCTCGGGTTGGAAAGGAGAACTGGGAGCCTGCCCTGCGGTCCCAGGGTAGAGAGGAAGGACAGGCAGTTCAGCTTTGTTGACCAATTAATTCAAGCTGAATTGGCAGCAGGAATTCGGCATATGCCAGTTCCTGGGTGGGGCCTTGTGAGACGGTTATAAAGGATGAGGGGCCAGGGACAGGGCGGCAGAACCAGAAGCTGACCGCGGCTGGGGTGGAAGGTCAGCCTGCAGCCGGGCTCCGAGGGCAGCCTGTGGCTGGGATCCTAAACAGGTCAATAGCTGGGGTCAGAAACCAGCCTTGTGGGGGTCAGAGGTCCCTCGCTGGCCAGGGACAGGAGCTGGACTCTGGCCAGGATCAGAACGTCGCCTGTGGCTGAGACTGAGGTCACCCTGTGGTCGGAGGTCCTGAGGGAGCCGGTCAGGCCCGTGTCCTTCTCTGTCTCTGCCAATCCCCTCGTCCTTGCTTGGTGTCCTCCTCGGACAGACCGGTGGACGCTCAGCCTTGGGTCCCCAGGGAGGACAGAAGCAGGGTCTGGGCCAGGTCCTCTGAGGCTGGCGTGGGTGGGCCTGAGGGGAGGGGACAGCGTGGCAGCGTGGTGACAGGAGGGGTGCAGGTCTAGGTGTCCTGGCCTCTGCACCGGTGGGCTCCGCGCCCTGGAACCCAACCAACTGCCGATTGAAAACTGTTTTTTCATTGCATCTGTTCAGAGCATGTGCAGACTGTCCTCGTCACTGCAGAGTGACAGGGATCCCCAGGCACAGTGAGAGCGCTCCCGGGGTATCTAGTGATCTGGAGGGGACAGGAGGGTGTGGGCAGGTCACCCGGGACCCCCTCGCCATGACACACCAGGGGCTTGCGCATCCGTGGACCACGGTGTCTCTGGGGCACATCTGGAATCCCAGTGCTTGAGAGGCCGAGGCAGGAGGATCACAAGTTTGAGGCCAACCTTGGCAACTTAGCGAGGCCCTGTCTCTAAATAAAAAATAAAAAGGGCCGGGGACGTGGCTCAGTTAAGTGATCCTGGGTCCAGAGAAAAGAAGAAGAAACACAAGCCCAGCCCTAGCCAACTGGAACTGCGCACGCGCAATATACCGAATGGTGTGGGCGGGGCGATTTTTTTTCCTCTTGGATTTCTGTGGTTCTGTCTTTTTAAAAAAAATTATTATTATTATTATTGTTATTATTATTATCTTTTTCTTTTTTCTTTTTTGGTGCCAGGGATTGAACTCAGGGGCACTCGACCCCTGAGCCCCATCCCCAGCCCTATTTTGTATTGTATTTAGAGACAGGGTCTCACTGAGTTGCTTAGGGCCTCGCTATGGCTGAGGCTGGCTTTGAACTTGCGATCCTCCTGTCTCAGCCTCCTGAGCCCCTGGGATGACAAGCATGCACCACCAGGCCCAGCTTCTTTGTCCTTTTCATAGGAAAGTAACATTAAATTTGACCGTGATTTATACCCCCCCCCCCCCACACACACAGCGCCTTGGGTATTCCATCCAGAAGGTCAGCAGCACTGGGCGGCACTGGCGTGGGCAGGCATGCCCCTGAGGGCCTCGCCTGCGCGAACGTAGTCCACTCCCCCCACAACGTCTCCATGGAGATACTATAATTTTCCCCACTTTACAGATGAAGCCAGCACAGAGAGGTCGCCCACTGGCCCGGTGCCACACAGCTGGCCCTTGGCGCCCCCTGATGCCTAGTAGTCCTCAGGCTCTCCTTTGGGGGGCTGGCGGGGTTGTGGGAGGAGGAAGGAAGGAGGAAGGTGGGGTTAGGTGGGTGGGGTCTCTGCGGCCCGGTTCCCCGCCCCCCGCGGGACCTGGAGCAGCTGCGATGAAGACGGGCGCAGGGGCCCACGTGGGCCGCCAGGGGGCAGCAGGAGTCAAGCAGCCGAGCTCTGGGGCGCTTTTCCGGAGGCTTTTCTGTGGCCATCGGTGGGAGCCGGTGACATCGGAGCCCAGGGCCGAGTGACCTGCTGGGAACCATGGGGCTAAACCAGAGCACCTGGTGTCCCAATCGGCCCTGTGCTTCCCACGCCACCGCCGCGGGCCTCCCTCCTTTCCTATCTGGGAGGAAACTGAAGCCCAGAGAGGTGAAGTACCTGGCGCCTGGTCACACAGCTCCGAACTGGAGGAGGCCCAGGGTCCCACGTGGCAGAGGGCGCGCCCCGCCCCTCCGGGCCGCACGGGACACAAAAGCTGGTGACTGTGTGACTTACCCCTGACATCACGGGCAAGTCCCACGCGGGAACCTGGGGCCCTGACGGCACCGGGTGAGGTCAGGCCGCCCCTGCAGCGGGGGCTCGAGAAGGCGCTGGGTTTTTTTCTCCCTTTTTTTTGGTTTTTTTAATTAATAACCTCCGTGGGAAAATAATGCCAGAGGGTTGTGCACAGGATGTCAGGGAGGGACTTCTCCAAACCCAGCCGCCCACGGGGGCCAGGTGCCCCGGGCACGGGGTTTCCGGTGGCTTCTCACTTGGAGGAGGCTGGCACCTGCTGTCAGTGATCCCAAAGGGGCAGGGGAGCTTTGGCTGAAGAGAAATCCAAGCAGAGGCACTCGGGACCCCCTGGGACCCCAGCTTTGTCAAAGCGGGAGTGGGGTGTGGTATTGGGAGGGACCCCCAAAGGGGGCAGCTGGAGGCCCCCCAGAGTCAGCTGGACCCTTCCAGAGGGGACCAGGCCACCTTCCTGCCTCCTTCCGTGCCACTAGCACCCTGCCCAGTCCCCCCCCCCCCCCCCCGCTGCCAGGAGAGGGTCCCCGACCTGCCACCCCCTCCCGCGGCTCTTGGGGTGCCACGTGGGTGCAGTCAGTCCCCCCTGGTTTTCCTCCCTTCTAGATCTTTCTCTTCTGCCCTCTAGGCAGCGGGTCCCAGCCAGCAAGGAGGCTGTCACCAGGGGTGGCACCTGAGCCTCAGGCCTCTTTAGTTTAAACTCACCAAGTGTGTGTGTGTGTGTGTCCCTGGGAACAGGAAGTGGGCTGGGTCATTCCCCTCTAGCCACAGCTCTGTGGGGTTCCTGGGACTCTAAAGCCCCTCCCTAAGATGACCCTAAGAGGAGCCAGAGTCCCCGCTCCTCCCTCTCCCCAGCCTCCCTTCCTGCAGACTTGAACCAACATTTGGCCCCGGCGCCGGATCTCAGCTTTTGTTAGCTTCAACAGTCGCCCCTCAAGGAGGAGCTGTCCCTAGGTCCCAGTCACCAGGGAGCACCACCAAGGGGTGGGCATGAGCCAGGGAGCCATGAGGGCCCGGGAGGCGCAGGCCTGGGAGGCGCAGGCCAGGGAGGCGCAGGCCAGGGAGGCGCAGGCCAGGGAGCCATCAGGAGACCCTGCATGGAGGCCCGGAGGAGGCCCAGGGGACGGAGAAGCTATGGTTTCCAAGCCATCTGCACCTTCTTGTCTCACCACCTGAGCAGCCAGGCTGGGTGGGGGGATCCACAGATTTTATCCCCTTTTCTACTTTACAGATGAGAAAACTGAGGCCCAGGCGGGATTCAGGGACAGAGGAGCCAGTAGCCAGGCTTCATGGCCCTGGGGCTTCCTTGACTCAATGGGAGATCAGGGGCCAGGTTTTAAGGACATTTTTAAAAAGGTCCTTGATGAAGGAAATTCTGGGAGGCCTGGCAGCGGGTCCCCTGATGTGAGTCGGCTCATTCTGGTGGGGATCTTTTTATCCTAGGGCAAAAATATGAATGAGGAGGATTTCGACCTTCCCAGTTAATGCTGTCAGGAGGAACGTTCGTTCTCTGCTTCTGCAAGGTGGAAGGGAGCCTTATTGGGGGAACACTTCCAGTAGTTCCTCTTCTTCTCCTTGGCTCCAGGTTCTGGGGTACCTTAAGTTCATTGTGGGATTGGGGGAATTGACAGGAGGCTGCTTTCTATTGCACCGGGGTTTCTTAGTGCGTAGGACTCACGTGTATTTTTGCTAAAATACAAACTCCTCCCTCTGGCCGGGTCATGCTCTGACCATGATCCCTGGCTCACTTCTCCGCAGTTCATCTTTCTGTACTATGAATGTGCCACACTTCACACGCTTCAGGGACTTTGCACGTGCTTGACCCTCCTCCAGCATGTTCTCCCTCCAGTTCATCCTGGCTTCTTCTGGTCACGGCGGGCTCAGGTCAAATGTCACCTCCTTGACAGCCCCCCTAGGCACCATCAGCACCCCGTATGGGAGCTCTGTTTGCTTTCTTTGCAGCTCCTGCTGGTGTTTGCAACACAGGAGCTCAAGGTCCCCTGCCCGCCTCCCTGGGACCCACCCCATCGCTCCATCTGCTTGGAATGTTGATCACCTACAGGATGATGAAGATCCAGCCACAGGCCCACCACGAACCCTTTCTGTGGCCTTGGCAAAGTGTAGCACAGGGGCTGGGGTTGCGGCTCAGCGGTGGAGCGCTCGCCTAGCACGTTCCAGGACCTGGGTTCGATCCTCAGCACCACATAAAAATAAATAAAATAAAAGTATTATGTCCAGCTGCAACGAAAAAATGATTTTTTTTAAAAAAAAAAAAGGTGTAGCAACCAGGGTTGCCATCTGCCATGAGCGCCTCAAACATGGCCAGCAATGTCTGAAGTTCCCTCCCGCCTCCAGAGCAGCTGGTATTGCTGGAGAACTGGCGCCTGGAGACAGTCCTCGGCTAGCGACAGACGGCCCGCCCTCCACCGATGACAGACGGCCCTGCCTCCACCAATGACGGACGGCCCTGCCTCCACCAATGAGGGTCGGCCTTCCCTCCCTTGGATGACAGACGGCCCTCCCTCCGCCAGTGACAGACGGCCCTCCCTCCACCAATGACGGACGGCCCTGCCTCCACCAATGACGGACGGCCCTGCCTCCACCAATGACGGACGGCCCTGCCTCCACCAATGACGGACGGCCCTGCCTCCACCAATGACGGACGGCCCTGCCTCCACCAATGAGGGTCCGCCTTCCCTCCTTTGGATGACAGACAGCCCTCCCTCCACCGATGACGGACAGTGCGCTGGGCATGCGCTAAGAGGCGCTCGTGGCCCAGGCTGGGCGTCCACTGGGTCACGCCCCGCGTCGCCTCTGTCCCTCCCCAACACCCCCGTAACTGGGTTTCCGGGATCACTTCTTAAGTCCGCTGACTGCTCTCGGGTCCCGCCCCGGGGAACCTAAACAAAGGCCACCGGGCACTTAGCCCCGAGCCCCGCTCCGCCCGGGGAGGGCCCGTGTGCTCAGAGCCAAAGTCCCCACCGCGGTGCCGCCGTCTGTTTATTCAATAAACAAAAAAACACAGAGATAAAGGACCTTTATTTATACAAAACTCCGCCCTGTCCTGTTCCACTGTCCCCAGCAGAGACCAGGTGGTAAGGCGACCTTGAAGGCATGCACACTGCCCAGCTCCGGGTGCTGGGCGGCCCGCTGGCGTCTGGGGGGGCCGTGGAGACCAGCTGCAGGGCGGCCCAGCTGCAGGGCGCCCCGCTTGAGTACTCTGGGACCCCCTTGCCCCAGGCTTGCAGCTGGCGGCGACTGTCACTACTGGTGATGGCTGTTTCTGGCCTTGTCTGGTGCAGCTGAGCTGCTGCACTTCGGTTTATGGACTCAGAGCAGCTGTGTTGACGGGCCCCCAACCCGCGCCCTGCAGCTCGTTCCCCACCGGTTGCCAAGGCCTCCCAAGCCTTCCCTCCTTGGTTTGCCTGATTCTGGGCTCGGCTTCCAATTCAGTGAGCTGGGGCAGCACAGGGTGGCGGACACAGTGCCCTGGGCAGGCCAGGGCCAGCCAGGCTGCCGAGAAGCCCGGACAGGCAGCCAGCTCCTGGGAACTCTCAGGCCCCGTAAGTGCTGCCTGGGGACAGCTGCCCCAGGCCTTCCACTCAGTGCACGGGCTGAGTCCAGAGGGTGCCAGGGGAAGAGTCCAGACGTCTCTGCAGCCTCAGTTAGGCCAGGTTCACGGCTTCCTTCCTTCACAGATCTCGGAAGCTCTGGTAATCTGCCCGCTGGGCTGCATTTCCCAGGCCAGCGCGGGCCGAGATCCCACCCACAGACTCTGCATCAGGAGGGCGGAGACCCAGGAAAGCCTCAGGAGGAGGGCCCCATGGAGACCAGGGCCACTCTGGGGGTCTCACTTGAGCCTGGAGCACTGCAGGGGGCTGGGCATGGGGCCTGGAAGGACAGTGAGGACTTGCTTTCCTCTAAGGCACCCAAGGGTCCCTGGGGTGCTGGAGCGAGGTGGGCCTCCAGCGGGAGCCCACCTGGCCGGGGGTCCAAGGCCCCCATGGGGCTCCCTGGGGGTGACGACCTGTCTCCACAATGACAACCACAGCAGGCGCTGGCCACCACGTGGGCCTGGCCACCGCCCTCCTGGCCTTGGTGCTGCTTCAGGTGGCCACACAGGTGGCAGGTGAGGGCCGAGTAGACAATGCCACTGCCCAGGTCATCCCGGAGGGGGTCTGGGGCCTGCTCTGGGGGCAGCAGGGGCTTCTGCCCGTCCTCTCCCTTGACCGCCGGCTCTAGGCCAAGCTGCCCGAAGAGGGGGCTTGGGAGGAGTGAGTTTTGGGGGCCGTGTGGTGGCTCCATGTCCAGTCCAAAGGTGAACAGGGGCACGGTCAGCAGAGCCGGGGCCCCGGGGAAGCCAGGAACCAGGTTCTGGAAGGGCTTGTAGCCCCCGTCCCCGCTGCCAGCCCCAAGTCCTGCTGTCCCCGTGCAGGGGACACTGGGAGTGAGCAGGCTGGAGAAGGCCCTGTACCCGGCTTCTCCAGAGGGGCCGGAGCCCGCCGGCCCGCTGTCCTGGGCGCTGCCCTGCCCCACCGCCTGCGTGAACTCCCGGTAGCCGCTGCTGGGGGCCGAGGCGGGCGCCGCGGCCGCCCCGTGCTGCAGGACGCTCTGGCGAAGGATCTGCTCCCAGGTCTCCAGCTCGGGCTGGAGCTCGGTGGGGGGCGCTGGGGGCCGGGGGACACGGGGCCCCTGGGAGGCAGGGCACCCAGCCAGCTGTGCGTCTGGGTCCGGCGCCTGGCTCTGCAGGCTGCGGTAGGCAGGGTTGTCTGCGATGACCAGGGTCCCCTCGGAGCAGCCCGGGCTGGCCGGGCCCTGGCTGGTACTGGCCGGAGGAGCCGGCTCTGGGTGGAAAGGTGGCCCCTGGTCCTCAGAAGCGGCCCCCTCAGGCCCCACACTGGGGAGAGCACTGTCCCCTCCTGGAGGTGGGAGGCAGCACAAGTCCCGCTGGTGACAGTCCCCATCCTGTGCTCCCAGAAGGTCCAGAAACAGGCTCTCTGTCAGCCTGACCATGATGCCCTCGCGGCCCCCCTGGAAGCCCCTGCTGTGCTCGGGGGACGGGCAGGCACTGGCCTTCTCCTCCTCCTCCGCCTCCTCGCCACGCTCCACCGGGGCCTCCCGCAGCTCCACGCACGGGGCCACGCTGATGTTCTCCGGCCGGAGGACCACGGGGCGCCACGGGGGTTTCTCAGGGCCAGGGAGAGGCCCACCCGGTGCAGCCTTGGGCTCCTCGTCCCTCTTCACGTCATGCTCCAGCAGACAGGGCAGCAGCTTGGCCAGGCACGTCTTCCAGTGTCTGCAAGGGAGCAGCTGGGTCAGGGTCAGTGGCCCTTGGCCAACTCCTATTCATCCTTCAAAGCCCAGCGGAAATCACCCCTGACTGACCCCGCGGGCCGCACGCACACCTCCAGGCTTAGCAGTCGGGCTCCACGGCTGGACTGGGAACCCTGGAGGGCAGGGCCCGTCTAACTGCGGGATCCCCGGGGCCCAGCTCAGAGCCCAGCACCTGGTCACACTGGGTCTATGGACTCAGGGAAAGTTCCTAAAGGGGACAGGGACGTTGAGAAGGCAGACCACAGCCTGAGCCACCACAGTGAGATCGCATGTGGGGTCCGCGGGCTGCAGCAGGGTCCAGGAGCTCCCTGGATACTGGGTGGGTCCTGGAGGCCCTGCGGGGACAGCTCGCAAGGACAGGGAGGTTTGTCCTATCTGAAGGCTCTGGAGAGTGGCGATTTGAAAAGAAGCGAACAATCAGTGATCGCAGCCTCCCTAGCTGCTGACCGCCTCCTGGCTCAGGCCAGACTGGGCTCTCCCAGGGGCGTCCAGCATGTGCCCGTCCTGCCTCTGAGACTTGGGGGTCCTAGCTGGCAAGCAGCCCACCCCCCCAAACACCCCTGCTCGGCCCCCTGTCCACACCAGGAAGAGAAAGCCAAGGTGAGGGGGGCATGGGACTCTGTCCTCAAGGTGGGGTCTCCGTCCCGAATCTGGCCCTGCCAATCCGCACAGGCTATGACCCAAGGTCAGGTACATACGGGCACTTGGCTGGTTCCTGGGCCGGGGGCCGCCTCTCCCACAGCGACACCTGGAACAGAGACAGACCATGAACAGCGCTCCCCGCCTGCCCGTGACGGCTGTGCCCAGGGGTCTGCGGTGCAGAGGTCTGGACCTTGGACCAGGCGGGGGCCAGCACTGGTGGTCAGAGTCACCTGCGCTCTCAGCCTCGGTCTCCTGGGAGCCACTGAGGCTGTCCTAATCATCACGGTGACTCTGGCTGGTGACAGAAGTGGCCGCGGAGCTCTGCCACTGCCCCAGCCGTGGGTCCAGCCTGCCTTGGGATGAGCTTCAGCGACTGGAGGCAGAGGACGACGCTAGGCCAGCTCTGGGCAGAGGCCCCAGGACGCCTTGTGAGTTCCCACCCTTGAGAGCTGGGCCACTGTGCTGGAGGGTGAGTGGCACATGGCATAGTTACTCCCCCACTCCGCAAGGGATGGTCACCAGCCACTGGACCCCTGAATGAGTTCCAGCCCAGCCCCAACCGCCAACCTGCAGAGGCAGGAGTATGTAAACGGTGGCCATTGCGACCTCTGGGTCTGGGGGTCATTTGTTATGCAGCAACAGCTGACGGATACACCAACGGCATTTGTATCGGGCACCTGGCGTGGGCTTCTCAGTGGATCCCTCACCAGCTGAACAGGTGAACACGTCACAGCCCTCGGGGGAACCTGAGGCTCAAGTTCAGCAACCTGCTCCTCCTCACTGCAGCTGAGTGGCAGGGCTGGGACCCAAGCCAGCGCCAGTGGACTCAAGCCCACTAGGGTCTCTGAAGAATCTAGAGAGGCCCTCGTCCCCCTCCATCCTAGGGAACCTGATACCACTCGGCCAAATCCATGATCGGGGAGCTGCCCCTGCCCTGCCCTGCGGGGCTCAAACTCTCCACTGCTTCCTGGGGCCCGAGTGAGGAAAGGGCAGGGCTTCGGGCCAACGAGAACTGAGACGTGCTGATGCTTTGGGCAGCTTCCCGGTCTTAAGAGGAAGGCACAGAAAGTCTGCCAGCTTCCGTTCCCCACCTCTTAGAGGGGTGCTTGACCACTGAGCCACACCCCCAGTCCTTTTTATTTTTTATTTCAAGACAGGGTCTCACTTAGTTGCTTAGGACCTCACTAAGTTGCTGAGGCTGGCCTCAGATTTGCGATCCTCCTGCCTCAGCCTCCGGAGCTGCTGGGTTACAGGTGTGCGCCACTGTGCCCAGCTCTGCCCTCTCCTGTTTTGTACTGGCCCTGGCCCGGGCAGTGATATATATAGAAATGACCCAGGCTAAGAGACCAACCCCAGAGGGGCCACCCCAGACTGGAACCGTAGCCCCGGGAGCTAAGGGGAGGGGACAGGAAGTCTCTGGATGGCACTAAGCCCTCCATCACCCTCCCCTGCAGCGGCTGCTGACCCGTCCCCCTGCCTTCCCCAAAGCCAGGGCATGTCCTTGGCCTCGCAGGTGAGCGGAGCCACGTTCCCAGCCACCCAGGTCTGAAGCCCCCCACGCTCGGCTACCTGGGAGTCCTGGATGACAATGGCCATGAGGGGGCTGCGGGCCGGGTTGGGGATCTGGTCCCACCACTCTTTCTTGATCCTGAGAGACAAGAGGAAAAGCTGTTGGCCTCCGACCACGGGCCGGTTAACGCTCCGCTCACGACAACCACCCCGTCCTCTGATCCTTAGGACGCCGTGGGGACCGGGCCGAGGGGTTCCCGGGTGTTGCTCCGCGGGATCCTCACGGTGACCCCGTGAGACGGGTCCTGCTGCTCACCCCTTCCCCAGACAAGGAGACGAGGCCCCAGAGAACCAGGATAGACTCAAGCTGCAGAGAGCGGGCTCTGAGCTTCCTGTGAGGGCAAGCTGTAGGGGGGTGTGAAGTGGCCCCAGGAGACCGCGTCTCCCCCTCTTCCTGCCTCTGTCTGGAGTCCCAGTGCACTGTCACGGGGAAGGACGGTCCACGTCTGGAGCCAGCGTGTGTTTATTGAGCATCTACTACATACCCCTCACCTAGCCGGGCGCCCAGGGACGTCTGGGAGGAGCCCTGGTGACATCTGGGCAACTGGCTTTCCAGGTGGGGGCATGGAGGGTGCAAAGGCTCAGGTGGAAAACATGCCCCGTGCCTCCAAAGCACTGCCCAGAGCCTGGAGGGGGACGGTGAGTGGGGACTGGGAGGGACATGGGCATTGGGGACACTGAGGCTCACAGAGCAGAGGCCAGCCCTGGGCCTCTTGGAGGCATCAGTGATAAGACATGGAGGGGACTTGATGTCCCGTACACCTATATGCCCACCCAAGGGTGGACTCCTCTCCGCCACCTGGACCTTATGGGGGGGACGGCTTGCTAGTTCCATTTCAGAGCGGGGAGGACCGAGGCTCAGAGGCTCAGAGGCTCCGTGACCCACAAAGAGAACTCACTGCAAACAAGCTTCCCCACTTTCCTCCCAGCCCCCTCCGGGGCGAGGGTGGGCTTCCCAGGTGGGTGCTTACGCCCTCAGACTCACTGTCACCCGCCACCAGGTGCCACTCTGGGATACCGACATGAGTCCCTGACTCCTCCAGGACCACTGTCTCCGCTCTCCTGGCTCCTGCCACGTGCCCCAGTAGCTGGACCAGAGCCCAGGCACCCAGCGGAATAAGGGGGCAGGGGACGGCTCCATCTCCCTGGTGCCACCAAGTCCCCTGCTGCCCGAGACGCCTCCTTCTCCCCAGTCAGATGCAGCTCAAGTGCCCCACCCCAGGAGCACACGGAACATCTCTCTGTCCCCCTCCGTCTATTTCCTTCAGGGTCCCTGTACTGTGGACGCTCATAGATTGGCCTGCAGCGGGGATGACCCAGGTTTTAGGAACACAGGGTCCTCGTTGGCCCTGTTCCCAGGTCTCGTCTCGGGGGCTGGGGCATAGTAGCTGCTCAATAAACAGAGATGGTTTCATGAAAGGGCCAGGTGAACAGAAGGGCCATCCCCACCCCCTGGCTGGCCGGCGGCACCGTGGCTAAAGCGTGGCACTCACTTGGTGACGCTGTAATAGCAGGACAGGCAGATGGCCATGATGACCAGGCAGGAGATGCCCACGCCCATCGGCAGGCGCTGCACCAGAGGTGGCTGGTAATCTGCAAGAGGGGAGCACAGCCGTGAGCCCGTGTCGCTCCGGGGCCAGCCTGGCCCTGCTTCCCAGGGTGGGGGACAGAGACCTGGGGACCCTCCTCCCAGACCCTCTATGATCTGGCTGCCCAAAGCCCCTCCTGTCTCACTGCCAGCTACTGTCCCCTTGAGCCCACGGTCACATTTGCTCCTCTTTGCTCCTCTGAAGCTCAGTGCCACCTGGTGACCTTGAACTTGCTCCTCTCTGGAAGTAGAGCTGAGTGCACCAACTGGAGCAGGGATGCCTGAGCTCAAAGCTCAAATTCATGTCATCTTCACCTTCTCCCCACTCCCTCTCTACCACCGTCCCCTCCCCTGACAGTGTATCAGTCAGGATCGGTAGGTCCAGCTGCAGTAACAAATAAGCCCACGGTTTCCATAGCCGAGCACCACAGACACATACTTGCTCCCATTACAGTCCAGTGCAAAAAATTGCTGTTTTATGTCTTCCTGTCGTCTGACTCTGACTTATTTCTTTGTTTACTTTTCGTCTCCACCTCCAAAAACACTCCTCAAGAGCAGGAATTTCCCCTCTGCTTTGTTGTTACCATGTTACCCCCAGCATCTAGCCTGGGGCTGGCCACACAGCAGGAGCTCAGTAAATATTTGTTGAAATAATTAAAGAGTGTCCAGCACTTTGTATATTTGCTCTATATTGCCCTTTCCCTCCCCAGATCAATAGGAGAATCCAAACAACCCAACTTTCCCAAGCCCCAGCTGTGTGGCTGACCCTGGGTTGGTCACTGGAGACAGATGCGAAGCCAATGCTGCCTACAGAGCTCAGAAAACAGCAACCTTTGCACTGGACTCTAATGGGAGCAAGTATGTGTCTGTGGTGTTCGGCTATGGAAACCGTGGGCTTATTTGTTACTGCAGCTGGACCTACCGATCCTGACTGATACGCTGTCCGTGGGCGATTCGGTGGCATGCAGTTAGACGCACCCCAGGATATGAAGAGCCAGGGGGGAGTTTCTGGCCACAGAGTAAAAGTGGGGTGTGGAGATTCCAGGTGCTCCAGACCCCCATACTCACAGTTGTGCCACTGAGCGCTGGGGCTCCAATCGCTCCAGGTGCCGTTGTAGCTCTTGGTCCAGGCTCTCACCCGCACCTGGTAGGAGACCCCGGACTTCAGGGTGCTGGCTGCGAGGCGGAGAGTGGGTTCCATGTAGGTCACATTGTAGATGATGAACTGGTGGAGGAAAGGGAGATGTCAGCGCGCCACCAAGGCGGGGAGGGGCGCCGTCCCTCCCCGCTGACCTCAGCCCGTCTGCTAGGCGGAAGAGCCCCTGGCCTGGGCAGGGGTAATGGGTTGATAATGAAAACGTGCCCACTCCCCAGCGGCTGGGATTCAGTGGGTTCACGGGGATGAGCATCTGCATGGGGCAGGAGCCCAGGAAGCCACAGTGTCTGACACCCGGGGAGGGGCCGTGCACCCCCTAACCATGGGCCAGGCCTTGACCAAACTAGCCCTGCTGGGAAGTGACCACCTAGACCTCTGCGGAGTGAGCCAGGCACCTCTTCTTTTCTAACAAAGAGAGGGGGCCCAGGGACCATGACAGCCAGGCTCAGATGCCCCCGGGGACCAGGAAGTCATTGTCTTGCACAGCACCTGTGACATGAATCCCGAGAAGGGGACAGGATGTGGCTGCCCGTATGTGACAGTAACATCCAGCTAACTAGGAACTCTCTCCGGCTCGATGGCTTTGGAAAGGCCACAAGGGCAGGGGCTCAGGGCTCCTCCAAACAACACCAAGCCTCTCTGGCCCACAGCCGGCAAGGAGCTGGACGCCACCCATGTCACAGGAGCTTGGGAGCTGTCCTTCCCCAGTCGAGCCTCGGCTGAAACCACAGCCAATGCCCGAAAGCAGAGAACCCAGCTCCTGCCCCACAAAAACGGACCTCCTAAACCATTAGCCCATTAGCCATCATCCCAGATGTGGGGCACGTAGGAAAACCTAAACCCAGGGCTGGGGGTGTAGCTCCGAGGCAGAGCACTTGCCTAGCACACCTGAGGCCCCGGGTTCAATCCCCCGCACCACCCAGAAAACCAAAACCCCAAACAAACTTGAAACAAATATCACCTTTTTAGAGTTCTGACCTTCTGAGAAGCACTTTGCCCCAATAACAGGTGAACAATTGAAGCATTTGAAAAAACAGACATAGGTATTCCACAGGCATGCAAAATTACAGAAGGAGGATCTAAAGTTCTAGATCTTTTTATTTATTTGCTTTTGCTACTGGGCATTGAACCCAGGGGTGCTCTACCACGGAGCCACATCTCCAGCCCTTTCTGTTTTTGATTTGGGGACAGGGTCTTGCTGTATTACTGAGACTGGCCTTGAACTTGCAATCCTCCTGCCTCAGCCTCCGAGTCGCTGGGACTGCAGGCGTGAGCCACCACGCCCGGTGATCGCCAGCCTAGTCTAAGGCACCTGTGTCAATTTCATTAAAACATTTGCAGAATTGAAAACGTGGGAGCTCGTGCCTGAGCCCCGCTACGTTGATAGGGACGCGGTACCGCAGCATATGGAACCCAAGAAACCCAAGAGTGAACGTGCAGCCTCCACCTGGGCAGCCGTAAATCCTTTCCAGAAAGATTCTCCACCTGTTGGCCCCATCCTGCAGTCAGTCCCCTCCCCTTCCCGGCCAGACGACAGCGGCCCAGAGGCTGGGGTGGGCGAGACCCATATTTCCGTGCCAGGTGAATTTTCACTTGATGTAAATATTACTTTTAGTCCTGTCCCCCTAAAAAGCTTCAAACGTGGGGAGCAAAATTAAAGTGTGTTCACGATCCATTCTGAAGGAAGGGGGCTGTCCGGACCCTCTGCTCGGAACTCGCTTCCCTGCGGGACCCAGACCCACGCGCCCTCTCCCCACTCAGGTCCCATTCCTGGAGGCTCGGCCTCTGTTTGTGAGTTTGGGGAGACCCTGGGACGCAGGGTGAGCCACGGTGGGATTTCACAACAAGCCGGGCTCAGGGCTGCTGGAGAGGCTGGGGCGCAGAGCTGGGGGGCAGGGCTGGGGGGCAGGGCTGGGGCGCAGAGCTGGGGGGCAGGGCTGGGGGGCAGGGCTGGGCGGGGGAGAGGAGGGGGCGGGGGAGGATGCTCTCCCCTTTCTCCCTCTTTCTGGAGTGAGCAAGAAGCCACCGCCAGGTTATGTCACCAAAGGAGTCCCACAGCCTGGAGAGGAGCAGGGCACTGAGAAGTGTTTTACCAAGAAACCAAACAGATGCCAGGGCTTCCAAAGAAGAGCTTGTGGTTGGTTTGTTTTTGAATAAAAAGGTCAGAAACATCCGGGGCAGGACAAAGACCATGGGCTCTGGGGGTCACGTCCTTGCTCTGCCGTGTCCGGGGGGTGGGGGGGCAGGCAAGGGGGGAAGGCCGCACCTGCCCACCGATGGGCGTTCACGGCATAACATGTGCCACCTGCCGCTCGGGGACACAGAGTACGTTTTCATAGGTGCAAACAGACGGGTGGCCTAATCTGCTTGCTCCCTGCAAAGCCCTGACCCCAGACCCTGCAGCCCCGGGGCTCAACCCACAGACGTCATGAGTTTTCCTGGCTCCGAATCTCTCCTGCAGTCCCCTCCACCTGGCTAAGCTTCTTTCCCTCTCTCTAGGACACTCCTGCGCGTCCCTAAGTGCCCAGGCCCCATTCCCTCCCCGGACACAGCCTGGGCTGGATCCTCCGGGATGATGGACTAACTCCATCCTGCAAAGTCCACGGCAAAGTTCTAGCATCTCGGACTTCATCCCACCTGGCCGCAGCCGCGGGCGGCAGACACAGCTGGACCCCTGCCCAGAATCTGTGCCATTGGGTTTAGACACTCAGCGATCGATCCAGGAAGGTAAACTGTCCCCAGCTCCAGGGTTGACCCCAAGCCATGGCCCATGGCTGGTTAGAGGGGAGCACGTGACCAGCTCTAGCTAGCAACTCAAGTCTTTAGGTGCGGCTGTGTCCTTGGGAAGAGGATGGGGGATGGAGCGGCTCTGTAGAGTCTGCCCCGCCAACAGCAGAAGCTGGATTTCATCTTTCTGTCTCTGCCGTGGCCAATCAGAGCACTCCGCCTGCACCTCCCTCCTCTCACGCACAGTGATTGGTTCAGAGCCTGACACAAGATGCAAGCCAGACCAGTGAACATCATCCCTGAGATCTTCCCGGGACTCCTGGAGGGGGACAATCCAGAAGCACTTTTCCCACCATGGCTTCTGGCTAGAGGCCTTGGGGCACTCCACAGTGGAAGAGCCTGCCTAAAGGCGAGGTCAACACAGAATAAAGAAGGGTCCTGGATCCAGCTGTGCCTGAAGGTGGCCCTAGAAATAAGTCAACAGGTAGCATTTCTTTGTCCTCCAGAGGTCAAACTTCCCTCCCTGCCCGGCAGCCCACCTAGCCCATTCCCTGGACTCTCAGTAAACCTTGCACAGGTCTAGACATGGGAGGACACTTTACTGACCAAACCCAACCTGTCCCTTCTGAGCATCGGCACATCCCCTGCTCTCCAAGCCTCTGCTGTGTGGCCCAGCTGCCCCCTCCTGCTCCTCCCCCACATCCTGGCCCAGTGCCAAGTGCCCAGACCCAAGACACAGAATCAGTCCCCAGCTACCGCCCTGACTTGGCCAGAGGGAGGAGCCAGTGACGGGAGCTGACCTGGGGTCCGTACCTGTGTTATTTTATCTCACAGTGCTGGGGATCCAATCCAAGGTCCTGCACTAGCCACACAAGTGCTCTGCCACTGAACTTCATCCCCAGCCCTCAAAATGTTTTCCGTTTTGTTTTGGTTTTGCGGAGCTGGGGATGGAACCCACCACCTTGGGCATTCAAGGCAAGCACCCTACCAACCTAGCTATAGCCCAGCTCGATGCGTGGGTTTTAACAGGAACCGCTCTCCACCGCTGGGCTGGCGGCCAGGATCACTCACCTGAGGGCCCAGCAAGGACACTGATCTGGCTGTCTGGACTTCTGGGGACAGAGTCTAAGCCTGCAGCCTCCTCCTCTTGTTAAAAGGGAAGCTGATGACCAAAGCCACCCCAGGGAGACTTGTTCCTCTGCATGACATGAGCCCAGGTCATGAGTGACAGTCTCGCTCAGGGACTCGGGCTATTGAAGAGTGTGGCGATGACCACCTGCCATCTCCTGCCTCCCTCTGCTACTGGGAGACACAGATGTGGCCCTTCTGAGACAGCTGAGGGGCAGAGAGCCACAATAAGGCCCCTTTTCTGCCCCTTGCGGGTGAGGGACCAGGGAGAACAGGGCAGAGCTGGGTCTCTAGGTCCTGGGATTGGGGTCCAGTTCCAGGCCCCGTCCCCAGCTCCCAGCTCCAGAGCCCGGGTCTCTGTCAGCCCTCGGGGTGCCCAGGAGGTCGCGAGAAGCCCATCGCGAGCTCACTCACCTCCGCAGGGTCGTTTTCATTCGAAATGTTGACCAGGTAGGTGAGCTCCCTGTACAGCGTGCTCCCTGGAGGGTACGGATTGCTCCACGTCAGCAGCTTCGTGTCGTGGTCGCTGGTGTGAACCGTGAGGTTCTCGGGCGCCCGGGGTTTCACTGCGGGAGAAGCGGGACCTGCGTGAGGGGCGTGTCCGGGGATGCGAGGCCCCGCCCCCGCCCGGCCGCCGGCCAATGGGAGCTTTCGGCGGCTGCTTCTCTGCTCGCTGGACGGCAGGTGCCCCACAGACCGAAAGCCAGACAGAGAAGGGTCATCGGAAGAGCAGCGACCACGCTGCTAAAACGCCACGTGGCACTTTAGTAGTTATTAACTACCTTTCTACCGACGGGGCAGACCCAGATGGCTCTGCCACTTTGACCCTGCACAGCGTGGCCACATCTGTACTATTATTTACTGAGTAGGTGGCTTCATCCTGAGTTGCCTGTTACAAAACGGCCTCCTCTTGGGTGATCCCATCCATGAGATCGCAGGTATAGATAGGCCTGGAGACCAACAATCCCATCTGCACCTGCTCATCATGATTCTGGCCACCACGAGGGGGAACCCGGGCCTGGTGCATGCGAGGTAAGTGCTCTACCTCGGAGCCTCAGCCTCAGTTTCTTTCTTTTTTTAAAAATTCACATTTATTTTGCATTTTTTCTTTTCATATTTTTGTGGGTGCATTATCGCAGTACATAATGGTGAGGTTCCTTGCCATATATTCCTACGTGAATGCAATCTGACAATCTACCCCGTCCCACACCGTTCCCCCGCACCTCCCCATCCCCTCCCTTCTCCCCATGTCTCTCCTGCCCTCTGCTGATCTCCCTCCCATGGCCACCAGAGCCCCCATCTTTCTTTTTCATTTTCCACTCTTGAGAACACAGTCGACCCTTGGGGTTTGGCTTATTTCCCTCAAAGTTCTCAAATTCCACCTATTTTCCCACAGATTCCGTGATTTCATTTTTATTAAGGGCTGATAAAAACCCCACTGTGGATACAGACCACGTTGTCTCTATCCCTTCACCCGGGGACAGGTGAGGGACACCTGGGCTGTTCCACTGTGGGGAACGGTGCTGCTGTCAACATGGGCCGTGTGCCTCACTGAGGTTCGATGGCTTTCATTCTTTAGGGTGAACACCAAGGAGTGGTGTAGCCCCATCAGATGTTCACCCCCAGGTTCTAAGATTGACTTTGGAGTTCCTGCAGGAGGTAATCCCAATAACCTGGGGGCCACCACCCATGAGCAGGACTTCAGGAAGCACAGATGGACAATGAAAGCCACTGTTGTGCATAATGATAATGTTCTGTAAAAATAAAGGGTACAATTAAAAAACCCAAAGAACAAAAACAAAAGCTTTTAAATGGATCAATTAAAAAAAAAAAAAAAAAACAACCAAAGACTCATTGATGGAAAAAGATCAAGTCTTGAGAGACCTGGCCTTCGGTACTCTCTCTTCTGCTGAGAAGCTGTGCGATTTAAGGAGGGTCGCTCACCTTCTTTCTGTCATATTGCAATATGACAATCTAATTTATTATCAAAAGGGGATAATAAATCTTTTTTGGAAACTGAGACTCGGAGAGGTATTGTGACTTGCCCCAGGTCACACAGCAATAAATTCCTGCTTTAAAATCCTCCTTAAACAACACAGAAACAAACTCCTGGGAGAATTGCTGCAGGGACTCTGGGGACTCTGGGGACCGGGGTAAGATCAGCTTTCCATGAACACTCTACAGAGAGGGGAAGCACTGTTCCCAGCTCCTTTTGTGATCTGCAGCAGGCATGTGCTCTGTGGCTGGGCCTGGTGTCAGCATGCCTTCCCGGGCCCTTAAATGCCAGGGGTGGCATAGCTGAGCCACCCCATTGTCACTGAGCCCAGCCTCATTTCCAAGACAGCAGGACTGAGGTCCAGGAAGGGACAGGAACCCCACCAGGGTTGGAGGGACACAGGAACCTCTTGGGTCACCTTCTGCCCTGGAGCCGGCCAGCGGCAGGACACCAGTGCCTTCCCCTCCCGGCCCCTCACCGTGGTCGCTGGGCTTGAAGAGGCTGTGCCACACCCGCTGCCTCCCGGCCCACAGGACCAGCTGGTAGGTGTCCACTTTGACCAGGTCGTCCATGGGCATGGTGCACACGCACGTTGCGCCTGCGCTGTTCTCGGGGATGCACGTGCGGTTCCTGCAGACGCAGGTGCTGAGTGAGGCTGGCTGGGACCCGCAGATGTCCCCAGGACGTCAAGGAAACAGGTGCTCCTCCAGCTTCCCCCCACCCTGACTGGAGGACTGGGTCCGGGGGCTCTTGAGCAGCCAGGGTGCGGTGGGAGCAGGGGACCAGAGTGGCCTTCCGTGCTGCCTCCAGCCCTCCACCCCCCACCATGGAGAGCCCTCTGGGCACCTCCTCGGTCCCCAGCCCCAGCCCCAGCCCCAGCCCCGCCAGGGCTTACTCGGAGAATTCGAAATCCAGCCAGTAGGACAGGTGGAGCTCCGCGCTGCAATTGAGGGGACCGTCCAGCTGCCACTCGCAGGTGGAGACGCTGATATAATCCGAGAAGCAGGTGGGTTCATGCAGGACCCTCATGCTCCCTGTGGGGACACAATGCCTGAGATGCCCGGAGCCCAACAGCCGGGGGCACGCACCCCCAGAAGGAGGGAACCAGCCCAAAGCCAGCGAAGCGGAGTGTCAAGTCCTTAGAGCGGGGCCAGGACCAGGGCACTGGGGCTTCCAGGTAGGTGTGGGGCCCGTGGAGGAGAAGGAACCCCATGCCTTTGTACCCGGTGGGAACCCAACCACTCACCCTTGGTCGAATGAAAGGGGAAAAAAAGTCTGGGCGCGGGGGTGCACGCCTGCCATCCCAGCAGCTCAGGAGGCCTCGAGTTCAAGGCCAGCCTCAGCAAACTTAGTGAGGCCCTGAGCAACTCGGCCAACGGGGTCACTATGCAAAAAGTAAAAAGGGCTAGGGGTGTAGCTCAGTGGGTCAGCACCCAGGGTTCAGTCCCCGACACCAAAACAAAACAAAAAGAAAGAAAAAAGAAACGAGTGCGAGCCCGTCTGTCCCACAGGCTCCTGCTCCAGGGACCCGGGACAGGCAGGGGCCACTATCCATCTGCCCATCACTGTCCCCTTCAATTCCCATCCCCCCTGCCTGCTCTGTGCTCAGGAGGCTGCCTGACCCCCATGGTCGCCCTCGCTCAGGTCCCTTGTCCTCTGGCTTCTAGTAGGTTCGGCCACAGGAGAGAAGAAAGGGAAGGGTGGGCAGAGGCTGGAGGGCCGCATCGGGCAGGGTGCACGGGGTCCGCTAAGTCGTCCCAGAGCTCTGGGCCACCCGGCTCCGGCCTTGAGCTTCAGGCTCAGCACTGTCCCCTCCCAGTCCACAGTGATGTGCTCTTGTCCAGCGGACAGGGCTTGCGATGTTGGGGGGGACCGTGAGAGGCTTGGGAGCCCAAGAACCATCTCAAGCTCATCTCGGGCCCAACTCCGGCCCCGCCCAGCCCAAGCCCCGCCCACCAACAACAAGCCCCGCCCCCAACAACAAGCCCCGCCCCTCTATCCCAAACCCCACCCTTTATCCCAAGCCACTCCACTCTCCACCTAAGCCCCGCCCCTCTATACCAATCCCTGCCCTCTATCCCAAGCCACACCCCTCCCTAAGCCCCTCCCCTCTATCCCAAGCCACTCCCCTCCACAAGCCCCGCCCCATATCAAGCCCCGCCCCGACAGCCTCCTTCTGCATCCCAGAAGTGCACGCCCTCCCCTGGGGCTTGGGTGGGAGCTTTTCGAGGCATCCTGGACCCCCCTCTCTCCTGTGCCCCCATTCTAGTCTGTCCCCAAATGTACTTGCCAGGTGGACCCAGAAGCCCTGTGCCTCCTGACCTCCGTCCTGGCCCCTCCGGTCCTTTCCCGTGGCAGCCAGGACCCTCCCTGGCCTCACCCCTCCTGCCCCTCTGCTCAGACCCGCCACGCTGCCCCCAGGCCCCGCTCCTCCTGCTCCTGCCCCCACACAGTGGTCCCCCTCGGGTCCTCCCCCGTCCCGAGCCAGGGGGCTTTCCACTGGGGCCTCTGCTGCGTCTCTCCCAGGCACCACTCTCCGGCCCCCACCCAACTCCCACCTCACCCCCCACCTCACCCGCCGCGCGGCACCCGACTGTTCCACGTTCTCCTTTTCCACCTCTGATGACCTTTAGCGTCAACCTTGAGTTATTTCCTTGCCCTTCCAGGACGACCGCGAACTTCCACATGAATTACTCTCAGTGAAAATAACTGCATTCAGGACCATTTGTCACTGGCTGTCCCCTCCCCCTGCCACATAAGGGGATCTCTGTTCTGTTTGCTGATGTGCCCCAGGACCTTGGCACATCGTTAAGAGTCAATAAGTGGACGTAGTGAGATGGTGACTTACCAACGACTGTCACCCACACCAGGATCAAGCAGCTCACAGGGCACAGGGGGTGGGAGCAAAGCCACCCCATGGGGAGATGCCAGGGCGCCTGCGGAGACAAAGGGGCGTGAGTGCTGACTGGGCTCTGGCTCGCTCGCCCCACACAGCTTTCCCCGCCCTGGGCACTTGTGCCTCTGTCCCCAGGTCCCCAAGTTCACTGCACTCTGTAGACATCAGATGCCACCCAGATTGACAGGGCAGAGGCTCAGCCACTGGTCCCCTGTCCCTGGGATGTTTCTTCACGGGGCACCCTGGGAGAGCCGTCCCCACACACGCACGATGACTTCAAGTTTCAACACCAGCTGTGTCACTTACTGGCTGTCACCCTTAGGCCACCTGTGTTTCAGGGCCTGATCTCCCTCATCTGCCAAGTACTCTCCAGGAGACCCCCTCTCACTGGGGTGTGGCGGGGGTCCCATGCGCGGAAATGTGTGGCGCCCTTACGCGGTGACGGGGACACGGCGCAGGCTGGAGAAGTGTCCTCAGCCACCTGAGCGGGTTCCTGCTGCTGGACAACAGCGCCCCGGCCTGGCGGTCTGTGAAGAGCGGTGTGGTGCCCAGGTCGGGACAGTAGAGAGTCCAAGACCAGGCCAGGCCCTCTGTCTCCCCTCTCTGTCCCCTGTGGCTGTCCCCGTGGCAGAGGGACAGGAAGCTCCTCCTAAGGCCCTCGCCTCTCTTATGAGACACCTGGTCACTTCCCACGGGCCTCCTCGGTGTATGTCCCTGGGGATGCAGTTCCGACACCCAGACTTGGGGACACATTTAGCCCACGGCCCCTCTTCTTGTCCTTCAGAAAACGGCCCCGAGGCGGAACCCCAGGAGCCAGACGTCAACTCCAACTCCTTGTAAATGTGACGCACTGGCTTAGCGCCGCCCCCCGCCAGCCATGTGCCCCCAGGCCCAGTGTCCCCTCCCCACTTGGGTCTCTGTGTTGGGGTCTCCAGGTGGGCAGCTCGGGTTGGGGCACCTGCGTCTTGAGGTCTTGGGGACCCTCGGGCTTCTTCTCCTGCCGCCCAGGATGGCCCCGGAGGACCCCCAAGGTGTGCAGCATCGGGCTGGGCCTCGGGGTCGGCTTCCTGCCCCTCCAGATCCCTAACCCCTGCGGGAAGCGCCCGGCGACTCCGACCCTCGGGAGAGGCCACCGAGTGGGCCCCAGCCCTCCCACCCTGCCATGGGCCCTCCCAGCTCCAGGAATGAACTGCGCCCGCCACACTCGGGGCGCCTCCCCCACCCAACCTGCGTCTCACTGACACCCCCCCTCTTCCTGTCCTCTCCGAGCCCCCAGCCCCCACATCTGAAGGACACAGTGACACACGCACCTCCCTCAGGAGTGGTTGTCCCCGGGATGGAACCCAGGGCTGCCCCACCACTGAGCCATCCCCAGCCCTTCTAAGATCTCTCATTCAGAGTCGGGGTCTCGCTGAGCGGCTTAGGGCCTCGCTAACTGGCTGAGGCTGGCCTTGACCTGGCGATCCTCCTGTCTCAGCCTCCGGAGCTGCTGGGTTGCAGACGCCTGGCTGAACCGTCCCTGATAAGTCTCCAGCCCCACCCAGGGTCATTCATTGCAGTGGATGGTCACTCAGGCCCCGGGCACCTCCTAAGTACAGTCCATGATGTTGGATGGCGGGCCACATCCTGAGGACTTCACCGTGGGAACCACACAGACCTAGGTGGCTAGGTTCCTCCTGGTGGCCTCTGGAGGCCACCAAGAGACGGGAGAGCTGAGATGTCTGAGGCCCTGCTGGCGTCACGTGACAAACCGTTATACAGGCGAGCCCTCGGCCACAGTGACACACGGGAACAGAGGCGGCCACTGCCATTCCTCAAACACGCGCTCTGCCTCCGGGGGACCGGAGGTGTTGACACCCGCATCACCACGGAGCAGGGGAGGAGCACTGCCCTGGGCCAGCCTCCAGGGTGACCAGCGTGTTCTGCACAGGGAGGACTCAGAGCTCCTTAGGGAAAGTGCCAGAGGGGCCTTGAGGGACCAGGGGGACCTGCCACCAAGACCAGGAATCAGGCGGGACGGGCCAAGGTGGGCCCAGGGGAGGACAGGGAGGGACTGCAGCCCTGGGCCAGGGACAGCCAGAGAGAGGAGGCAAAGGTCCGCTGCCCCCCGCAGACCCCGAGGGCCACGGGTGGATGGGGAGGCGACGGTCGGCAGGACTGACCTCACGGAGACCCGCAGGCGCCGCTCAGCCCGCAGTCAGAGTGGCCACCCTAACGTGTGGGACAAGGAACCCCCGGGAGCCCTCTGTCTGCCCGTCTGTCACCCCCAGAGCCAGGGCAGCTGGGCGCGGGCCTGACACACACGCTGTGCCTGGAACTTCTCATTTTTACCTTTTGGTGCCAGGGGTTGAACCCAGGGAGGCTCCACCACTGAGCCACGTCCCCAGCCCTGGTTTGTTTGTTTGTTTATTTATTTGTTTATTTATTTATTTGAATAGGGTCTTGCTAAATTGCTGAGGCTGGCCTCAAACTTGCAATCCTCCTGCCTCAGCCTCCGGAGCCGCTGGGACTACAGACATGTCTGTCCCACTGTGCCTGGCTCTGTAACTGTTTCTAGAACAGATTCACATTGGATAGGACGTGGGGTCAGCCCCGGGGTGGGAGGAGGCGGGACATCTTCCCCAAACCCCCATTTGCCCTCCTGGCTGAAAGTCACACTGAGGATCAAGGAATGGGGTGTGAGCAGGGTGTGGGCCGCCGGGTCCCCGATGCCCGTGTCCTCCACGCGGCCCCAGTGACTTTCATGCCCACAGGTTCACCCCATGCTCACTGTGTCCTGCGGCAGAAGACGCAGAGGCGTCCCATTAGCCAGCCCTCATTCCGGATGACAAGAAAACAGAGAAGTTGGGATGCAGTTCGCGGTCACACAGCAGGACCAGCACCGTGAGGTCTACCAGAGAGGGCCGGGTCGTCAAGGGCCCCCCTCAAGGCGTGGGGTGGCTGCGTTTAGGGGAGCCAGGGCCCCATGCGGTGCCAGAAGAGGTCTCGCCCTGCCTCGCAGGGAGCAGAGGACTCAAGGAATTAGGATAAACGGCTGCCCGGGACCAGGGTCAGGCCCGTGGCCAGACAAGTTCAGAGATTCCTGGTGGCGAGGTCTCCCTCCTGGGCCACGGTCCTCCTGGGCAGGGAGGTCCGGATGGGGTCAGGGCGGAGCGGGGCTGGCCCACGGCCTCCTCGGGCTCAGCCAAGTCTCTGTGCAAACAACCCCGGCTGGTCCAGTGCCCGTGCAGACGCTTGCTCAGGGCTTGGGCAGCGTGCCTGCGTGGAGCGGGTCCAAGAACCTGCCAGAGGGCGGCTGTCCCCACTTTCTGGATAAAGAAACTGAGGTCAGAGAGGTCAAGTGCCTTGCGGGCTGGCTCCCACAGCTGGCCGGAGGGCAGGGCTAGCATCAGAACCCCAGTCCGTCCGCTTCTGAGCCCGAGGTGCATGGCGGCACAATAGTTCCTGCAGCTTCCCCCAGAACTGCAGGCTGGACCTCGGAAGGTGATGTGAAACGAGCTGGATAAACCAGAACCGGACAGCAGCAGAACAGCTGGGGGTGTTCATTTTAATGAGGCTGCAGCAGTTTAAGAAAAAAAAAAAAAAGTCACCTGAGGTCCTATGAATAGAGGTCTAAGATCCAGCACAAAGGAGGTAAGAGTGTCCAACTGTGTGTGCCTGGCAAATGACGGCGGCTGTGATCACAACCAGCACTGAGAGGCCGTGACACCCCAGAAAGTCTTTACCTACGTCCTTCAGCCCCGTCCTTCACCTAACACACAGTGTCTACCACACGCCAAGTTTTCTTCTAGTTGTTTTTCGCGTCTTAGCTCGTTTCCATTCGAAACAGAAAGCGGGTCCCGTCACTTTCTCCTTTTCCTGATGAGACAGAAAGGTGAAGTGACCTGCCTGAGGCAGCCCAAGTGTGACCGGGTTAGGATTCGAACCCAGCACTCAGGCCCCTCAACCTCTCTCACCCTCAGTGTTCCGGGTCACTGAACCCCATCTGCGTCTCGGATGCCATATGAGCCCTCTCCCTAGCAGGCGCACGCAGTTAATACTGCTCTCTGTTCAGGGGTTCAGGGATCCCCCAAAGCCCAAGTGTGGACTCCAAGTCAAGGTCCCCTCCGCTGGGCAGTGACAGCCATGAGGGTCTTCTGGCAGGAGAGTGACATGATTTTTTCAAAACCCGTCCTGGGGCTGAGCGAGGTCTCCAGGGAAGGGCAGTTAGCGGTCTCTGCAGACCCTTGCCACCCCCTGTCTCCCCTGTGGCCAGAGACGTTTTTCAGCCATGCACCATAGGTAAGAGCCTTCGTATATAAAGAGATCTTACAAATCAACAAGACAAACACTCCTTTCAGAAAAGTAGGCAAAGGACATAAATGGTTCATGAAAAAATTGATGCTCGGAGATGTGAAACAGCCACCTGCTCGTCTGTGAAGCTCAGAGCGTAAAAGGTAGCTAGTCAGACGTTACGCATTTGTCTGTGCATATATTTTTGGCCTCTCCCAGCCCCTGCCACCCTCTAAGTTTCCCTTTGATCCTCCCTCCCTGCCCCCCAAGCCTCCAGGGGCCCTTGGAGCCCTGACACAGCCCAGCTCCTTCCTCCCCGGAAACCCCTGCCACCTGCCAAGTCAGCCTTCCCTGACCCCAGCCCCATCTGCCCGGGGCTCTCTCCTGAAGTCTGTCACCCCACTTTGTTGATTTCTGTCACTGCTTATCACCATCTCTGATCACATTCGTGAGGTTAAGCGTGTGAGTGTCGATCTGATTTCAGGATGTGGACGGCGAAGATTGACAGATCTGGTGGCAGAGAACGTGTTCAACTTCCCTACATCAAAAGAAGGGAAAAGGGGCTGGGGGTGGAGCTCAGGGGTGGAGCATTCGCCCGGCCTGGGTGAGGCTCTGGGTTCCCTCTACTGTATCAGGACAACGCGGCAAGGAAAAGATCAGGAAAAGGTAGCCCTGCACCATGTGTAAGAGCCTTCATATATAAAGAGACCTTACAAATCAACAAGACAAACACCCTCTAAGAAAAACAGGCCAAGGTCATAAATGGTTCACGAAAGAAGTCGATGCTAGAAGAGGTGAAATAGCCACCCTCGAGATGCTGCTCCATGGTGAAATTGAGAGCGTAAAGGATAGCGAGTCAGACATTGGTCTAGGCATACGTTTTTGGTCTCTCTCTATGAGAATGTGAGAGGGCAGAAATGAGGGCAGAAATGTCTCCCCCGGTCATTGCTTTGTCCCCAGTATGGACAGCCGAGCATGACACCTACAGACCACGTGCTCCGTCAGCACCCATCAGTGAGTGAGTGGGTGGTAAAAACTCAGCAACGACACTCCGTCATCTGTTTTAAAACCAAGACCACCTACCAGGCTCCTGCCTGTAATAACTGCAGTACGTGGTGCTGCTTCTGGGTTCCGAGTGCGCACAGTGCATCCGTCACTAGGTTCTTACAGTCCTGTGAGGTGGGTGCCATTAACACCCTATTTACAGATGAGCCGTCGGAGGCCCAGAGAGGTCAGAACACCTTCTCGTGGTCACACAGCAGGAGGAACCCAGGCAGCGTGGCTCCGGAGTCCAGGAGCCTGCCAGGGCCCCTGGATGATGCTCCGATCAGATAGAAAAAGTGAGGCCAGAGAGGGCAAGGGACAAGGTCAAGGTCATGGAATTAGGAAGCAGCCAGGTCAGTAGACACCCCGCCACTCACTCTACAAAAGCATCACCAGGAGGTGAACCGCGAGCCTTGGGGGGTCACAGGGTCCGGGTGCCTGGTCTTGGCCCCCCTTGGCTGGAAAGCCTGTCCCCGGACGGGCGGGTCCTGGACAGGAAGCAGCCAGCGTGGCGGGTAGCACTTTGCAGAGGAAGTGGCGGCGGACTGCGGGTGGCCTTGGAGCGCTGACCCCTGGGCCTCCCCTGGGGCTGGCCTGGAGTCCCTCCGCCTGCAGGACAGCTGGGCGGGCTGGCCAGAGGCCAAGGACACACTGATCCCGGGGCAGCGCCTGACCAGTTCCCAGAAACGGCCACCACGTTGGCGCCCCCCTCCCGGGTGCTGAGCCCCGCCAGGTGCCCGCGCGCCCTCAGCTCCGCCCACCTGGCCACAGCCCCGTCCTGCTGCCCACCGCCCAGCGGACAGAGGTCAGCCCCTCCCTGGGCACCTGCGTCCCCTCGCAGGCCCCCCCCCCTGCTCTTGTGGCAGGAGTTTTCTGAACACCTACTGTGTGCAGGTGGCAGCAATGCCACCACCACTCAGTGGTCCGTCCGTCCCTTTCTTGTCACAGGTACTTGGGGCAGACGGAGGCCCCTGTGCATTTTGAGGGGACACAGAACAAGGCTTTTAGGGTCCCTGGGCTGGGTGCACAAAGGGCCAGGGGTGGAGGTGGCCGGGGACGGGGCTCCCAGGGGCGGGGGGCAGAGGGACGAGGGGGGCTCCCCGGGGACGGCTGGCAGCTTGCTGTGGGGGGTGGTGGGAGCCAGGACGAGGATCCGGTGACTCTGGGGGTAGGGACTGCGGGGACCCAGCCTCTTGGGGCTCAGGTGGCCCTGGGTGGGGGACCGCCTGGTCCTAGAGGGTCAGGTCTCTCCGAGGGGTCCCCAGAGTCTTAGCCCCCCCCCCCACGGTGCGATCATCAAACCCAGTGACAGAGTCTGCAGGGTCCTGGGAGGGAAGCGGGTGGAGACCAGGGGCCTCCTTCACAGGACAGGGCCCGGGGGCAGATTGTCACGCTGAAGCGCGGGGCTCTTCCTGTTGGCCTCAGACTGGGGGCCGGGCCCCGGGAAGCCCCAGGGGACCCCCCCCCACTGGGGTCCTGGCCGTCAAGCCCCACCCTGAGCCTGCGCTGAGGAGCGGTGCCCAGGCCACCCAGGGCCACTCCTGCCCGCCCGCTCCCTGTGCCCGGCTCACGGCGGCCTGCTGGGCACCGCGTCCCCTACTTACGCTCAAATCCCCGGCTCCTGCGCACAGTGGGGCGCCTCCCCTGCGCTGTCCCTCCCCCCCCCAGGCCGCCTCCCCCACCCCCTGGCCGCTGTCCCCAGGGCTGGAATTTTCCGCCTGGCAGCTGCATGAACACTGCCCGGTTCTGGCCGGGAGTCCCCTGCCGCAGGCACAGGGCTGGGCTCCCCTCCAGGCGGCCGGGTGGCATTTCCCGGGCGTCCTCCACAGCCCAGGGGCAGGGACCAGGAGGCTGGCACCAGGAGCTGATGGCACAGTGGCCAAGTGACGTTGGTTCCTGGTGGACAAGCCCCCAGTGCCCCTGTGTGTCCCGGGTCCCACTGGCCACTAGCGGCCGTGCCCTGAGCCCCGCAGCACGGGTCCCTACCCCCCCCCCAAAGAGCAACAGCTTCTGTCACCAGCTCAGGTGCTCAGGAGCCCTGGACCCTCACTTAACCACCTGACCCTGACCAGAGGAGCACAGCAGGTGGGTTGACAGCATCCTCATTGTAAAGATGGGAAATGGAGGCCCAGAGAGGTCCAGGAACCTGCCTGAGGATGCACAGCCCGTAAATAGTGGGGCTGGGATTCGAACCGAGAAGTTCTAATTCTGGAGTCCTCGGTACTGTGCCCAGCACCCAGGACGCATTCACAGACTCGGTCCTCTACTACCCGCCTCTGTTTGCCCCTCTGAGTAAGCCCAGTGTGGAAGATGGGGCCCACATTCCCCCGGGCACAGAAGAAGAGACTGAGGTTCAGCGGGGTCAGAAATTTCCTGCGATGATGAAGCAGGAAACTGTCAGTCAGGACCGGAGCTCTGTCACTGCTCGCCCAGCCCTCGCCCGGAGAGCGTCTGTGTCAACGTGAGCAGGACTTTGCCCCTGGCCAGCCCGGAGCCAGGGACGTGTGGCCACAGATCAGAGTTCCCTGTTTGCGTGCCGCCTGGCGAGGGGGAGGTGCTGTCTCTGGGTTCTTCCTGTTATCTCACCCGCAGTGCTCCTAGCCTGGGAGGGGAGACCCAGACACGGAAGGCCTCCACGTGGGCAGGGATCCCAGAGCATCGAGGACCCAGAAGCACGCCCCGGGGACTAGGTGCATGCTCCACTCTGATTGGCTGAGAGATCCTACAAGCTGGGGTCCACTCAGAGCCTCGGTCTCCTCATCTGGGTGAGGGGAACAGGATCATTTGCTTCACTGGGTGATCGCAAGGAGGCAAAGAGACCATGGCGTGGTGGGGGAGGCCTAGGACAGCGTTGGTGGAGTTGACGTTCGCCATCACAGCCCAGGCTGACGGGTCTCAGGGACACAAGTGTCTTCCTGGGAAGCAGGCCAGGCTCAAAAGGGTCTCAGGGTCACAAGTGTCTTCTTGGGAAGCAGGCCAGGCTCAAAAGAGCACGCGGCTTCATTTGTACTCAGCTTAAAAGGAGAAAGAGCTTTCCTGGGGTTAGAGGTCAGGCGGGTGACCTGGGGGAGGGGGTTCAGCCAGAGGTGGCAGCAGGGGACCTTTGCAGGGGCCGGTGAGCTACTGATTCATACAAATGCCCCCGCTTTTACCCCCTCTGTGCTCTGCACTCACAGGTTGCAAGAGAAAGGCAAAGAGCCGGGCAGAGGCTGGCGCCATGGCACACGCTGTAATCCCAGCAGCTTGGGAGGCTGAGGTAGGAGGATTGCAGGTTCGAGGCCAGCCTCAGCAATTTAGTGAGGCCCGATCTCAAATTAAAAAAAAAAAAAAAAATTAAAGGATGTAGCTCAGGGGTAAGGCTCCCCTGGGTTAGATCCCCAGCACCCAAAATACATAGATAAATAAATAAAAATATTTTTGAAAAGCCTGAAAAAGACATTGCTTGCAGTCTCAGCCACTCAGGAGGCTGAGGTGGGAGGCTGAGGTGGGAGGCTGAGGTGGGAGGCTGAAGCGGGAGGCTGAGGCGGGAGGCTGAGGCAGGAGGATGGCGTGAGCCCAGGAGTTCTGGGACAGCCTGGGCCACACAGTCTCTTAAGAAAAAAAAAAAATCAAAAAAACTAAACTTAAAGAAAAACAGCTCCGCAGGAAGGAAGCCGCGGGGCCTGCGGTCCAGGGAGTGGGGCAGTCGGCACCTGACCCTGAAGCGCGGCGCCTGCTCTCCTCCTGGGCACAGGCCCGGGGCTGCCCGTCTCTTGGTTTTTGGAAAGCAGCTGGACTCCGCCTGCTTTCGAGTGTCGTCCTTTTATTTTATGTTATTGTTGGGTCCTGGGGATTGAGCTCAGGGTCACTGTCCCCTGAGCCCCTCCCCAGCCCTGTTTGGCATTTTATTTGGAGACAGGGTCTCACCGAGTTGCTGAGGGCCTCGCTTTGGCAGAGGCTGGCTTTGGACTCGCGATCCTCCTGCCTCAGCCTCCCGAGCTGGGACCACAGGGGTGCCCCTCGGCGCCCGTTTACATGAGTCATCTTGATGGCCCCGAAGTCCCAGCGTGTGGCCCCCGTGTGGCTACAGTCACCAGCTGGTGCCCTCTGGGGTGGGGGTGGACTGTCCCGAGACACTAAAGGCCCTCGGCGGGGGGGGGGAAGGGCGGGGATGGACCCCCTGCAGCCCAAGCCCTGGCGCCTGAGAACGTTCCAGGCCGCCCCCCCCCCACTCTCTGGTTGCCATGGCGATGTCCCTGAGCTGCGCCCCGGGTCCCAGGGGGTCCCTAAACCTCTGGAAGCCCACGGCCCCCTCCCCACTGGGGAGCCCTCCTCACAAACCAGCCCCTTCCTGCCCCACCCAGGGGTCCCCAGACCTGCCCCAGGCTGCCCCCTCCCCACTCAGGTGGCTTCCTCCTGAGGACGTCCCCGGGGCCTCGGTCAGCCTTCCTCTGTGCCCGGGGGTGGGGCTCTGCCGCCCACCCACGGCCTGGTGACACGCTCACCCATGACCTACTGCACCTGTGACCGGTCTGCACGGGGCTGTTCCCAATGCCTTTCGTACTCCTTTTCACGTTTATATGTGTTTTTATTTTATCTGGCTGCGCTGAGATCAAACCCGGATTGAACTCGTGACCGTCTTAGCTGAGAAGCCCAACAGGAGCCCGGGTGAGATACCGTGGCCACCAGGTAGGAACGCGGGTTGCATCCACAAAGGTCTACACTCCAGGTCCAAGGAGGCCAGTGCTCTATCCCTGAGCCAGCCCCACCCCCAGCCCCGCCTACCATATTGATTTTCAGGAAAACCTGGAGAGAAAGGCAGGTCGGGTGACACCCCGCCTCAAGGAAGAAGAAACCAGAGTCCACCAGGAGGACCATCTGCTGGAGATTATGGCCACGCACAGAGGCTAAAATGCGAGCCTTGTTTCTATAAAACTCATCTGATGTCCCGGGCTGTGCACGTGGGAGGCTGAGGCAGGAAGGTCACTAGTTCATGGCCAGCCTCAGCGACTTAGTGAGGCCCCGAGCGGCTCAGCGAGCCCCTGTCTCAAAAAAATTAAAAAGGGCTGGGGAGGGGGCTCAGGGGGTCAGCACCCCTGGGTTCAAAGCCCAGGACCAAAAAGAAAGCCAATCTGGGCAGACTGGGGGCAAGCAAATTCCTACCACTTTGGGGCTGAACCAAAAAAAGTAAAGAACTGAGAAATTAAATAAGAAAAATGCAAATCAAGATAACACAAAGGGGCTGGGCACGGGCTCAGCAGCAGGGCTCGCCCGGCACGTGCGAGGCACCAGGATTGACTTCGGCACCACATGAAAATGAACAAAATAAAGGCATAAAAAGTGACATGTCTGTTAGAAAATTTAAAAAAGAAAAATAACACAGAGAGGAGTAATACTGATATTAAATACGATGGGATTCAGCCAGGCGTGGTGGCACACCCCTGTGATCCTAGCCGCTTGGGAGGCTGAGGCAGGAGGACTGTGAGTTCCAAGCCAGCCTCAGCCATAGTGAGGCCCTCAGCAACTCCGTGAGACCCTGTCTCTAAGTAAAATACAAAATAGGGCTGGGGATGGGGCTCAGAGGTCGAGGGCCCCTGGGTTCAATCCTCAGAAACCTAACCCACCCCCCAAAAAAAGAAAAAAGATGGAATTCGAGACATTGAGGCAGAAAAGGGAGAACGTGGAGGTTTGTAGTGATAAGAGGAGCAGTTCTCCAAGGAGGCGTGAGAGTCACGCAGCTTGCTCTACCCCAGGGCTCTGTGCCCGCAGCACGGCTCCAAAATGAAAGCGGAAAATCAGCAGAAGTCCCAGGAGCCGGGTTCAGATCCTCCAGTGCAGAAAGACACAGAGGAACCCAGAAACAGAACAACGCGATTAGCGCCCCTGAGCTCATGGATGCGGTTCTAGAACTTTACACACCACAGAAAAATGCATCCTTTAAAAGTACAAGAGGAACATGCAGAAAAAAAATGACCTGAAAACCCTACAGAGACCTCAGCAAATCCTCCGCCGTCGGGAGGGAAGTTGCATATCTTGATCTCAACGATCATCATGACCCAATTTCAAGATCAACAAAATGACTTAGAAAACAACCCCCAATATTTTAAAAGCCCATGACACTTTCAATAACTCTTCAAAAGGAAATCGAAAGGGACATTATAAACTATTTGGATGGTGGAGGGCGGTGGGACCAGAGTTATCAAAGGAAGCCAAAGCAGCATTTCAAGTCAAAATCATAGCCATTCAGCCCGAAATGGAGTTAACTAGAAAAGAAGAAACCCTGAAAGCAATGGTTAGCCTCCAACAAGGAATCTCAACAAAGAAGGATCTTTGATGGGCAGACACTCATGTAGAAGAAAAAGATGGAGGTTTCAGTTATGAGCCCAATATAAGCCCCAATTGGGACGTAGCTGCTACAAAGCATGGCTGCAGATTGCATCAACGAAGATACATGCTCTAGCTCCAAGGAGGTCACAGTCTCCTCTTGTCTGACTGGAAAGGCTTTGGAAGAGGCTACGGCTAAACTGAATTATGTCCCAAGCCAGACTATAATCATCTCTTCAGGAGGATTGCAAGTTCAAATCGAGGCCCTAAGCAACTCGGTGAGACCCTGCTAATTAGAGGAAGACTTATAGGAAGCGTAGTTCTGCACGAGCCGCGGGTGTGTGTTCTGAGAGAGAGAGAAATCCAGGGCTGGGGAGGAAAGAGGGAGTCACTACCCCTAAGGGGCAAGAACTAGACAGAGCCAGAAACTGGGAGCTCCCCAAAGCTCATTTGGCTCAATCTCAGGAAAGATGCTCCCCAGCTGCTCAGCTGTGGAGTCCACGGCCTCTGGAGGCCGGCCTCTGCGAGATGGAGGGGAGGCCCAGCAGGATGGGCACCCCTCCCCCGCCAGTTTCACTTCCTCTTTCCAGGAGACAGAGCCCTTCCCTGGCTACCCCAGGAAAACCTCAGGGCTCCCCAAGTTCTCTAAATCCGATGAGGCACCCCCTTATTTCCAACCAAGAAACTGGTCAGGGCTGCTCCCCGGGCTGGCGGGAGGAGGCCGGGGTGGGAGGAGGAGGCCGGGGTGGGAGGAGGAGGCTGGGGTGAGAGGCGGGGGCTTCTGGGTCAGCGGCCCCGGCTCTGAACCAGACTCTGCCTGTGACTGTGGCAGTCAGTGAGTGTCCACCCAGGCCACCCTAGGGAACCGGGAGCCATGCCCTGCTCACCCCCAGGACTCCTCCCTGCCTGGTCCCTGACCTGGAGCCCAGCCTCGGCTCTCCTCGGCGCCCTCTGCCCTCTGCTTTTGAGCATGGGGTGTTGCTCAGCTCAATTACCACCTGTAAAACTATTGGGGGACCCAGTGCCACAGATTGCCAGGTCCAGCCAGCAACTGCGACAGCCACTCACCTACCCCTCTCCTGCGCACTCACTTCCACCCAACCCCACCCACTTCTTGGTCTGGAACAAACCCCACCAAGCCCGTTCCACCTCAGGACCTTTGCACGTGCCGTTCCCGCTGCTGCCTGGTTCCCCCTCTGTCCACAGAGCCACGTGTCTTGGGACTTCCAGTCGCAGCTCCCTCCTGGGTGTCACCTTCCCCACGAGACTGTCAACCCCACGAGGGCCCTGGCTTCTGGGTCACTCTCCATGGTGTCCCCAGTCCCTGGTCTGTCTGTGGCGTGAGCATGAGCCCCCAGCCTGCTGCGGCTGCCACCCAGGACACGTGAGAGCTGGTTGTTGTCACTGTGTCCACGGGCTGTGCCGGCTGCAGGCTGCAGGCTCTTAGACCCAGCCCCAGGCCCGCCCCCCAGGCCCTGGCCAGGCTTCCCGGCCTCTGCCAGCACCCACTTCCTCCCTGTCCAGATGTGGCCCAGCGGGAGATGGCCTGGGCGGGAGGCCACGGCTCTGGATCTCTGAAGCGGCCCAGAGAAGGTCGGGAGGCCCTTGGGGGCCCAGGGGGAGGATGAGTCAGTCTGAGCCGAACCTGAAACCTCAGGACTTCCTCCACGCTTCCTGGAAAGGCAAGAACTGGCACCTCAGACGCAGCTGTGCCCGCAGCCCGGGTGGCCCACGCCAGCCGGAAGAGGGGTCCCTGGCCCTCCTGGGGTCCCTCCCGGGGCCCCCTCTTGCCCAGGCCTCGTCTCTTGTCTCTCAAATGCCACCTCCTCCCAGAGGTTCTCCCCGATGCCACCTGTGCCCGGCTTGACCTCGGTCCCTGGCCCAGGATGATGGGGGTCCCGACCCTCATGGGGAATCCAGGATCAGAATCTCAGGATGCAGAAGAGCCTTGGGGCTCTGCAGCAGCACCCTGCACCCTTCCCGTGAGCACCAAGACATGGGTGTCGAGCCAGGGGCGAGGCCGAGGCCCGCAGAGCCGCACGGTTGGTCCAGGACACGATTTGCTTCCAAATAAGTTACGACAAACTCAATTTTCTGAGCTCCTGGGCTCCGGAAGGACAGATTAAGGTCGTGGATCAGTATGCATCTACTGTTTTTGCTTAATGCCCGTCTGACCTGCAGGGCAGCAAGGACCCGGTCTGACGCCCTGTCACCAGCACCTGGCACATCCAGGTGCTCAGCAAACCCTCGAAGAAGAAATGAACGAGGCAACCAGGTGCTGGACCCGGAGCTGAGACTCCATCCCAAAAGGAGAGAGAGAGAGCACTCGCCGAGCCCCTTCCACAGGCAAGGTGTCTGTAAACACTAGAGAGTTTTTATGGCCGGATGCACACCTGTCATCCCAGCAGCTCGGGAGGCTGAGGCAGGAGGATCGAGAGTTCAAAGCCAGCCTCAGCCAAAGTGAGGTCCTAAGCAACTCAGTGAGTCCCTGACTCTAAATAAAATACAAAATAGGGCTGGGGATGTGCCTCGGTGGTGGTGTGCCCCTGAGTTCGATCCTCAGTACCAACCAACCAACCAGTAAAAACCCTATCCCATGAACACTCTCATTCCAAATACCCATGACAAACAAAGGGAGGCTCAGAGAGGTTGAGCAACTTCCTCAGGATGGCACAGCTAGGAAGCAGCAAGCTAGGGCCCCTGTCTTTGAACCTGTGCCCTTCTTTCTGCCTCAGAGACCCAGAGCAATCTGCTGGGAAACCCAGCGAATCCTGAGGGATGCAGCTGGCCCGTGGCCTCCGCAGGACCTCACCCCTCCTCTGGGTCAAGTCTGCACAGCGTCCCAGCAAGCCCCAGCCTCCGCCCTTCCCTGCCCAGCAGAGTCTGGCCAAGCGTGCCTGGGCAGGTCTCCACCGTGCCACCGAGTCCCTGGTGGCACCAGCAAACTGGCGACCAAATGGGAAAGATCGGGGGCTGGGAGGGAAGGTCGGGGTGAATCCTCCGTCATTCTCAGATGTGGGAACCTGGGCAAGGCCCACCCGTCCCTGGGCCTCAGTGTCCTCGTCTGCCAAACGGGTCAACTCAGCCGCCATCCCTGGGGTTCCTGGGAGGCGCAGAGGCCGCCGATGCGTCTATTTAACAAGCACACAGTGCTGGCAGGGTCTCAGGCTCCGTTCCGTATGTCGGCCACAGTGGGACTCACGGGATCCTCACTGCCGTGGCCTAAGCCACGTCTGTCCCCATGTCCCCAGTGGAGACTGGGGTTCCCAGAAGCAAGCTACATGGTCAGTAGCAAAGCCAGTCTTAGAACCTGGGGGACCAGGCTCCTAACCTCTGAGCTCTACTTTCGGGCAGGTACGGACAGACGGAAACACTCACGGTGGACCTACTGTGTGACGGGAATTGCACTGCATGGGTTTTGCAGAACTGGGGGGATGGAGCAGGGCCTCCCGCATGCCAAGCTGAGCCGTCCGCAGCCCCGTGTTAAGACACCCTCATGAAAACCCTATTCCTACTCTTGTGAGGAAGCTCTGTCCCAGATGCAGTAGGGGCTGGTGGCCAGCTAGTCCCAAAGCCATCAGGTCCCCATTCCCCCAGGGGGTGGTGAGGACTGGGGGGGAGGGGGACTGGGGAAGCGGCTCTCTTCTCCCTCCTTGGACACTTAATGTCCCCTCCCCTGCAAACTCAGGAGGCCGAGTGCCTTCGCTGCGGCCACGCCTGGGCTTTCTGCGACATGGTGACTGCTGTCTGAGGCCTATCAGCCACTGAGTCACTGCGCAGACACTGGGAGGCCTTGGGTCCCCAGACCTGCCAATAACCGGGCCTGTGGAACTGGGGCAGTTCTCTGGGGGTTGGTCCTCCCCACGGGCCCCTCCAGACCCGGAGCAGGGCGGGGCCCAGGAATCTGCCGGACTCTGATGGCTAGCCACCGCACTGACCCGGCTGCTGGGCGGCCCCACCTTCCCCTGCTTTGGACTGGCCCCTCCTGCTTCCCAGAGCAGACCCAGGAGTGCCCTGGGAAGGAAGCCTGTCCGCCTGCCTGGGGCGAGTTGGGCACACCTGCTGGGGCCCCTCTGCCCAGGAGGCCCTCCTCAGCACTCCCCCCCACATCCACAGACGGGGGGGGGGGGGGGTGGGCTGCTTCACAGCCAGCGGTGCCCAGGCCCCGGGGGCCAGGCAGGAGCTCGGGGCTGCTGGCCAGGCCACCCCCACCCCATGCTGGGCCCCTGTGCCCTCGTCCGGGTCATGGGCTGTAGCGGTCTGGAAGCCCCTGGCTGCTGGGGGCACCCTGGGCGGACTTGCGGCTCAGCCCCGGGGTTTCCCCTCCGACTGTAGGAAGGGACTGACATCCCTGCAAACGCCCAGGCTCCTAAAAGGCCACCTGCGGTGGGAGAAGCCAAAACCAGAGCCGCAGCTCGCAGAGGCCTGGGGAAGGGCAGGGAGTCGGATTCCCCGGGCAGGGTCAGCGCTGGCCTGGGGCACTCTCTGAATCCCAGCCTGAAATCGCGGGTCCTGGGTCGGGCCTGGTTCTGAGAAGCGCCGACCTCACTGAAAGAGAAAGAGACGGCGCGGGGGCGGAGCGAGAGCCCGGTTCCCGGGCACCGCGGACCTGAAGGCAGGGAAGGGACCCGGGAATCTCCATTTTACAAAATTCCCCGGGAGGATCCGCTCCTGCGGTGGTTTCGTGCCCTCGGCGGGGAGCTGGGACGCCCTGGCGGCTGGCGCTGGGCCCCGGGGTCCGGTCCGATCGGGCTCCCGGACTCGGCGGTGGGCGGCACCTCGGGCAAGTTAGGCGACCCCGGAGCCTGCGCGTCCCCGTCGTCGGTTAAATGACCGTGACAGATCGCACCGACCGCAGAAACCTGCTCGCGGTTTCGCTCCGTGCCTTCAGCGCTCGGGACAGAACCCGAACCAAGTCCCCTGGAGAGGATCCCTGTGGCCCGGTCCGTGCGACACCGGATCCCCGGACCTGGCGCCCGACTCCGCGGTCCTCCCGGCTCTCCCCACCTCCGGCTGACCTCCCGAGCGCAGAGCAGGGCGACGGTCCGGGGCGCAGGGCTGCGTGGCCCCAGACCGCCCTAACCCCACGCTCGCGACATGGCCAAGCCCCCGACGGGGGCTGCGCCTTTCGGGACTCGCTGGGTGCCCGAGCACCAGGGCCAGCCTCCCCGGGCCAAGTGGACGGACCCCCGAGGCACGCGGGGAGGAACAGGCTTGGGCTTCCACCGGGGCCCCAGCGGGCAGACGTTCCCCGCGCGGAGTCGGGACAGTCCCCGAGGTCCCCTCCGCCCGGGGACCCAGCCTTTCCCGGGCGCCCGAAGCGCGTCCCTGACGATCGCCCCGCGCTCCGATGCGCGCGGTCCCGGGGTCCTACCTGTGCGCCCCTGCTCCATTCGCTGTGCCGGCGCCCAAGCGGGAAGAGGCGACACTGGGCTGCCGGCCCTGGCCCGCGCCGTGCGGGGTTTTCCTAGGCTGGGGACCCGCCCGCCCGTCTTCCTGCGCCCCGCCCCGCCAGGGCATTTGCATGCACCGCCCCGCCCCGCCCAGAGCATTTGCATGTACCGCCCCGCCCCGCCCAGGGCATTTGCATGCACCGCCCCGCCCCGCCCAGGGTATTTGCATGCACCGTCCCGCCCAGGTTATTTGCATGCGCCGCCCCTCCCGGCCCCGCCCCTAGCCTGGCAGCCTCGGGGTGGAGGGAACCGAACTGTGCCCCTGTCACCGTCCGTGAGAGTCACCGTCTCCCATTCAGCAGCCGAGGTCGCCCTCCGCGGACCCAGAGCCCCGCAGTGGTCCCCTTGCCCTGGGGACAAAGTGCGAGCTGCAACCAGGCCTCCCAGGTTTAGCTGGGGCCTGTCTCCTGCCCCATCCCCCTGCCCGCCAGTCCCCTGGACACATCTCTGCGGAGGGGACCCTTGCGTTCGGGGCTGAGGTCTGCGCAGTCCGACCCCCTCCCCTTTCCCAGCAGCGCGGCTTCCAGGTGCCAATGTTTGCTCTTTCTCTGGGCAAATGTTGGCCGAGCGCCCGCGCTGGGAAAATGCAAAGAGCAGAACAACCTTCAGTCCACGGTGGTCAGGGCAACCGTGGGCTCTGGGCCAGCCTCCGCGGTCCCCGCACTTCCCCCTCCTCGGGATCACCTGTGAGGACGGTCACCGCTGCCATCCATTTAGAGTAGGGAAACTGAGGCGCGGGGCTGGTAAGACCTTTGCTCAGAGGAGCTGGGATCGGAACTCAGGCTTCGCAGCCGGCTAGGTCACCGGTGGCCACAGGAGCCCAGATGGAGCCAGACGGTAGGGAAGGCAAACAAACCTGAACCAAGTATTTCAGCTGATGAAAAGTTCTAAGAAGAAAAGTAAAATAAAACAAAAAAGGGATCTATCTATTAGGGGTGATGAGGCAGGCCAGGGAAGGCCTCTCTGAGAAGGGTACAGAAATGCTGAAGAGGCCCTGGAGAGAGAGCATATCTTAGAAAGCAGGGACAGCAAGTGCAAAGGCCCTGGGGTGGGAATGAACTTAGTATAGTGGATAGTGGAGCTTCAATGGCTCAAAGCCAGGATAGCAGTGGAGCTTTGAGAGAGGTGAGAGGGAAAGAGAGATGAGGTAGATTCAGGCTGCACAGGACAGGAAGGCCAGAGAGTAATTTGACCCTTGTCTTCAAGGAGCTTCTAGCCCGATGGTGGAGGTGAACCGCTCAGAGACAGGGAGGGCGCAGAGGGATCAAGCCACATGGGGGAGGGTGAAAGCGGTGGAGCTGGGGTGGGTGAAGGTCATCTTCCTGGGGGACAGGTCACAGCACTTGGATCATTCTTTCAAGCACTCACTCTGACTTGGCCCTTCTGTGTGCCTCACCCTGTGACAAATGCAGATGAGGAAGAGACCCAGGCCCTGCCTCTGGGACCTCAGGACCACGTGGGCAAGACCCAGTATTGGGAGTCAAGGTTGGCTTCCTGGAGGAGGTGGCCTCTGGTTGGGGACCCCAAGCATCAGTGGGGATGAGGGAGGAGACAGAGGACAGGTGGAGGGGGCGGCAGGGCGAATAACGGGGGTGAGACGTGCTGTGGGGACATGGGGGACCCACCACCCTCCAGCCTTTATGTATGGACCCCTCGGTGTGCCAGGCCCTGGGCTGGGGTCGGGGACAGTGAGAAAGACACGGCTGGGCTTCCTGGGCCTGGGGGTCGGCCGGGCAGGTGACAGGCACCATCACACCTCGGAGGGAGTACAGTGACCCGGCTGAGTGGGACAGGCCTGGGGAGGGCTTTCCTTCCAAGAGGAGCAGGACCGTCCAGTCCAGGGGTGACCCCCACTCCCGTCCCCACCCCCACACCCCGCCCGTGGCAGCCCCTCCCCTCACTGCCCTTCACCTGTGCACCGGGGACCCCGGCGGTCTAGACCCGACCCTGCAGGTCCCCTCCTTCAGATGGAATCTTCTGGGGTCCTGAGTTGGGGGTCTGAGTCGGAGCCCAGTCTCACTGGGAAGGCAGCCAAAGCCCCCCTTGGTCGTCCCTCGGGAGTCTGTCTTCTGAGTCTTTCAATCACCCTTCGCTACCTTCCCGCCCGTCACCTGTGTCTGGGTGCCCGCTCTGCCCCCCCCCCCCTGGGCTGTGTGGCTCGGCCGAGGGGGTCTCCCTCAGGGGGCCCCACCATCCTCTCCGTTCTGTGGAGTCGCGCTGGACCCATCTCCTGGGGCTCCCTCAGGGGGACTAGCGAGGTGCACTTGACGGTGCTTAGAACAGCGCCCACTGTGCCTTGGGCCCTTGGTAAATATTTATTAGGGCAGGGATAAGAAACACTTAATCAGAGCCTCTCCTTGAGCCCGTGGCTTGAGTTGTGAAATGACATTCCAAACAGACGTGGTCAGATAGGAAGACGTTGGGTAAGTCTGGGGGAAGGATTATGGGAATTCTCTGTGCTCTCCTTGCCACTTTACCGTAACCCCGAGGTTATGTCAAAATGCAGAGTCTGGGAAACAGGTCATTCGTTGTTCTGAGGTCCCTGGTTTATCTTCTCATAAACTGTTTCAGTCATCAGCCATCCAAGCTGCCTGTCAGGTCTGGAAGTGGGCCTGAGGCCTCAAAATAATAAAAACTGTCTCCCAATCCAGGGGGTTCCCAAGTTCTTGCCTCATCACAAGTTCAGCCCACTTCACATCGTTACACAGTTACTCGTGTTGGAACCTATCTTTCAGTTAAAAAAAAAAAAAATGATGAGACTCGCCAGGCACCATGGTGCACTCCTGTAATCCCAGCAGCTCAGGAGGCTGAGACAGGAGGATCACAAGTTCGAGGCCAGCCTCAGCAACTTAGCAAGAACTAAAGCAACTTAGCAAGTCCCTGTCTTAAAATAAAAAATAAAATGGGCTGGGGATGTGGCTTAGTGGTTAAGCACCCCTGGGCTTAATATCCGGTACAAAAAAAATAATAATAATAGACTTTATTTTTTTGGTACAGTTGCAGCTTGATAGAATAATTGAGCAGATAGTCAAGAGCTCCCATAGGTCCATCTCCCTGTGCACAATTTCATTTATTATTAACATCTTGCATCGGTGAAGTGCATTGAGGTGCAATGTTATTATTAAAGTCTAGGTTGACGTTAAATTTCAGCCTCTCCCTCGTCCAGTTCTGTATTGACAAATGCACTATGTCACATATCTACTGACAAAGTGACATAAAGAATAGTTTCCCCTTCTTAAAAAATTCCTTTTGCCAGGGCTGGGGGCATCCGTGAGAGGTGGAGCACTTGGTTATCACACACGAGGCCCTGGGTGCCAGCCCCGGCTCTGGAAACCAAGAAAATAGCCCTCATGATCCATTATGCACCTCGAGCCCTGAAACCAGTAATCGTTTTCCTGTCTCCATAGTTTTGCCCTCGTTCAAGATGACACAGGGTTGGAACTAGTCTGTAGCCTCTTAAAACTGGCTTCTTTCACGAGCTTTTAAGATTCCTTCATGTCTTTTCCTGAGCTGTTTCACTAGCCCTGCCGTCCTGAATACTGTAGTTTCATAGTAAGTTTAAACTTACTTAAAAGATTAAAAAAACTTTTAAGTTTGTTCTTCCTCCCATGACTACTCTAGGTCTTTTGATTTTCCACCTGATCTTTAGAATCAATCTGTTGGCACAAAATAACTTTCACAATATGACTTTTATTCTCACAACCTGATCCAGGTTGTGAGAATAAACTTGGGAAGAAATATCAGCTGAACAATATGGAGTCTTTGTATCCATGAACATAGACTACCTTTCCATTTGTTGAGCTCTTTGGTTTCTTTCATCAGAGTTTTATAGTTTGCCTCAGACATATCCTATAATATTTGTTAGGTTTATACTTATGTGTTTTTCATTTTTTTTGTATGTATGTTTATGTGACTGGCATTAAGTTTTAATTCAAATTCCCAATTTTTCGTCACTGGTATATGGGAAAGCAATTGACTTTTGTCTATTACTCTTGTAGCCTGAACTTGTGCTACAATGATTAATTCTAGGAGGTGTCTGGTTGACTCTTTGGGATTTTAGCATAAAGATGATAATATCATCCACAAAATGTGTTAGTCAGCTTTCTCTCACTGTGACAAAACACCTGAGAAAAACAGCTTAAAAAGAAGAAAGGTTTATTTTGGCTGGTAGTAACAAAGGCTTTAGTCCACAGTCACTTGTTTTGTTGCTTTGGGGCCTATGGCAAGAAGAGTGCTCACCCCATGGCAAAGAGAAAGAGGAAGGAGCTGGGCCCCCAAGCACACACTTAACACCCTCACTTCTCTCCACAAGGCCTGGCCTCCCGAGATGTCCACTACTTCTCAACAGTACCATGGGCTGGGAACAAGCCTTCAACCCTGGAGCCTTTGAAGGACATTTAAGATCAAAACCATAACACAAAGACACTTTGGCTTCTTCCTTCTCAGTCTACAGTCCGATTCTTCTTTTCTGTGTCTTGTTGCATTAGGTAGGATTTCCAGTATGATGGTAAAGCGCCGGGCGGGGACGTGGCTTTGACCTTGACGTTTAGGGGACAGCCATGGGGTTTCTCGCCACCAAGCCATGTGTGAGCAGCAGGGTTTTAGCAGAAGGTTTTTTTTGTCCAGGTCGAGTTTCTTCTTCTCCCCACACTCTCTCCTGGGTCCCTGAGGGTTCTTATCAGGATGGTGTTGGATGTCACCAAATGACTTTTCTGCACCTAGTGACATCGGGTGACTTCTCTCTTCCTTAGCCTGTCAATGCGATGGGTTATATTAGCTGACATTTGGATGTCGAATCAGGCTTACAGGACCGGGATGCGTCTCGCAGGGGTGGAAGTCAGCGTTCAGTGCCCACGTTATTGGGTCTGACTCATGAACATCTTTGAGGACTTTGGCATCTGAGCTCACGAGGGATAACGGTCTGTAGTTTTCCTTTCTTTTAGTTACTGGTTTGGGGTTTCAGTATTAAAGTAATGCTGGTCTCATAGAATCAAGTCAGATTCTTTCTGCTTCTGTTTCCTGGAAGGGATGGTAAAATAAATGGTATTATTTCTTCCTTAAGTGTTTGGTAGATTTCACCAATGAAACCTTTCCTTTTTGTCAAGTTATTACTTTTGGGGGGGCTGGAGGTACCGGGGATTGAACTCAGGAGCACTGGACCACTGAGCCACACCCCCAGCCCTATTTTGTGTTTTACTTAGAGACAGGTTCTCACTGAGTTGCTTAGGGCCTGGCTTTGGCTGAGGCTGGCTTTGAACACATAATCCTCCTGCCTCAGCTTCCCGAGCTGCTGGAATTACCATGCCACCGTGCCTGGCATGATTTCAGTGATTTCTTTTCTAATATTTTTTAGCTCTTCTTTTTCTATTCTCCTAGATGGAAATTTAGATCATTGATTCTAGAATTTTCTCCTTTTATTGTATATGTGTTAGAGTCTGTAAACAAGTCAGGATGGCGCCTGGAATTTTGCCAGGGGGAGTGGTTTGTGAGGTGGCGCCAGCGAGCCATTAAGTGTGGAGATTCCTTATTGGTTGACTGCTGTATCGAGTTTATGTTAATTAAGATAAGCTGCGTGGAATATATACACCACTCCGGTCCTACAATAAACGGCTCCCACTCTTGCTGTATCAATGTATACAAGTTGCTCGTCACCCCCCGGTTATTTTGCTGCAGCCAGACTGCGGCATATATGCATTCCACGCTACAAATTTTTGCCTATGCACCATTTTTGCTAGATCTTCCAAATTTTGAGAGGCTATATTTTCATTCAGTTAAAATGTTTTAACATTTTGATTTCATCTCTGCTTCATGTGTTGTTACTTAGAAATAGGTTTTTAATCTCCAAATATTTAGGGACTTTCCAGCTATCTTTCTGTGATTGATTTGTAGTTTATTATCATTGTGGCCTGAGAGCATCCTTGGTCTGGTTTCTAATATTTTAAATTTGTTAAGGTTTTTTTCTTTTTTTTTTTTTTTTAGACACCAGAGAATGGTCTAGCTTGTCGAATCTTCCATGAGAACTTGAGAAGAAGGCATGTGCTGCTATTGTTGGATTCAGAATCTACAAATGTCAATTAGAACCTGTTGATTGACAGGCTGATCAGCTCAACTGCATCCTTACTGATTTTCTGCCTTCCAGATCTGCCAGTCACTCAAAGGGAGGCGTCAAAGTCTCCAACTTCCAACTTTATTATTATTCAATAATATTCTTATCCAAATAATCATGGATTTGTCTATTTTTCCTTAAGGTCTATCCATTTTTGCTTCATGTATTTTGAGTCTCTTCTTTTAGTCAGCTGTTTCACTGCTGTGACAAAAAGACCCCTCAAGAACAATTTTAAGGAGGAGAAGTTTATTTGAGGGCTCAAGGTTTCAGAGGTCGCCATCCACAGTCAGCAAGCTCCATTCCTGGGGCTCAGGTGAGGCTGAACATGATGGTGGAAGAGTGTGGCAGAGGGCAGCAGCTCACAGGATGATCAGGAAGCAGAAAGAGTCCACTCCCCAGATGTAGATATAGACCTCAAAGCCATGCCCCCAATGCCCACTCCTCCAGCCACACCCCACCCACCATCGGGGTATTAACTCACTGATTGGGTTAAGCCTCTTATAACCCAATCACTCCACCTCTGAATGTTCTTGCATTGTCTCTCACATGAGCTTTGAGGGGATGCTTCACACCTAAACCATGACACTCTCTGATTTTTAGCTAATCTACATGAAGACTTTTATTGGAGAAGCATTTGATTATTCTTAGTTTGGTATATCCCTCCTGTCACTTTTAATCCAACTGTGCCTTTATATTTACTGTTAGTTTCTTATTAACCACATACAGTTGGGTTTTTTTTAAAAATCCACTCTAGCAGTCTCTGCCTTTTACTTGGTGTATTTAGACCATTTACATTTAAAGTGATTATTGATATAACTGAGCTAATATCTACCATGTTGGCAATTGTTTTATATTCATTGCATTTTTTTTTGGTTTTGTTCTGTTTTTGAAAAACAATCTTCTCTTTTTTCTGCCTCTTCTAGTTTTAATTGAACATTTGACGTGATTCAATGTTCTCTCAACATTTCGGTTTCAGTTTACAAAATTCTTGCTCTCTGATCATTCTCAGCATGGCATTACAGAAAGGCAAGAAGTCTAAGAGATCATTCTGAAATTTGAATATGGACCTTAGTCATCCAGGAAAATTTTTTTTTTTCAGTGCTAGGGATTGAACTCAGGGCCTGGCCCATGCTAGGTAAGTACTTTACTAAATCCTCAGCCCTGAAAATGGAATTTTTGATTCTGGAAATTTGGGGTACCTTCCCTAGTGAATAGTCAAGGTTTTAATTTCCTAGTTTTGCATTTTCCTATTTTAAAATAGATTTCTATTTTAAACTCATATGGTAGAAGTATAAAGGCAATAGAACCCCTGGAAATCTTAGGACTGTTATTCACGTTGAATGCTCCTAGATTAAAATCACAGCTGAGAAACAGTTCTCTTAAAGAGGTCTGAAATATCTTATCAAGAAATACTTTAAGAAGCTGGAGTTGTGGCTGGGGGCTGGGGTTGTGGTTCAGTGTACAGCACTTGCTTAGCACGTATGAGGAGTTGGGTTCAATCCTCAGCACAACATAAAAATAAATAAGTAAAATAAAGGCATCTACAGCTATCCATCTACAACTAAAGAACATTTTTTAAAAAGAAATATTTAAGAAGCATAATCCTCATGATTGGCTTCATGTGACTCTATCAGATAAGGAGATTTATGAATTTTGTCACTTCCTCCTTAGTCAAGACGAAGACGGCTCAGTGTCTGAGGACTGGGTAAACTCTCCTGCTCTAGGGTTTTGCTTTTGAATACAACAAATGAAGTCCACGTGAGAAAAAAAACAGCTAAGATGGATTTTTAGTTTATCGGTGAACAAAACACACAGTACTGACAATTTTCAGTGGTTGTTGTAGAGTTTGCGATATTTATTAACAACCTCGTCTGAAACCATTTTTCAAATAACACTATCAGGTCACAGAGTGTCCAAGAGCCTTAGAACCAACTACTTCCCATTCCTCCTTCCCATCCCTATACCATTCATTTTATTCCATTCATTTCATTCATCCATCCGCTGTAACCGCCCAATGTATTGCTATTATTATTATTTTGAATTAAAGGTGATTAGATCAATTAATTTTTTTTTTAGAATTTTTTATTCCACATTAGTTCATTGCTTCTCAGATCTTACTCTTATGTAGATGGAAGTTTCTGACCCAGGTCCTTTTCCGTCTCTCTAAAGAACTTCTTTTAGCATTTCTTAGAAGGCGGAACTATTGGCAACAAATTCCCTTGGTTTTTATTTGTCTGGGAAAAATCTTTATTTGCTCTTCACCTGTGAAGGACAATTTTGCTGGATATAAAATTTTAGGTTGGTGGGGTTTCTTTCGACACTTGAAATAATTCGCTCCTGGGGCTTAAACATGGACGTGCACCCGAGGAACTTCCGGATCCAGGGGCCTAAACATGGAAGCCTGAAATGCTTCCAGATCCAGGGTCTTAAACATAGACGTGCACCTGAGGAATTTCCGGATGCTATGGCCTAAACATGGACGCCTGAGGAACTTCCGGACCCAGGGGCTTAAACATGGACGTGCACCTGGGGCACTTCCGGATCTGGGGACCTAAACATGGACACCTGAGGAACTTCCGGATCCTAGAGCCGAAACATGGACATGCACCTGAGGAACATGGATGCCTGAGGAACTTCCGGATCCAGGGGTCTAAATATGGACGTGCACCTATCGAACTTCCGGATCCTGGGGCTTAAACATAGACGTGAGCCTGAGGCACATCCGGATCCGGGGGCCTAAACATGGACGTGTCCCTGGAACTTCTGGGTCCTTGTGCCTATAAAGGGCAGGGCGTGACTCTCACAAGGGACGTGGCCCATGAAGGGGAGCTGAGTGGGGCCTGTTGGGGGGCAGACTGAGCCATCGCACCCTGAACTTGAATGTGTTGGGCCTTCCCCTGGGTGTCACTTCGTCCCCTTCCAGGCGGTGCCGGGGAGAAAGTGAGACCAGGCGCAGGGGCCAGGCCCTGAGGTGGGACACCAACTTTCTCCCCGCTTTGCCAGGTGCCTGGCCTGGCTGGGGACGGGGATATCTTGTGACACTGGCTGCCTCCCGCATCCCTGCCCCTGGACCTCAGGGACCACAGGCGGGGACAGTCATTGACATGATTCTCCCCTGGCCGCTGACCCTCAGCCCTGGGGTCTGCCCAGGGAGAGCTCTGTCTCCCAGAGGGTCAGGGAGCCCCTGTGACCTGCTGCTCCTTACCCACCGTCATCCTGGGCGAGCACAGGTCGGGACACCAGACGCTACTGAGAGTGACACCTCCTGGTGGGCGGCTGGGGACTTTGCCTCTGTCCCCAGGCCTCGGACACCAGATGATCCCCCCCCCAGAGACAGAAAATAACCCCACACGGCCCAAGACTTATTTTAAGCTTTGGATTCTGAAATTTTCCTGCTGCCACCTTCTTTGTGAAGCCACTTTTTCAACAGAGACAATATTCCAGGGGAGAAAAACCAAAACAAAACATGGAGTCAGTCAAACCAAGCTGACCCTTCTGGTCCTCCAAGAGAAATCTGGATTGAGAACAACCATCCTCAACTGGCAAAATAGTGAAGTTCCCTTGTCTTTATTTTGTGTAAGCAAAACAAATAATCTGATGTTAACTCATCAAATTATTTTTGATGAATGCTTGGCTCATAGGAAAACTGATTCTGTTTATGGAATGACGTGTTCCCTGATTTTAAAATGTAAAATGCAGCCATTTAGGACTGTTAAATTCCACTGTCGTAATTCTGTTTCTTTGATAGCAGAAATAAATAAACCTTTTAAAAAAAAAAAAAGAAAAGAAAAGAAAAAAAGAAATAATTCGCTCCTGTTGACCTGGACAAGTGTTTCCTTTTTAAGAAAGCTGTTTTTACGTGTGATTCAGTTTTGTTTGCCTTCGTTTTGATTTTCTGTAGCTTTAAACATGATATTTAGGGCGGAGACATTTTGGTACTTTTCCTGCACGGTCTTCTTTGGGTTTCCTGGACCTCTGGGTCGATGTTTGTCATTCATTTGGACAATTCTCGCAGCCGTTATCATTTCGATTATCAGCGTTCTTCTCTCGTTTTCTTCTCCTTGTGATATTTTTATGACACATACACACCACTGCCACCCCCGGACCCACGCAGGCAGCTGAACGAAGGTCCCTTGTGTAAATTTATGGTGACACAAAAGAGAACACAGACACAATTTACTTTGACCCAAGCTTCAGGACAGCTCCCCCCAACCCCAAGTCTGGGCCTGGTTGCCATTTTCTCTGCAGACTATGTTTTCTGTCTTGCCTGTTAGTAGGTTTTATCTTTTTAAACCTGAAATCCAATTGTGATGACTTGAGTAATAGGAACTGAGATAGTTAGGATCTTAGTGGGAGCTTTTATGTCCCTCTGGCTAGGAACTGGGCTGGGACCCCTGTTTGCTGGGGCCGGCGATGTCAGAGGCTACAGCTTGCTCCTTGTTTCTCCTCCCCTCCCCTCTCTGTTTGGGTTTCCTGAAGGACTCCTTCTTAAATAAAGTCCGTCTGTGGCTCTCGCACTCACCACCGGCTGGAATTACTCCGGAGCCTGTTAATGAGGTGGTTGGGGGTTGGGGAGGGAAATACTCTGTGATATAATTAGGTCCTCGCCATCGCAGTGGGCCTGAGTCCCAGGCCTATGACTTCAAGATCATTTCTTCGACCATTTTTTCTTTTTTCTTGCTTCACTTGAGACAGGAAGGCTACGGAGGGCTGGCTTTAACCCCATTTCCCTCCTGGGGTCAGATAAGGCTCTGATAGAGTACTTTCCTCCGGAGGGAAGGCCTTTGTTAGGAGAAGGCTTTGGGTGTATTTCCTAATCTCATTTCCCGCCCCTGGGTGTACTTAAAAGTGGTGATTCCCTCCCTTGTGTTTCCTGAGGCGTGAGGATATTCTTTGATCTTTCAGAACTTGCCAGACTCCTAGAAGTGGAAAACCATGCAAGTGGGAGGCTCCTCCAAAGACTTCAGAAGTTTCCAAATTTCCAAGCTGGTTCACACACTCAGCCTTGTGCCATTTATCAAAATCCGCCATTAAAGGGTTCCCACCAGGGATTTGGTTCTGAGACCCTAGATTCATCTGCTTATCCTGGGTCCTAGAGAAGTGTTAGGCTGTCCACCTCAGGGTTTCTCCCGGGAGCGGGGCGGTGACCAGGGCCACCTCTGGACATGTGGGAACTGTGATGGAGCCCGCCTTGCAGTTGTAAACTCACTTGTCTTCGTTTGGCTTCCCCTGGGAGCAGACTCTGAGGTCAGGATTCTGATGCAGGCAGCCATCCTGGGAAGACCAGTAGAGACCTAGTGATCCTCGGGGAAGCCAGACGGGGAGGGCAAAGGGTCCCTCCGGGTTGGGGTATGGATCAGGAATCACTCTTTTCCCTGGGCTCACCTTTGCCAGAGAACTCTGGGAAACCGTGGGGAAGGGGCACCTCAAACCTATTCCACCAGGCGGGCGGGGCCGGGGTCTTGAGACACCTACTTCTCTCAGTCATTGATTATTGGCTCAGAGGATCCATGATGATCGAGGACTGGTTGAGCGCGGTTCTTGGCCCCGGAAATGGCAAAGCGGGTGGAATGCCCGCAAAGGAACATCGACAGCAAGGTTGCTCCGTCTCTCAAGTGAGGAATGACGTCCCCAGCGTCCCCCACCCCGAGAACCAGAGGTGGACAGGCCGGAGGGAAGGAGAGGGAGAGGAACAAGTGGGGATCTGAAGAAAGAAGTATTTCCAAGCGGATTTAAAAGCATCCCTCTTTCTCCACCCGACACGAGGCTGGGTAAGTTGAATTCCCAGGTGTCCGAGTGGCAGGGCACAGTTACCTGGCAAAATGCGTCCTGTCCTTTATCACCTCTCCCACGGAAAGGTACAGTCTGGTTCCCTCCTCTGCACTGTGCCATGGCCTCTGGGACTCTCCTAAGGAAGAGGATGCTGGTGATCATGTGACTTCCAGGGCTGGGAAGAAGCTACGCTGGTACCCGTGGTGCCCCTCCCCCCTCCCCCTTCCCCCTCTCCTCCCTCCTCCCTTTCCTTCCTCCTCTTTCTCCTCCCTCCTCCCCCTCCCCTCCCCTCCCCCACCCCGCCCCTCGTCCTCCCCCGCCCTTCCTCTCCCCCTCCCCTCCCCCACCCCTCCTCCTCCCCCGCCCCTCCTCTCCCCCTCCCCTCCCCCACCCCGCCCCTCCTCCTCCCTCGCCCCTCCTCTCCCCCCTCCCCTCCTCTCCCCTCCCCTCCCCCTCCCCTCCTACTCCCCCCGCCCCTCCTCTCCCCCCTCCCCTCCTCTCCTCCTCTCCCCCTCCCCCTCCTCTCCTCCTCCCCTCCCCTCCCCCCCAGCCTGTGAGAACTCAGCTCCCCTGGAGCCACCGTGCTGGACCCAGCACACTGGAGGGATCGCCCAGGGCTGCAGAGAGAGGCCTGGAGGAGTCCCAGCTGTTGGGGACGGCCCAGCTCCTCTTCCAGATGCTTCCAGCTGCCAGCCCTGGAGTCATCCCAGCCGCCTCGCCTCCGAGGGGCGTCAGAGGAGCGGAGACCTTTGCACTCTGACCGAGTTGCAGAATCAGGAGTGAAATCGACATTGCTGATGTTCCAAGGAGCCGCGGAGCAGAGCCCAGACAGGCTGTCTCCACTGGCTGCCAGGCTGCGCCCAGGAGCCATTAGCGCGGCTGGGTTTGCGGGGAGCTTGTTGTGCAGCCGCAGAAGCTGGTCAGCTGGGCTCCTAGGGCGGGCTTTCCTCAGCCTGCCACAGACCCCAGGGGGGCTGGAGGGGCAGCCTGTCCTCCTGAGCCCGTGGACCAGGACTCCGGATCATGGGGACCCTGCTCTGGCTTCCTCAGCCTCCCTGGGGCCGGGGCTGGCTGCTGACCTTGTCCCACTGAGAAGACACAGAGATCTGAGTGTGTGTGGGGGGGCTTCTTTGGGGGCGCTGTTGGCTTTCCTAACAGAAAAGGTCCTCACCCAGTGTCTTATCATCATGAGGGAAGGCCCAGTGACTGCAGAGGGGGACCCAGCATCGTCCCACGCTGTCATCCCAACAGCTCGGGAGGCTGAGGCAGGAGGATGGCAAGTTCAAGGCCAGCCTCAGCCACTTAGCAAGGTCCTAAGCCACGCAGCAAGACTCGGCCTCAAAATAAATAAATAAGGCTGGGGATGTGGCTCAGTGGCTAAGCACCCCAGGGCTCCATCCCAAAATAAGACAAAAAACCAAGGCAACAAAACCCCTGCAGGCTTAGCCCTGACCCTCCGGGCCACCTGAGTCACCTGCAGTCACAGCCGACATCTAGCCTTCGTGTAAGTCCCGGTGTCTTTGAGCAGCAGAACCACAC